>NC_061811.1:15446328-16067787 GCF_021462225.1 Girardinichthys multiradiatus | reverse complement strand
AAGTTTGGGTATCTTGATTAATTTTTCTTGATCGTTAATAATCATCAATCAATCTTCCTGCAGCCATGGCTTTATATATTAGGCATTATGTGTGCAAAAAAGCATGTTTGTGTTGTTGTAGAAGCAGCAATTCCCTGATGTAAAAAATTTTCATTTGTAGTTTGTTAAGATAATTTTGGATCTGGCTGGGAAAGGCATACACTGAGTTTGAGCTGACATTTGGCTCCCTCCTCTCCATACTCGTCAGCTGCAGAACTGCAGGTCAAAGATCTAGCTCATGAATTATTAAAGATGTGGATTAAAAGTGCCAGGACTCACTGAGGAGCTTGTTTGTTTTATTTGGACATAATTATTTAATGGCAGCTTGTTAATAATTATTAAGATGAGAGGATAAAGGTAAAAAAAAGAGAGGTAAATATAGGAAATGGCTTTTTGTATTAATGTAATTTGGATGTGCAGAAATAAAAAAGAGTGCAGAATCTTTCTTCTTTTTTGTCTTTATTTTTTGTCAAGCTTCGTTTTTTCCCCTTTGGTTGTTTCTCAGACAAGCATGCACAGAATGTTTTTGTAGTTTCATCTGTGGTGACAGTTTACGTGGTTATGTGGAGGGATTAGTGGAGCATAGAGGTCAGTGTTCCCTATTACCACCTTCACAGAGGCATACAGTCACAACCACGCTGTGGAAGATGCTGCCACTCCCCCTCTGCCTTCCAAGCAAACAGATTCTGACAGCGTAGCGGGTGCCTGGTATATATCACTGCACATGCCTAACACACACAAAGCCTAGTCTTTATTGTAGGGTTGGCTTCTACATTTAAAGGGTTCAGCAAACCGCTGCCGGCATCCTTCATCCTCAGTACCTCCCCATCTGATCCCCAAATGCAGCTAAATCCGTCCCTTTGGCAACAAGTTGCCATGACCCTTTACTGCATGCTTGAGGCTTCTTCAGTCAGTGATGCAAAAAACATGAGAATGTAGTGGAGGAGACACTTACCCACACCTTCACAGTTTCTTACTCACACATAATTCTACCCTCCTAATATTAAATAAACTAATTTCTTGAAGGTTAAAGGGGAACATCTCAAGGATTGCTAAAAAAAACCAATCAATCATCAAACTCAGGTCCTCTGCAAGCGGTTTGGCAGCTTTTGGAGCCAGTAACATTGCCATGGTCTCTTCCTTATTTATGCTGTTTTTTATCACCACATCCATCCTCACTGCTTTCTGTTGTTGTTATCCACCACAACAAAAGGCAAAAGTATGTTCTGGACCCTGGCCTTTGACCACCATTTTGCAGCCTACCACTCTGACACCCAGCTCAACATTTTCATCACTAAGTACTTGTTTCATTCCACCAGCTTGTTGTTTCCCAAACAACATGATTGCTGTCTTCTAAAAGAAGAAAATATAGTCTTCAGACTGCTACCACTGGTGAAACTTGTTGATCAACCCTTTTTATTTAAAACCAAATCAAAGAATATGCAAAGAACTAACCAAGCCATCACCAGTTTGTCAGTCTGGATCTTGAAAGTCCAACATAATATTTATTCTCTATTAGTCTTGGAAGTGTCTCCCTTTCTGAATTTGGGACTTGCAGTATAGCCTACACTGGGTATAAATGTTTTTAGAAAATTTAAACTACCGGCCTTGCCTGACTGCATCTTACACTCTGCTATTACTAATATATAGAATATCGTATATATTACTATATTCTGGACAGTCTCATTAATATCTTTGCAGAACCTGGATCTTGGGTCCTGGCCAATGTTGTGGAGCCTGGCCCCTATTGTTTTGTGCTAAGTGTTTGCTCCTGTGCTGCCCTTCAGTCCAGGTTCCTTTGGATTTCTTGATATCAGACACAGGCTGTGATTCTTTTGCCAGTATAGGCCATGCAACTGCTTATCCTTTAATAGCGTTTCTTCTTCGCCCTCTTCCATACATACAGAACCTTATCAGTTAATTCTAGGGGTCCAGTCATTGTTGGGGTCCAGTCTCACTGATGTTACTGCTTCATCCTGGATGGTGTCTGACTCTCACTAGTCCTCTGCCATAGTCTCTCTCCTTCCATTACAATCCTAGGGAGCTGGACTTGAGGTATTTTCCTTTTTGCAATAAAAGAAGCTTTTACAGTGCTGAAAAAGTATTTTACCTCCTAAAGATTTATTCTGTTTTTGCTTTTTTTGTCACCTTTTGTTTCAAATAATGAAACAAATGTTAAGTAAATACAATCAAATCAACCAAAGTGAAAAAAATTATTTCCTCCTTTGCTAAATCATGAATTGACTATGATCAACCAAATGCTTTTTGCTTACTTTCACAAATCACCCCAGCCAGATTCCTACCTTACCGGCATAATCATAAAATCACTAAAGAGAACCTGTATGACAACATGAAGTAGGCAAAAAGCTCTCAAATGCAACAAATATGCCCTCAACTAAATAAATTCAAAAACAGATGAGAAACTAAGTCAGTGACATTAATCAGTCTCCAAAGTAATTTTAAGGATCTGGGACAACAGCGAACCACATCGATAGCCAATTCCACAAGTGAAGAAAACTCGAAACAGGAGAGCTTTCCCAGGAGTGGTTGTTCATCCAAAGTTACTCCAAGAACACATCGTCTTATCCAGGAGGTCACAAAAGAACTCAGAAAAACAGCTACATCTGGCGTAAGACTAACACAGCCTTTCAGAAAAACATTATCCCTACAGTCAAACATGGTTGTGGTAGTGTGATGGTCTGGAGATGCAATGATTCCTCTGAACCTGGATGATTTGCCATAATTAATAGAAACATGAATTCTGCTCTCCACCAGAAAATCCTGAGGGAGCATATTCGTCTCTCAGTTTGTGTCCTTATGCTCAAGCACATTGGGATTAGCCAGCAGGACAATGATCCCAATAAAATTTACAATTTCACTTGGATTAGCCTAGTCAACGTCTAGACTTAAATCCAATTGGCAGGCTGCAGCATAGCCTGAAACAGCCCGTTGATAGTTGACCCTCCTACTCTGACTGAATTAAAACACCCAAATTCCTGTTTACTCTACAGTAATTAAACAGACTTTTTGCCATTTTTCACAAATGTTTAGCAGCAGCTGTTGCAACCAGTTATTAGTGGGCAATTTTTTTGAATGTCGTTTTAATAGCTTTTTCTTTTAATAAATATTTATATTAATGTATTTTATATTTGCTCTGGTTATATCTGATTGCTATTAAAATTTGTTTGATTTGAAACATGCTAAAATGTGATAAAGTAAAAATATTTTCTCACTCCACGGTAGCTTATCTAGGCTTCTAAAATACCATCCGAGTTTCTAACATATGATTGGGCACGTGTTGATGGCCTGGATTTTTTTAGTTTTCAACTGCCTCAAAGGTTAAGTGGAAATCAATTTGACTGCATTTATCCAGTCCAAATGATATTTCAACAGGATAAATGAGGTCAAAAAGTTGATAAAACTATTTGTACACGATAATTTTCTTTACTATTAACTTTCTTTTAGTTATTATGCAGAGCTATGATTTGTAATGAAGTATTACTTTTGCATAAGCAATGCATTAGAATATTGTTCCATTGCCAGTGCAGACGCACATAAAAGCTCGTAGCCAGTGTTTCTTGTGTTATCTCACAGCTGCTTCAGCGTTTGCATACTAATGTCTCCGATGCTCTCCTGCAACATGGTGACAGACTAGCTAATCGAATATTCCCTCTTTGAAGCAGTGCCGCTGGAACTATTCAAGTGTGATCCAGGAGGGCTCTGTGTGTCTGTGGCTGCAAACATTTTAGTACATGACTTATGTGCCTCTGTGCTCTTACATGTGCTATTGTGTGCTATTCTATGTTTATTTACACTTGTTTGTGCAATTACTTTTTACGTCCGTACATGTTGTTTTTTGCGTGCCTGAGTGCGAGTAGGCGGCGGATAGATGGAAACGTTGTTCATGCATTTTTATGCAAAGCAATTATGTTGACTTAATTGGGTTTGTTTATGTGGAGAATGTGTCACCTCCAGTCATGTATTCCTTCTGGTGTGAAGGACACACACAACATACAAACACGCATACATATGTAGACACACTTCTTGAAGTAGCATAGATTTTATTGAGTGATTGGATAACATAAACTGTGTCCTTTACTGTAAGAGGCTTTTATATTCATTGAGTTCTGATGACATCAGAGCAACAAACTTGTATTATTAGAACACTCTAAATGTTCTTTATAACTTTTACTTTAGGTGCATGTTCCTATGCATGATAAACATTTGCACATTCCTCAAGTGTTTGCTTTTCTTTGAATTTACATTAAACAATAAAATGTCCATTTTTATCACTTACAATGCAGGTGCGTCTCAGTAAATGACAATATTATCATAAGGTTTGTTTTTTTCAGCAGCACAAAAAAATAAAACACATACCGTAAATAGATTAATCATAACAAAACGTGATTTATTTCAAGCAATTTGATGATTTCTGCCATGAATGAAAAACCTAAATTCAGCATCTCAGAAACTTTTATTATTACCTAAGACATATAAAAGTTGGATTTTTAATGCAGAAATGTTATGTTACATCCTGCACAATTGTATAGGAAAGACTGCTCGCAACTATCCGGCAGACGTGCGTTGACACCCTTAAAAAGTAGTGTAAGCCACAATTGCTCATTGCTAAAGAAGCTGACGGTTCACACAGTGCTGTATCCAAGCATATAAATGAAAAGTTGAATCGAAGGAAAAAAATGCGATGGAAAAAGTTACACAAGCAACAGGGATAACAACAGCCTTGACAGGAAGCAAAAGTAGAGCAAAAGCAAAGTCTATTCAAGAGTTTGTGGAAGATATAACTAGACATATCTACAGTAGTTAGTCATGTATTGTGTTAATCCACTCCTGAACCAGAGACGTCAGAAGTGTCTTATATAGACAAAGCATAAAAATGACCAGAATGTTGCTGATTCCTCTGTAAAAACTTATATAAAATTTTGGATTTTCTTTGGAAAATAGTTCTAGAGTCTGGAAGAAGGGTGGAGAAGCACAGAATCCAAGGTGCTTGAGGTCCAGTGAGAAGTTTTCACATTCAGTGGTTATTCAGGGAGCCATGTCATTGACTGTTGTTGGTCCATTGTTTTTTCTTCAAATCTGTGCAGTTCTTTACTAGGACATTCAGTTTACAGTGGGGGTGGGGAGCTGCTGACCTCGACTAGGGACATTATCGGCCGGTGGAAGGAGTACTTCGAGGATCTCCTCAATCCTGCCATCATGCATTCCGTGGTGGAAACAGAGGCTGGGGACTCGGGGTTGGACTCTTTCATCACCCAGGCTGAAGTCACCGAGGTGGTTAAAAAGCTCCGCGGTGGCAGGGCTTCGGGGTTGGATGAGATCCGCCCTGAGTACCTCAAGTCTTTGGATGTTGTGGGGCTGTCATGGTTGACACGCCTCTTCAACATTGCGTGGCGGATGGGGACAGTGCCTTTGGATTGGCAGACTGGGGTGGTGGTCCCCGGAGGGTGTGTTCCAACTACAGGGGCATCACAGTCCTCAGCCTCCCTGGTAAGGCCTACGACAGGGTATTGGAGAGGAGAGTCCGACCGATAGTCGAACCCCAGCTTCAGGAGGAGCAGTGTGGTTTTCGTCCCGGCCGTGGGACACTGGACCAGCTCTATACCCTCTACAGCGTACTCGAGGGTTCATGAGAGTTTGCCCAACCGGTCCACATGTGTTTTGTGGACCTGGAGAAAGCATTCAACTGTGTCCCTCGTGATACCCTGTGGGGGGTGCTCCAGGAGTATGGAATCGGGGGCCCTTTACTAGGGGCCATCCGATCTCTGTACAAGCGGAGCAGGAGTTTGGTTCGCATTGCCGGCACTAAGTCGGACCTGTTCCCGGTGCATGTTGGACTCCGGCAGGGCTGCCCTTTGTCACTGGTCCTGTTCATAACTTTTATGAACAGGATTTCTAGGCGCAGCCAAGGGCCAGAGGGGGTCTGATTTGGGGACCAGAGGATTTCGTCTCTTCTTTTTGCAGATGACGTGGTCCTGCTGGCCCCCTCTAGCCAAGACCTACAGCATGCACTGGGGAGGTTCGCAGCCAAGTGCAATACAGCTGGGATGAAGATCAGCTCCTCCAAGTCCGAGACCATGGTTCTCGACCGGAAAAGGATGGCTTGTCCTCTTCAGGTTGGAGGGGAGTTCCTGCCTCAAGTGGAGGAGTTTAAGTATCTCGGGGTCTTGTTCACGAGTGAGGGAAGAATGGAGTGGGAGATCGACAGACGGATCGGTGCGGCTGCCACAGTAATGGGGGTGCTATGCCGGTCCGTTGTGATGAAGAGAGAGCTGAGCTGAAAAGCGAAGCTCTCGATTTACCTGTCGGTCTACGTTCCTACCCTCACCTATGGCCATGAACTTTGGGTCATGACCGAAAGAACGAGATCCCGGATACAAGCGGCTGAAATGAGCTTCCTCCGTAGGGTGGCTGGGCACTCCCTTAGAGATACGGTGAGGAGCTCGGCCATCCGGGAGGGGCTCGGAGTAGCCGCTACTCCTCCACATCGAAAGGAGCTGGTTGAGGTGGCTCGGGCATCTATACCGGATGCCTCCTGGACGCCTTCCTCGGGAGGTGTTCCAGGCACGTCCGACCGGAAGGAGGCCCCTGGGATGGCCCAGGACACGCTGGAGGGACTATGTCTCTCGGCTGGCCTGGGAACGCCTTGGGCTCCCCCCGGAGGAGCTGGAGGAGGTGTCTGGGGAGAGGGATGTCTGGGCGTCTCTGCTGAGTCTGCTGCCCCCACGACCCGGTCCCGGATAAAGCGGAAGACGACAAGTACGAGTAAAATTTTCTGATAAACTGAATTCTGGTTTCTAATGAGCTGTATCCCACATACTTCAAAATTAACAAAAAATAAACACTTGCAATACAAATCACTGGAATGAGTCTATATATTTTGTTTTATTCTGCAATAGAAACACAGAATTAAATACATTTTTCAATTACATTCTAATTTATTAAGATACACCTGAAATCCCTGTGGCCTTACTTCTTCTTCTCTCCCAATTGGAATCTGAGATAAAAGGTTAATTTGCCATCTCTTTTCTTCCTCTAGGCCAAATCAATTCACCTTACTCTATGTCAGCCATTGTTCTAATCAGACCCTCAACTCGCTATTGGATTTCAATGGAACAGTCACAGCCCAGAGACCTGCACAGCAAACCTAATCGATGATCCTCAGATGGCTCTGGTTTTCTGTTGTGGGGTCTCGTTCATTGTAATGATTACACAAGAGTCTTGATATGTCTTCCTGGAGTGGATTTGTCATTTGGCTCATGGTGAACCACAATCAACTTTGTGTGTCTGCAAATGGCAGATTTTGGCATCAAACCCTTTTTTTTTTTTGGTTTTCCCACCTAAATTACAGAGAAATTGTTGGAACGTTTAACTTTTCTGCAGCTACAAAGAGAAAAACAAAACTGATTGTTTAGGAGTTGATTGTTTACATCGTTTTGAGCTGTTTTCTTACATTTTTTTCAAGCAATGCGGTTGAAAAGCAGCAAAAATATATTTAGTTTTGACCTCACTTTCAAAAAAACAAAGAAGGGAAAACAGCTCACACTAAAAGTTTTCTCACCAGATGATAGCATTTGTTTCAAGGACGGCATTATAACAATAAACTCTTCACATGAATCCAAACCCTTAAACTCCAACTTAATGTTGCTTTCCAGGTTCAGCTGTGGCCCCACTGAGCTCTGGAAATGGACCAGATGCAGCCCATCTGCCAATCACACGCTCCCCTATGGCTCAGGAGAGAGGTGAGTCTATATATATATGTGTGTGTGTGTGTGTATTTATGTATGTATATATATATGTGTGTGTGTGTGTGTGTGTGTGCGTGTGTGTGTGTGTGTGTGTGTGTGTGTGTGTGAACAAAGACCAACAACAGGGACATGATTTGTTTGCCATGTCTGCCAGAAGGAAAAGAGGGAATGCTGTTTCCACATGCATCTGTGTTTTTATGGGATGCTTTTTTTTATTTTAGCAAAATCTGCAAACCATCCCTTAGAAGGCCCAATACATGCCATGCTAACTTTGTGTTTGCTGTAAAAGAAAAAAAAATTATATTGTTTACTCCAAAAAAGGGTTTCAGATGGAAACATTGTGTTTTTCTCCATTCCGCACAAGGAAGGGGCTGCATGAGGATTAGAGACCGAAGAAAACTTCAAGCAGAAATTGCATGTTATCAAAGTCAAGAGAATGAAACTGGCTGTAATAAAACATTTCTTTAATTAGCATAATGACTTTAAGTCCAACATAAGCTTAATGGGCAAATATTATAATACAACTTTTTCTTCTCCTGTTTAGGATCGTAGCTCAGGATAATTACATTAACTTCCATATCTGAAATCCAGAAATACACAAAAAAGTCTAAACAAAAGATATCAAGCACAAGTTGGCCAAGAACCCATGTGATAGTTGCTTCAAACTCAGACATCATTGCATAACACAGTGGCCACAGGATGAAAGTGTGCAGCTCTATTGAGTTCACAAAGTGAAGTTTTATATGATGAGATATCACGTAAGAGGTGAGAAAGTCAGGAGAAACGTCTCCGAAGGGGAGCTTGGAGACATAGCAAACCAGCAACCTGTGGAGCGATTTAAAACCATTGTTTTAAGGATTCCATCTGCCATACTACCAAAATTTGGATGGAAGGGAAGCTGATGTACTCAAATCTCCTCTGCAGTGAAACATTTTCTACTTCTTTTGGCTCAGGCAAGGAGAATAAAATAGTAGCTTGCTGTTGCTGTTGTAGCTAATCAATGTGGGTAAACATGAGGAAGGAACAGTTGGAGGGCTGTGATGGATTATTTTTTAAAGTGACCCTCAGGCATCAGCATATATTTGTGCTGATTAGAAAATACATAAAAAGCAAAGACATGTGTAAAAAAGTACATTTCCATACCTGTTTAAGTTTCAGCTAACAACACTAGCCACCCATTCGGGGGTCTGGCTGTTAACTCACTACTCTAGCTATTTGCCATAGCGGCCCATAGGGGCAAAAATGTTTTGGAAGGGAGGGACTGTGTTGGGTGGGTATGTTTGAATGTGTATATCCAGCTTGGAGGACATCATCCAACAGGCTTATTTATTTCAGAAAGATTTGTTTTGAAATTACCTATCTGCTTTGACAAACAAACAAAGGGCTGTCTGTGATTTATTTTTCTTTAATACTTTCAAAAGTTCAGCAAGAATTACTTTTACCTTACACTAGGAACTATAAAAGGCACAATGGCTCAGAGATATGGCAAAAAAATAAGGTTTTAGCATTGCCAGCTTCTTTGTAATGTAAAATTTGGTGGTTTTCAAAAGCCAAGGTAACTATTTGTATTACACCATTCACAAACAAGGTGATTTAACGTGCTTTACAGGAAAAAAAAAGAAACAAAGGTAGAACAAAATACTTTGAAACAAGACATACATTATAAGAATAAAAGTAGAGTTTAGGCATCACATAAAAAGTAACACAGGAAAATGCTGTTTTTTTTTTTTTTACAGAGACCCTAAAGACATCATTACAATCATCCAGCCTACTGGTTTGAAAGCAAAGTCTATTCTGACAATGTTCTTGAAATGTTGTTAGGCTAATTTAGTAAAATATTTCAAGTGTCTGTTAAAACTTAGCTTTGATTCTATAATGACACCTAGGTTTTGTGGTTTTTTGCCATTTTAGCCTTGCCTCATTGAGTCTATTTAAATGCTGATCTCTATCTTTTGGGCCAAAACCAAAAGGTTATGTCTTTTCTACATTAAGTTGGAGAATATTGTGACACGTGGGTATGAGTGTGGTCAGTTTCCCGATAATAGAGCCTTTAGGAATCCCACTGGCGATCTTTGTTCAAATTGATAATGGCCAAATGATACAAAGTAGTCCAGGTTTGCCAAATAACATCAGAACCAATTTAGAACGATATACTACCATACTGTAAGATTTTGTGATTATTGATTATAAATATGTCTGAAAATTATAATAAAAAATTATAATTCAGAAGTAATAAGATCTAACCAAAAATAATTTTGCACAAATGGATTAAAGGTACACTCTGGGATTGTGACTATTGGGTTAACAGCACTTAATAATTATAATTAGGTAATTGTCATTAATAATTGATAATTATTAACCAAATCCACGCTAAACATCACAGTGTTATCAACCATTTTACTGAATGGGGTAGAACACTAACCTTAGTTGGAAGACTTAGTTCCAGTCTTAATTGGTCACTCTTACACAAAATAAACACAAACGCTGTCTCTTTATCTATGTGAAAATTTATTAAACCAATACTTCCTTTTACAGTCGACTTTTCTGGCCCACAAACTTTCACCTAATTAAGCATACACTATTCTACAGAGAAGTAAATTAATGATAATAAAATATTAAGAATTCGCACTGGAACAAAATTAATGAACAACGGTGAAGCTTTGTCTTGTTCTGTGATGCGTCTCAACTAGCAGCCGTCAGCTGACAGAACAGTAGAACCAGGCCACTCGGACACTTTACAGTGCAAAGCTTGGTTCTTAGTCCACTGACAGCTGGTGTCAAACTGATCTGAGACAAAGGATGGTCATAAACTTCCAAGCAGGAAACAGTGGAAAAACAGGGTAATAAACCGCTGAGACAATGGGATAGCTTGGAAGTTGCTGCACAAGGTTTAGATTGCAGTCTCACTGAAACTTCAACGTCAACACCAATTGATTCCGAAATCAGCCGATCAAAAACATAGTGAACCATTGGCAGTCGACTGAAACAAACAAGGAGGAAGATTTGTCTCCTTGGGAAAAACCTCTGTGGGGTTTTGATATGACCTGGGTAGCACGATACAGTCTGGTCTTCAATTGGAATATAAATCTTACCTTCTTCTCATACCAGCAAGATTTCCAGCTTTGTCAAGCTCTTAATGGAATTGGCCAGTGTAGAGAAAATAAACCCGCCCGCGAGCTTCTACTTCTCCAAAAGTGCTTCTTTACGTGGTATTCGGTGGTGGTCCACACTGGAATCGCAACTAGCATTACCTTGAGCTAGCTATTTATCACCTCTGCCATTGACGTCAGCGTGGCAATGAATGCTGGGAGATGTAGTAACAGTTTGTTTACCTCACAAAATCGATATTGTCCAACACAGACAATGCCACTCACTTTTTCTAGTCAATCAATCGGTATGTTATGATCAACCATGTGAAATGCAGATCCAGTAAAACTACACTGAGTAAAACAAATGTGTTGCCAAAAGGCTTGCTACATGAACACTAACCCACAGGTCAGATGCCCCAGCCAATCTCGAGGCTTTTTACAGCAATTATGAACACTTTTTGGGGATTCGTAAAAATAGCAGAATTGCTAATTTTTGCAATTGTAATTTCACCATCCACACAACCCTGCAAAAAGCCTGAACGACTGGGAATTGACCTTCATGGAATGACTGTAAGAGTCCCTCTCCATCACCCACCAAAGAGCAGATAAAATAACAGAGAGACAGAGGGAGTGGATAGATGAAGACAGAGGAAGAGAGTGGGGCACTGATGAAATCAAGTTGGGGATTTAATGCTGCTCTCTAATGCCTGTAAACCTCAAACTCCCCCCACAGCCACGTCCAGGAAAGCTCAGCACTGTTAACAGGGTCGACTGTTGTTTATGCTGTTTTTTCCATGCTCGGATTAACCCCCTCCCTCTGCACATACTGTACTCCCCACTTTGCTCAAGTGCTGGCCTCCCTGAGAGCCTCTCTCTGCTCTTCATTTCGATAAATCCACTGACCGTCCCTTTTTCCCTCCCCTACTTTTTTCTTGCGTGGCTGCTGTTGTTCAGCTGAAAGCTTCGTTGCCAGAACAAGAGAACGGTCTGTTTGTGTGAGGAGAGGGAACGAAGCATAGAGAGAGAGAGAGACGGAGAGAAAAATCCTTGAACGTGTTATTTGCTTTTAGCACTGTCTGCACAATGTTTCTCTCCTCATCCATTTTCCAGGCAATTTAAAGTGCGGTACTACACACTGTATTTTTTTCTATTCCTCTCCCAGAATCCCCTTACCCTAATGGAAGCAGAACATTACAATAATGTCCTCGCTCCTTAAACCCAGCACTCGCAGCCTAAGCACTTTCAGGCCCCAATCGCTCTTTTCCCTCCGTTGCACTGTCTTTCCCTCCCACACACACTTTCTCTCTCACTGAATCTCTTTCTGCCTAGGCCTGAGTCTCTTCGTTATACAAAGAAACTCATGCAGAGCGTTTATTGCTCTCTGCCTTTATCTCCTACTCACACGCGCACTCAGAAAGCGAATAAGTATATGCATATGCACAGTTGTAAACTTACAAACATTTAAAACTTCTCTCTTCCTTTCCAGTATTCTTGCATTTTTCTCTTGCTCCCCTAGCAGAAACAAGGAATTACACAAGTGTTAGCTCTCCGTCGTTTCCCCAAACCCCCAAACTCAATTAAGAGTCAGCCTTTGTGCACTCATTGAAAAAGCGGATGGCTATCCAGGTTTATAGCCGAGCAGACCCAATCCATTTACACCTAATCTGCAACACCGCGCTTACATGTACACAGATTTCCTCACCAGTGCGGCCTCTCTTTTTCCTCAGTGGCCATCCAGTGACCTTTCTCCATTCACAGCGGATTGGGAGACCTTTCCATGAGTGTAAAAAAAAAAAAAAAAAACGAACGCCATAGCTTGAAAGAGCGAGGCCCAGGCAAGGATCGCTGCAAATGTCAATTTGAATGGTGCAAGCAAGTTGGGGCCTGAGAGGCTTTAGCACATCTATTGACAGAACAGCTTAGAATAACACAGTAGCCACGGTCAAATCACTAGCAGTTCTGTGCAGAGTGGGGCTACGTGTTTTAACTTGAGCATTAGCGACTCTTTTATGTGTCAACTCAGCTTTTACAGTGACATGCATCTCTGAGGCCAGGTGTGTACTTGACCTGGGCTTTTATCAGCAATAGCATTCACTGAATGCTCTCTCCATCTGTTTATTTGTATTCACAGATCCAGTTATATGTCATCCTATTTGTTTTCACGAATACCTATTTTATTTTTTCTGTCCTTTTCTGTCCTAGTGTCAGTCCCATTTTTTCATTTTATAAGAAAAACATTTGGTTTCATAATTTGTTTACAAATATGGAAAAATATTTGGATTTCCAGGCTTTTTTCCTTTTTTCATTATTCAAAACATAAAAAGCATTTTGTTTGACACTGATTTATATTTTGATTGATTTTCTTTTGTCGTTTCCATAAATTTGTTCAAAACATTGGGTATTTTTGTTAAAAAAAAACTATTTTGAGGGGGGTTTACGTACAGAATAAAGATATCAAAAATCTTTATATATTTTGGGATAACCAAGTCCACATTTTCAAAATCACTTTTAAAATACAATGAATCTAAGGTGGTCCTGATACAAAAAAATAGAACAGTGAAGCAGTCCTTTCTCATTTGGCCAAATCAGAAGCTTACTCTTACCATGTTTTGTGGAATGTGAGGAATATTATAAAAACTGATGGAAATATTCATGAATTGTAATCTGGAAAACTATGAAGTTTTAAAATCGAACATTTATTAAAAGTATGGTATACATTTGTATTCATCCCCTTTACTCTGATACCCCTGAGTAAATTCCAATGCAAAACATTGCCTTTAGAAGTCACCTAGTTGAGTGTAATTTAATCTCAGAGTAGATCCAGCTGTTCATTTAAGACCTCTGAGATTTACTGAACAAACGGTATCAGACAGGTCAGAGATACAGTTGTGGAGAGGTGTAAAGCAGGGTTACAATATCAAACAAATGTCAACCAATATCCCAAACTTTGAACATCTCACAGAGTTCTGATTAGTCCACCATTTGAAAATAGGAATAGTACGGCAAACTGCAAACATGCACTCCACATATCTGGCCGGAAGAGTGCCTATTCTTGAAAGAAATCCCTAAGGAGACCTGTTTTTATTTTGCCACAATCCATATGGAAGAACACTGCAAACTACCATTAACACACGGTCTCCATGGTGAAACACA
Organism: Girardinichthys multiradiatus; assembly: GCF_021462225.1. Taxonomy (NCBI): domain Eukaryota; kingdom Metazoa; phylum Chordata; class Actinopteri; order Cyprinodontiformes; family Goodeidae; genus Girardinichthys; species Girardinichthys multiradiatus. The sequence continues at coordinate 16,053,740 of NC_061811.1, read as the reverse complement.
GTGGAAACAGCATCGTGTTATGGGGATAATTTTCTTCAGTAGTGACAGAAAAGCTGGTTGGAGTTGATGGGAGGATGGATGGAAACAATACAGCAGGACAATTTTGTGGCTAAAACCCACAAAATTAAACAACATAAAATGGAGTCAAAGTCGAGACCTAAATGCAGGTAAAGATCTGTGGCAAAGGTTGATTTTTTTTTTTTTTGTCCAGACACTAACCATCCACTCTGACTTAGAAAGTTTAGTTTCTTGATTTGCAAAGCTGAGCAGACCCCTGCAGCTGTACCTGCAGTTAAAGGTGGTTCATCTAAATTGACTATTAAATCCAAATGTATGCCAAACATTTAAAAATGTATTTGTAATACATTTTGCAACCCATATATCGTTCTCCATCCATTTCAGATCTATGCACCATGTGTCTGTAATCAAATCTATGGCTAGAGTCACTTTGCAGAAACGAGAACTTTTTAGAAGCAAAGGGTATTTTTGCCATTTAATTCTATATGTCTGTTTTAGGTTTTATGACCAGCATGCAGAGGAACCAGTCTGGTTCACAGTTCGCACCTCCCCAGTCTGGACCTGCTATGTCACCTCACCCATCCCAGGGGGGCTCAATGTATCCCAGCATGAGTCCATTTGCGTCGACTGGCCCCACAGGTCCCTATGGACCTCAAGGACCCCAGTATGGACATCAAGGTTAGGAAATCTTTTATTACATTCAATTCAAGTCAAGTCAAAGATACTTGTGCAGACATATCACTTTTTCAGAGATAAGAACAAATTATATATTTTTTTATGTACATTTCCAGATAAGAAATTATTCTTTAATCTAAGGTATAAGGGTGTTTTTTTCTCCCTTTTTATTATATAAGCACTTTTTTAAAGAGAATGAATAATGAGGTGGTTATATATACTAATTACCGTAAATTCCGGACTACAGAGCGCACCTGATTAAAAGCTGCATGCTCTAATTTTAGAAAGAAAACCAATTTTGTACTTGTACAGGCCGCACCAAATTTTAAGCCGCGGGTGTCCCACGTTGTAATATGATTTACACAGAAAGATATTACACGTGAGGAATTTTTAACTTTTAATTTAATCCGTATGGTAATATAAACAAATGCACATTGCAAATGGGCTGCACGGTGGCGCAGTTGCATGGAGTTTGCAGGTTCTCCCCGTGCATGCGTGGGTTCTCACCGGGTACTCTGGCTTCCTCCCACAGTCCAAAGACATGCCTGTTAGGTTAATTGGTCACTCTAAATTGCCCTTAGGTGTATGAATGAGTGTGTGCATGGTTGTTTGTGTGTTGCCCTGCAATGGATTGGCGACCTGTCCAGGGTGTACCCCGCCTCCCGCCCATAGACTGCCGGAGATAGGCACCAGCTCCCCCGCGACCCACTATGGAATAAGCGGTAGAAAATGACTGACTGACTGCATATTGCAAATGCTTTTTTTCGAACAGTGCCTGTAACACGGCTACCTTTAAATATACGCACGTTATCAGTAACGCACAAATTATGTTGCTTATGCTTTTTTACTGAACAGTGCACGAACAACATTCCAATATCTCCTAACTGATAAAAACTGCAGCCTACCAGGTCAAAAGTCATTGATCGCCTTCTTCATCTTCTTCCTGCGCACTGAAACCATTAAAGTTCTGTTCTTCAGTGTCCGAATTAAACAGCCTCGGGATCTTGTCACTCACTTCAGCCTCTTCATTGACGCTCTCACTTGTGGGTCCCCTTAATCACACAGCAGTCCAGCCTTTCGAAACCCGTTGATGATTTTTCATGTTGATGAGGGTGAATATAAATGTCTGATTTACAATAACGGTAATTGAATTGTAAAAATGCTCTTAATTTATCGCACAAGTTCATTTGACCTCTTTGAACTACTCATCAATTTGATTGGTCTACTGTTACCAGGCAAAATGTTTTTGGCGGCATGAAAAAATCCATGCATTAGCCACACCGTTGTATAAGCCGCAGGGTTCAAAGTGTGGGAAAAAAGTAGCGGCTTATAATCCAGAATTTACGGTATATATATACAGTGCCTTGCGAAAGTATTTGGCCCCCTTGAACTTTTCAACCTTTTGCCACATTTCAGGCTTCAAACATAAAGATATAAAATTCTAATTTTTTGTGAAGAATCAACAACAAGTGGGACACAATTGTAAAGTGGAATGAAATTTATTGGATGTGTCAAACTTTTTTAACAAATAAAAAACTGAAAAGTGCGGCGTGCAATATTATTCGGCCCCTTTACTTTCAGTGAAGCAAATTCACTCCAGAAGTTGAGTGAGGATCTCTGAATGATCCAATGTTGTCCCAAATGATTGATGATGATAAATAGAATCCACCTGTGTGTAATCAAGTCTCCGTATAAATGCACCTGCTCTGTGATAGTCTCAGGGTTCTGTTCAAAGCGCAGAGAGCATCATGAAGACCAAGGAACACACCAGGCAGGTCCGAGATACTGTTGTGGAGAAGTTTAAAGCCAGATTTGAATACAAAAAGATTTCCCAAGCTTTAAACATCCCAAGGAGCACTGTGCAAGCAATGATATTGAAATGGAAGGAGTATCAGACCACTGCAAATCTACCAAGACCCGGCCGTCCCTCTAAACTCTCATCTCGAACAAGGAGAAGACTGATCAGAGATGCAGCCAAGAGGCCCATGATCACTCTAGATGAACTGCAGAGATCTTTGTCGTAAATGCAACACAGCTCATCACCCTGAACACACCATCCCCACTGTCAAACATGGTGGTGGCAGCATCATGGTTTGGGCCTGCTTTTCGTCAGCAGGGACAGGGAAGATGGTCAAAATTGAAGGGAAGATGGATGGGGCCAAATACAGGACCATTCTGGAAGAAAACCTGTTGGAGTCTGCAAGAGACCTGAGACTGGGACGGAGATTTATCTTCCAACAAGACAATGATCCAAAACATAAAGCCAAATCTACAATGGAATGGTTCACAAATAAACATATCCAGGAATTGGAATGGCCAAGTCAAAGTCCAGACCTGAATCCAATCGAGAATCTGTGGAAAGGGCTGAAGACTGCTGTTCATGAATGCTCTCCATCCAACCTCACTGAGCTTGAGCTGTTTTGCAAGGAAGAATGGGCAAGAATTTCAGTCTCTTGATGTGGAAAACTGATAGAGACATACCCCAAGAGACTTGCAGCTGTAATTGCAGCAAAGGGTGGCGCTACAAAGTATTAACGCAATGTGGCCAAATAATATTGCACGCCCCACTTTTCAGTTTTTTATTTGTTAAAAAAGTTTGACACATCCAATAAATTTCGCAAGGCACTGTATATACAATAATTCTCGTACTCGTCGTCTTCCGCTTTATCCGGGACCAGGTTGCGGGGGCAGCAGACTCAGCAGAGACGCCCAGACATCCCTCTCCCCAGACACAGTAATTCTCTCTTCTAAAAATAAAAAACACTGAAAAATGTGTTTAATTACCAAAAAAGGTTACAAATAAAAGTCCTGCAGTATTAAACTCTCATGAGATGGAAAAAAAATGTCCACAGTTTGAGATAGATCTTCAAGATCAAAATGCAAAGAATGGATTCCTGTCAAGCATCAAACTGGATTATAACTGACCTCTCCTGTCAAGACGTCCACCTAAGCTGCTTCAACTTTCTGACCAGTCATGCTAGGAAGATGAGTGCCTCACATCATCTAGTCAGAGAGGTTTCAGACAGAAAAAGCCACACTTGTCAATTTTTGAGGACTTTTGCACCGTCTCTCCCGCCGCAGTGTCAGTGGTGTCAGATAGGTTGCTAATTAGGATTTTCAGAGACATTTCCATCATCTGCCATCCATCCTCTTGTGTGGAGGGCCTAACAGTGAGCATTAAAATCCAATGCAACTCTCTGATTATGCATGAGGCACTTGAAACCTGGATAGACCTCCTGGCCCTCTTCATGATATGATTATAAGGGAGCTCTAAAGTGACAAGGCCACCCAACATGTCATAAGGTTTGTTCACTGAGTAACAATCTCTTTTTGCCATTCGGAAACAGTTTATACCACCCTCAAGTACGGAGTCCAGTCTGAACAGCACATCAATCCAGACCCATATTGTGGAAAATGGTGGCTGAATTTTTTCATTTGATATGACAAATCTCCAAAGATCAAAGTCTCAAATAAGTGTATCCTTACACCAAAGTTTACAGTGAAACAGCAGTAAATGTTTGTCTGCCGTAATCTCTACGTCTGCTTTGTCACCCACTCACCTGAAGCTCATTTGTCCCTCAGACCGACAGCCATCTGATATAAACTATTAGAAATGGTCACTGCCCAAACATGCTCAACGTGAGTGTTGGTAAGAGACATAAATACATAGCAACTTAGTGGGAAAAATATCACATTGTGCCTTCTGTAAGCTAGTGAGTTAGGTCAAACACAGTAAAAGAAGTATTGCGGATCATGTAATGCTGATGTAATCCATTGTGAGTTTTAGGTTTAAAAGGTTTTTTTCTTTACCTTTGCATGAGACTTGTCTGTTAGCTTTTTTTAAATGACAAAATACTCAGATTACTGACAGGCTTTACTAAAATAAATAAAAATAATTATCTCAATATGTGAGGCTTCTTTTTCTATTGAACCTTTGCCGTTTTATTCATTAATCATATGAATAGATCCTTAATTACGTATAAAAAGTTTATAAAACGTGTATAAAACCCTGAATTTTAGAATAAATAAAAATGATTTGGAAAAAATAAAAATAATTGTATCTGTTATTTATTATGTTATTATGTTTTTATTAGTTTCTTGAAGCAGATGGTGAAATTTTCCACACTAAGTTGCTATTTACTCTAATTGTCTCTGGTATCTCTCATTTTTACCTCAGTTGTTTTGATCTGATCATGTTGCGATTTAATTTAAATGTAATTTTTTTCATTTAGTCTTATGTATGCTTGTTTGTCGAGGCATACAATTAAGTTTTAAGTAGATTCTGATACATTTAGAGAGCTCAGTATGCTTAACTGTCAGAATTAGGGTGGCTTTGTCAGGATGTGACGTTTTGGACTTTGGTTGTGGTTTTGTGTTTTTGTTTACCTTTTAGCTAGATGTTTCTTACTTGTGTTTTGTATTCATGTTAGTTGTGGTTTTCTGTTTTGGGTTATCTTCTGCCCTCCAGTTTGATCTTCTATTTCCCTTGTCGTTGCTTTCCTGTTTATTTTCTTAGAATGGTTTCCTTATGATTATTATTATTATTTCTCTTAGTTCTCTGGTTCCCTTGCACTCTCATTTATCAGTTTCCTTTCTGTTACTCCTCTCGTCATTTGTTTTCCCCTTTTAGTTATTACTCAGTTTAAGTTCCCTTTATTCTCCAGTTCTTCTTAGCATTGTTCCTCTAGTTCTTTGGTTTCCATCCTCTTCTTTATAGGTTAGCTCTAGTTATTGTTTACTTAGGTTTCTTTACTTTTGTAGTCTGGGTTTCCTTATGGTTTCTGTTTTGCTAAGTGCTTAGGTTGGTGTGTTCCTTTCAGTTTCTCAGTTTCCTTCAGTTCATGTTTATCCCTGATTCTTATGCTTTATTTTTATCTTGGTATATAGTTTCATTTAGGTCTGCTTACTGTCTTGTCTTCAGTCCCTTTCCTCATGCTTTGGTATTATTAGGTTCACCTGCTCCCTCTGCCTCCCAGCCTCCTTGTGTCACCTGTTCCCTGTTCCTCTGATTACCTGCCCTATTGTTTCTTGTCCACCTTTGTCTGTATTTAAGTTTGCCTTCGTCCTTTGTTCCACGCGGTGTCATTATGTCTCTTTGGATTTCGTTCTTGCCCCGGATCCTGTTAAGTTCTAGTTTGAAGATGCCTTGTAATCAGGATTATCCTGTCATCCAGTACCTCGCCTGCATGTAAGTGGACTCTCTTTAAATTAAAGAAGGAGTTTCGACCCCCTCTCTGCTTTTCTCCGTGCTTGTCTGCCTTTTGGTCCAGCCAAAACAACAATTATGACAGGCTTATGGTCAAAGAAATGCAACAGTAGGTTGTAAGTTGTAAGCGATTATATTGAAGGGATTTGCTCATCACTAGTTGCTTCAGACGATAAACCCTGCAGATTTCTCTTAATGCATTTAATTAGATACGATATTAGCCGTTGGGGGAATTTACACTACTCTTGTCTTGATTTACCTGTGCAGACCGCAGCCACAATATTTGAAGTATAGCTTCGGCCTGATTCTGTAGTTCTGACAGCCTGAGTTTAAAGTGGAGGAATGGATCCAAAGAAGGGCTCCTTCCCAATCCCCCTGATGCCAAATCAGGTACAAAAATAGTGACTTGGGAAGCAGTTATCATGTGGTCATTTATGCTATTTATAATTATTCTGTTCCACTTCAGTGTTGCTTTATATGCTCTGTTCACATCATGTTGTATGCAGACATTTCTCCTCAAACACCAGAGGAAATACTCCATTCTGAAATAATGTTTGTCGCAAAATGCACAAGTATTTTTATATGCATGTATTCTTTATTTGAAAGTGTGTTTTATGTGGAGTTCCTTCTTTGAAGTGTGGTATGTAGATTGATCACTGCAGAAACAGCATAAATGTCAGCTCCTACATATTCCCATCATGTTGCCCTCTGACTCGTAGTCCTCCATTCCTGTTTGATGTGACTCTTAGACATCCAGTATCATCAGGTATTAGTCTAAGTATTTTCTGATACTACAGAGAAAAAAAAAAATCTATCACAATCCAGGATATAAAAAAAGACTTGGATCAGTCTCTATAATTAACCATTATTCACTCATTTGTTTCTCCAACATGCAACAACCAGCCATCAAACAAATGGTGACATCTGCTGTTGCTCTTTGTTTTCTGCCCTTGGCAGCAAACCACAAGAAACATTGTGGTATTTCTTTTTTTAGTTAATGTGAGTTTTTAAGTGTCACGTTGATAAATGCACCCGTCCGTACGTGTGTTTTCCCAAATTTGCGGCCGCTCCCTCACATTTGTTAATGTTGATTAATAGCCCTAATGCATTTGGTATTTGGTCTCCCTTCTCCTCCCACTCTTATCTCTTAATGTGACTTTGGCTGGGCTGACAGCCCAGTAAGCAAAGAGAAATGGAAAAATTAAGGAAGCAGAGAGCAACAGCAAGGCGGACTAGCCTGGAAGGAGCTTTGAAGGCAGATGAGTGTGAAATCTCAGTTGGATGACAGAAAAGATGTTACCATCAGAGTCTGCTTGATGTCTCCTCATCTCACTCCTACAGTGTACAGATTATACATATTTAGAATAGATATGCATATTAGAATAATGAAACTTATATATAATAAAAGTGCACCCAGTTCTGCATTCAGTGTTCTCAGTCACCAAACCCACAAACCAACAGATTATTAACAATTAAAAAAGTAATTACTACCTGATCTTAAATGTAGGTAAACTGAAAGGTAGTTTCACTTTTTAAAGATCAGGTAAAGCTTTTGATTAGCAACACCTGGCTGCTTATGCATTTTTAGTTCTACTAGAAATACAAAAGGTTTTATTTGGTTTTTTGTCACTCTGCTTCTTCATTTGGGCCTAGCGTCTGCTAAATGAAGCACGATATATGATATAAACATCATCAGCTGTTACTCTGGGATTGTAGCTAAAACATTTAAAGACATGAAATGACCCAAGATGCTTTTATATGTCATGATACAGCTAGAACAGGCATGACTTACACTAGCTTAATGATGCAGTATAACACCTTATCATTTTCACATTACTCCATCCCTATCCCTTACCTTCTTTCCAAAACTTATGCATATGGGACTTTTGTTGGCAACTATAACGGTAAATAAATGGTCTTAAATGGAATGCTGTGAGGACATTGTTCTGCTGGAAAAAGATGATATAATTCAGAAATTCAGGTAGCTCAAATTTTAGAACAAAACAGCTACTGCTTCAAAAGAATATTTTCCAAAACAAAAAGTAGAAATATGGCTTTCACAAATCAAACCCTCCATTGCAATGAGTCCGAATTGTGTTCTCGCAGATTGATTTGCTGTTTTTGTCTGTACCTTGTTATAAACTCAGTTCTTGTTATATTTCACAGGATTCAAAGGGATTCCGGGGCACGGTCAGGGCCAGGTCAGGGGTGCGTGTGTTGTCGAACAGGGCAGACAGCTGCTGGTCATTGTTCTTAATGACAGCTCCATCTGCTTCCCTTCCCTCTCTCCAGAGCTCTAACAAATTAGCCAGAGCAGAATCTCGCTCCAAGTCCCTGAACTCTGCTCTGCTGATTTTTTTATTTGGCTCGTCTGTGCTGAGGGAGTTTGAGCTTGTGTGATATGACATTTTCAGTAAAGACATACAGCACAAGACTCTTTGCAAGAATATAAAAGAAATCGTGCTCTGTAACTTCAAAGGGGATGAAGTTATTTTTTCTATTAATGGATAACAACTAGAGTGGAGCTTGTTTAAAGGGCCTATATAATTTTTACAAGACCGCTTCTTGCTTACAATAGTTATATTCATGTTCATGTCCGAAATTGAGCAACATGTATAAAAGCATAGACAAAAGCAAACAAAAGGCAGCTGATAAGGCCATTAGAAGTTGCTAAAGAGTGATGAGGTTAGATACTGAACAATAAACCCAACCATGATACAGGTAGCGATAGCAGAGCCCCCATCTTGAATTTCATTTCATAAAGTGAATACTCATTTGATGTTTTATCTTGCAATGACAAATATTGCCTAAGAGTAGTAGCTTGGAGACTAAACAAACTGACCTCCCACAAAGGGATTTGAAGCACTCTATGATGAACTCTATTTGCCTATATTTCACCACAGAGGCAAATGAATGTTTGTGGTAAAACATTTTAATTAAAAAGAACTGAAATTCTAGCAGAATTACGGTTAAACGTTGCCACTTTTACAGCGGTTCTGTCCAGCAGCGTTCCACTATTTGACACTGAACAAGAGAGCAAGTTTTATCAGTAAAAAACATTTTCTTGCCTGATGAACTTTATTCTCATAAAAAGCAGCTGCACTCACTTCATGGTCTGGCTGTTTACTCCCTGCTCAAGCTACACTATACTGCCAAAAGTCACACCACCAAATAAATGAATTATTGTGTTCCAATCACTTCCATCGCTGCAGGTATATAAAGGTTGGTGTGGAGAAGCTTGACTGGCCTGCACAGAGTCCTGACCTCAACCTTTTCGAACACATTTGGGATAAAATAGAGGGGAGGCTGCAATTCTGTTTTTCTCATCGAACTATGAACACATTTCTAAACCTTGAGGAAGATCTTCACAGAATAATTGAAGTTGCCATCTACAAATTGGACCTTATAGATCAAAAGTGCTCACCCACATTTTCTTGCTCTTTTGTAGCAAAAATGCTCACTGTATCGCTGTATTAATAAGTGGCCACACATCCATTTGCCATACTTCTGTCTTTTGTTCAAGTAAATAATCCGTTCTCTCTCTCCAGCCGAGTGTGACAGGCTTCAAAACAGTGCCTCAACAAACATAACATTATTCCCCATATATGGTATCCCCATCCTGTTTTAGAGGGTCTAACTATAAATGTCTGTTTCTGAAAAGTCTATTTTAAAATAACTTGTCCACTAATTTATGTAACTTTTAAGATTTTTAGGTTTTCTGCCTCTAAAATATGATGAAATATGCTCAGAACTACAGGATGAACTGATCTATAAGCAGTAACTAAAGATCATGCCATTGTTTCCGATTATGTTATTAAATATGTCCATAACCTTGTGATACAGTATATAGAGATCAGGCTTTTCCCCTTTTGTTTGTGCTTGTTGTCTGTCTGCTCAACAACTCCAAACAATGTTGAAGCTGCCAAATGTTTACACCTGTCTTTTGAAAGCCCTCTTCATCCAAAGTAAAGCTGTTCTGTTTGTGTTGACATCAGGGTTAGGACTCAAATGACTACAACAGCTGTTTGTGCACTTGGACACAGTTGAGAGCCAGTGTGTTGAGAACAGCAGTCTCATAATCAGTTTGCAAAGAAGGACATTATACCATTCCAGAAAAGAGATTTGGAGTCTGTCTCAGCTCTGCTTTCTCTCCCTCCGCTGCCTTCCCCACCTCAAGGGGGTTAAAGCACTCTGCTGGTAATGACTATGTTGCAGACAGGACTTTTACGCCTGAGCCTTAATTTAAATCGGCCCAAAGAAAAAAAAAAAAGAAAAAGCTCATGACTCAAGCCAGTGCCTAGAGGAGTCGGTAAGTCTTGGGAGGAAATTGACAGTTAGAGGAGCTCAGTTGCCCCAAGGTGAACCCCAGCCCTGCTGTGACTCAGAAATCCTGCTGAGGTGGCTTTAGGAGGTTATGCGGGCCTGAGGCAATGAGATGCTGCAAAAAAAGGCAATTTTTCCAACCAAGCATGTTGTAACTAATAGTGAGTCTGAATAATTTTGAGGGTTACTGAGATGGCTCTCACCAATGTCTCCCACTGAAATTACCCACCTCCGACTACAGCTATGCAACGTAAGAGACGAAAAATGATAATATTCTCTTCCTTAGTGTTCAGCCTGCACAGGCTCTAGGACTCAGGCATGTAGCTGTGTAATCTGCATTCCACTCCTTACTGATGGAAGTTCACTGGTCCTGAGGGCACATTGTACCTTCCTCCACCGTAAGAGTGCCTTGGCTGTTAGTTCTGGCCGGTCCAGTCTGCTGAGAGAAGCAGCAGACTGTAATCTCCTTGGTCACACTCCAGCTCTCCCGTGGGACCGCAGGGATTAAAACCCAGCACAGGATGGAGCGTCCACCACACCCGTAACTGAGCCGAGAATTTCCGTGTAATTGCAAACGAAGGACCACGAGTTCTCCTTCTCCTCCTCTCCATCGTGCTATAAATATCACCAACACTCCCCCATGAAGGCACTGAATGCCGAGAAGTGTCCTGGAAACAAAGACTTAAGAAATAAGGACACAAGAAGGTGCAAATAAAATACGATATCCTCCTTGCTTCAACTTGGAGGTTCACTTTCCAGGAGGTGAAATGCAATGCTTTTGATCATAGCATATTTATTTGTTTGAATGGCCTAGTCAAAGTCTAGACCTACATCCGATTTACCTTATACTTGCTTTATATTGGTCTATCATAAAACTCCAATAAAACACAAAAAAGTTTGTCAATAGACACGGTACTTTTACAAGAATACTTTTTGAAAGCACTGTACATAATATGTTATAGTTTTCCCCTAAAATAGACAAAACTTTACCTCAGCAAACGCTTCATCTTTCTCCTCTGATTTACTCTAATAGCAAACCTAAAAGAAAGTATTTGGAAAGCTTTAATAATTAAACCTTGGAGTTTAAGTGCTGAGCTTTCAGTCATGGGTTAGTTCGCTATCTGTCCTTGAAGAAGCAGTCTGGCAGTCCTTCAGTAAAGGAATCACTCTTGTTAGAACAAAGCAAGTCTTGATTGGAGAGCCTCATATTAACCATATCTTCGAGGTATGCTGTCTTTCTTTCAGCCACGGCAATCATAGCTCACAACTAGAGCTTTTTAAAAGGTATTGCATAAAAACTGATAAGTTCTCTGAGTCCTGCATGCTAATTTTGGACATCCTTTAGACTTATGATGAACAAAAAAAAACTTGAAAACACGCTCATGGAAACTTAGCAACACTTGCTCTAAATTTTATATCGTTTGATTTTTTTAGCTCATCTGCAAAAAAAAAAGCATATTGTCCACATGGGACTGTATGATGTAAACATCTCCCCAGGAGGTTTCCTGGAGCCTCAGTCAGTCACAGACGCCAAACACCACTGAGACCGCCCCAGTGATTGAGAATGTGTGGCAGGCAGCCATGGGTCTCAACAGCTGTCCAAAAATGGCTGAGAGAGGTGACTGAGTGGGAACTTAGTCATCTGCAAAGTCCATTCAGCTGAGCTAAGCGGGGAAGCATTCCCAGGATTTTCACATTTGAATATTAGAAAGTTGGAAATGTGTCACTCAGTGGTCTCTAAAGTATTATATGTGCATTCACAATGGAGGAGATTCTCACTCAGACACACATGATGTTAACTAACATCCTTTCTTCCTCTACGCTTCCCTATCACAGCCCCAAAACCCTTGACAGGTGTCAGCCGTATTCAGCTCAACGGCTCACCAAACCCTCCCTCGTCTCCCACAGTTGATTTCATTACAACGTCTGGACAAATTCAAGTGGAATCGCTGACTTTTATGGGAAAGACTTTTATTTCCATTGACTGTAAATCCTATCTCAAGGGTTGATGTGCCTTTTTTTTTTCCTACCTCCCTTTTCGTCTGTGTTCCTCTGCTTCCATTCCCACCTTAGGCTGCCTCTTCGTAGGCCTCACAGGCTTATGTCATGCGGATAGTGCTTTTTCGCTGAAGTGACTCAAGGACAGTGGGAAGCCATTTCCATTTTCAGAGTTGTTTTTTCTCCCCCTCCTGTGTGGAATATTGTCATTTGACTTTTCGTTTAAGCGTGCAAAAAAGCCTTCAAGGTTTTAAAGTGACTTGATCCCCTTTTCCAGACATATTCTCAGGAGATTATGCAGTGAGGCCCAACCAAAGCACTCTTAATCAAATCAAAATAAATAGTCCCTTGTACAATGGGGGATGGCTCATTTTCCATTTCTATTTTGCAGGGGATTTGTCCTGAAAAGGGAGTATCACAGTATCAACAGCTCCGTGCCTGCAGGGGAATACTCTGCTTTTTGTAGGAGCACTTGCTATGCCATAGCAAGTCTGTTTTAGTCTGTGTTAAAAAACTTGCTTTATTCATTTAAATTTAATGAATAGGTGTGCCCAAGTCTGCCTTTGACCGAGCTCAATATTTTTTGGTTCGATTTACTATGAAGCCCATCTCCTCGAGAGGGGCTGGACTCTCTTCTACTCTGGAGTGGCCTGCCGCAGGGAGAGGCAGCGGGCTGGGGTGGGTTTGCTTGTCGCCCCCCAGCTCAGCTGTCTCGTGTTGGGGATTACCCCAGTGGATGAGAGGGTTTCATCCCTGCACCTTCGGGTTGGGGAGAGGTCTCTGACTATCATTTCAGCCTACGGGCCGAGTGGTAGTGTGGAGTACCCGGCCTTCTTGGCGTCCCTGTCGGGGGTGCTGGATAGTGCCCCTCCTGGGGACTCCATTATTCTGCTGGGGGACTTCAACGGCCACGTGGGAAACGACAGTGACACCTGGAGAGGCGTGATCGGGAGGAATGGCCTCCCCGATCTGAATCCGAGCGGTGTTTTGTTATTGGACTTCTGTGCTAGTCTCGGATTGTCCATAATGAACACCATGTTCAAACATAAGGGTGTCCATCAGTGCACTTGGCACCAGGATACCCTAGGCAGGAGGTCAATGATCGACTTTGTTGTCGTATCATCAGACCTTCGGCTGCATGTTTTGGACACTCGAGTGAAGAGAGGGGCTGAGCTGTCCACTGATCACCACCTGGTGATGAGTTGGATCCGCTGGAGGAGGAGAAAGCCGGACAGACTTGGCAGGCCCAAGCGCATAGTGAGGGTCTGCTGGGAACGTCTGGCGGAGCCCTCGGCCAGGGATGTATTCAACTCCCACCTCCGGGAGAGCTTTGACCAGATTCCGAGGGATGTTGGAGACATAGAGTCCGAGTGGACCATGTTCTCCGCATCTATTGTCGATGTTGTTGCCCGTAGCTGCGGCCGTAAGGTCTGCGGTTCCTGTCGCGGCGGAAATCCCCGTACCCGGTGGTGGACACCGGCAGTAAGGGACGCTGTCAAGCTGAAGAAGGAGTCCTATCGGCTGTGGTTGGCTTGTGGGACTCCTGAGGCGGCTGACGGGTACCTTGGGGCCAAGCGTGCCACGGCCCGGGCTGTGGCAGAGGCAAAAACTTGGACCTGGGCGGAGTTTGGTGAGGCCATGGAGAAGGACTACCGGTTGGCCCCGAAGCGATTCTGGCAAACCGTCCGGCGCCTCAGGAGGGGGAAGCAGTGCTTCGCCAACACTGTTTACAGTGGGGAGCTGCTGACCTTGACTGGGGACATTATCGGCCGATGGAAGGAATACTTTGAGGATCTCCTCAATCCAGAGCCCACGCCGTGCGTGGAGGCGAGCCCGACTATTTCTAGCCGATATCTCTCGACCTCCCGCACAAGCTGAGGCTCCTTCTCCCCCAGCGAGGTGACATTCCATGTCCCTAGAGCCAGCCTAAGCATTCGGGGATTGGGCCGCCGAGGTCTCCACCTTCGTCCGCCGCCCAATCCTCTTTGCACCGGTCCCTCACGGTTCCCCCTGGAGGTGGTGGGCCTACTAGGGGATGGTCTCGCATCTCTCGTTTGGGCTTGGCCCGGCCGGGTCCCGCGAGGAGCAACCCAGCCACCAGGCGCTCTCCAACGAGTCCCGACCCCAGGCCTGGCTCCAGGGTGGGAACCCGGCTCTGCCGTACCGGGCAACGTCACGTGCCTCAATTTTGTAGTCGTCATGAGGGGTTCTTGAACTGCTCTTTGTCTGACCCATCACCTAGAGCCTGTTTGCCATGGGAGACCCTACCAGGGGCATTTAAGCCTCAGACAATATAGCCTCTAGGATCATTTGAGCACTCAAACCCCTCCACCATGTTAAGGTGGCGGTTCAAGGAGGGGAACTTGCCATCACGCATTCCGTGGTGGAAACAGGCTGGGGACTCGGGGTTGGACTCTTTCATCACCCAGGCTGAAGTAACCGAGGTGGTTAAAAAGCTCCCCGGTGGCAGGGCTTCGGGGTTTGATGAGATCCGCCCTGAGTACCTCAAGTCTTTGGATGTTGTGGGGCTGTCATGGTTGACACGCCTCTTCAACATTGCGTGGCGGACGGGGACAGTGCCTTTGGATTGGCAGACTGGGGTGGTGGTCCCCCTACATAAGAAGGGTGGCCGGAGGGTGTGTTCCAACTACAGGGGGATCACACTCCTCAGCCTCCTTGGTAAGGCCTACGCCAGGGTATTGGAGAGGAGAGTCCGGCCGATAGTCGAACCTCAGCTTCAGGAGGAGCAGTGTGGTTTTCGTCCCGGCCGTGGATCACTGGACCAGCTCTATACCCTCTACAGAGTACTCGAGGGTTCATGGGAGTTTGCCCAACCGGTCCAGATGTGTTTTGTGGACCTGGAGAAAACATTCGGCTGTGTCCCTCATGATGCCCTGTGGGGGGTGCTCCAGGAGTATGGAATCGGGGGCCCTTTACTAAGGGCCATCCGATCTCTGTACAAGCGGAGCAGGAGTTTGGTTTGCATTGCCGGCACTAAGTTGGACCTGTTCCCGGTGCATGTTGGACTCCGGCAGGGCTGCCCTTTGTCACCGGTCCTGTTCATAACTTTTATGGACAGGATTTCTAGACGCAGCCAAGGGCCGGAGGGGGTCTGGTTTGGGGACCAGAGGATTTCGTCTCTTCTTTTTGCAGATGACGTGGTCCTGCTGGCCCCCTCCAGGACACGCTGGAGGGACTATGTCTCTCGGCTGGCCTGGGAACACCTTGGGCTCCCCCCGGAGGAGCTGGAGGAGATGACTGGGGAGAGGGACGTCTGGGCGTCTCTGCTGAGTCTGCTGCCCCCGCGACCCGGTCCCGGATAAAGCGGAAGACTACGAGTACGAGTACTATGAAGTTAAAATAAAGGCAAAAAACTTCTATTAAGAAAGACAAATTCATCATGTTGTAACTAATGATTTCCTTTTTAGGAATGTTTTAATTTGTCTGTTAAATTTTACCGTTAAATATTTTTCAAAGATGTTCATCTGCATCAACCACCTATGCAGAAGGGTTTTATATGTACAATGCTTTAACTGTAGCGGCGGGCTTTAAATGGCCTGCGGACTGCACTTTGGACACCCCTCATCTAAACCATTCTAGCTCTGGTTGTATAAGGTTGTTGTCCTGCTGGAAGGGGAATCTTCATCCCAGGCTCAACTCTTTTAAATCCTCAAAAGGATTTTCTCCCAGGATTGCCCTGTATTTAGCTTCATCCATCTTCCCATGAACTCAGCTTCCCAGTCTCTGCTAAATAAAAGCTTTCACATAGCATGATGCTGCCACCCCACTATTTTACTGCTCAGAAGGTGTGTTCAGATTGATGTGTATATAGCTTTTTGCATGTAGGCCCTAAAGTAAAATTTTGATCTTATCCGATCAGAAGACCTTTATATTGGACTAGTATTTAAAATCCCATCAAATAACACCAAAGCTTGTGGTTGTAGTATGACTGTATGTTAAAATCTGCAATGGGTTATACTTTTGCAAGGCGTGTTGCATGTTGTATTTGCCAGCATGGTCCATCCTCTCGTGTTGCAGTTGGAATTGAGCTGAGGTTTTAAAGCCAAAATGGAAGGGTTTAAGTGTGCCTTAGGAAAGCTTCTGGCATCATGGTCGCGTGGCACTCCAGGGCAGCAAGAAAGCATTTACTGCAGATTAGAGCTCCTCTCAAGTGTTTCACAAAGTCAGCCTTAAGCTTGGAAATTGTTCCCAAGGCAATCCGGCAACCAGCAGCTGTGAAAAATCATCAGAAACACACCCTAAATATTTATTTTTTTCTTTTTCCTGCACATACTGTATTTTGAAGAAGCCACGAATAAAGATTTGGTCCAGCTCTTTACCTTTTCCCTTATTTTCTCTGTCACAGTGTTATTGTTCAGAGGGATGAAATTGTTGTTTATACCATAGCCTATTTGACTGCTTTATTTCAGGGATACTAAAATCTATCCGATCTAAGCAAAATAAAACCGATACTATGATTTATCCGTTTTAAACTTTTTTGTTTTATGATTTTCTTATTATTTTGTTCAATCCAGGTAACTACCCTCGGCCCTCTAACTACATTGGGTCAACCGGAAGCAGCTACAGTGGCCCCAGCCTGTCCAACAGTCTTGGGATGAATGCTACCAGCCCCATGCATGGTCAAGGGCCTGGTGGACGGAGCCACGGCCCTGGGAGCCAGAACAGGACCTACCCAATTATGGGTCCCACTTCTCCCAGCATGCCGCAACCAGCTGGGCCAGGAATGGGACCTCCATCTAATCGCAAGCCTCAGGAGGGAGCGGCAGCCAACTCGATGCACAACAGGTAAGAGTACTGCATAGTCACAGGAGACCTAAATTACCTTTTAATCATGGGAACATTTTATTGTTTCTTGGGCTGTTTGTAGGTTTTTTGACCAAACTTCTTAAATTTTTTTTTTCCAATATTTGCACCAACTGCTGTTTGTGAATGGAAACATGTAAAACTAATCCTGATTACACCAATCAGAACTTGATTGTCAATTTCTGATTTCTGCTGATACCAATTTTGATTAATTGCTTTTGTTTGTTTCACAGCTACGACAAAAGCAGCACTGACATTTATTTTCTAGTCTGCCTGCCTTGAGCAGTCATTAATTAATTATATTAGGAGTAAAGGTGACATCTTGCCGCAGTCATATTGCACAGAATTCTGCTACCATTTTAAACAAGTAGATTTTAAACTATTTAAATTTTTAAGAAATTGATTATTACTGTAACTGTTACTAACTGTAACTGAGATTTCTAAAAGGCTGCCAACACATCCACATCTAGCTGGTACCGTGACAGAGGTCAGCATTTAAAGAAGTGAATTATCTTTCAATACACAGCTTTTGTGCTGGTTTTGATCCAGTTCTTTAGCTTAACGTCAAGATGACATTTAGAACACCTGCAGAAAGCTTGAGAAAAATAAATGCCTGAAGACAACTTTACGGTATTGCGAGGAGCGGTTTCTTGTAAGCAAAACGCAATAAATGAAGATTTTTGTGCAGTTCTGTGCACTTAAATGTAGATTAATATATAAGACATCCTTGTTCATCTATTTCAGCTCCTGCTAATTTTAATTTTAAATTAATTTTTCAGTTTGTTTGACTAAAGCAGTGAGAACTGAATCACTGCAGCAGAAATAGTCAGCAAACACATAAGAGTAGAAACGATACATTTCATTTGAGCACATGAGATGAAAATAACACCAAGCTCCTACAGACACACAAACGAAACACTTTGATGCTCTAACAGAGTTTGAGTTAAGGGTTTTAATTCTTCCATCAGCAGTGGCACCTTGACTGTACCCTTGTGATGCCAGAGACTGTGATTTCTTGAGAGACTTTGTGGGCAGTAAACCTTCTCTCAACCCTGCTGAAGGGAACTTGTGAAAACATGATTGTTGCCTGTGAAGACTTCCTCATTCCTCCTATTGGTGTGGGTTTTTCCTAATAAAACATCATGAGAGCAGGTTTGCTGATGAAACATGAGCCAGATTTAAGCTGAAACTTCCCTTTGTTGTTTGTAGTCTGCAGGCGGTCTCCAAAAGTAACTCCTCAGTGACACTATTGTGCATCTGCCATGCATTACTATGGTATTCATTGATACATAATATGATGTCAAGCTAAACCAGACTGCCACAGATTTGTTGAATATGCGGACAAAGAAAAATCTGAATTGATGTAAATACTATGGAAATGTTGCAGCAATGACCAAAAGATAACGCTTAATAATCTCATGCTACATCATGTAGACGTTCTGTCTGCACTGATGAAGATTAACTCATCTAAGCATTATAAGTAGCACCACAGTTGGCCCCATCTTCTGCTTATTAGCTAGTTATTATTTGACCTCCTCTGGGCCCTCAGACTGTTTTTAAAGCATTGAACTTTCATCCCGAGATGGTCTGGTCATTACTATGGATGAGAAAAAAATGTAAAAGGTTTTTCTGTCCTTATGCAACCTTTATCTTAATACATGCATTATATGCAAAACAGAGTGGCAATAAGCAATGAGTTCATTTCATGAATAGGACTGGTTATATAACAGCTTAAAGGTATAGTTCAGATAACACTCTTGGAGTTAGCATAAGATCCAGAAAAGTTGGTCCCAGAGGCTGAAACAAGCTATTTTGAAAGGGGATAAGACTGACGCAGACCCTTACCATCTCGAAACAATTCCAGTCAGAAAAATGTCACAATGGTTTATTGGAAACCTTTTTTATAAGCTTTTAGCCTGATCTTGTAGTCACATTTAAGTTGTATGGTTATTTACGGAGAAGCAAATGATTACAAACATTGGAACTGTAGGAGAACTGTAGGAGTGCACCACAAATTACCTTCCTGGGTGAAAACAGAACATGCAAAGCCTTTCTGGTATTAGGAACAGTCTGAATTAAAAGTAATGTGGTTTAAAAAGCGAATGAAATGCTTCATGTTGTAAGAAGACCATACTCTCCTATCAAGCAGTTTATCTGACTGGAAATGCTTTACATGTTCCGTTCTCTAAATGCACACAGAACATTGGTGGCACACCGCCTCGATCCCATTTAAATAGTCATCAGGTTCTCCATAAATAAGCCCAATGTAAACATGATAAAATGTTAAAAGTTTATTAAAAGCATTGACATAAATTACTATTACATTTTGAAGACTGGAGTTGTTTTGAGAGGGTGAATCTGCATTGGTCTTGGCCCCTGTCAGACTAGCCATTAGTTTTAGCCTCTGTGATCAACTAATCTGGATTTACACCAAGTGAGTTATCTTCTGCCTAAAACATTTTTAACAAACCTCAATTCAGAAATTCTGAGCTCTGCCTTTTAGGCCTGAATCCCACATACAGTCCACTTTGAAACCTTTGGCTCCTAACCTTTCTTAACCAGTCAACTATCTTCACATCCACTCAGACCCCTCAGTTTCCCCATCCTGCCTCCTTTAAATGTATAGCAGCATAAACATTCGTTTTATCTTCTTGGAGAAAAAAAGTTTGCATTGAGCTTATGTTGTGCCTTCTGATCAAATCTAATTATGGTTTTTCAACAATCATAAGTTGTTCTTCCTTAAAGAAAAAGAATAGATTCATCATCACTGTAGTTAAAGGTATCATAGGAGGCAGCTCACTTTGGAGAGTTTGTGCAGAATCCTGTGTTAACACTGATTCAAATTTCTGTTCACTTGCCAAAACAGTAGTGTATACTGGGGAGAGCTGGGGTGCCTGACAGTATGTATGATTAATTATGTGCATCAGGGGGTCCACTGCCTCTTACGCAGACACACATACTTATGTACCCAGGCAGCAATGCAATTGTTGAACAAGTCATTAGGAGATGGCTGGGCTGTCAATAAGAAGTGACATGACATGATCCCCACTGCTGAGCCCAATGAGGCCGGCTGTCAGTCTCTGCACCAAGAAACCAGAGAGGTGTCGCTCACTGTTGAGCAAGGCTCGTTCTCTCTCATTCATACCCTATTAGTTAAAAATTATCTATTTTGATTTGCTAATAACATTGAAAGGTTTCCTAAGTTGGGTCATTATCACTTTACAGAGTGAAGCAGCTGGTATTGTGCAGATCACACTGAAACCAAAGGGTTTAGTCCTTTCTGTTCTGAAATCTGTCCTCTTGATATCTTTTCCAGCTAAATGATGACAACCTTCCTTTAGTTATAACTGCATTTTATCAAATACAAGCATTACTTCAGCAGACTGGAAAATAACAAGCACATACATTGTTTTGCAAAAGAATTTCACTTATAAAACGTGTTCACATTTTGTCATATTAACAAACCTTTTACTTGCATTTCATGTAATATACCAACACAAAGTACTGCACATTTGTCAGTTGGAAGGAAAATTATGAAAGGCTTTTAATTTCTTTTGTAAATTCATTTCTAAAAAGTGTGCTGACCATAGGTTTTTGACACCACATTACTCTGACACACCTAAATGAAATAAATCCTCGTCCTCGTACTCGTTGTCTTCCGCTTATCCAAGACCGGGTCGCGGGGGCAGCAGACTCAGCAGAGAAGCCCAGACGTCCCTCTCCCCAGACACCTCCTCCAGCTCCTCCGGGTGGAGCCCAAGGCATTCCCAGGCCAGCCGAGAGACATAGTCCCTCCAGCGTGACCTGGGCCATCCCCTGGGCCTCCTCCCGGTGGGACGTGCCTGGAACAACCTCCCAAAGTTCATGGCCATAGGTGCGGGTAGGAACGTAGACCGACCGGTAAATCAAGAGCTTCGCTTTTCGGCTCAGCTCTCTCTTCACCACAACGGACCGGCACAGCGCCCCAATTACTGTGGCAGCCGCACCGATCCGTCTGTCGATCTCCCACTCCATTCTTCCCTCACTCGTGAACAAGACCCCGAGATACTTAAACTGCTCCACTTGAGGGAGGAACTCCCCTCCAGCCTGAAGAGGACAAGCCACCCTTTTCCGGTCGAGAACCATGGTCTCGGACTTGGAGGAGCTGATCTTCATCCCAGCTGTTTTGCACTTGGCTGCGAACCTCCCCAGTGCATGCTGTAGGACCACGTCATCTGCAAAAAGAAGAGACGAAATCCTCTGGTCCCCAAACCAGACCCCCTCCGGCCCTTGGCTGCGTCTAGAAATCCTGTCCATAAAAGTTATGAACAGGACCGGTGACAAAGGGCAGCCCTGCCGGAGTCCAACATGCACCGGGAACAGGTCCGACTTAGTGCTGGCAATCCGAACCAAACTCCTGCTCCGCTTGTACAGAGATCGGATGGCCCCTAGTAAAGGGCCCCCGATTCCATACTCCTGGAGCACCCCCCACAAGGCATCACGAGGGACACAGTCGAATGCTTTCTCCAGGTTCACAAAATACATGTGGACCAGTAGGACAAACTCCCATGAACCCTCGAGTACCCTGTAGAGGGTATAGAGCTGGTCCAGTGTTCCACGGCCGGGACGAAAACCACACTGCTCCTCTTGAAGCCGGGGTTTGACTATCGGCCGGACTCTCCTCTCCAATACCCTGGCATAGACCTTACCAGGGAGGCTGAGGAGTGTGATCCCCTTGTAGTTGGAACACACCCTCCGGTCACCCTTCTTATGTAGGGGGACCACCACCCCAGTCTGCCAATCCAAAGGCACTGTCCCCGTCCGCCACGCAATGTTGAAGAGGTGTGTCAACCATGACAGCCCCACAACATCCAAAGACTTGAGGTACTCAGGGCAGATCTCATCCAACCCCGAAGCCCTGCCACCGCGGAACTTTTTAACCACCTCGGTGACTTCATCCTGGGTGATGAAAGAGTCCAACCCAAGTCCCCAGCCTCTGTTTCCACCAAGGAATGCGTGATGGCAGGATTGAGGAGATCCTCGAAGTACTCCTTCCATCGGCCGATAATGTCCCCAGTCGAGGTCAGAAGCTCCCCACCCCCACTGTAAACAGTGTTGGCGAACCACTGCTTCCCCCTCCTGAGGCGCCGGACGGTTTGCCAGACTCGCTTCGGGGCCAACCGGTAGTCCTTCTCCATGGCCTCACCAAGCTCCTCCCAAGTCCAAGTTTTTGCCTCTGCCACCGCCCGGGCCATGGCACGCTTGGCCCCACGGTACCCGTCAGCCGCCTCAGGAGTCCCACAAGCCAACCACAACCGATAGGACTCCTTCTTCAGCTTGACAGCGTCCCTTACTGCCGGTGTCCACAACCGGGTTCGGAGATTGAATACATCCCTGGCCAAGGGGTCCGCCAGACGTTCCCAGCAGACCCTCACTATGTGCTTGGGCCTGCCAAGTCTGTCCGGCTTTCTCCTCCCCCAGCGGATCCAACTCACCACCAGGTGGTGATCAGTGGACAGCTCAGCCCCTCTCTTCATCCGAGTGTCCAAAACATGCGGCCGAAGGTCTGATGATACGACAACAAAGTCAATCATTGACCTCCTGCCTAGGGTATCCTGGTGCCAAGTGCACTGATGGACACCCTTATGTTTGAACATGGTGTTCATTATGGACAATCCGTGACTAGCACAGAAGTCCAATAACAAAACACCACTCGGATTCGGATCAGGGAGGCCATTCCTCCCGATCACGCCTCTCCAGGTGTCACTGTCGTTTCCCACATGAGCGTTGAAGTCCCCCAGCAGAATAATGGAGTCCCCGGGAGGGGCACTATCCAGCACCCCCGACAGGGACGCCAAGAAGGCCGGGTACTCCGCACTACCACTCGGCCTGTAGGCTGAAATGATAGTCAGAGACCTCTCCCCAACCCGAAGGCGCAGGGATGCGACCCTCTCATCCACTGGGGTAAACCCCAGTACGAGACGGCTGAGCTGGGGGGTGACAAGCAAACCCACCCCAGCCCGCCGCCTCTCCCCGTGGGCCACTCCAGAGTAGAAGAGAGTCCAGCCCCTCTCAAGGTGATGGGTTCCAGAGCCCACGCTGTGCGTGGAGGCGAGCCCGACTATTTCTAGTTGATATCTCTCGACCTCCCGCACAAGCTCAGGCTCCTTGCCCCCCAGTGAGGTGACATTCCACGTCCCTAGAGCCAGCCTAAGCATCTGTGGATCGGGCCGCGGAGGTCTCCACCTTCGTCTGCCGCCCAATCCTCTTTGCACCAGTCCCTCACGGTTCCCCCTGCAGGTGATGGGCCCACTGGGGGATGGTCTCGCGTCTCTCGTTCGGGCTTGGCCCTGCCAACCCAGCCACCAGGCGCTCTCCGACGAGTCCCGACCAGGGGCCTGGCTCCAAGGTGGGACCCCGGCTCCGCCGTACCGGGCGACGTCACGTGCCTTGATTTTGTAGTCGTCATGAGGTGTTCTTGAACCGCTCTTTGTCTGACCCATCACATCGAGCCTGTTTGCCATGGGAGACCCTACCAGGGGCATTTAAGCCCCAGACAACATAGCCTCTAGGATCATTCGAGCACTCAAACCCCTCCACCACGTTAAGATGGCGGTTCAAGGAGGGGTGAAATAAAAGATTTTACAGACAATTATTTGAAATGGATTTATTTCATCCATTTCAAATAATTGTCTGTAAAAGTAACCTAATTAGTATGAACAGATGTATAACTACAGCCGTTCTTTGAAGGCCTCCAAGGTTTGTTAAAGAACATTTAGTGAACTAACAGCGTCATGAAGACTTAGACACACAGGAGACGGATCAGAGAGAAGGGTGTAGAGACGTTTAGAGCATTGTTAGGGTCTACAACAATATCTCAATGTTTGAACATCTCATGGAGCGCTGTTCTATCCATCATCTGAAAATGTAAAGAGTACTGCAAACCTAACAAGACATGGTGGTCCATCTAAATGGACAAGTCAGGCAAGGACAGCAATAAGTATAGGAGCAGTCAAGGGTCCCATGGTAACTCTGGAGGAGCTTCAGTGATCCACAGCTCAGGAGGGAGAATCCACCAACAGCTTGCCACAAAATTCCACCAAACCTTCCTTTTTTGGAGGACGGCCAGAAGAAAACTAGTATTAAAATAAAAACATAAGTAGTCCTGTTTTCAGTTCGTATCAAATCATACAAGAGACACAGCAACTAGGGAGGATGGTGCTCTGGTCAGATTAGACAGATTATTTTTTTGACCTATATACAAAATACCAAGTGAGGGAACATTAACATGAAGGTTTGCTTTTTTAAGCAGGCACAAGCAAGCTGATCAATGGGTGGGAAGAGATGGAAAGATGAATGGAGCTAAATAAAGGGCAATCCTGGAAGAAAACCTGTTAAAGGCTGCAAAAGACTTGAGACTGTGGCCCTAAATATAGGGCCAGCATGTTTTGGTGCTAGAATGGCCTAGTCAATGTCAAGACCTAAATCCAGTTGAAAATCTGCAACAAGACTGGAAAATGGCTGTTCATGGATGCACTTCATCCAGTCTGACTAAGCTATTTTGCAGACAGGAATGGTTGATATTTTTAGTCTCTTGATGTGCAAAAGTGTTAGGGGCATAACCCAAAAAACTTTTAGCTGTAGTTACAGTGAACGTGTTAATGAGTACAAATGAGCATGACACATTTTAGATTTTATTTGTAAACAAATGTTTAAATTCCCCCTGTGGGCCCACCACCTGCAGGGGGAACCGTGAGGGACCGGTGCAAAGAGGATTGGGTGGCGGACGAAGGTGGAGACCTCAGTGGCCTGATCCCCGGATGCTTAGGCTGGCTCTAGGGACGTGGAATGTCACCTCGCTGGGGGGGAAGGCGCTTGATCTTGTGCGGGAGGTCGAGAGATATCAACTAGAAATAGTCGGGCTCGTCTCCACGCGCAGCGTGGGCTCTGGAACCCATCTCCTTGAGAGGGGTTGGACTCTCTGGTATGGGTTTGCTTGTTGCCCCACAGCTCAGCCGTCTCGTGTTGGGGTTTACCCCAGTGGATGAGAGGGTCGTATCCCTGCGCCTTCAGGTTGGGGAGAGGTCTCTGACTATCATTTCAGCCTACGGGCTGAGTTGTAGTGCAGAGTACCCGGTCTTCTTGGCGTCCCTGTCGGGGGTGCTGGATAGTGCCCCTCCCAGGGACTCCATTATTCTGCTGGGGGACTTCAACGCCCACGTGGGGAACGACAGTGACACCTGGAGAGGCGTGATCGGGAGGAATGGCCGCCCCGATCTGAATCCGAGTGGTGTTTTGTTATTGGACTTCTGTGCTAGTCACGGATTGTCCATAATGAACACCATGTTCAAACACAAGGGTGTCCATCAGTGCACTTGGCACCAGGATACCCTAGGCAGGAGGTCAATGATTGACTTTGTTGTCGTATCATCAGACCTTCGGCCGCATGTTTTGGACACTCGGATGAAGAGAGGGGCTGGGCTGTCCACTGATCACCACCTGGTGGTGAGTTGGATCCGCTGGGGGAGGAGAGAGCCGGACAGACTTGGCAGGCCCAAGTGCATAGTGAGGGTCTGCTGGGAACGTCTGGCGGACCCCGTGAGGCCAAGCGTGCTGTGGCAGAGGCAAAAACTCGGGCCTGGGAGGAGTTCGGTGAGGCCATGGAGAAGGACTACCGGTTGGCCTCGAAGCGATTCTGGCAAACCGTCCAGTGCCTCAGGAGGGGGAAGCAGTGCTTCGCCAACACTGTTTATAGTGGGGGCGAGAGACTGCTGACCTCGACTGAGGACATTATCGGACGGTGGAAGGAGTACTTCGAGGATCTCCTCAATCCTGCCATCACGCATTCCGTGGTGGAAACAGATGCTGGGGACTCGGGGTTGGACTCTTTCATCACCCAGGCTGAAGTCACCGAGGTGGTTAAAAAGCTTCGGGGGTGGATGAGATCCGCCCTGAGTACCTCAAGTCTCTGGATGTTGTGGGGCTGTCATGGTTGACACACCTCTTCAACATTGCGTGGCGGTCGGGGACAGTGCCTCTGGACTGGCAGACTGGGGTGGTGGTCCCCCTACATAAGAAGGGTGACCGGAGGGTGTGTTCCAACTACAGGGGGATCACACTCCTCAGCCTCCCTGGTAAGGCCTACGCCAGGGTATTGGAGAGGAGAGTCCGACCGATAGTCGAACCTCGGCTTCAGGAGGAGCAGTGTGGTTTTCGTCCCGGCCGTGGAACAGTGGACAAGCTCTATACCCTCTACAGGGTGCTCGAGGGTTCATGGGAGTTTGCCCAACCGGTTCACATGTGTTTTGTGGACCTGGAGAAGGTATTCGACTGTGTCCCTCGTGATGCCCTGTGGGGGGTGCTCCAGGAGTATGGAATCGGGGGCCCTTTATTAGGGGCCATCCAGTCCCTGTACGAGCGGAGCAGGAGTTTGGTCCGCATTGCCGGCACTAAGTCGGACCTGTTCCCGGTGCATGTTGGACTCCGGCAGGGCTGCCCTTTGTCACCGGTCCTGTTCATAACTTTTATGGACAGGATTTCTAGATGCAGCCAAGGGCCGGAGGGGGTCTGGTTTGGGGACCAGTGGATTTCGTCTCTTCTTTTTGGGGATGACATGGTCCTGCTTGCCCCCTCTAGCCAAGACCTACAGCATGCGCTGTGGCGGTTCGCAGCCGAGTGTGAAGCGGCTGGGATGAGGATCAGCTCCTCCAAGTCCGAGGCCATGGTACTCGACCGGAAAAGGGTGGCTTGTCCTCTTCAGGTTGGAGGGGAGTTCCTGCCTCAAGTGGAGGAGTTTAAGTATCTCGGGGTCTTGTTCACGAGTGAGGGAAGAATGGAGCGGGAGATCGACAGACGGATCGGTGCGGCTGCCACAGTAATGGGGGCACTGTGCCGGTCAGCTGTGGTGAAGAGAGAGCTGAACTGAAAAGCAAAGCACTCAATTTACCGGTCGGTCTACGTTCCTACCCTCTCCTATGGCCATGAACTTTGGGTCATGACCAAAAGAACAAGATCCCGGATACAAGCGGCTGAAATGAGCTTCCTCCGTAGGGTGGCCGGGCACTCCCTTAGAGATAGGGTGAGGAGCTCGGCCATCCGGGAGGTGCTCAGAGTAGAGCCGCTGCTCCTCCACATCGAGAGGAGCCAGTTGAGGTGGCTCGGGCATCTATACCGGATGCCTCCTGGACGCCTTCTTCGGGAGGTGTTCCAGGCACGTCCCACCGGGAGGAGGCCGAGGGGACGGCCCAGGACACGCTGGAGGGACTATGTCTCTCGGCTGGCCTGGGAACGCCTTGGGCTCCCCCTGGAGGAACTGGAGGAGGTGTCTGGAGAGAGGGATGTCTGGGCGTCTCTGCTGAGTCTGCTGCCCCCACGACCCGGTCCCGGATAAGCGGAAGACGACGAGTACGAGTACAAGTACGAGTACAAATGTTTAAATAGTTTATAATTTCCCTGCCAGCTGTCTATTATGCTTTACATTGGGTTGGTCTAACATGTAAAATCCCAAAGATATACAGGTCCTTCTCAAAATATTAGCATATTGTGATAAAGTTAATTATTTTCCATAATGTAATGATGAAAATTTAACATTCATATATTTTAGATTCATTGCACACTAACTGAAATATTTCAGGTCTTTTATTGTCTTAATACGGATGATTTTGGCATACAGCTCATGAAAACCCAAAATTCCTATCTCACAAAATTAGCATATCATTAAAAGGGTCTCTAAACGAGCTATGAACCTAATCTTCTGAATCAACGAGTTAACTCTAAACACCTGCAAAAGATTCCTGAGGCCTTTAAAACTCCCAGCCTGGTTCATCACTCAAAACCCCGATCATGGGTAAGACTGCCGACCTGACTGCTGTCCAGAAGGCCACTATTGACACCCTCAAGCAAGAGGGTAAGACACAGAAAGAAATTTCTGAACGAATAGGCTGTTCCCAGAGTGCTGTATCAAGGCACCTCAGTGGGAAGTCTGTGGGAAGGAAAAAGTGTGGCAGAAAACGCTGTACAACGAGAAGCGGTGACCGGACCCTGAGGAAGATTGTGGAGAAGGGCCGATTCCAGACCTTGGGGGACCTGCGGAAGCAGTGGACTGAGTCTGGAGTAGAAACATCTAGAGCCACCGTGCACAGGCGTGTGCAGGAAATGGGCTACAGGTGCCGCATTCCCCAGGTCAAGCCACTTTTGAACCAGAAACAGCGGCAGAAGCGCCTGACCTGGGCTACAGAGAAGCAGTACTGGACTGTTGCTCAGTGGTCCAAAGTACTTTTTTCGGATGAAAGCAAATTCTGCATGTCATTCAGAAATCAAGGTGCCAGAGTCTGGAGGAAGACTGGGGAGAAGGAAATGCCAAAATGCCAGAAGTCCAGTGTCAAGTACCCACAGTCAGTGATGGTCTGGGGTGCCGTGTCAGCTGCTGGTGTTGGTCCACTGTGTTTTATCAAGGTCAGGGTCAATGCAGCTAGCTATCAGGAGATTTTGGAGCACTTCATGCTTTCATCTGCTGAAAAGCTTTATGGAGATGAAGATTTCATTTTTCAGCACGACCTGGCACCTGCTCACAGTGCCAAAACCACTGGTAAATGGTTTACCATGGTATCACTGTGCTCAATTGGCCTGCCAACTCTCCTGACCTGAACCCCATAGAGAATCTGTGGGATATTGTGAAGAGAACGTTGAGAGACTCAAGACCCAACACTCTGGATGAGCTAAAGGCCGCTATCGAAGCATCCTGGGCCTCCATAAGACCTCAGCAGTGCCACAGGCTGATTGCCTCCATGCCACGCCGCATTGAAGCAGTCATTTCTGCCAAAGGATTCCCGACCAAGTATTGAGTGCATAACTGTACATGATTATTTGAAGGTTGACGTTTTTTGTATTAAAAACACTTTTCTTTTATTGGTTGGATGAAATATGCTAATTTTGTGAGATAGGAATTTTGGGTTTTCATGAGCTGTATGCCACAATCATCCGTATTAAGACAATAAAAGACCTGAAATATTTCAGTTAATGTGCAATGAATCTAAAATATATGAATGTTAAATTTTCATCATTACATTATGGAAAATAATGAACTTTATCACAATATGCTAATATTTTGAGAAGGACCTGTAGATTGAAAGTTTGGGAAGTAAAGTGACAAAATGGGAAAAAGTACAAATGGCATGAATACTTTTGCAAGGCACTGTATAATGACATGTACAACAACTGAGGATTTGTATAAACAAACTAGAAGACAATTTGCTTGCCAACATAAATTTGTGTTTAAAAGTTTAGATAAGCTGTTAAAAATCCAAACATAGGAATTAGTGTTTTGCCAGAAAGTGCTTTTCTGACTAATTTAAAAAAGAGGCAAAGAGAGCTGTTGTAGCAGACATTTTTGCAGAAAACGTTTTTTGTTGTATGTCTCACCATCAATGTTCGTTTTGCCCAATGTCGCTCATTCGTCCTCTTTCATCCCTCTTTGCCTGCTTCTCCTCTCTCTCCTCCCACCTGTTTCTCTCTTTTTCACCAACTCTCCCAACTGTATTGGCCTCTTCATCTTTGTGCAGCTCTATTATCCTACCAAGACTGTTTCATCTCCCTCGGCCTTTCCTCTTTCCAATTTGCTTTTTGTTCTCCGCTGTCTCCAACACGGCCTTGTTATGTTTTTTCTTCCTCAGATCCCACTTTACACATCTAAGGAAGATCAGGAGAAAATTGGCCTCCGAAAAACCTGCAGTTAAAAAGGCTCCAGCACCCCGTTTGTGTTTCCAGATCTCTGCAACACTGTGAAACATTCAGAATTAGTTCTACTCGCTGTCTGAGAAACAACTTGTTAGTCATAGCACATGTCTTCTCCTTTTTTTTTATCTTTGATGAATCGATCCCAAGCTGCCAAAGCCACCCGCTACAAAACTTCCAAATTAGGACCTAGTTAGTTAATATCATAAGCAGGTCTCTGCTTTTTTCCTCTCCTCTCCTCTTTTTTTTTTTTAGATATTTTTTCGGCACTAGTGGCCTTTATTTTTTTGACAGTAGGCAGGCAGGAAAGAGGGGTAGAGAAAGGGGGAGACATTTGGCAAATATCGCCAGGTCCGGGACTCAAACCTCTTCGAGGACTGTAGCCTCTGTATATGGTCGCGCGCTTAACCCCTACACCATCAGCGCCGTGCCCCTCTCCTCTTTTTTCATTTGATTTCCTCCTATAATCCTCCATATTGCTGCCTCTCCATCCCCTCCTGACTCTCACACATCCTCAAAACATTAGTAAACACACTTCGGCTTCATTACACAAAGTGAAAAGAATTCGAAATGAGCGGAGGAAGAGCACTTCTGGCATCCCCGGGCTGCAGGCGTGGGCCCAGATTAAATCTTCATTAGGTGTGGCACATAGTGTTTTTGTTCCCTCCTGAACCATGTCAGTCTCGCCCCCACCACATAACTGGAATTAGAAACAACTGCCCCACTTCGAATTTGTTAATCGTTTTGATTCAGTTGAAGGAGCAAGGCGTGTTGGCCTACAAACTTGTGGAACCATAGAAAATAGTCCTGTTGTTTAAACAAACTGTTAGAATTTCATCAATAAAGTTGCACTGCTGCCTCACACAGGATCTTAGACACTAACCAGAACATGTCTAACATACCTCACAGATTTATTTAAGCTACAAGCTTCCTGTATCATTCTGCTTGTCAAGCCTTGCTCCTGCCTGCCTTTGCTGCTTTTCATCCCCTCCACCACCATACCTCCACCCATGGCTTCCGAGGTCATTCCTGAGCATGCTGAAAGACATGATCAGGAGGTGGAGATATTCATCACTCCTTGACATGTTGAACAACATGGAGAAATAACATCAGAGCCTCGATGCCGAATCCAGACCTATCGTTCATTAACATCAACATTTACACAAGTTGTTTGACTAAACTAAATGATCTAAAATCTGACTAATTATTAAGATCAGTTTCTCATCTGCTTTATCGTGCTATGTCAAAAAGAAACCAACAATAAGAACTGATTTGTGATTAAGATATAAACTTATACTGAAGTAGTAAAAAACGTTTGAAATCTATTCTTAAAAGGAGGCATGTTAACCTGTTCCCTGACAACCAGAGCTAAGTAGTGCTTTTCATTGGCAACAAGAGAGTCAGGGTCAAACATGCTGGTCAGACTTGCTGGCCTGAAAACTAATTAACCTCACACTGATTTTATTCAACAACCTGTGTTTCTGCTTGCTTTATTTCATTCTAAATCATTCTTTACCTAAAATGCACCAATAAAACAATGCACATTACATGTTTACAGAACGTGGTATTGTTCCAGCTAATGCCTTTAAAGTATGGCTTCCTTCTCTGTTATTTAATTACCATTTGTCATTCATGGATTTTTACCTTGTACTGTGTGACTGAGTTCTGCATAGGTTTCTGTAATATTTGCTATGGAACTGGTTCGTGAAAAGGGAACAGAGCAGACTGGAATGGCCATGTTTGATTTGCAAGTACCCGTTATATATCCTGGGAGGGCCCTGCACAGACAGAGTTAAAAAGGGGTCCAGCCCACTCAGTTATTTCAACCATACTTCTGCCTGAAAGGTGATCCAAGAAATTTTTTTTTTTTTTTTTTACTAGAGGTACCTAGAAAAGGTGCAAAGTTAGTTCTAGCTAACCCAAACCTTAGCCCCACCCTCTTCAATCTAATATTTCGAATTATTTTAATTATTTAAATAAAATTGGAATTATATTAAGGGATATTTGGTTGGTGACTAAAGCATAATGTAAAGATCAGAGTTATACATTTGAAACATAATAATTCTTTGCGTAATGATTCTACATAGCATATAAAGTTCACTTGTATCTAACTTTCTACTTTTCTTTTTTTTATTTGTCTTTAAGTCTTCCTTATCCCTACAAATCTAATCCTTATAAAGTGGATGAATTTTTGGAAAAGCTTTCTGTGTGTTCTGTGAGCGCCAAAAATGAGGAAGAGGTGTAAGCTTGTTTGAGAGAGAGGTGCACTGGAGGATTTTAGGCAGCTGGAGATTGATGTTTTTTTTTGGAAAACATAGAGGGGAACACAAAGTCTTCAAAGGTATAAGCTTTTCTTTGGCAGCAGCTTCAGAGGGTGGAATTGGCTCCGCAAATGACTTTCCAACGCTACCGGCGACAGTCTCCAAAAAAGTTCCTCAAGCTATAGGAACAGGCGAGCTGTTGTTAAAATAAGCACTTAGTTGAGTATGAGCAACAGAAAAAAAAGGGCCATAAATAAAAAGGAAATTGAGGGGAGAAAAATGTTGGATGAGGAATGAGGAGAGGAGAGGAAAGTGCTCCCAGGCAAATCCTCGCCAAATAATTCATTTCTGACCTCCTTAGTAAGTAAATTTACTAAATAAATAAGAGCAGCGCTTGAATGTCAAGAACGGAAGATGCTGCCTGTGGCGCTTTGTCGCTCGCAGTCTTGGCAGCGCTGCGGAGCGCTCTGCTTTCATTAGATGGGCAAAATAAATGGCTTCTCCTTCATCCATCCATCCTGAGCTGTTTGATGTCTGAAAGGGAGGGGGGAGAAGTAGTTTTTCTCTGGATTTAATATGTTAAAAGCTGTCCTTTTATTTTGCCTGTATGCGTGTGTTGGGCGTATTCAGATCCACAGTCTGGATGTTTGTGTGTGTTTATAAGTGTGAGTGGTGAGTTGAGTCAGGAGTTTGGGGCCCGAGCTGCCCTGAGAACAGATTGGGTCCATATATAATTCATAGCCTCCAGCCGATCCACTCCATCCTTCCATCCAGGAGCCTTTTGCTGCTTCTTTTTTTTCCTTCCACTTTCTTCCAAACACGCACCAAGCAGAGGGGATCGATAAGCTGGGGCCTCCCAGCCATCACACAGCCCTGCGGTCCCCGTGCTTCTGCTGTCTCGTCCAGTTAGCAGCACTGGGAGGCATCGCTACGCGGCCCTGTCGCTGCAAATGAAGGACAAAGGCACTGCCACTTCTAGAGAGAAACCGTCAGCTGGATGGCTGGCACCTCGTAACCATGGCATCCCCTTGGCAACGGCACCCACCCTGCAGGCTAACAAAAGGACACACTCAAACACACATCAGTGCTCATGCACTCTCCCCGTGGTTGGAAAGTGGCCTTCTCAAATGCCCTTCACACAGGGGCTAAATGGTAAAAGGAGAGAAACGACTGTCTCTGTTTGTGTGTTTGGAAATAAGAATAGAGTAACAGGTAGGAGAACAAGAACTAAAGATGTAGATGCAATAAATAAAAAGCAGAAAAATAGACTTTTAAATGGTTACGTTTACAAATTTTAAAGATCTTTATTCAAACAGCACCTAATGAAAACTCTTAATTATGTTTCTCAAAAGATTACGTTACATAACTCTGTTAATTTAAAGGATTTTCAATACAGATACAGATACAGATATGTTATGGCCAGACTGCTGACTTGGCAGTTGTTCACCTGACTGTCACAAGTCATTGAAACTCTCCACAAGGATTATAAGCCTAAAAAAGTACATTCTACAGAAGCTGGCTGTTCATAGTGGTTTTATGTGAGCATATTAACAATAGGTTGAGTGGAAGAAAGAACTATGGTAAAAAAGGTGCACAAGGAACTGTACCAGAAAATGTTAGAGCACTTCATTCTTCCTTCAGCTTTATGGACATGCTGATTTCATTTTGCAGCAAGACTTGGCAGCTGTCCACGGTGCCAAAAGTACCAACACCTGCTACAATGACTATAGTATCACTGTGATTGATGGCCAGCAAATTTACCTACCTTACCTGATCTAAACCCCATGAAGAATTTAATTTCCTGTCTGGTCTTTTTGTCTGACCATAGAGAATCTATGGGATTTAGGGAATCCTTAACACCTCCGCAGAGCCACAGGCTGATCACCTCAATATATCAATGCAGTGCATTGATATATTGAGGTACATTGATACAGTCATTCATGTAAAAATACCATTGTCAAAGTCAGGTGGGTGAATATACTGTATAGCATGCACTTTTTATTGCTACATTATTGGAATATTCTCAAATTCATATTTTCAGAGAAAATAAATTATTAGAATTTCATTAGCTGTAGACCATAAATATCAAAAGTAACAGAAATAAATGCTTGAAATATATCACTGTCTGTAATTAATCTATACAAGGTTCACAATTTTAATTACTAAGAAAAAATTACTTTTAGATAGCATTCTAATTAATTAAGATGCACCTGTATATAGTACTATGTTAAAGTCTTGAATTGTCCCAATTTCTCTATACTGTAGTTTATGTAATGCTAATTTTAAAGGCTTAGTTATTTGCTTCTGTAACAGATCAGTTAATCCCTATTTTATAGTTGCAGAAGTGTGCAAAAGTCTTACCCTTTATATTTTGCCTCCAAGTAGCCAGACCTTCCTGTAATTTTTTAAGTTATATGTGATCATTATTTTAGCAGGCTTCTAAGACAACAAATGTGTCAGGTAAAAGAAGACATATCAGGCCTAAAACATTTCTACAGCACGTCTTTAAAAAGTTGAAAGACTTGGCCGAAGGACCTGAGAAATTCATCTTATATAGGTTGATCTCCTTCTAGATGCCTAGTATCAGTGGGTAGCTCTCTGGAAATCACTGTTTGTGTTCAAACTCTTTTTATGTCTTCAAAACTAAATTAATGCTAGTAAAAACAAATTTTGAATGGTTGACAGCTGCCTAAAGATGGAGTTTAAAGTTTGTTCTTGAAAAAGACTTTGCTGAAATTGATTTGTACAGAGAAGAGGGGTAAACATTGGCATAGCTACCATGCTGTTAAAGATGCATTTAAACAGCATAAGATTCATTAATAGATTATTGATAAAATTACACCTCTGACAGGAACATAGCTTTTTTTTAGGAGAAAACCTGATGTCTACCTAAAACAAGAAAATTACTTAATGAAACAGCATCAGAAAATAATGAAGCACTAGGTGACTACAGCAGCTCAGTAATAAAAGAAAAAACATCTGGCATATCTGCAGTTTTCTATTTTAGCAAAGTAGAGTTCTTACTTAACCCTTTCTTTATTTTGCAAAATCACAGTGTATGGATAAAAGCACATACTAAAGCAAACATTTTTATGTCTTTTCTGACAAAAAATTTAGAAAATAAGATAAATATAGGAAATTCTTATACATATTAGAAATATTTATTTGCAAAATTAAATTTGGCACATTCTTGTCTTGTCCCTTTAAAGGTGGCCTCCAACTGAAAAGTTTAACAACCACAGGTTTCAACAGGATATATTCTTTACAGTGTGCTCCAACTCATAAAGCAATGGTCCAGGGAACTGGCAATAGTACATTTTGTGCATTATTTTCTTCCATAAAATCCTAATTGACAACAAACATGAGTTCCTCTTTATGCTGAGTGTTTTATTTTTCTTTCTTTGACTTTTCCCACATCTTAGTTTTAAGAAACAGAATTTTCGTTCAACTCTGTGTCGGCGAGCTTAAAATCCACCTCTTGTTTTGGTCCATCAGGGAGTCGTATATCCACCACTCCCTTAGCTCCCTTGTCTCCTTCATTCCATCTTCTTTCTTCTTTTCTTCCACACCCTCATTTCCATCGTGTTTTCCATCTCCTCCTTTTCTCACTTCTACTTTCTCTGCGGCAACAGGATACTTTTTTTTGCCTACACAAAGGTGCCCAAGAGCAAGATGGATGTGCTGTGCCATTCCCCCTTTCCCTTGCGCATCACCCCTCCAACCCCCCCCCCCCCATCCCTGATAGCGGCATATGCATATATTAAGCGTGATTAAACGCTGTGCAGTGCCTCCATCAAGTGCTTTCTAATGGGCTTTTTTATGACATGAATTAGTCATAATAGAAGAGTGCCTCAGTGAAAAAATCCACCAACCACTGTTGTTGATCATTTGGATTTTTAAGTATTCACATGAGAACTTTTGTTTATATCGCTCAAGGTAGGATATGGGACATTTTTAAGGTCTGAAGGCACTTTAAATTTAAAAAAACTACTTTTGTAGTTCTTTGACCATGCACCCTGGCTTGCTTATAAAATTGTGACAATCATTGTGACAGGTAAATTTATCTCTGCTTCTTTGACTCATGCAAGGGTTTTTAGGGAACAGCACTCGAAGGAGTCTAAACCCCCCAATCACCACCATCCCCTTCCTGCCTTTAATGGAAAATGGGGACAGATAAGCGTGGATTTGGTGTGCTTGTTTCTTTGCCATGGAGCTCTCCTGTGCACCTCGGCCCCCATAGAGGGATTACATATGTATCATCTGCCTTGCTCTATGACTAATTACATCTGTGAGATGAGATTATGGGGAGGTTTACCAAACCGATCCCTCCTCTCAGGCTATGTGTATCGTTTCCAACATGCAGTATTATATGATGTGTTTGTGTTTAAAAAGAAAGAAGGATGCAAGTGAGGGCAGAACTGACTGACGTTTAAATTTGGATTGAGCTAGGATCCTTTCTTTTTGGATTGTTGTACATTTTTACCTTTCTTGCAAAAGCCTTTCTCTGTCTCACATTGTAGTCCAGGAGATAATCTTTAATCAGCAGAAGAAATACATCCAAACATGTGTTTACCTTTCTGTCTAGATGGCTAGCATTCAGCAGATTGCAGATAAAACCCATCTGATGTCACTCACAACACCAAGTGATGAGCTGCCAGAGAGAGCGGGGGGGTCGGGTTAAGCGAGCAGCATTGATTTCTGCTGCCACCATGGTAACAAATAACAAGATCCTGTCCAAAATCACACCTTAATTAGTTAAATTATGACTTCAGGGAGAAGAGGAGGGAGAAACAGAGAAGTGGGGGGGGGAGTGGGTAGGGATTAGTGGAAGAGGTGAATGGAGAGATTTTTGTTTTTCTTTCCCGATGCTACGTGCTCGTTCTAAATCTTTCAGAAGAGCTGTTTGTTTGATCAGAGATATGCTACGTCTTTTTAGCGCGGCTTTCAGATGTGCAACGCTTAGTGTTTTCCTAAAGCAGCAAAGGAGGACAGCAACCAAATAGCATCTCTGTCATTATGTGACTTCTGTTCCTCTGCTACCAGCATCTCTCCACAGCCTGTCATTACATTGTGACTAACTTGCTTCATGTCTACTAAATCTAATAAAGACTTTAATTTTTTTTCCTTCTGTGTGTGGTAGGCAGGGAAGCTACCACGGCCCTGGCATCAACCAAGTGAGCTCTGGCTCCTACAGCCAGCCAACAAGCAATTCAACCACAGGCAATGGGCAAGGTCCAGGCTACGGTATACCGCCTGCAGGTATCTAACCTACACTCACAAACACAGATTATATAACTCTCTGCATAATTGGCCAGACAAGTTTACAACGTGTGCAAAAATTAAACCTGGGTATAAGGACGCAGTCCTGTACCTTGTAAAATAATTTATTTCTATTTCAACATATTTAGATTTTTGTCACTTTGGACAACCATGGTTATTTATTTTACTGAAATATTATTTGATAGATCTACACAAAATAGTGTGTGAAGTAAAAAGAAAAAATATGTTTAAAGGGTTTTTACAAATAAAAAAACTGAAAGGTTTGCCATGCATTTGAATTCAGCCCCCCTTGAGTCACTGCTACCTTAATGCTGCAATTACAGCTATAAGTCCCTTAGGTTATGTCTGTAGAGAATAACATGTTTGTCCTTTCCACAAGCTCAGACTGGATGAAAAGCATCTGTGAACATTACTTTTCAAGTCTTGCCACAAATTGTCAGTTGAATTTTGGTCTGGACTTATAAATATGTCTTGATCTAAACCATTATAGTGTAGCTCTGTCTGTATGTTTAGGGTAAACGTCTGCCCCAGTCTCAAGACCTAAGTTGCATCTCACAGGTTTTCCTCCAGGGTTGCCCTGTATTTGGTCCTTTACATTTTCCCATCCACCCTGACCATCTTTCCCGTCCCTGCTAAAAAAAGACTCTTCACAGCATGGTGCTGTCACCACTATATTTCACTGTGGGACGGTGTGTTCAGGGTGATGTGCAGTGTAGGTTTTCCCCCATACATAGGCCAAACATTTTTGTTTCTCATCCAACCCTAATGCCCCTAGATGACTTGTTGCTATCTTTAAACCCCTCCACACCTTTATCCCTGACCTGTTTGCTTTGTTTCTGAATGGTTTTCATCATTTTTGTTCACTCCTGAGGCTTTCACAGAACAGTTGCACATACTTAGATTGCACACATGTGGACTCTATTTACTAATTATTAATCACTATAAATGCTAACTATTTACTAACTTCGGAGAGTAATTAATTTCATTGAAGTGTGTTCAGGGATATCAGAGTAAAGAGGGCTGAATAAAATGCACGCCACACTTTTGAGGTTTTTATTTGTAAAACATCTTGAAACCTATCTATCATTTTCCTTACATTTCACTGCTTTCTGTTGGTTTATCATATCCCAAAAAGTACATTGAGGTTTGTGGTTTTAAAACAAGAACATGTAAAAATGTTCATTGAATATGAATACTTTTGCAAGTCAGTTTGCATGTGGATGAAATCAAGAGTCCGAATTGTTAATATTAGTTATTTTACCACACAGGAAAATCAGGAAAAGCTAAAAACGAACATGTTATTTGTTTACCTTTTCTTTACAACTAACCCCTAAGTAACAGATAAATCATGAATTATTATTTCACTACTACTACTCCACTACCTCACTGCCTTGTTGTTAAATGCAAAGTCTGCTTTTGAATTCAATGGTTTTTCATTCTGCTTTAGGATTTTTTGTGATAGACCAACTCAAAGTAGTACATAATTGTAAAGTGAAAGAAAAGTAATGTGTGGTTTTCATACTTGTATACAAATAAAAACAATTTTCACTTAATGTTTCTGCACTTCTCTGCGTTGGTCCATCACATGAAATCCCAACAAAATACAATGATGTTTTAGGTTGTTTCTTGACAAATGTAAAAAAGGTTCGAGGATAACACATTTTCAAGGCACTATATACAATGAACTTTGTTAAAAAAATAAGTTTGAATAGTTTTTGTAAATGTTTTTTTTCTTTTCAAAGGAGCAATGGTCCTCTCAGGAGACAGCATAATAAGCCCAGAAAGTAAACTCAAAATGGATGTTAAAGATGACAGCGGCCCGAACAACGAGCCACACAAACCAAAGGTACCTCCATAACCATCCTCCTCCCCCAAATTTTTCTTTGCAGTTCATTTACTTGTTTGAATTTTTTTTTCCTATTGTTTTAGTTTTACTTTTTTGATCTAAATGAAGCAAACCAAATCTGAATAGCATATGCTGCCTCAGCATATGCCTCCTCGCTCTGTTGTTTTCTCGTCATATTTAATGATTTGTTTAACGTTTACCAATCTTAATGTTTCTCTTGCTTTGTTTTTGCCTGCAGCACACTTTAGTTGCTGATGTTCTGGCAGCTCGAGCTGCAATAAAGAGAGAAGCAAAAAGAAAAATGGGAGGGGGCGCTGGCATCTGCAGTACACAAATGTGTGCACCATTCAAACGTGGCATGCAGACACATGCACATGACTACAAGAAGTCACACTTTCTGAGTTTTATTTACCCAACATGCACAGTTTTCCCTCTGCCTCCTTTAACTCACACAGTCTTAACATCCAATGCTGACTTCTCATTTTGACCTACAATAGCAGCTCTGCTTGGCTCAGCTCAGCAACAACAAAACTCTGCTCTTTGCTCTTTCCTGCCCCCCTCTTCTTGTTTTTGCTTAACAGCTCATCTTCAGCACACATACACACTCACGCCTCCATCACAACCACTACACGCCTTTTCCCTCCAAATCCCTGTCTTTTCTTTTGCTGATTACGGTAGTAGGGCCTTTTGAATTATTTAAGGCAGCCTGAGCATCTAGAAAGACCCCCAGTGCTCCCAAAAGAGATGATCTGTCTGCCAAGTGAGAGAAAACGAGTTGGAGATTCAAAAAGAGAGAGGGCCAGAAAGATAAGGTTTTGCTGACATGAGCATTCTGTACACAGACGAGAAGCACTTGTCAAGCTGCTGTTCCCTCTTTTGCAGTTTCTGTCTCTCTCACACACACACACACACACACTCACTTTCACACACACATGCATTAAGGCTGAAGAACCCTACCACACTTGCAGATACATGCATGCTCACCAGTATGCAGTGATTACTATCATTTGATCTGCTTTTACTGTGCCTGGCAAAATTATTTATAGACTTTGAATATTTGAACAGTCTCAAACATTTGGTGTGCATGTGTATTCAGCCTCCTTTATTCTGATACAGCTAAATAAGATATATTTCTATCAATTGCCCTGTAAAGTTACCTAATTAGTTGAAGGGAATAGAATATGGTGGTGGCAGCATTATGCTGCACAAATTTCTTGAAAAGACTTGCAGCTATTATAGCAGCGCAGTGGGGGCTTAATGTAAATGTTTTTCACATTCTTCAGATTTTTATTTTTAAAATATGAATTTTTTCTTTCTGCTTCACAGGTTTATGCTACTTTGCATTGCTCTATCACATAAAATTCCCAAAATGTTAAAAAAGTCTAAGAATT
Organism: Girardinichthys multiradiatus; assembly: GCF_021462225.1. NCBI lineage: Eukaryota > Metazoa > Chordata > Actinopteri > Cyprinodontiformes > Goodeidae > Girardinichthys > Girardinichthys multiradiatus. Next base: position 16,013,207 of record NC_061811.1, on the reverse strand, counting down.
GTGAATATTTTTGAAAGGCACTTGGCACAAAGATTTCTTATGCATAGACGCAATTATGTTACTGCAGTTCTTCATTTTGTATGGTATTACAATGAAAAAAATCCTAACAATGGCAGCAGAAAACTGTTTTACACCACACTATATGAAAATGAGGCTCTTTGTATCAGATGAGTTATTCCGACATGATTATGAAAAATTATTACCATTGTGACCTGCTATTACTCAGTTTTCTGAAAGGTTGAAATGCTGTTTCAAATATGAATAAAACTGATTGCATGTAAGCCACACCCTATAATTAAAAAAAACACTACCAGACTGTGCAAAAATAAAATTTTGACTAGCTTTATTGATTTATTTTTAACATGTTGATTTTATTCAGAAGCGTATCTAAAAAGAAACATTTAGACTGGGGACCTGTTTGCTGCTCAAACAAAACCTTTGCAAGAGTTTGAAAACTGAGATCTTCTCTTGTTGTCTAGATGAGAAATTTCATCTCTATGCACCTAGAGCCTATCTTTGTTGTAGTTTTCTATTTTACAATGCTTTAAAAGTTTTGAATGTGTGATTATTTTAGTTAAATATATCAATATATACATTTTAGTGTTGTTGGCAGGCATGGAAGAGAACACCTAAAATGAAATGTTAAGTATATGTGGGTCATGATTCGGTATGGATACAGCTGCAAAACATAAACAAACACAACATTTATTTTCACTTCTTGTAAAACCATAATAACCCACACAAAACAGAATAAAAAAATCAATGTAAAACAAAATAAAGTTTAATAAAGTCCACAATTGACAGCAATCTATCTTGTGATGAAAACAAAAAAAATGTCTTAAGTAATCAGATCTTATTTTGTTCAAATAAAAGGTGGTACAGTGCTGAATATCTTAACTCCATGAAAAAATTCAAATACAGGTAATAATTATGTTCATTAAACTCTGAGGCTTCACAAATCTCTCACTGCGTATGGCAAAATAGCAGAGGAAAACTATGTCCAATATCCTGAATATAAAATAAATACAGTCACAGCTTATTCATTATGAACACTGGGCTTGTCATATTTATAGATATAAGTAAATATTAAGTATATTTATATAAATATATCTGTATTCGCACCACCCCTTCTTTACTGTAAACTTCTGATTAAATTTGTTATTTACTGTATTATCAGACGTTCTTAAAGTTGTTTGGTGTGGAGAGCTTTAGAGGTCAGTGTAATAAAACATTTTTTGTAATGGTACTACAAAAACCAATAAATCCCCTCCTCTAAACCAGAATAGTGATTGTCTGACATATTCTTTGTCTAGCCACTTACACCCACTGGTTACATCTTTGTGGTTTAAAAAAAAAAATCCGCTCCAAGCATCACATTTATATTGAACAATTAAAAATGTGAGTATTTGATTTGTGATCGTTTTACTGCTCCTGTCATTACACCTTTAGATGCAAAGAGTCTCCTGGTATCTAAAAAAAAACATAACTGAACATGTGTTTTATCAGATGAGCTATAAATTATGTTTCAGATAAAATTACAGACGTAAAGTGAAGTAAAAGAGTAATATTTCTGCTCTAAAGTCATTAATGTCTCTTCACCAGCTGCAGGATGGTTACATGAACAATAACAACAGCAGTGTGTCCCAGCCAGCCACTCCAGGCGGTACTCTGCCCGTGCCCTCCCCCCTATCACCAAGTCCGGCCAGCCTGTCTTCCTACCATGGAGACGACAGCGATAGCATCAGTAGTCCACCTTGGCCTCTGAAGACCCCCTCCAGTCCCGTAAGAATCAGAAATCATCGGTTAAATATCATCTATATATTTATTCAAAGCGGTTTTTCTAAATTATGAGGAAGGTAAATTTGCTGTGAAGGAGCTTTAAATTAAACGCAGCTTGCACAGTTGATAAATTAATCTTGTGTTTAGTTTTGCCTATTCATTCAACCCGGGGTCCATTTCACAATGTGTAAATAACAAATGAATTTTTAATGATCCTGACTGGGTGAGTGGGTTGTTGTAACAGAAGACAGCAGCAGGAAAATAAACTGCAAACTGTACATTGGATAATGCAACATAATGTTGGGTTTATACAGCAGCTCACAAATGTATTATGATGCCTTGAACTGTTTCCGGTTTTATTTGGGTTTCCTGTGATAGGCTGTCACAGTGCAGAGCATAATGGTGCATGGAAGAAAAAAGGATACATGATTTTCAAAGTGTTTTTACAAAAAATATTCTGAAAAGTATGGCGCTCGTGTGTGTTGAGCCATTCTAATGAATAAAGATGCTTTGCTCTAAACTATTCTGTTGTAGCTCTGGCTGTATGTTTATTTCCGTTGTCCGAATGTAAGGTTAAAATCCACCCCAGTTTCAAGTCTTTTGCAGCCTCTAACAGGTTTTATCCAGAATTCCCCAGTATTTAGCTTCATCCATCTTCTCATCAACTCTGGGCAGCTTACCTGTACCTGTTGAAGAAAGCCGTCCCTACAGCACGCTGCTGCCGCTACCATGTTTCATCATGGGGACAGTGAGTTCAGGTGGATGCACGGTGTTTTCTGCTACACAAGTAGCTCAGAAAGCTGGTTTTATCTAACCAGTGCCTCTTATTGGCTTTTCGCAAACTGTAAATGGTACTCTTTATGGATTTTGTTTCAACAACAGCTTTCTATTAGCCACTCTTCCATTAAGGCCAGATTGTGGATTGTAAGGATTGTCTATGGATTGTTCCATTGACAGTCTCCCACCTGAGCTGTGGATATGTGCAGTTCCTACAGAAATTATTCTACCTTTGAATTAAAAAACAAATTGAAACCAGTGGCCGTAACATTACAAAATATTTTAATAAAAACATTTATGAAGGATCTAAAGTCTTATTTTAAGAAGCCCAAATTTACACTTCTGTCTGTGTGCCTCAGCAGAAAGCCAACCCTAACTCCTCCTCCATCAGTGGCGAGAGGATAAGCCGGCTGTATGAGCTTGGTGCAGAGCCGGAGAGAAGATCCTGGGTGGAGCGCTACCTAACCTTCATGGAGGAGCGGGGTACACCTGTCCCCCAGCTCCCTTTTGTGGGCAAGAAGCCACTAGATCTCTGGAAACTCTATGTTGCAGTTCGGGAAATAGGAGGCCTCGCCATGGTAATGCACAGCAAACAGGCTTACAGTAAAAAGTATGGAATATTATTACAGATAAAAGGCACATTTTAGACCTTGAAATAGCACTTAATGGGGAATATGTGGAAGCATTAAAATATTCTTACTCTTCTCATTTGCATGGGCTTTTTGTGTTCTTCACTCAAGCCAAATGGCTTATGTGAAATTATGCAAGGAAACCAAACAGTGCATCTTTAGATACAGACCCTGTTAGAAAGCCTGGGGCTTCCTATAGTGCTCTACAAATGCTTCATACAAGATTTTAAATCAGGACTGCAGAAAAATTGGAGTGAGAATCAATAAATCCGAGTTAACGTTGTGCTCCAGTTCATCTCAAAAAGTGCTGCCAAGTCAATTTCTTCCAAAGCAAAATCCAGAAATTCATTCCAGTATGAATCAGTTTATCAACTGGAAAAACGTTGTTTTGTAAAATATGACTGTACGTGTAAATGTGTTTCCTACTCACTGGAAGAGGCTTCTCCTTAGAAAAGCATCTAAGGTTAAAATACATGTATATGTTTAGATCAGGCCTGTATGCTTTCAAATGTAGTGCTCAAATTGTTTTAAATTGAAACCAAAGCGTCAAAATTGTGCATAAATTTTAGAATTTCTTTCTTTTTATTGAGATGACCTGAGCAAAATAAACTTGAGAGGTCATCGGATTGGTGCCTTATCCTTATACTGGATTCTCTCAATGTGTCAGGTAAACAAGAACAAGAAGTGGCGTGAGCTGTCCAGCACCCTGAATGTCGGTACATCCAGCAACTCCGCCAGCATGCTCAAGAAGCAGTACATCCAGTATCTGTTTGCCTACGAGTGTAAAATGGAAAGGGGAGAGGAGCCACCATCAGACAGCAACAGCGGCGGCAGCTTGACTGAAGGGGAAAGCAGGAAGCAGGTCAAGATCCATCCGCCCTCACCCGGTGAGTCCTGATAACAGGGTGCCGCACTTCTCTTCTTTTTCTGTTTTTTAGACTACCTTCCATCTGTCCGCGGCCAGATAACAGGTGCTGTTGATTAAACGAGATTTCATCCATGATCCTCACAGCTGTGTCTGAAATCTTCCTGTGACTAAAGCTGCGACGCTTGGATTGCAAAGGACGGCTGGAAATTTCAGTTTAATTGTTGAATCTTCAGCTTCATTTATTCCAGAGTCACAATTGTCGTGTGACTCTTGTCTTTAATTACCATGGCTACTAAGTCTTAAATAATATTTAAAGTGCCTTGCAAAAGTATTCATTCATAATTGTGGAGCTGACGGAAACTGAAAAATCTTTTCTTTTTTTTTTATCAAAACTGGTTTTAAAATATTTCTACTAATAAAGAAAAAAGTATGGGGTGCAAATATAATGAGTTTCCATTAATCTGATTCCACTAATTAAAATCCGGTGCACCCAATTGTCTTCAGAAGTGAGTAAATAAAGTCCAGCAGTTTGTACTTAATTGCAGAATAAATCCAGCAGTTCTCTGAAGGCCCTATACGTTTGTTAGAGAACATTAGATCAAACAGGTCCGTCAGGTCAGAGAGACGCTCCGGAGAATATTAAAGCAGGGTTACATAATACAAAGTCCATAATTTGAAAATAGAGTATAGCACTACTATGAACCTGTCGAAACATGACAATCCCCCTAAACTGACAGGCAATAATCAGACACAGTGCTATGTGTGGTAAAAAAAAAAAAGAAAAAGCCACCACACATCACTGTTAACACACCATCCCCACCGTGTTAATGGGAATACTGAGATGCTGAAGCTGGTCAGATTGTATGGAAATGTGGATAGAACTAAATACAAGATTATACTGGAAGAAAAACCAGTTAAAAGCTGAAAAAGACTTCAGACTTGGCTGGGTGTTAAACTTCCAGCAGGACAATGACCCTGAACACACAGCCTGAGCTCAAATTGAAGGGTTTAAACCAAAGCATTTTCATGTGTTAGAATGGCCCAGTCAAAGTTCAGACCAGAATCCAATTTAGAATTTGAGAAATAGATGTCTGCATCCCATTGGATTCATCACAGATGCTCTCCATCCAATGTGACTGAGATTGAGCTATTACTACAAACAAGAATTGGGAGCAATCTCTAGAGGTAAAAAGCTGGTGAAGGCATATCCGAAAAGACCTGCAGCTGAATCTGCAGCAAAAAGTGGTTTTAGAAAGTATTTCATCTGGGGAGACTGAATACATTTGCACGGCCACACTTTACAGATTTTAATTTACCAAATAAATCTGACACACCGTTTTTCTTTCACTTTTTGTTAGTCTGTCACATAAAATCCAAGGAAGTATCACTACAGTAAAAATTACAAAAAATATTGCACCACAAATACCCAAAAGAAATGAGTAAAAATCATCTCTGCTTTGATGTTATTTTTTATTTAATGGAGGTGAATTGTGATCCAGTTACCCCTTGCCATTCCAGCCTGAGATTTACCTTTATTTGATTACATCGTTTGAAGGTTAAGTAATATTGTTTTGCTCCAGTACCACAGCACAAAAGGTGGTTTATGTTTGCGTGTTACAGTGTGTCCCTGCAGATAACTATGAAGCGAAGGAGAGTCGTTGCAAATGGACTGGTGAGGTTACGTCTCTAATTTGCAGCGGAGATGAGAAAAGTGATTCTTGCTTTTGAATAGGGCACTTGATCTCCTCACCTAGCAGAGACACTGCAGATTGCTTTTACCATAGGCCTGAGAAAGAGAGCTTCTGCTTTTATTTGTGATCGCACATACACGTTTATGTAGTGGATAAAATTCACACATGGAGATAAATACTCTCTTACAGCCTAATGTTTGTAATTTAGCCCCTTCATTATCCGTACAGGAGGATGTAACCACTCCAGTTTAACAGAATCTCATTTTGCTAACATCCGCTTAAAGCACCATGGTTGAGGATTGTAACATATTTAAAAAGTCTGCATTTCTCACTATTTATAACATCTTGGTTTTTTTTTTTTAGCATATAGGCACAGAGGTCAAAGTAAGTCTTTGCTCATTAAAGGTGCAAAAAGGTGCCAATGTAGTTTGTAATTTACTGCTTTTCTTCCCTTAAATACTCTTCTCAGAGGTGCTGTGGACTTATTACACTTGACATGACCATTGATAACTCTCATACCATAAAATCTCACAATTGCAAAATGTTTCCTGTCATTAGAAAAATACAGTTGTGTGTGTAAACTAAAAAAGGTACACCCCACAATCTTTTTATGATTAGGCTGTTTTAAAGCTACGTCTGGGAAGCTACAAGGGGTGAGCTTGCAGATAGCGTGACTAATTATCCAGCTTACATCAGCTTGTAATGAACACGGGAACTGCAAAAAGGTAGATTATTCTGCTAAATAAGCACTTAAAAACTTCTGCTACAGTTACCAGGTGTTGTTCTTATATTTTTGCTCATGTCTATGTATTGCCAAAAGTTTTGATTCACACCACCAAATCAGTTAATTCTGGTGTTTCAGCCACTTCCATGGCTGCAGGTGTAAAAGGTTTGCTGTGGAAAAATTTGACTGGCCTACACAGAGTTCTGACCTCAGTCTTCTTGAACAACTTTGGGATGAATTAGAGCAGAGGCTGCAATTCTGGTTTTCTCATCTAACTATGAACACACTCCTACACCTTAACAGAATAGTTAAAGTTGTTATTGCTGGCAACGGTGGGTCCATCAACAAATTTGACCTTAGAGATTAAGAACAGGATGTCATCAAAGTTCATGTACATGTAAAAGTAGTCAGACCAGTACTTTTGGCATTATAGTGTATTTTGCAACAAAGTAATTCAAAGTACTTTAAAGGAGAATAAAGGAACAAAGAAAATACATACATTAAAAGAATGAGCAAAGTGTAAGTATCGCCTAAAAAATTAATATTAAATCCAACTGTGAAAAGCTAAGGCATAATAAAAATGAACTGATACAACAATCTTTGACCTGTAAGGAAACCTTCAGCAAACAGTAATGCTTTCAGAGTGGATTTAAGGATGCTAACAGTTTGCTTTCTGAACTTTAACCCTATTGAGGTTAACGGAGTGCTGATCTCCAATTCACTCACTGAAATTATGGACAGACTTACTTTATTACTGTAAAGGACCGGGGTTACATAGTGCCACAGACCTCATAATAGAAAATTTTGTGTCATCAGCATATGTATAGTAACAGATGTTGCTGTACTCTATAATCTGAGCTAGGTACATAGATATTGAATAAAAGTGGCCTGAGAATTGAGCTTTGAGGAACGCTGCATGCAAACTTTGTTCAGCTGAGATAGACTGTACTACTACACATTGTATGTTGGTACAATGACAGTAAATATTTATCATATCTTATTTATAATTGGCAAATGATATAAAGTAGTCCCCATCTGCCAAGGGGGATGTGAACCGATTTAGCACAGTACCAGACAATCCCATCCTCTTTTCCAGTCAACCAGTAAGTATAACTAAACAAAAACTGTTTCTTTTCTGTTTTTAAATATGTGATTACATCATGTGATGTTTTTGTGGTTAAAATCTTTTTGTTAATTAATGAAGCAGTCGTATTTTTATTCAAGTTCTTAGAATCTCTTATCGACCCATGCCTACTTAGCCATCCAATGCTAAAAGCTTGCAAACCATGGATAACTGTATAATCTGTCATCTGATAATATGTTATTTCTATGTACTTCTAGATTCAGATTTTTAAAAGTTTCATGCTTTCCTTACCATAAATACTTATTGAAAACCGAACCCTTTAAGAAGTAGTCTGTGAGAACCTGTCAGTAACACATAGTTTATAAGCTTTAGAATATAAATCCCAATGCTGATGCCTTCAGTTCCACTGTCGGCTTCAGACTGGCCTCCTGATGCCCTGCCAGCCTAAATATAGACTGACAGTTCTGTGATGTCACTGAGGGAGCCTGACCGGCGGGCTGGTGTGGGTTTTGAGTGTGTTTGTGTGAAGCTGGTGACGGGGAGTGTGGAGTGATTAATGAGGGCTGGAATGTAGAACATAAACAAACTTGACCTCTCCGTCACCTTTCATTCACAAAAGCGCCTCAGCTGACTGACTTTTTTTTTTTTTTTATGCACTCCTCTTTAACCACCACCCCCGATTATGTCACTAACTGACACACATGCAGGCTCTCACACATACATGCTCCCCCCAACCCCACCCCTCTCTTCTGCCAGCTTTTTTTCTCCAGCTAAATGTTGAGCAGAGGGCACTTGAGTTCACGCTCCTCTACACCTCTCTCCTCCATCTTTGTACATCGCGAATCGGTCTGCTCTTGAAGAATGACAAACCTCTTAATGCGTCTGCATATTCATTCAGTTTGACACCGGGATAGGCCACAAAGAGCTCACTGACCCATCTTTGCCCTCTTTTCTCACCTCTGCTCACCCTTCTCTCTGTCGGTCTTCCTATCTGTCTCCTGTGACGTAGAGGCAGGGGGTATCATTGAATAATTCAGAATTAGCATGAATTTTTAAAACTTAAGTCTTGCGGGGGCCTTTTTTTTCCTAAGGAAACCTGGTGCAGCAAGAGGCCACTGAGGCTCTTCCAAGAAAAAAAAGACTTCTTACGCTAAGCGCTCATTAGGATACTTTCCTATTCCCTCAGTGTCTTTGTCATTTTTTTAGCCAAACTGGTTCCCATTTTCTATTCATTCTGAGAATTTGTCTCACATGATTTTTTCTTGTCAGGAGGTTCTTTCTGTGTAGGGTTCCTGTAGCACCATACTCCTATAATTTTCCAGTCATCTGAGCTCAGAATTTCAAACAAATGTGGTGTCATGAGAACATCGCACACCAATCCAGTTTAACCCCTTTCTGGATCTCATGTTAAGAGCTTTTTGTTTTCAGTCATGGCTTTAACAGTGCAAGCTATCTGTAGCTTTTCAATAATGTTCTGTGGATGTTTTTGCGAACTATCTGCCCTGTGTAACATTTGTTTTTGAAGCTAAACCTTTTTGTAATTTTACCTTCAAACATGCTCCTCTATACAACATCTTCATTAAGTGTAGGCTTTGCAGACTTTTCATATTTTGTCAAGTTACAAACTTCAGTTTACCTAATTTGTGTTTTATGTAACAAACCAGCAACGTTTTTTACAAATAAAAATCGAAAAAGCAAGGCTTGATTTTAATGCAGTCCCTGAGAGTTATAGAACTTTCTAAAACCACCTATCACTGCAACTACATCTGCAAGTCTTCTGGGGTTTGTCTCCAGCTTTGGAGCCATAATATCCTGGTTATTCTTCTTTGTAAAATAACTTAAGTCAGATTGCATGGAAAGAATCTTTTAACATATATATTTTGAAGTCTTTCCATAGAACCCATCAATGTACTTTCATCTGAGCAATACCACTGTAGCTCAGCTTATGTGGTCATTGTCCTGAGACTGAAGAACCTTCACCTCAGGGGTTTTATTCGGAACTGCCTTTATTTGTTTTTAGCTCAAATCATCTCCATAGCATGATATTGCCACCACCATGTTTAACAGTGTGCATGGTGTGTTTAGAGATATAAACAGTTCATTCACAATTAGCTTTATTCATGAAGGCCAAACATTTCATATTTGGTCACGTCTAACCAGTATACCTCTTTCCTCTACATGGCATGTGGCTCACCTTAAACAACACCTTAAGTTAATTTCCCTTAACAATTGCATATTTCCTGGCAATCTTCCATTGATGCTATGTTTGTGGTGTGCATGACTAACATTAGTCCTGCCAAGAGATTCTTCTAAATGAAGTGTGGATCTCTGCAGCTTCTCTAGAGTTACCATGGGCCTCCTTGCTGCTTCTCTGATTAATGACTTGTCTGTTAAGGTGTACGACCATGCCATGGTAGGTTTGCAAGTGTGCACAACTTTATCTCTGACCTGCCTGCTTTGTTCCTTGATCTTCATGATGCCACTTGTTTATTAATGTTCTCTAACAAACCCCTGAGCCTTCACAGAACAATTGAATTTATACAGGGATTAAATTACACACAGGTCGACTCTGTTTGCAAATAGCAGTCTTCTGAAAACAATTGGTTAGACTTGATTTGATTTAGGGGTGACATAATAAAGGGACTGAGTACATGTGTATAGATTTTTATTTGTAAAAACATTTGAAGAACCATATATCCCTTTTCTTAAACTTGACAAATGTGTGATATGTCATGTTGGTCCATCCCATAAAACCTCAATACAATACATAGAAATTTGTGTCGGTAACACAGCAAAATGTGAAAAGATTTAAGGGTAATAAATATTTTTGCAAGGCTCTATAAAACACCTTCAGCTTTGAATTAAGTGATGTGCTGCTATTACGGCCATAAGTGGCCAGAATGGTTACTCTCTTGTTGCTGTGCCGGTGCTTCCTTCATCTCTTCAGAAATATTTTCATCCTCTCTGCCCTCATGTGGCGTGTTTGCCAGGGCTCAGTTCTCATGTCGGGCATCACTCTAAGTGCTTTGGACAAAAGCCCAAAGTAATCTTCCTAAAACACCACCTTGCTGTGATAAAATCCCACTTTGGCTGCTCTAACTCAAACCAGCTTCAAGATCGCAGCAGAGGACCCCAAGAAGCCCTATGGTCTGAACGTGCAACTGTTTTTCCTTTTTTTTTAAGGGTGAAGTCAGGGAATCCTTCAGATTTAGTAAAAATGCCACTCTTGTCTCCCAGCCAACTCAGGTGGCTCTCTCCAAGGTCCACAAACGCCCCAGTCATCCGGCAGCAGCTCTACCGCAGAGACAGCCGGCGACCTGAAACCACCCACACCTGCCACCACCCCACTGGGACAAGTCACTCCACTGCCCCCCAACAGGTAGCACACAGACACATTCATTTGATGGTTTGGCTGGCTTGTCTTTTACTGATTTAGTCACTTAGGCATTATTCATTTACATCTAACTGACTAACTTTAGAGATGCACCAATCACAGATTTTCTAAATGTTGACACCAGTTTTAGCCAATTCTGATTTCTTTTTACAAAATACTTGTTATCTTCTTTCTGGATAAGCTGAAGATTAAGCTGTCATAACAATAAATGTTTAAAATAAAAACATATTGCTGATAACTGCTTAATGTTTTCTTTGTTATGTTTTAATGTACACTTCAAAATATAACATCATAGATGTTCACTTACTTTCAACAAGATCATTTCAAAATAAATGACAATGTCCAACTTATTATGCGAGGAAAAATCCCTAATTTACAATTACTAGCCGAATTGTGGTAGTCATTTAGCATCTGAATTTATACAAGCGTAGATATTGCCTTTGATGAGGTAGAATTTAACTAAAAGTTGAGATACGTTTTGCCTGTGCCTGCTTATGCGAAATGCAGATATGTGTAATTTTCTCATTATTTCCCCTCATTTATTATTTATTTCAAATTTATTCGAGCAGTGACAAGACATAAAACAATGTCACATTTGAAAGAAACCGTTGTCCTGTCTATTGAACCCTCTGGCCAAATGCTAATTCTCAGGCCCAGTCCCTGGTTAGGTGTTTAGAAGTTAGCCTTTAAACCTACAAACAAAATCAATCTAACACCAAAAAATGGCTTGCTTCAATACAATCAAGAAGTTAACCTGTAAAAATATTATTACATAGAAACATATTCAAAACAGTAAAATAGGATTTCAATGAAAAAAGAAATAAATATTCATAAAAGGTGCTAAGTAGTGTAGGCTGTACAAGTTTCAGTGTTCACATATTTGTCTCTATTTTAACCATTTTTTTTAAATATAAAGTTCTAAGGCTAGTCAATTGTTTGATTACTGGTTGGCAAACTATTCCAAATCTGGGGTCCTTCAAATGGGAAAGATTTTCCAAATGATGCTTTGCATATTCCTTTTGAAACTTACATCAGAGCTTATTTTAACTATAAACATTGAAAGCTGCATGCAGTAGCTAGCAGTACACTCTGTCCAGGGTGTACCCCGCCTCCCACCCATAGACTGCTGGAGATAGGCACCAGCTCCCCCCCGACCTACTTTGGAAGAAGCGGTATAGAAGATGACTGACTGACTGACTAAAAACTGTGATTTTTGTGTATGCAAAATGCAAACCAGATTCTACTCCATTGGATGGCACTATTATGCATTGGATGTCAATTTTATGTCGACTGTTTTAATGGGGAGAGTGGTCATCTTGCATTCAAAGGTTGTTGGTTGCAGCTTCCTCCTGCCACATGTTAACGTGCCCCTGGGCAAGGCACTTAACCCTTGTTGCCTAACGATCTATGTATTGTTGTATAAATGTCTGCACGTTTGTGAGTGTTATTCTGTGAATGTGGCTCTAATGTAAAGCACTATAAAATTTTTGGCCATTTACCATCTAGTACATTTGATTTTGCACTTTATGATTTCATATGTTTGTTATTCATCCAAACATAGAAGTTATTTTCCTCTAAAATGAAAGACATTTCAATCCCTTAGAGTCCATCTTGTGCACCTCCCTCATGATTTTTGATTTCGTTATTTGTCCAGGAGCAGTGTAAGCGTGCAGGACCCCTTCTCAGAGGTGAACGACCCGGCCTTTCAGAAGCGGACGAGCAACCTGCCCCCCTCTGCTCCATACCAGCAGGCCCTGGGCATGCCTGACATGATGATGAGGATGCAGTATGACGCCAAGGACCCCTTCGCAGGGATGAGGAAGAGTAAGTGGGGCGCACGCTGTGACATCCATTTCACCAAAAAGTCAATGCCAGGGCTTGTTTATTCATTTTCTGATTTTTTTTTACACTCTTTATTATGTTTGGTTTCGATATTTAGACAAAAAACCAAAATGTCTCTTGCATTTTACTTATGGTAAGAAACTTAAATAAAACAAGTTTAAAAATTAAAACTTTCTCCTTAAACTTTCTGAAAACTACACTTCTCTTTCTTAAAACGACTCATGTGTCCTGAAGCTATTGTTCTTTCAACTGGCGTGTTGGTCTAATTTATAGTCAAATCACCGTGTCGGCTCTGATCAGGACTGGTGTGTGTGTGTGTGTTTTATTAAAACTTTAAATAATGGGAACGGTTTGTTACACCACACTCGCTTCATCAAAAACAAAACATCTCGTCTGATCTTCTTGTAGCTTAGCCTTTGTCTCATCCTTATTCAGCTCGTCCTTTTCATCGCCATTTTTTCCTTTCTCCAACCTTTCATCCCTTGCATCCCACTGAGATCCACCTGTTTTGACCAAGCTGTGTTTTAGTTTTCAGAAAAACAACAGTAGTTTTTCCCCCAAAAGAAATGGCAGTTCCTCTGAAAGATGAGGAGAATGGATTCTGAATGAATAATATGGTGGATGGCAGCTGCATAACAACACTTCAGAACAATAGCACTAATCATAGGGAGGTGGAGAGGATTCATAGAGGGATGCTGCCATCTGGTGGTATATTGAAGAAACAATTCATGCATTGCTTTCTTCTCTTGCAGTGGCGGGAGCTGATCCATATATACCAAGCCAGATGTCCAGTGGAGGTATGCAGGACTTGTACGGTCGGCCCCCATCAGGCCTGAGCATAAGCCAGCGCTCCCAGTATCCATATGGGCCAGGCTATGACCGGAGGTAAGTTACAAAGCTGCCAGACTATGCAAGTTTACATGCAGTCATCATTAGCATGAATGTCATTTTAATTTTCGGGTTTTAATGATGCATTTGAGGGTTTATTTTTCAGAATGGAAGGATTATAAAATAAACAACTTAAATGGTTTTAAAAAGCAAAACTTTGTTTTTTGAATTTATTGTTGACTTTATTTAATCCAAATACAGTCAAAATCATACCTATGGGCTCAGCAATATACCTACATTCCCAATAATATTTAAATAAATTTTAATGTGCGAGCTGCAGAGAAACCACATGCATTGTAAACGCTTCAGCAATGTCCTGACATAATACTGGCTGGATATTTGATCACTGTTTTTATCAGAATTTGAGTTCATTAAAACTTGTTTGTTCCCTGCCAATTTTTTTGCATTGTCCATAAAATTTGTGTTAGTGATTAGTGTTGAGTCATTACAGAAGCCAAAAATTAACTGTTATATTTTGTTTTACAGCCAGTTTTGATTTGTGCTTGGGATCAGTATCCAGCTGGTAAACCCAACTGTGTCAAAGTTTTTCTCATCTTATCAAACAGCTACCTAGGAAATTGGTTGGGATGTTCAAACACAACCCAGGAGCCCGCGAGGCTATGACCTTTCATAAACAGGAAGATGCTGGAACACCAGTGTCACTGTTCCCAGGGAGGTAGGTTTAACATCACCGTGAAAGAAGTGACTGTTCCACAATTTGGTTTAAATTTAAGGCAGACAAAGATTCAGTTATTTGACCACAATGACTAGAAAAATATTTGTAAGAAACAAGGTAAGTCTCTCAAACCTAATAGCACTTTACCAACTGTCAAGCATGGTGGTGGCAGCATCATGCTGGGGGTCTGTTGTTTAGCATATGGAATTATAAAGAAGTACCTCAGAATTATCCAACTTCACTTCTTATCAACAACTAGATGGTTGAAACTTGGACACAGCTTGGTGTTCGAGCTGGACAATGACTCCACACCTAAACTGGTTTTAAAATGTATAAAGCAGGTTATCATTAAGCTTCTGGAATGGCCTTGACACTAACTCCATTGAAAATCTATGCTCTGTGCTTAAAATCTGGGTCTGTGCTGAGAAACCAAGCAATTAACATACGTTCAACTAATCCAGGTAAGAAGAACCAAAATCATGCCATAAACTGGTCGATGGCTAATGAAAAATTTGCTTTTTCTGCAACTTGTTGATGAACATTTATCCACGCGTTGGGTGGGGGTGTTTGTATATATTTAACCATGTATGTATAATTTTGACATTGTTTGAATTAGAATAAATCCCTAATAAATTCAAACTTATGGACAGAATTTTTTAATGCATAGAAGTAATTTGTATCATAACTGGATGACTCAAAGAGGGAACAGTTCAAATTTACCATTAAAAGCAAAAAGATTAATGTAATTCGTGCTGATGATGATTTTATGTAAACTTAAGGTCTATTATACATTAATTATTGAGCTGTTTATTACTCAGACCTGACCAAATGATGGGGATGGAGGGAACCATGGGGCCCCCTGGAAGTCAGAATAACATGGGACACTCAAATAGTGAAGGCAACATGTATTCTCCGAGCAGATATCCCTCACAGCAAAGGTCAGCACTCTGATTGTGCATTTAGCAGTATTTTTCTGCTTTTTTTTAATCCTGAAGGTTTTATTGGCTGTTAATAGGTAAACTTTGTTTTGTCTTCTGTATATCAGACATGACGGTTATGGGCAGCAGTATCCCAGCATGCCATACGGGATGCATCCATCTGGGATATACCCACAGCAACAGGTGAGACACATCACTGTTAGCCTCTCTTTCAAATTTAAGCTCTTTTCATGCTTCCTAACTTTGATATTACATTAAAAGAGTGTAGTAAAGGAGTTTGTATCAAGAGGCTGGACAATTTCAACAGGAAATGTTTAGAGTATGGCTTGTAAATTAATAAAATTAAGCCATGAAATTCTGAACAATATATGTGATTCTTTTGTGGTTGTTGTTTTAGACAGTCCGAAAGTCGAACCTGAAAAAATAAATACTGTATTTTGGTAGCATACTTTTACCATACTTCTAATTTTTGCTGATGTTGCCGTCCTTATGTTTCGAGTAACTTTCGTGTATGAACTGGCTTTTGGCAGACGTGATATTCAAAGGCTATAGTTGCATTATGCCATTTTATTGAGAAACAAAAAGCCTCAAAAACAAAATACCACCCCAACTACCCCAGATGAGATCTAAAAAGTAGAGAGAACAGGGTTGACTGTAAATATACAGGTCCTTCTCAAAATATTAGCATATTGTGATAAAGTTCATTATTTTCCATAATGTCATGATGAAAATTTAACATTCATATATTTTAGATTCATTGCACACTAACTGAAATATTTCAGGTCTTTTATTGTCTTAATACGGATGATTTTGGCATACAGCTCTTTAAAACCCAAAATTCATATCTCACAAAATTAGCATATTTCATCCGACCAATAAAAGAAAAGTGTTTTTAATACAAAAAACATCAACCTTCAAATAATCATGTACAGTTATGCACTCAATACTTGGTCGGGAATCCTTTTGCAGAAATGACTGCTTCAATGTGGCGTGGCATGGAGGCAATCAGCCTGTGGCACTGCTGAGGTCTTATGGAGGCCCAGGATGCTTCGATAGCGGCCTTTAGCTCATCCAGAGTGTTGGGTCTTGAGTCTCTCAACGTTTTCTTCACAATATCCCACAGATTCTCTATGGGGTTCAGGTCAGGAGAGTTGGCAGGCCAATTGAGCACAGTGATACCATGGTCAGTAAACCATTTACCAGTGGTTTTGGCACTGTGAGCAGGTGCCAGGTCGTGCTGAAAAATGAAATCTTCATCCACATAAAGCTTTTCAGCAGATGGAAGCATGAATTGCTCCAAAATCTCCTGATAGCTAGCTGCATTGACCCTGCCCTTGATAAAACACAGTGGACCAACACCAGCAGCTGACACGGCACCCCAGACCATCACTGACTGTGGGTACTTGACACTGGACTTCTGGCATTTTGGCATTTCCTTGTCCCCAGTCTTCCTCCAGACTCTGGCACCTTGATTTCCGAATGACATGCAGAATTTGCTTTCATCCGAAAAAAGTACTTTGGACCACTGAGCAACAGTCCAGTGCTGCTTCTCTGTAGCCCAGGTCTGGGGAATGCGGCACCTGTAGCCCATTTCCTGCACACCCCTGTGCACGGTGGCTCTGGATGTTTCTACTCCAGACTCAGCCCACTGCTTCCGCAGGTCCCCCAAGGTCTGGAATCGGCCCTTCTCCACAATCTTCCTCAGGGTCCGGTCACCTCTTCTCGTTGTGCAGTGTGCAGCGTTTTCTGCCACACTTTTTCCTTCCCACAGACTTCCCACTGAGGTGCCTTGATACAGCACTCTGGGAACAGCCTATTCGTTCAGAAATGTCTTTCTGTGTCTTACCCTCTTGCTTGAGGGTGTCAATAGTGGCCTTCTGGACAGCAGTCAGGTCGGCAGTCTTACCCATGATTGGGGTTTTGAGTGATGAACCAGGCTGGGAGTTTTAAAGGCCTCAGGAATCTTTTGCAGGTGTTTAGAGTTAACTCGTTGATTCAGATGATTAGGTTCATAGCTCGTTTAGAGACCCTTTTAATGATATGCTAATTTTGTGAGATAGGAATTTTGGGTTTTCATGAGCTGTATGCCAAAATCATCCGTATTAAGACAATAAAAGACCTGAAATATTTCAGTTAGTGTGCAATGAATCTAAAATATATGAATGTTAAATTTTCATCATGACATTATGTAAAATAATGAACTTTATCACAATATGCTAATATTTTGAGAAGGACCTGTACAAATAATAACTCTTTGACAGACTTACACATATACACCATTTTGTTTTTTCACAATTTAAAGTGTACATTTAAGAAAGATTATGAAAAATTCCGCATATACACACTATTTACCTTTTCCTATCAGTCTTTATTGTATCCAGTCAGGTTTTTTCCCCAAAAACTCAGTTTCCATGTGGAAAATACTAAATGCTGCAGACAATCTTCATTTTGCAAAATACTCTGTTGTATCTTGAGTGTTTTGAGTAGAGACAGAGACCTATACCTATATTTTACATGATTTCTGACACAAAATAGTACGGTGGCATAAAATACATATTACCTTCCATTAATGTACACTGATAAACCAAACAGAACCTTGGTAATAAAAGTGATAATGTGCAAACTTTTTTATTGGTAGAAATTAATCAATAAAAATGTTTTATGTGCACCAGCTCACAGACACCTAAATCAGCTAAATTCCAACCAATTTTTGAAATATTTAACTCTAATTTGAGTTATTTGCATTATTTCATTTTAAAAAAATACATCTAATTAATCAGATAACTCAGATTAACTAGTTTCTACCTGAAGAAGCTCAACTTGTTAGCAAGTTCGATTTTTAGCATTAGCACTGTTGCTAAACTAGCTAAAACGAAATGAAATTCTTGCTCTAATAGAGGATCTTTCTCAGCCATATTTCTTAGTGCTCCTTTAATATTTTTACTGATTTCATATATTCATTTAAAATAGAGCTAATATAAACATAAAAGCTTTACTGTTATCTGCTGGACAATTGAGAATAATGTTTGGTTACTAATGAAAATAGTTAGGTAGGATTTATATCCAAGAAGGGTATCATGTTATTAGAAGTGACCCATTCATTTACATTATATTTCCAAACTAATATGCTTGAATACAAATTTGGACTTTAGCAGCTACTGTTATTTTCCCAAATAAAAAACAGCTTACAGCGTACAAACCATATTTTCTGTTTGGCAGGTTTTGAATCAGAGGCTGATTTTAGGTGCAACAATTATCTAGAATTTCACCGTGAATTCAAATATAAAGGGAAAGACGACAAAAAACATCTCACAGTTAAAAACATTTTGACTCCTGTGTATATGTAAAGGCAAAGTTCTGCTAAAAATTTAGTTTGAATGCACGAGTTGAATTTTGTGTCAAATTTTAAATCAGTAATGTCCAATGTTGGTCAGACTGAATAATCATGTCTTCAAGTTAATTATTGTTGACTTTTAAAAAACACAGAATGTGTAACACTCCAGTGTGTTGTACAGATTGAATTAATAAATTATTAATCTGGCATAATTTGTACCTATTTTGCAATTAAACGTACATCAAATCTTGATATATTTATTTAGGCAATTTCTAACATGATTTGCTCAATTTACTGCCACTTCTATTTTATTTGTGTTTTTTTGCTTATTTTGTAGTTCTGTGATATGATTTGGTGGAAGTTTGTTTTTATTTGACTTGTAGTTAGTAAAGAGAAATAAAAGAGTCTTAAATAAAAAATATATTTTGGCTAAAAATGACATGGTTTGTTTAGAAACTTGGTGCTACCACTTTTGGATGGAGACTGTAGCTCAGAGGGGAGAGTAGTCGTCCTAAGTTGGATTCCTCCTGTTATATGTCGATGTGCCCATGGGCAAGGCACTTATCGGTATGAATGTCTGAGTAAATGTGGCTCTAGTGTAAAATAATTTACGTGGTCGATAGGACTACAAAAGCGCTACATAAATTCAGTCCATTTACCATTTAATTGCAGCTGTGAGAACAATATCTTTATATGTAACTTAGCAGTTTAGTAAAAGTGACGAGACAAAAAAAGTAAAATTATGAGAACCTCCTGTGCAAATGTGCTTAATATTATTACATCACGAAAGACGTAACGTATATGCAATCAACCAGTCAAACAATCAATTATTCAAAAACACACTTTAACCATAAAGCAACCAAAGTGGTGCTCGGGTGAATAAAAAAAAAAGGATTAAGCAATATGCGAAGCTATTTTAAGCTGACAGCCTCCTTGTTATTTATTATTTTACTGAAGCCTGCTTAACATTCTTGATTTAATCGTCTTTGATACTTGTTGTAAGTCATTCTTTTTTATGTTCAAACCACATGGGTTTTGCATTTTAATTTTGTTGCACAGTGAAGGCATTCAATTCAAAATAAAATTTTAATAGGAATGGTTCAAGTTTAATAGGAATTTTTCAATTTACCTGTCTTTTTTTTTTACTAACAAGACCTTTGCTTAATCAGGGCTACAAACGACAGTTGGATGGAATGTATGGTCCCCCGCCCAAACGACATGAGAGTGACATGTACACTATGCAGTACCAGCAGCCGGACGTATACAATCACTACGGTGGTGGGTACTCAGGCCCTGAACACAGACCCATCCAAGGACAGTTCCCTTATCCCTACCACCGCGACCGAATGGCCCCATCGGGCCAGAGCCAGCACAGTATGATGGGTGTGGGGCCTGCTTCTAACCATGCTGCTGAGGGGCCTAACATGTGGCCTTCAAGAACAGACCTCAGCTATCCCTACCACAGCAGACAAGGGCCACCATCGCAAATGCAGCCATATGGCTCTGTTTGCAGAGATGACATGGAGAGTCGCTCCACGTACGACCAGTGGCACCGTCAGCCTCACTACATATCATCTTCAGGTGGCATGGCCCCCATGTCTTCACGTCATTCATCTTATTCCAACCCCCCATCCATGACCAACCATCTGCCTCGAGCGCCCAGCCCAGGAGCCTTTCAGCGCTCTATGGAATCTCGAATGTCACCCAGTAAAGCACCTTTTATATCCCCAATGAAGATGCCTAAGCCAGGGATGGCCACGATGGGCTTACAAGGCAGCGGACCAATTGGTCCGTTTCCTCCTAATCTGAGGAGGGACCTTAACTACCCTCCAGGGTCAGTAGAGGCCACAATGCCAACTCTTAAGCCAAGACGCAAACTCACCTCAAAGGACTGCGGTAAGATTTTTCAAGAATTGTTTGCATGAATAATTCAATTCAATTCAGCTTTATTTATATAGCACCAATTCACACACATTCAACACGTCATCCCAAGGCACCTTACAGAGTCAATTCAATGGAATCATACAGATTTCAAGTCAGGTACATACATCCAAATTAATCCTAACCATCAAACAGTGCAGTCGGATACAGTTTACTATTCAAATTGGTTAAAAGGTTTTCTATCTATGGGAGACCCAGCAGATTGCATTGAGTCAGTGACTTGCATGCTGTAACTCCATGTAGCGAAAGTGGACAGTCACTTGCATTGACTTTGCAACAATCACTCATACTGAGCATGCATGTAGCGACAGTGGAGAGGAAAACTCTATTTTAACAGGAAGAAACCTCCAGCAGAACCAGGCTCAGTGTGAGCGGCCATCTGCCACGACCGACTGGGTGTTTGAGAGAACAGAGTAGAGACACAAAAGGACACAGAAGCACTCATCCAGTTGGAAAGAAAAGTGAAGGATACATGTTGTAAACCAGGATAACCACTCTGGATTTTGTCCTTTATTTCCCACTGTTTTGATCACAGGAACGCCTGAAGCATGGCGTGTGATGATGTCTTTGAAGTCTGGCCTGCTGGCAGAAAGTACTTGGGCTTTAGACACCATCAACATCCTGCTGTATGATGACAGCACTGTGGCTTCCTTCAACCTCTCCCAGGTAAAATCAGTCCAATCCAGATATGTACCGAATGATGCTGATTTCTGATTCTGATCTTTTTGTGTAAAGCTTTTGCCTGTCTATGCTGATTCAAGACCCTCTGAATATGAGAACAGGGTGGTAAATATTTATATAGCCTTCCTGCAATGAGAGGTTATTTATTCATTAAATTAGAAGCAGAAGCGACGTCACGCTGCATTGTAAGGGAACATTCACTATAAAACAGTTTTTCTACTATTTGAAAAAAAAAAAAACATTTATTACAGAGTTGACATTTTAAACTAAATTTTTAATCAATGATTAGTTTAGTTAACAATCTCTGGCTGCATATTCTAAAGCAGTGGCTCCCAACCTTTATAGGCTTCTGACTAGTGGAAGAGAATTGTGACCCCAACTACCGGTGTAGTCTATAAGCATTTCTACTTGTCAATTTAACAATACTTTAATCACACAAACATGATCAACAGCCAATATGTCTTGCATCTATTTGTAAGGTATGTTTTTATCTCAACATCTTTAGCATAAATATTCTGTACATTTATCATTTTTGTAATTTCACAATGCACAAGTTGAGACCCGACTATAACTTTGGGAATCCTTGTTCCAAAAAATTTAGATTCTAACCTTAACTCTGAGGTTTCCACAGGTCTGCCAAAATATCCAAATCCAACATTTCCTATGACTGTTACACGTAGAATTAAGCATAAATAGTAAAACAGGACAATTTTGCTGTACACTTTTCAGCCTTCCTGTTATCTCCTGAAGTTTTCATTCTCTCTAGGTCTTGTGTAGCCTAAATGAACACAGATTTGTCACAGAAAATGCAGTTTCCCTGTAAATATTTGCACACATCTTTGCTTACTTTGACTTCATGCTTATGCTAATACTTCAAATGCCTGAAGTCTTCCTCACTCAGTAACAGCTTTCACACTGAAGAGTGTGAGATCTGATTTTAAAGTTTTCAACTTGCTGATCCCCAATCTAAAAATAGCCCATGCCAGTTAACATTTGTTTTTTGTGTATTACCAGACAAATCTGATTGTCATAAATGACTGGGTGGATTTACAGTAATTTTAAACGCTGATCAGGAGACAGATCCATCATTTAGAGTACCTTAACTGTACAAAAATAGTTTGGCTATAATTTAGAAAGTCTGCATTTTTATTGGGACAGCACAATGTTGTATTTGTCCCTCAGTGCAAAATCAAGGAACTTTAAAATGACAGATCTTCCATCTTTTGATATTGATCATATTTTATCTTTTTTTGACCAGTTGCCAGGATTCCTTGAGCTAATTGTGGAGTACTTCCGCCGCTGCCTGATTAAGATTTTTGGAATCCTGGAAGAATGTGAGGTTCAGACAATGCTTCCCAAAAGCCATCTAGATTCTGGTTCTACCCAGAATGAGGACGCCACCGGTGACAAGGAAACAGACTCTGCAATCCTCTCCAGACCTGAATCATCCTCAGCGACAGAAATGCAGGAGAAACAAACAGAAGGTACCAAGGAGGAAACTCCACCTGTCAACGAAGAGCAGGCTGAGGTGCAGGAAAAGAAGCAGGATCCCAGTATGACCAAGAAAAAGGAGGACATGAATAAAGGTGAAGAAGGAAAAGAGCTGGAAGAAGTGGGAGCAAAAGAAACTAAAAAGGGGTGTTTGGACGAGCCTCCTTTAAAGTCAGAATCTAAAACTAAACAAGCCAGTAAATATGATAAACTCCCCATCAAGATTGTGCACAAAGACGACCTGATTGAAGACATAACTGAGCGCTTGGGTTATGTCACTGAGTTTGACAGTGGGCTGCTACACTGGCAGGCAGGTGGAGGCGACTCCACTGCACACATTCAGACGCACTTTGAACTGCAGAGTGATCCTCTGGCCAGGGTGGGTAGAAAAACAATGAATGACAGCAAACGGGAAAACAAGATGGAAGGAGAAACTAGGAAACCACTGAAACACATCACGGCTACTATTGATGATGTTTTGTGTGCCAGGGTTGACGCCCTGTCGTACGCCCACCCTGCTCGATCTTTGCCATCTTACCCCTTCAGGGTGCATCCAGACGGGAAGGATGACCACATCACCCTTCTGGAGGATGAGCCCCGCTACCTGGACGAGGCTCCACTCTGCACAACCTCTTCCTGGCAGGACTCCCTCTCCAAGAGGTGCCTTTGTGTTTCCAACATTGTGCGGAGTCTGTCCTTTATCCCTGGCAACGACATGGAAATGTCTCACCATCCAGCACTTGTTCTTCTCCTGGGCAGGCTGCTTTTGCTGCACCACACTCACCCAGAGAGGAACAGGTCAGCACCAAGCTACCAGAGGGACGAACAACAAGAACGGGGACTGTCTAGTAGCATAGAGGAGTGGTGGTGGGAGTGCCTGAATCTGCTCAGGGAGAATGCCATGGTCACCCTTGCCAACATCGCAGGACACCTTGATCTCTCAACCTATTCAGACATCATCTGCCTCCCCATCCTGGATGGCCTTCTACACTGGATGGTATGTCCTTCAGCTGAAGCCCAGGATCCTTTCCTGTCAGCACCGTCACACTCCCAGCTCACTCCTCAGAGGCTGGTGCTGGAGTGCCTCTGCAAGCTCAGCATCCAGGATGGTAACGTGGACCTATTGCTGGCCACGCCACCTTTCAGCAGACAGGAAAAACTC
Organism: Girardinichthys multiradiatus; assembly: GCF_021462225.1. Taxonomy (NCBI): domain Eukaryota; kingdom Metazoa; phylum Chordata; class Actinopteri; order Cyprinodontiformes; family Goodeidae; genus Girardinichthys; species Girardinichthys multiradiatus. The sequence continues at coordinate 15,989,308 of NC_061811.1, read as the reverse complement.
TTTGCAGTCCTAGTGCGATACGTTGGTCAGAGGAAGACCCAGGTGTACAGGGAGATGGCAGTGGCTGTCCTCTCACACCTGGCACAGGGAGACCCCACGGCAGCACGCGCCATCGCCTTGCAGAAGGCTAGCGTGGGTAACCTGGTAGCCTTCTTGGAGGACGGTGTCAGCATAGCGCAGTACCAGCAGAACCCTCACAGTTTGCTGCACATGGGACACCCTCCAATGGACCCGCCCAGTGTTAACATGATGTGCCGAGCAGCTAAAGGTCTGTTGGCCATGGCTAAAGTGGAAGAGAATAAGAAAGAGTTTGTACTGTATGAAAGTAGATTATTGGACATCTCCATTTCTTCAGTTCTCAACACAGGTGTGGTCGCCATTGTTTGCCAAGTTCTCTTTCACTTAGGTAAATTATGACAGGACTCAGATGGCACACAGTAAGGCTAAAGAGATATCTCTGTGGTTTTCTATTTTTATTTATCAAATTGACAGAAAATGTTTGTTTTTTTTAAAAAAAGAAGAAATATCCACATTAATTGTGTCTATAAATGTATAGCTTCTGAGCCGTGTACAAAAAAAAAAGTAGGTTTGGGGCATGAAAGCTCATTTTAATACAAATATTTAATACCTGCTGGTGATGGATGGTTACATTTTTGTTTTGTTTTGTTCTTGTTTACCTTTTCAGCCAAAGCTGCCATCAGAGTTTGGTGCTGAAATGCGCGTTTCTTTAAAGTTAATGAGCTGTTTCTCAGTTTTATAAATATGAACCTGCTCATCAGCATTTTTGTTGATGGAGAGTATTTATTTAAGATGTGACACTGTACAGTTTGAACATTTTTGCCAACAGTTGTGTGGAAGAAGGGTAGGGGTAAAATTAAAACATGGACTTTTTAAATTGAGATGTTTTTGTCTCCATCGCTGGAAGATAAATTGTGCAATAGGACCAGAGAGAGTTGTCCATTTTTTTGAAAAACAGGAGGATGTGAAACTTCAAGTAGCTGCTGTGTGTGCTTCAGGCCATGGGGAGGCGGCATTGCACCAGCCAATCAACAAAAGAGCTTAGCATCTGTCAAAAATACACTTCTAATTTATCAGTCATAGCCTCAATGACTTTCACTGATGATCTTTGTGTTTACCCAAACATGTGTGTTATGTCTGTATTTTTCATCAATGTGTATTTAAAACTTGTGCAATGGACGCACATAACTCTTTCTGTCTCTATCGTGCAAAACAGCAGATGGGGGTTTCAGACTATTATAACAAATTCTTTTATTGTTGTTAAAATTTCGTAATGTTATTATACATATTTTGTTTATTGGGTCAAATATTTGAACATCCCAGATGTACCCGATGTTTCAATGTAAAAAAAAAAAACCTTGTATGCATTGTATTATAGCTGAGAAAACAATCGCTTTGGTAATTAAAATGTGGAAGTGCCAGGGTGAGAGAATAACTACCGCTACATGAAAAAAACAAAACATATTTCTTTTTGTTACAGTTCTTCATCAACTTCAATAGGCATATTTTTTACTTTAAATACTCCCCTGAAACAAACATGTGAAAAGATCCATCAGAAATGTTCTGAGCTCATTGTAAAATTTGCCTTTTTTCATATGACTCTTTGTCTTTTTCTTCTGTAAACACATTTATACTCTGTGCTGCACATGTCACAAATAAATGTACGATTAACATCGTTAAGCACTGGAGACGTTGCATTATGTCCTGACAATCTAAGGCCAATAAACAGACATCAACTGCTTACTTCAGATGTGCTTCATTGACTTTTTCAGGAAAGGTTTATCAAGGCAACAACTGATGTTTTTAAAATGACGACATGATCAAGGCAAATTTTACTGACTGAATATAAGCTTTCTGTGTGCCTTGCAAAAGTATTCATACTTCTTGAACTTCTCAGGTTTAATTGGGATTTTATATTTTAGACTAACACAAAATTATTCCTAATTGTAAAGCAGAGGAAAAATAATGTATGGTTAATTTTGTTTTAATAAAAATCTAAAAGTATCATTAAGACGTAGGAGTACATCGGACAGGTCAGGGTAAAGTTGTGGAGAAGTTTGAACCGGAGTTAGGTTGTGAAACAATATCCAAAGCTTTCAGCAACTCATGAAAAACTGTTCGGTCCATCATCTCAAACTGGAAAGAGTATAGCAGTATAGTATGGGAGTTTTATTTTAGCACAGACAATAAAAGTAGTACGAACTGGTGGGAAGATGTATGGAGCTATCTAAAGGGGAATCCTGGAATAAACCTGATACAAGCTGCCTGGTCCAGGCACATAGGTTTTCAAAAACATTCACGAATAAAATATAAAGTGTAGCAAGTCTATTTATTCAATCTGCTTTACTAATTTTTTTCCAAAACATACATTTCTTCCTAAACAAATAACTTAGACATGTTATTGGTAAATCGATTCCAGCTGTGTGTAATTTAATATTGGTATAATGCAGCTGTTCTGTGAAGGTCTCCGAGGTTTGTTGGAAAATATTAGTGAACAAACTGCGTCACGTAGACCAAGGAACACAGCAGCCAGGTCAGGGATAAAGTTATAAAGAACTTTACTGCAGGGTTAGGTTTTACAGCAGCATACTAGGTTTTATACTTCTCACATAACACTGTTTAACTCTTCTGGAAATGGAAAGATTATAGCACAACTACAAGCTTACAAACAAATGGCCACTTAAAACGAAAGACTGATGGAGCATTAATCAGAAAAGCAAAGAGGCCCATGGTAACTCTGGGGAAGCTGTAGAGATCAACTACTCAGGTAGGAGAACCTGTTGATCCTCTATGGAGGAGTGGCAAGATTGTTGCCAAACTACCTTTTGGCAGAATATAACAAGTCATGTCAGGGACACAGCAAATATGTATGAAGATTCCCAGGTCAAATGAGACTAAAACTGAACTTAACTTAAATGCAAAGATGTACTTGTGGCTGAAAACTTGACACCCTGAATACACCATGCATTCTCTGAGAAAAGGTGGTGGCAGCATCATGCTGTGGGAAATTCTTTCTTTCAGCAGGAACATGGAAGCTGGTCAGAGTTGATGGGTGGTTGGATTGCTAAGAAGAATAAGGAAAAATGCCAGTCTCTAGAAGCGGATAAAAAACATACCCAAAAATACAGCTGAATACAGCAGAACGAAAATGCACTCTGAAGTTTTCAGATCATTTTCCTTCCACCTCACGATGATATGCTGTCCTACTTTGTGATGGTCTGATGCATAAAATCTAAAATCTCAATAAAACACACTCAGGTTGTGAAAACTTTTGCAAGGTATCCTCCACTCACTTCAAGTTTATCATGACCTCCTTAATGATGTACAGCTTTAATACACTTTAATGAACGTCACAATTGCAAACAAGTAATTTATATAATTTAGAAAAACAGCTGCTATTTTTTTTTTTTTTTACAAAAGCTTTTAATTTTTCTCAGAAATGTCACTTGCACTTCTTGGAATCTGACGCCTACATTTTTCCTCTCTTTGCCTGGGGAGATACAGACATCATGTCAAGTTCTATTTTAAGCTGCCTTTAAAAATACTGTAACATTCTTGCTATTGATAACACAAGCAATGTGAAGTCTGCTCCCAGGCTGAGCCTGAAACTACAAGTTTTAGTTGGGTTGCTGGACTGAAAAGGTTTGCAATCACTTATCCTCATTTAATCACATTTTACAGACACCTCAAAATAAATCAAAGCTCATCCGTGAAGGGATTAACAGTGTGATCGATTCTTAACTGGTGGAGAGAAAGACATGATGGATGTGCCTTCGGGCATCTGTTGGCACTAGCTGTAGTGTTGTCACTTGTGTGTAACTGCACATGAAAAAACAAGTATTGTGAAATTTTGTTTGTGTAAAGTGAGCTCTTGGTCTTTTTGTATAGTGTTGGTAGCCAACCACAGAATAAAACTACCCACACTGCCTCTGCTATGAAGAGCTGAGTCATGGAGTTCTGACAGGATGGATTGGGTGGCTGCGAGGAAGGCAGAAGACAGGTCTGTTGTTTCCCCCCGACTTACCCTACTGAACTCCCTCGCACCGCAACCAATTAGGTAACAGAGTTTTAAGTGAAAACAAGAGGCTGCTCTCACCTTTTCAAGATTGTATGTGGTTTCAGTTATGGGATTACCTGAAGATGACGTATTTATGAAGTTGGTTTTAATGTGATGAGGCCTCAAAAAATGTATTTGTGTTCTTGGACTGGGTTTTCCTGCACAAACATTGCTTCTGCCATAATCCCGACGCTCCTTAACAAAGCCCAGTCTAATGGCAGCAGATCATTAGCAAACCATTAAAAGCATCCAACGCTTTCCAACAGACCAACTGAGTGTTGCATTTGTGACTTATTGCTTCACATGCCCACTAGTGGAGGCCTGACAGATTCTCCCTGCAGGTGCATGATCACAAGCATCCTTGTATGTGGCTTGTAAAGTATAGCAAGTTGCAGTTTTAAAAACACTTCAAAGTGAAATAAAAATGTGGTACTTGTTTCAGTTAACTGATACATAACTGTCAGAAAATAAAGCTGAAAATAAGTATTTAGAATATTAAATTAAATACGTGTCAGAGATTGAAAAGTTTGGAGATTTCTGGTCAAGAGACTGCAAGGTTTTGAAGAAGTCATCCTCCACTTTAGATTATATGACAGTACCTTCCAACGGTATTCACACCCCTTTAACCACAAACGTCAATGTATTTCATTGATAATTATTTCTTTTTGTGACAAATGACCACAAAACAGCACTTAATAGTGATAAACAGAAGTAAAACAATACATGGTTTTAAACATTTTTGCAACAAAAAAAATATCTGAAAGGTGTGGTGTTCATATAAAATTAGCCCCCCCCTTGAAAATTCAGAAAGATTGACTTTGACTGACGCTGCCACTACAGCTGCAGGTCTTTTGAGGCGTGTCTCTGCCTGGTTTAGACGTCTAGCGTCAGACATTTTTGGCCAAGCTTAAGGTCATTGAAATTGGATTGAGATCATCCATGAACATCAGTTTTAAGTCTTGCCACAGATTGTTAATTGGATTCAGATTGGACTTTGAATTTCTCCACAGCATAATGCTACCACTACCATGTTTAACAGTCCAAGTGTTTTGTTTTTTTCAGGGTGATTACTCTCAACTAGAATAAAATCTGTTCTTTTAATGTTCTAACACTGAATATGAAAACTTCCTGTTGGAAGTTGAACCTCTGCCCATTCATACGTGTTTTTCAGCCTCTAACAGGTTTTCTTTCAGGATTTCCCATAATTTAGCTCCATTCATCCTACTGTCAGCTCTGACTGACCAGTTTCCGTAACCCTGCTGAAGAAAATAACCTCCCCATCGCATGATGGTGCTTTCATAGGGCAATAGATAGCTGTTTCGCAAGTGGCCCAACAGGTTTAAAGTTGTTCTCGTCTGAGCAAATCAGATTTTTATTTGCAATAGCAAACAAATAAAAAACATGCATCCTTTTACTTCCACTTCACAGCTATGTGCTACTAATCAGTGCCTTGCACCCTGCTATTGAACCTTTGTAGCTTCTGAGCTTGTCTGAGTTTAACCATGTTTTTGTACAAATTCACTTTCTCAAAGAACAAAAGGCAGAAAATAATTAGAATGTTTTTCATCTTTGCAAGATGTTTGATTCTGAACAACAAAGCCTTCTCAGATTAAATATAAAAAGCACCCAGACATCTTTACGCAGACAGTGGGTAATTGCACAGCTGTTGGAGAAAATGAACTGGACTGCCTGGGTGACTTCAGAGAAAAATGAGGAGGTGGGCAACTGTGTCTGTGTCTATGTAGGTGTTAGGAGGACAGAAAGTGTAGTAAACGTAGGCTGAGAAGGCGGTCGAAAGCTGAACAGGAAATTGATTCATTGGTACCCTGAAACTGGCAGGTGAGCGGGGCACGAGTTATATAGACAGTTGATGGAGAACTCTTTGGTGTCATTTCATACAATATATAACATGCTTCTTGGATTTGTTGGGAACATTTCAGACTATCAAAAATAGATGTATTATGGCACTGAGCCCTTCTGTTCTTTTGTCATGCATTTGCGAATCCCTTTTTTTCTTTAAAAATATCCTGCCCATGACGGTGTTGATGTTAGTATTAAAATGTTGTATCTCATAATATATCGTTTAGACTATTTTGTCAAGGCTGTTGTTTCATACAGCGGCGTACCATCACCATTGCTTCTAATATAAATAATTAATAACTACTCACAACAGGTTTGAAAAGAAAATTATCAATACTGTTTTCATATCTTCCTATAATATAAAGCCACATGACAAAAAATAAAATGTAATTTTCAGTTCTTTATTAAGAAATGTTTACATATTGATATCTGATACTTTTCTTTTGATTTATATCTGAAAAGGAAACTGATTGAAGCCAATCACCAAAATGTAGCCTTATTTTATTGTACAGGCATTCACTTTCATATCAACAGTAGCAAGACCCTGCAGTAGGTCTTCTAAAGATATGGTATTTGGAGACTTCTTTTAGCGTCTTGTGGTCTGCTGTCAGAGTGAACTTGTTTGATAAGGCCAGACCTGGACATGTTGGCATTGGTTTAAATCTGGTCCCCTTGTAGATTATTTCCAATGCAGTGGAATAGCTGATTTGAAACTATTTTAAGACCTTATAGACTTCTAAGCTGCTAAAATCGTCTTGCTGAAGGCGATTTCACCATAGTGTTTAAGCTCACTTTAACAATCACAGGGACAACAGACTAAATGTTTGAGGTTCCAACAGGGCAAACTTCCTTCAAAATGCTGAAAAACAATGTTTTCATCAGGTGCACCTTTGTGTAAGTTTTAGGCATTTTTAGTGGGACAAAATGTAAGGGTGTCGTATCATTTTGCACCAGAAATTGCATTTTCTTATTAACATTTAACAAATCTTTCTAAAGGTAGTTCCTACCACTTTTATTCTCTATCAATATATTACTTGAATTTGTTGGTATTGTTAAAACTGATATTACATAAACATATATGAAAATACACTATATTGCCAAAAGTATTTGTCTATTTTTACATATACATAAACTTTGATGACATCCTATTCTTTCTTAATCTATTATGTCCAATTTGTTGATTAGACCTTCCCAGTAGCAACTTTAACACAAGATTTAGAAGTGTGTTCACAGTTAGAGGAGAAAACCAGAATCGCAGCCTCCATTCTAATTCATCCCAAAGGTGTTCAAGAAGGTTAAGGTCAGGACTCTGTGCAGGCCAGTCAAGTTTTTCCACAACAAACTTTCTACACCTGCAGTCATGGAAGTGATTGTAACATCATTTGGCAGCGTGACCCAATACTTTTGGCAATATAGTCTATGTTAGAAAAACGCTAGCTGTCATAGTGTATTCTAAGTTTTTCAGGTGTCTAAAGTTTTCAGAAAGTAATCCGAATCTGTTGAAACACAGTAGGCATTGGCAATTCAAAGCTTCTGATCAGTGCATTTCTGTCACAGAAGAAAATAAAATTAGTGTCACCCCTAGATTAGCAGCAAACTAAAAATAACTTGTCTTGCTTGCTATTTTACAGAAACAAAATATACAGGTCCTTCTCAAAAAATTAGCATATTGTGATAAAGTTCATTATTTTCCATAATGTCATGATGAAAATTTAACATTCATATATTTTAGATTCATTGCACGCTAACTGAAATATTTCAAGTCTTTTATTGTCTTAATACGGATGATTGTGGCATACAGCTCATGAAAACCCAAAATTCCTATCTCACAAAATTAGCATATTTCATTTGACCAATAAAAGAAAAGTGTTTTTAATACAAAAAACGTCAACCTTCAAATAATCATGTACAGTTAGGCACTCAATACTTGGTCGGGAATCCTTTGGCAGAAATGACTGCTTCAATGCGGCGTGGCATGGAGGCAATCAGCCTTTGGCACTGCTGAGGTCTTATGGAGGCCCAGGATGCTTTGATAGCGGCCATTAGCTCATCCAGAGTGTTGGGTCTTGAGTCTCTCAACGTTCTCTTCACAATATCCCACAGATTCTCTATGGGGTTCAGGTCAAGAGAGTTGGCAGGCCAATTGAGCACAGTTATACCATGGTCAGTAAACCATTTACCAGTGGTTTTGGCACTGTGAGCAGGTGCCAGGTCGTGCTGAAAAATGAAATCTTCATCTCCATAAAGCTTTTCAGCAGATGGAAGCATGAAGTGCTCCAAAATCTCCTGATAGCTAGCTGCATTGACCCTGCCCTTGATAAAACACAGTGGACCAACACTAGCAGCTGACACGGCACCCCAGACCATCACTGACTGTGGGTACTTGACACTGGACTTCTGGCATTTCCTTCTCCCCAGTCTTCCTCCAGACTCTGGCACCTTGATTTCCGAATGACATGCAGAATTTGCTTTCATCCAAAAAAAGTACTTTGGACCACTGAGCAACAGTCCGGTGCTGCTTCTCTGTAGCCCAGGTCAGGCGCTTCTGCCGCTGTTTCTGGTTCAAAAGTGGCTTGACCTGGGGAATGCGGCACCTGTAGCCCATTTCTTGCACACGCCTGTGCACGGTGGCTCTGGATGTTTCTACTCCAGACTCAGTCCACTGCTTCCGCAGGTCCCCCAAGGTCTGGAATCTGCCCTTCTCCACAATCTTCCTCAGGGTCCGGTCACCTCTTCTCGTTGTGCAGCGTTTTCTGCCACACTTTTTCCTTCCCACAGACTTCCCACTGAGGTGCCTTGATACAGCATTCTGGGAACAGCCTATTCGTTCAGAAATTTCTTTCTGTGTCTTACCCTCTTGCTTGAGGGTGTCAATAGTGGCCTTCTGGACAGCAGTCAGGTCGGCAGTCTTACCCATGATTGGGGTTTTGAGTGATGAACCAGGCTGTGAGTTTTAAAGGCCTCAGGAATCTTTTGCAGGTGTTTAGAGTTAACTCGTTGATTCAGATGATTAGGTTCATAGCTCGTTTAGAGACCCTTTTAATGATATGCTAATTTTGTGAGATAGAAATTTTGGGTTTTCATGAGCTGTATGCCAAAATCATCCGTATTAAGACAATAAAAGACCTGAAATATTTCAGTTAGTGTGCAATGAATCTAAAATATATGAATGTTAAATTTTCATCATGACATTATGGAAAATAATGAACTTTATCACAATATGCTAATTGTTTGAGAAGGACCTGTATATGCTTCAAAAACAGGGTTTTGTCTGTCTAAAGGATTTAACATATGTGCAGTAACTTACTGAAGCACCAGTTCTGGGTTTGAAAAGGAAAACTGAAGTTGGGCATCCAATATCCCTCCCTTGATGTGCCTCTGCAGCTGAGGATTTTTCTTTCTCCTTCAGTGGACCCCTAGAAGTCCCCGCACCCCGTTTTGGGAAACCCTTAAACGGCGCTTCCTGTCTCTACACCTTCATGACTTCAGCCTAGGCTGAAGGGGAGGAGCAGGCGGCGGAGGCTCTTCTCTGCTCCCATGTCGATGTTTGTTGATTGCGAGGGTGGCATTGCTGTGTGTGGAAGAGGATTGACGGAGGGTTGTCGAGTGGCCTGCCAAGACGCGTTATTGTGGAAAGCTACAACTTTCCCCCTTCCGAATAGGAGGCTGAATGACGAAGATTGGGGATGATGTTTCGACGATTATTGCTATGAACCGCTTTGCCATATGGCTGTAAGCTCATGTTTGACTTGTCTTTCCTGACTGACGGCCAGTCCAGGATGCTGGAGCTCGTCTGAGGACGCTTTTTCAGGATTTTCCTTCCCCATTCAAACAAAAAAACGACGAGGTTCTCCGTCGGCGACGAGACCCTTTCCAACTCATTTGCTCATCCCCTGAACTTCCAAAAATGGTCTTCTTCGCCTTGGCTCGAAACAAACCAGGATAACGACGGGAGAAGCTACGCGACAACAACCCTACCAACGACGGCCAGTGTTACTTTCTCCCCCCCCGTGTAAGGCAGCGCTTCAGCGGGCAGACCTGACAATCTCAGCCGGGATGCGACGCCTCGCTGCCTGTTAGTGATACGTGGTTGACAGCGCCGCTGAAAACTACACTAAAATCTTCTTTGCTCCCTTTCAGCGGGAAACACTCACGTCAAAGAGTTAATGCAAAGATTTTTGATCTATTTGATCGAATACAGTTGTAACATTTAAATGTACTAGCTTATATTAACTTAAATTCATCTCCTCAACTTGTTAGCCACGTTAGCCTGTTAGCGGCACGTTATTTATTTCGTTAGGTGGAACTAGCAAGGTTCCTTGCTAGCAAATACATTGTAAACTTTAAATATACAACGTGTACAACCTGCTTGATGGGTTTGCTTTTGTTGTAATTACTAAAAGTGCTTGTTTTTACTGTCATGTGTCGCAAACGGAGACACTGAAAGCTAAAACTGAAACGTCAATGTTAGCAGAGGTATTTTTTTTTTTAATAACAGGAAGTGCACATCTCAAACTTTGCTCGCATACCGTCTTAGAAGTTGAACTAAACTTAACCTCTCTCCTCCACAGAGGCTGTCCTGGCTCTGGATTTATTCAACTTTTGTTTTTTTAATCTACTACAATTAATGCATCTTGGGGAGTCGATGAGAGAGTGCGAGTACAGTCAAATCAGCACTCGCAGCTCCACGCCAATGGAGACCCCTTACAAGAAAAGGACCCCAAAGAGGAAGAAGTGGGAGACCTTCCCAGGTCGGAATAAGTTCTACTGTGATGGGAGGATCATGATGGCCAAGCAGACAGGGGTTTTCTACCTCACCCTGGTCCTCATCCTTGTAACCTGTGGACTGTTTTTCACCTTTGAGTAAGTATTATCTGCTCACATCTGGTACTTGCTTGTGCAACATAACAGTGTGGATTAGGGATTTCATTTCATAGAATCGGATGCCAGAGGAAGGAGGTTGGACACAAATCATTTGAGGTCTCTTGAGTGGGTGTATTTCCCTTTTTCTGACCTGGTTCAGGGAGATGTCAATATGAAGTAGTTGGAGATTAGAGAAAAGCATCTTTTTAAATAATATGCGTTTAGTACAAGGGGATTTTCATAGTGAAGGATTGTGGAAACAGGATTTGGCAATATGACAATATTAGATCTTTAAGGGTTAGATGATGCTCAAACACTGGTTTAACAGCTAGATTATGATGTCATCTGAAAGTGTTGCCCTTTCATTTAGATGTTGTGCAATTCATCATCTGGATTATAATGATTTTGTTTCAAACTTAGAGCCATAGTTTTTATCAACAAACTTTTTCCCCTCAAAAAAACCCCAAAAATAAAAACTAATAACCAAAAGTATTATGAAAATTATTGACATTTTTGTTAACTATTGAAAACCAGATGAAAATATTGCAATGAGGTTAAATTCTTACAGATCTAAGTTAGATGAGGAAAGGTGAAACATGCCAAAAAAGTCACCAGTGAGACCGCAAACAATGCCCATCCTAGTTATGATTCTTTGTTTTTGAAACTTAATTGAAAAACAAAATCCATATTGAGTTTGTAAAAAAGAAATGAATCCCCATCTGTGTATTGTAAAATGTAACTTTAATTTAGTTCCATCTTAGTATAAATATTTCACCCAGGAAATGTGTTTCGGTAAAGTGTATGATGCCCTAAAAAGCATTCCTTCATATCATTATATTTTAGTTTCCTAGGTTTACAGTAAATTTAGTCGACTCAAACAAAATGACAACAAATGACAAAATTGTGACTAAAACTAAACTGCATTTCGGTCAAAAGACTCTCATTGAAACTAACTAAAAATGGCCTGTCAAAATTATCACTGCTGTGACATAATAATTATCACGGTCCAACTTAATGAAGCAGGACTTCGACCTTTTCAGCCAGTTTTTCAGTAAACAATTAACTGGACCTGCATGAAAGATCTGAGCTGAATTAATTACGAGGCGAGTTCAAACAGAGAGGAAGTGATGTAACTTAAGTAGATATGAAAACTTTGTATTTCTATGTGCTGAGGTTGATGATTATTTAGAAATCACAGATAAAGCCACGTTTTATGTGAATTGTTGTTAGAGCATTATGTAATTTGGAGTCCGTGCAGTTCTTATCCTATAAAACGTATTATACAACAATTTTATATTATACAAAATGTTCATTGCCATTTATTTTCTACAAAAGCATCTTAAACAATATTGAAACGGATTTTAGAAGCCTTATAAAAACATTATTTTGCTAATTAACCTCCTTAGGTTTCCTTCATAAATCTAAATGCAGTTTTTGAGTTTTGCTGAACCACCTGACACCTAATATACACTGCTCAAAACAATAAAGGGAACAGTTAAACAACACACTATAACTCCAAGTAAATCAAACTTCTGTGAAATCAAACTGTCCACTTAGGAAGCAACACTGATTGACAATCAATTTCACAGATGTTGTGCAAATGGAATAGACAACAGGGAGAAATCTTTGGTGATTAGCAAGACACTCAATAAAGGAGTGGTTCTGCAGGTGGGGACCACAGACCACTTCTCAGTACTTATGCTTTCTGGCTGATGTTTTGGTCACTTTTGAGTGTCGGTGGTGCTTTCACACTCGTGGTAGCATGAGACGGACTCTACAACCCACACAAGTGGCTCAGGTAGTGCAGCTCATCCAGGATGGCACATCAATGCGAGCTGTGGCAAGAAGGTTTGCTGTGTCTGTCAGCGTAGTGTCCAGAGCCTGGAGGCGCTACCAGGAGACAGGCCAGTACACCAGGAGATGTGGAGGAAGCCATAGGAGGGGAAATACCCAGCAGCAGGACCATTACCTCCACCTTTGTGCAAGGAGGAACAGGAGGAGCACTGCCAGAGCCCTGCAAGATGACCTCCAGCAGGCCACAAATGTGCATCCGTCTGCACAAACTGTTACAAACCGACTCCATGAGGATGGTATGAGGACCCGACGTCCACAAATGGGGGTTGTGCTCACAGCCCAACACCGTGCAGGACGCTTGGCATTTGCCAGAGAACACCAGGATTGGCAAATTCACCACTGGCGCCCTGTGCTCTTCACAGATGAAAGCAGGTTTACACTGAGAACATGTGACAGAGTCTGGAGACACCGTGGAGAGCAATCTGCTGCCTGCAACATCCTTCAGCATGACTGGTTTGGCAGTGGGTCAGTAATGGTGTGGGGTGACATTTCTTTGGAGGGCCGCACCCCCTCCATGTGCTCGCCAGAGGTAGCCTGACTGCCATTAGGTACAGAGATGAGATCCTCAGACCCCTTGTGAGACCATATGCTGGTGCAGTTGACCCTGGGTTCCTCCTAATGCAGGACAATGCTAGACCTCATGTGGCTGGAGTGTGTCAGCAGTTCCTGCAAGATGAAGACATTGAAGCTATGGACTGGCCCGCCCGTTCCCCAGACCTGAATCCAATTGAGCACATCTGGGACATCATGTCTCGCTCCATCCACCAACGTCACGTTGCATCACAGACTGTCCAGGAGTTGGCGGATTCTTTAGTCCAGGTCTGAGAGGAGATCCCTCAGGAGACCATCCGCCGTCTCTTTAGGAGCATGCCCAGGTGTTGTAGGGAGGTCATACAGGCACGTGGAGGCCACACACAATACTGAGCCTCATTTTGAGGACATTACATCAAAGTCGGATCAGCCTGTAGTGTGTTTTTACACTTTAATTTTGTGTGTGACTCCAAATCCAGGCCTCCATTAGTTAATAAATTTGATTTCCATTGATGATTTTTGTGTGATTTTGTTGTCAGCACATTCAACTTTGTACAGAGCAAAGTATTCAATGAGAATATTTCATTCATTCAGATCTAGGATGTGTTATTTGAGTGTTCCCTTTATTTTTTTTTTGAGCATTGTATTTCATATGTAAATGAAACAAGTTGGCGTAGTTGCACTACTTAAAATCTGTAGCCCTGTGCTTGCTATGTGCATGCAATGCAGTGGGCTATGCTTTTATATAGGGAAACGCACCAAAAACGTGATTGTGATTTGATTGTGATTTGAATGTGATTTGAATGTTATGATCCTAAAGGATCATAACAGTGGTGAGTTCAAGGCTTAAGGTAGATTTGTCTCCCCCACATAGAAGTCGGTATAAACACATGAATTCAAACCACTCATACATGAAGACAGCCCATTGATTTTTAGTGACACCTTTACTCGTGCTAGATTAATATGCTGGCCATGCAAAATATAACTAATAAATGCAAATATTGCAAAATTTGCAAATTAAGAGATACTATTTTAGAAACTAGACTTGATTTAAAATTTTATTATAAGTATTGAAATCATTCAATAAAGAAAAACAATGTTTGGTTTTTTTGGGGTTTTTTTTGTCCATATTGCCCAACAATACTTTAAATAAATAACAAAAAAATCATTCTCTACATTGTGTATACATTGGAAGTTGAACTGCATTTCTGAATATCTGTCAATGCAGTGAAACTCTTGAAGGTTGTATCTGTACAAATAAGACTCCAAGTCAAAAGTCAGATTATAGGTCAATGTGGGTAAAATATTAGTTCAAGATAAATTATAGCTATGTCAAACTTAAAAGTTGAAAGGTATAAGCTCTGATTTACTTTTGTTAGATTTTTAAATCATTTATTCATATATTGTTACTCTGTAGTGCAGCCTTAAGAAGACGTTTGTTGTGATTGCTTATTAAATGTTTAAACTAGACCACAAAGTGGTTAGGGAGAGCAATGGTTATACCTTCGCTCATCACCTGTCCAACATAAAAAATAAAATGTGGGCCTGTCCAGTGTAAAATCCTCCGATTCCAGTCAGCTTGATGATCTTGTTTTTTTCTTTTTTAAATTATATTCTGGTGCATCTGTAGTTTTTATCTTTATAATAAATGCTCAGGCAGTTGACTACTCTGTGCTACTCAGTAAATAACATTCCCAGTGTTCCTCTCCTGCTAAAACAACTGGTAGTAAACAGACAGTTTGTTCTTCTACATGCTACTCCTCCCCAGATGTCCTTATCCTCTCATTGTGAGTGGACTGCATGAGGCAGTATGTGCATAACGGCCTCTGTGTTGCCATCACCGGAGTGCACGACAAGATACTGTGCATTCTTTCTCCGGTCGTTAGCCCATCGGTCTGTCATCTATCATCTCAGATAGATGACATGGTGGATAAGAGTCCTGCTTTGTCATGAGAATTGTTGTACAATTGGTCGGTGTTCATCACGGTAAAGTGTTTCACAGCCAGAGAATGCTTTATGGGCAAAAATATGCTTGCTGCACTCTTATCTGCAAGGAGAAGACAGTCTGTATATCACACATGGGGAGACTGTATTTGTTATGACCTCCAATGTATTTGTAAAAGTTTGCTGCTTCTAATCCATGTGAACAGATTATGTGAATAGATTAGGCTCAAACGTCCTTTCCAAGTATTGCTTTTGTAGCAATGTTTTTATGCAGAAATGTAAAGTTTGACTCATTTATTGTGTACAGAAGAATCAGGATAATCAATATCATCAGAGTTTTTGGTTAGAAATGTGTTGAAAATATACAAAAAAGTATTATAAACTGATGCTATCCTACTAACAGCAGAATCAATAGTACTACTTTGTGCTGCTTGGTATTATTATTGGATTAATTTAGTTCAGAGGACATATTTAAAGCTCTTATTGCGAAGGATTAAAAGACATTGTGTCTCAGTTCATCTGCTGTGTTGCTGCTTCTGACACAATACAATTGTTGTCAAGCTGCGTCTGGCAGTTTTGTCAACCGTAAATAGACAATCCCCTATACTGCTGCTAGTCCAATAAACCTGACAAGTACAAGAAGATAACAAGTTAAACAGGCAAACGAGACCGGTGGAGGCGACTGATGGAAGCTAGATTCTTTAGACCAACAACTATATCTAGATTGGATCTACAGTACAGCTTTGCAAGCCGTGCAAAGCAAACTAAGCTTTGGTTTTCTTATTAACCGTCTTGAGAACAATGTGGCACGGCAGACTGACTAATGCTATGGTCCGCACATTGAATCTGATCAGAATTTGGCTGCTCATATTTTGTTGTATTACGAAAAAGGGCTGCATGAAATCTCATTAGTATAGCAGTTTGCAGTATTGATAAGGGTGCAATAAGTTAAAAAATTAGGCAGAAAACGATATGCTTTTAGCAAAGGTTTTAACTTGGAGAGCGATAAATTTCAAGGCATTTAAAATTACATCCTCTATTCTAGCTTCTTAAGTTAGTCCATTTACAAATCTTTCTTGATACTTCCTATACCCAAAACATTAATCTGTATAAAACACTATATTGCCGCCTCAGTGTTGGTTATTAGCAGTATACATTGGATTTTAATTAACTCATTCACACTCATAATAAGAATAATATTTTTGTCCAGATGGATGGACTTAAACTGCCCTTTACACCCACACCTAATGGTCAAGATGATAAAGATGGAATCAAGGTAAAACAAAATTAGTCAGGAAAATGTGGGCTAATTGTAATCGTTATCCTCAATGCAATATTCAGCAATGGTACCTCACTACCATGTTTTCCTCATATTGTACAACTACTGTCTAGTATTCAGTTACTAGATAAAACACATACCTACTTGTCTGTTTTTTGTGCCCTGTGTTTAAAGTCTCTCAACCTCAGTGCTGTACATATATCAGCAGTGACCTCTGGACCACTTCAGCTTTCACTGCATTGTCACCTTAGCATAGATACAAACATAACATATAGCCAAAGGGTAGCCTGCTGCAGCAGGGTCTGAGATTAAATTCCCTTCAACATTAAACACTTGCATAAAATAAGAGATGGACTATGTGGAGCATCCATTTGAACCTGGATGTTACTGTGCATCCACATGTAGGATGCCAGATGCTTCCTGATGATACCTCCCCTGCTGTCCCCACAGATGGCTCTCTATTTCCTACACTGGGACCAGTCAGTAGAGCAGGACTGTTCTTTCTGTCTTATGTTTGTTGTGACTGCACAGGGACATTTTACAGGAACACGACACGGCCACAAAGCCAGATTTCATCTATGCATTGTCCGCCCTGTTCAACCGGCCATGCCCCAAGGCGGGCCGAGTCCTCCTGACTTTCCCACTCCTCTCCCATTAGCTGAAAGAAGACATTCATCAGACAGGATGATGGTCAGCAGACCTGCACATTAGCTTATGTTGTCATTAACTGTAATGTGTTTCGATTAGTTGATTTTTCCTAAGCTCATTCACTAGTTGTCAGCATAGTGAATTGCTACTTTTGCATAATGTTTTCCATCAGGAAGGATCATATTCTGCAAAAACAAATTTTAGGGATGAAGGCATTTGCAGTCTTTGTAGTTGTTTTCTTTGTCTGAGGGGGCCAGCCATGCTCAATAAACCACGGTCTGTTTATTATTCTGTTTCTGGTCCCCCCCCCCCCAGATGCCTATGCGGCTTGTTGTTTCACATGGTGCTTTCTGTCCCATATATCCTATAAAAGTTCCCTGAGGCGAATGTTTGAAGAATAGTTTGAATAGTCTGTAGCACAGTTCCAAGTTGGAAGAAACTGAACACTAGTTGTATTTTAATTGGTAGAAATATGTAGTAGGTGCAAAGCTTAGTGTAATGGTGATGACTTTAATGCTGGTTTGGACTTCTGATATAATTAAGGGTTCAGAGTTAATGTCTCAGTATTGGATATTTCTGATTATTTCTGTCTTTAAGGTGACGCCTCCATACTTATACTTTATAAACCTTTTGGAGAAATGTCCCAGCAAGGCTGCGACCAGGAGTTAATGTTCAGATTAGATGTTGGGTTTGCTACTGAGCATTTTTTTGCAAGAGCGTTTCTTCATTTATAAGAATTTTTTCAGCAAGGTTTGCACATTCAGACCATCTTGGTGAATTACCTCAGTAGTTTGCTTTTGCTGACTCAACAACACCGTTACTCAATAATTGCGGCCTTTTCTTATTTCTCATTTATTTTTTTCCAATGTGAAAAGCTGCCTTATGAATCTCTCCAATTGGACTGGGCTAGTGCAGCTTTCCTAATTTGTATCTTTCATCTCAGCTGGACATGAGGAGGAGAGTCTGATAACTAAAGGCATGTGATTGTTGGGGAGAGACTGGGCCCACAGTCACTGAGGTAGAACCCACAAGTGAATGGGGAAAAAAGGGCTGCTTTTGAGGCCTGTAGCACTTCATAGATCAGGGTTTTAAACTGGACATTTGATTTTTAAACTAGGTCTGGTTTGGACTCCAAACAGCATTGAAATGGACGGTTTATTTTAATTTCTACGAACAATATGAAGGTATCAAAGATCACAAGATGTGCTTAAAACAAGCTCTGTTTACCGTATGATAATCCTTTCCTAATTTGAACAATCACAGTGTTGCTCTTTACCACACTTCAAAATTGGAAGCCAACTCGAGTATTGTTTTGGTTCATGATTAGCAAAATACAGTGCCTTGCGAAAGTACTCGCCCCTTTGAACTTTTCTTTTTTTTTTTACATATTTTTTCGGCACTAGTGGCCTTTATTTTTATTTTTTGACAGTAGGCAGACAGGAAAGAGGGGTAGAGAGAAGGGGAGACATTCGGCAAATGTCGCCGGGTCCGGGACTCGAACCCGGGACGGCCTCTTCGAGGACTGTAGCGTCCGTATATGGTCGCACGCTTAACCCCTACACCATCGGCGCTGCGCCCTCCCCTTGAACTTTTCAACCCTTCGCCACATTTCAGGCTTCAAAAATAAAGATATAAAATTCTGATTTTGTGCAGCAAAGTTTGGCGCTACAAAGTATTAACGCAAGGGGGCCGAATAATATTGCACGCCCCACTTTTCAGTTTTTTACTTGTTAAAAAAGTTTGACACATCCAATGAATTTCATTCCTCTTCCTGATTGTGTCCCACTTGTTGATTCTTCACAAAAAATTAGAATTTTATATCTTTGTGTTTGAAGCCTGAAATGTGGCAAGAGGCTGAAAAGTTCAAGGGGGCCGAATACTTTCGCAAGGCACTGTATAATTATAGTAAAACCCAACTATAGCTACATGTTTTGTAGTAAAATAACTACAAAGTTTTAAATACTGACAAATATTTTGAAATTTAAGCCCGGAAAAAGTATGAAAATCTGTAAAATGTGTAGGAACCCTGGTGGTTAGTGTAGTCCTAAACAGTCAAAATTTCTGTCAGGCTGTGCTACAGGCTAACATGTTTTTCAACTAGATGTCAACCATCAAGGCCTAATTTTTATGCTTTTTGACACTCCTTGTACTTGTTTGAACTTGCCTCTTTCTGAATGTTAAATTCTGAATTTCTGTGAAAATCCACCAAGTTTGTTGCATTTTTCTTTGAGTGCCAGAGAATAAACTAAATACATCAGCAACTATTATGTTGAGATGTGTAAAACCTGGTTAAACGGTTGAGGTGTTCACTACTCTTGTCGCTTGTATTTCTTCATTATTCATTTTTGGCTTTGGTGGTCTTTGCAGAAAAGTAACACTTATTTTTTCCACCTGAAAAGTTTAGATATAAAAACAAGAATTGTGCCAATAACTGTTAAAACATGCGTAACTACTTGATGCAGGCCTACAATTCTGTGAAAAGTATTTGCTCCCTTTCAGATTTCTTCCATTTGATTTATTGAGGGAAAATAAATCTATCCAAACTAACCTGACGCTGTATGAAAAACAAAATTTTTCCCTAATACTAAAAGTTGGTTGTGCCATCCTTAAGAGCGAAGGACGAGTTTTGAATCTCCCTTCAAGTTTTACTTCAGCAACATTGGATTGTTTTGACCCATGAACAGCCTGTCTGAGGTCCTGCCACATCATCTCAATGGAATTTAAGTCTGGCTTTGACTAGGCCACTCCAAAACCTTTTTTTTAATCTATGCGCAGTTGGAATTGGTGGTGTTCATTGGAGTCTAGTTCTGCTGCATAACCCGAGTGAGCTTGAGCTTAATGTCACAAAATGATGCTTGGACATTCTCCTTTAGGATTTTCTAATGGAGATCAAAAATTGTGGATGTTTCAAATCATCCAAGTCCTGAAGCAGCAAAGTAGCTCCAGACGATCACAACATCACCGGCACATTAGACTGTTGGTATGACGCTCTTTTTTTTAAATTTAGTTCATTTTGTGGCAGACGTAACTGGATTTGTCTTGTTTATCCCAAGGATATTTTCTTTGGGGTCTTTAAAATGTTTTTGGGAAAATGTGGCTTTTATGTTCTTTGTGCAGTGGTTTTACCCTTGGAGCTCTCCCATGGATACCATTTGCTCCCACTCTCTTATTGTTTAATCATAAAAACTGACCTTAACTGAGGTAAGTGAGGCCTGCAGTGCTTTAGGTGTTGTTCAGACGTTGTGACCTCCTGGATGAATCGTCAAAGGGCTTCTAGAGTAATTTGGGTTGGCTGGCCACTCCTGAGATGGTTCACCACCGTTCCATGTTTTCTCTTTTTGTGCATAATGGCTCTCACTGTAGTTTTCTGTGGTCTGAAACTCTAGACTTTGAAGGGCTTTTCAGACTGAAACATGTCAATGTTTTAGGCAAATATCAGTTCTTGAATTTGTTTAGCTCCAGATATGTGTTGCCTTTGAGATCTTTTTGCCTTCATGATATCTAATGGGTTCTGTTTAAGTGATTTCTTGATTCTGGCAAGTCTGGCAGTGGTCAAGTTTGGGATTTCTAGACAAACTGAGCAAGGGGATAATTAGTTAAATCGTGATTTAACAAGTGGGACATTACGAGACCAGGTTGCTTGGATAGTTTTCTGTTTCCTTAATAAATTCAATCAGAAATTGAAAATGGTTTTTGTGTTTACTCAGCATAACTTTGTCTGGTATTTAAGTTTGACAAAAGCAAAAAATTTAATTTGTAGTGGGGGAAGTATTATTCTAGAAGATTCTATGCAGTTACATGGTACAAGAATGCTTGAAAGATTAAATTTCATGGTGTGTACGTTGCACTGCTTTTTTCTAATACCTCAATAAATACTGCAGCTGTCTATTTATAAAGCCTGTTGGGAACTGAACATTGTTTAAGGCTGCTGTCTGACACACTTCATTCAGGATGAAATGCATCCTTGTGGTAGGCAAGAAAAGCCGCAGATTCCGTAATTTATCTTCTATGTGTGACAGATTCTTCACAAAAAAAACAGCCTCCTTTTATTAGTAGTTTTTTAAGTAATGCTGTTTTTTTCTGTTTAATGCAACATAACAAAAAACTTGACAGCTGCATAAAACATTTACAAGTCAGCCCAATTTATGGGAAGCTGTCTATTCTGCTTTTCATCTGCCTAAAAATGCAGTTACAGTGATCCCATCATAATTCCCATCAAGTACATAAAAATGGTAAAAGAAGTAGAACTTTGACCAATATTAACCTACATTGAAATCTTTTAACAGAACCAAACAACATTAGGTAACCGTGTTCTTGAAATGTAGATGTACTAGTTAGTTTTTTTTTTCCATGTGATTGCTAATCCTTGCAGCTGAGATGCTTTGGAGAATGTTGAAAATAAACCTGCCCACATTTCACTTTTGCCCAGTAATTCTTTCAACCAAACAATTAGGCTTCCCCTTCAGTTTTGGTTCGGTGGGCTGGTACAAAGCTTTTCAAAGTATCTTCAGGTGTAGCTCCTTTTGAAGCAGTCTTCTCTTCCTTTTGAAAAGGAAACACAGAAGAACCCGAAAGAAAATCCATTTAATAAATACCCAAGCCATTGTATGAATACAATAACTCTTAAGACACCACTGAAGGTAACGTTGTAACATTTTTGTCTTTCATACTGTTGGTTTTTGTAGAGAAAAGGTTTGCTGCACGCTCGGCCAAGAAAATAAAGCTTTTTGAGTGTTGTCAGGCAAATAGTTGCGAAACAATCTTTGTCCACATAACTCAAACAGTCACACCCATGTTAGATGTAGAAAAGACAAAGAAAGCATTCCTCTCACACCAGTACAGTGCCACTCCAGATTTGGTCTCACTGGCTTACACTTTGTCCGATGGATGACTTCACAGAAGAGCAAAAATGTGGGAAAAAGAGTTAATTGTACTTTTAATTGAGTTATCAAACTTAAAAAATTCAGACTACAAGATGTAGGTTATTTTAGAATATTGGGATGTACTCCAGTACAACAATCAGTTCCTCTGGCCTCTTGCTTTTTATTTTGTGTTGTGTGATTTCTGTCTTCAACGTGCTTCAAGCCTTTAATCCACCCTGCACTCTGTTTGTCAAACCGCTGCTCTGAGCTACATCCAGTCCCTGCTTCAGGGGGGTCTGAGTGCATGACACAGGCTGAATGCTTACAACTACAGAATTTCCAGGTTTCTGGAAAACATATGTTTCACAGTACACCATTGGTTCCTGTCTGCAATCTGGACTGAAATCTGTGGAGGAGTCTGGGTAGAAAAAAGCAACTGTTTGCAGAAGCATGTCATGTTCACTTGTTTTGCAGACAAATGAATTACCCTACAGCTAAGAGGAGGTTCATATTCTGCCCTCGTCTGCCGTCAGACGCAATCAAAATGTAATAAGAGCCCAAGCAGACAGAGTCTTTGTTTCCATATACCCGGTTGATTAATGAGGCTTTAACCTGAAAGGCCACAGAGGCATTTTAACACAGCCATAAACACATTTCAAGCTCACATGTTCCAGTGTTAATGTTGACAACAGTTTTTATCATGTGATCACCATTTAAAAAACAGCACGCCCAGATAGTATCAACTTTGTTAGACAAATGTTTTTTCTTACAGATCAATGGATCATTATTCTTAGAGTTGCCATAAGAAAAAAAGATCTGTTTTTCTCAGGGGACATCGTAAGGACAGCCTAGGAACAGTGTAGAGTGAAGCAAGTTTTACGTGATTGAATAAAGCTGAGATGAAAGTCTTCCAAGATTAACTCCCAGTTGAGCTTTTTGACATAAGCAGATTCAATGATGGGTCCGTCAACTCATTGCAAAGCAAATGAGTGGGAACTCATTTGCTTTAAGACTTGCCAAAGTTCACCGTGGTTTAACTTGGTCCATTTTGCAGTTGAATATTGGGGTGTTGCTGCACCCTAATTTCGTCCACACTTCCTCTATTTGTCGTATAACCTTAAAGATGCTGTGACCCTGTGTCTGAGACGGCAATTTTTAAAACGGACAAGATGAACCGGATTTGATATTTTCAGCTGCCTTTTAACACGTTCAGTTTAGTGATCAGCGAAGTTAATGTTACAAACTGCAAGCTGCTGTCTCCAGTGGGTATAATGTAAAAAGCAGAGCCTTACTTTAACACTGAGGTTTTTGCATTTCCAAATCAAGCGTAGTAAATGAGGACAGAAGTAAAAAACCCAAAAGAACTCCAATGCAATAAAATGTCCCCAAGGTGGGTACAAGTTGTTGTTGCTTGGCACATGGCTCCTTTTTCTATCTGAAAATGTTGGGTATGAAATAAGCTGTTTCTGCTCATTTCCAAAGTCTAGCAGTCTTTTTCGTCAGACTATTTTAACATTAACCAGCTTCTTTAAAGAAAGGGGTTTAATTTCAAAAGGCCTCTTATTTTATCCTTCTGAGTTAATTTCTAAACCTCACCAATGCTACAATAGCTTACTTTGAGTCTTCTTTACTCATTAATATCTTCCTTACTGAAGAGTGTTGTTGTTATAGGGATTTGGAGGCGCTTACATGCACACCACAGATTGATCAGAGAAATACTGGAATGCTGAGCTTAAAACCAGTCTGTTTGGGGCTGGGAAAGCTAAAAATCAACAGATTCCAGTCACCAGATAATTTCTCAGTGCATCTCTATCATAGCTTTCCTTGTATATTCTGTTTGAGGAGTGCCAAGCTTTCTGGTTGAAGTTGAGAACCTCTTTTTTAAATTTATTTTATCCCAGTTTATCTGTACATACATGTGGAATTTAATTTCCCTTTGGGATTAATAAAGTATTTTTGAATTGAATTGAATTGAATTTAAAATTGTCGTCCGCCACCAACAGTGGGTCGTGCAAGACAATTTGTTACAGCCATTCAAAAATGTTACAAGTAATTTTTTGTCATAAACACACTTTTGCGTTTAACTATTACAATAACAAAATCAAGTAAAATTTGTTTATTATAAAATCTGTAGTTATCTGTTTTTAATTCTGTAAAAAAGAACTGTACTGTAAAAGAAATCTTAACAATTAAATTTGTTGGGCATAATTAAGTGCCCTAGAAATTTCACATCGACTTGAGTAAGATGAATTCAAGAGGATTGTTTGCAGCCAATAACAAAGGCACAACAATGGGACTTGCTGCTCTTCCTTCTGGTTAAAATAATATTTTAAGTTGTTACTCACATTAGGCTCAAAGTTTTTGTTAAGGTAAGAGAAAGCAGTCCAAATGTCAAGGAAAAGCACAAAACCCCCACAAAATCAAACAGTAGTATTATGGCAGAAGATTAAAAGTCACCCTCTGTTAAAGGCGAATGGAGAAAACCGCAAGAAATGCGGGCTGTACTTTGAGGTTATGTCAGACTGAGTGGATTCTCTAAGGATTACTGGAAGTTTCCCAGAGAAATGTAGATATTGGAGCTTATACCCCGTCTACATCAAGGGTATTCCAGTTATACCATTTAAAAAAATTGTGCAATAAGTATGCTGTGGCAAAATAAGGCTCTCTTTGCTCTTTTGCATATCATCCCAAAAACACATTTTTAACTGTCACTTCCCTGAATTTGTTTCTACATATTTTGTATGCCAGCGTTAAATTATCCAGACCTGTAGACCATGTAGAGCCGAAGTTGACGTAACTTTGTAAAGCAGAGCCAGTTTCAGATGTAGCGGGTGTATTTTTGTGTTCCTCACCTGACTTATCAGTGATGGGAATGTGATTATTAAAGATGCAGCTTGCACTGCAAACCTGATGTGGTCTGATTAATCCCTATGCCCACTTTATGCTTAAAGACAGCTTCTCGACTTTTAGGGTTGTCCTGGATTGTAGCCTTTACCTCAGCCTCCCTCTGTGGCCTTTGGTTTTGGCCTTATTTTTGGATGGCTGCCTTGTTTTTGTCACTCCAACATCAGATTTCATTAGTCTGTCTTGCTGAAAGTCTGTTGCTCCTCTTTATTTTCTTCCTCTGAGGCTTCAGCTCACTCATGTGGCTGTTTCCATGGCAACCACGTCCCCTTTTGAAACTTACCATGTCTGACATTGCATTCTGTCCGTCTCCATGGCAACATTGCCTCCAAGGTAAATACAGGACTTGGTTGGAAGCAAATAAAAACGACAATGTAACTTTTTTGAATGTTATTTCTTCTCTCTTAAATTCCTGTAAGAAAAAGGAGATGTTGAAATGTCTTCTTGTCTTTACTGCTGCTCGTGAAGGTTAATGTTGGGGACATTTTCTTCAAGGGGGCTTAACCGGGCACGTTTTTGTATACCTGCAGGGCATAAACATACTTATATATTCAGATTCACAGGAGGCGTGGGGTTGATGGATATGTCCTTTTTCCCAGGTGGGTTTAGTGTTCAGTCTGTTTGAAATGTCGCTTCATGCTGGACTTGATCACATTTTTATGTTACTGATGTTTGACTCATTGAGACGTGGCTGTTAAAGGACAGATACAGCAGATTATGAGAGTTTTTTCTTCTAACTTCGTTGAAATATGGCGGTGTTTTCACGTCAAAGGAGGTTCACATCCACATCTTCTTGCTCATTCGTCCAAACAAAATATGCAGCATTCATTTTTGCATTCACTTTTGAAGTCATAGGGACAGTTTGGAAAGTTGAAGTTACATTTTTGACACCACCAGAGAAATATACAAATCAGTGAGCACTTAACATTAATGTGTGGAGAAGCAGCTATTTGCAGTGTTTCTTGAAGATTTGTTCTCTCAGCAGTGCCCTAACTATCCACAAAACTGATGGCAACACATGTTATTACTCCCCTTTGTATTTCTTGCAAGTTAAATGTTTTTCCAGTGTCTGTGATATTAACATGTATGAAAAGTATATTTGTGACAGAATATTTTAAATGCTGATGTTACAGATGGGAAATCAGGATAAAGTTGGATGCTGACAGTGAGGAAGATTTCTATTGAAAAAAGTAATTATTTTTTGTGACCTGAAATATTTTAATACAGCTGAATTTTTTTAATTAAGGAATGACTTAGGGAGGATTTTATGATGACAAATAATTATTTTATTTAAGGCATAAAATAGAAACATGTTTAAGAAATAGAAACATGTTTAAGTTTAGAAAACCATTATTTAACCAACCACTTTTTTGGAGGGGCATTTCTTCTGTTTTTATTTTTGTTGCATCAAGATTAATGCCTTGATCAGCAGAGAACCCTCAGTAATTATAGCTGCAAAAATATCCAGATTTCAGGGCGGCAGTTTTGTTTGAAACAAGTACTTTTGCGTTAAATGGTTGTTTACAGAACACAGTCTTGCAATATAGTCTGCAGTTTGTTTCTTTACCCTTGATGTGCAATACCTTGTTGCTAAATTGACTGCAGTACAAGGACAACTTCCGAGCAACAGGCTAATTAAAAAATAACAGACAAAGTAAGGTACCGATCCTTTTTAGTTTAATGGTATTGTATTTAGTCATGTTTACTTGTCACCGCCTATATGATTGCATCACATCTGTAATGATTTACCCTAAAGTGCTTGGCCCAACTTAATTTTAACACAGTTAATTTTTTGCGTTTATTTTATTTTCTGTTTTCATCATTATCTGTGCAGACACTTTGGGGAAGTGGAGTCTCACCAGATTAACTTTAGAAACTGGCTGTTCGTGTAGTATTTGTAAACTGTGTTGTAGCCAAATAAAATTCCTAACCACTGAATCTCTGAGACTAGTTCTTAAGTACCAGATCCTGCCATCTCGACTCACAAGTAAATCCTGCTCTTCACGTTGAGACTGTTTCAAACCAGAGTTGGCCTTTCTGACCCAACTGGATTACTTGACAGAAACCTAGCAGCACCAGAAGAAACTCACTCTTTAAACAGGGTAACATAATCATAGCTGTGCCTTCATCTTTTAAAGATTTTGAGGGCTAATAGAAGAAATTGCCCCTGTTTATGTATACTAGCTCATTTAGTTGCTTTTTCAACTCTGATTTTAATGGCTAAACTCTGAACAACATAAAAAGCTCTGAGGGGAATCTGTTCTTAAAGAGCTACAAGGTTGGTTGAGTTTTGCTGAAGAAAATCGGGGACAACCTTGTGTACCTCCAAGCAGACATAGAGGCCAGTTAGAACCTAAACCCCACACATTACTGCACACTGTTCTAGTTTCCTTGTCAGGAGAACTAAAAATATAGCTTCTATTGATAATTATTTGATCCATCCATTTCCTCTTATTTATCCAAGAAAGGCTGACTTTTAAACATTTTGCTTAATAGGCTGGAAATCCACTCAGGAGTGGAAAGAACAGAATGACATGCACTGATGAATTATCTCTCATGAATGGAGATGATTATGTTACAAATTATTTCTAAAACAATACATGATCTGCTCTCTGTTGCGCTGTTGATCCTTTTCAGAAGCAGACATTGACTGAATCGCAGATTATCCAGGTTCACTTTGGGGGCATATCAAAATACACTTCTGAAGCTGCAAGTTAAACTTTATTGGATTTTAGGTGCAATCACAAACAGCCTAGCTTTGTAGGAAAATCGTTGTAAGTGGAGCATTATTACAACAGACAAAAACATTAAATTTATTAAAATGAATTTTAACTAAACTGTCAATCTCTACTTAAAAATAGGGTTTGCTAAATACTGCTAGCCATCAAAATACACCACTTTACAGTAAGCTATGTTGTCTTGGATGAATCAATCAACCAAGAATCAGTCCTACAGCGACACCACCTGGAATCAGTTGGTTAACAGTAGTATCTGCTTTTTCTAGAATGTGTGATCCATATTAGATTATCAAATCCCATTTCATGAGATGTTACCACTACATCCAGCAACATTTCTTCTAGTGTTGACCAAGCTGATGTAACGCCGACATGCAGGGAATAAATTAATGATGCAGTCAAACAGACCTTGAATCATTGGATCAACAGCTATTATTTTTACTGATTGCCTCTTTTCCATTCATGATTCCAGCACCACATGGCTCGACTCCACTCGTCCTTGCTCTTCTCCTAATGAAAAGCTGTTGTGTTTGAGTTGACACGTTGACAGCTGGTGTTAGGGCATGAAGGTCCACCTCCAGCAGTCAGGTCGTGCCCTGTGCTGCTATTAACCGTTACTGTTCCTGGTTCAGTGTAAGCCAACCAAACATGTCAAGTTTCAAGTACGAACATGCAAAGTAAAATAAAGACTCACAGTCGCACATCAAGTCCTCAAACAGTGATTTTCAAGCCACCCGCTCTGACCATTGTGGTCACTAATATTTTTGTAGTCACATTTCGGCTCTGCTTAGCCCTGATGGGACCTGCTGACTAGCCATTACCCCGGGGCCATTACGGGGTCAGAAAAGCTAGTAATGGGAATGGTTGCAAAACGGGCTAAGTGGAGTGGAGCCATCCAAAGTAGGGCCCAATGCTCTGAAGGACAGACAGGTGAAAGAAGAAAAGTGAATATTTGCCCACCTTTCAAGCCTTTGCACCCTCCTTAACAGCAAGTTGCCACAGTTTGTCAGGTCACCACACTGAACGCGTAATTTCTTCTTTAAAAACTACACAGACCACTATAGGTTACAAATGTTTTATCTTGTGATAAAGAAGATACTTATGATTAAATGCATACATCATTATCATCTTTACATTAAGTATTAATATCTAGCTTCAGCATCTTGATTGAAAAAGTCCTGCTTCACCATCAAACGTCAGGATTAGAAAGCTGTAAGGGGTGAGGCATGGAGGCTGTTTGAGCAAATGCACTCCCTAACCTGGAAATATAGCAAAAAGAAAGGCCTATTTTTTTTTTACCTGAAAAAATGTTTCTGCTGAACTGTGTTGTCCTGCTTGCATCCCCCTGCTGATGTCCCAGACATATATTTTATTTTTGCGTAGGTCAATGTCACTTCATTGGTAGAGAGCAGCAGGTTTTCTCTCAGAAAAGTTTTTACAGCTCTAAAAATGTTTGTAGAGATGTTGGGGTTTATATTTGATTTGAAATTCAGTTGTGATTAATAAATGACTCATTGTGTACACACCTCTGCCATATTGCTTGGACTAAGGGGGTAGGTTTAGTGTTGAAATACGTTTGTGTACAGTGTGGTTGTATGTTGGCTCATTCCTTGGGTGCAGGGTTCTGGTGACCATCTTCAGAATATTCTTTCATCAGAATAAGTGGCCAACGTCACTGCTCTCCTACATGTTACGGAGAAGAACGTGATATTTTTGCTGTGTCCATCAGAAACTGATTTAATGCATTAGATGTGGAAAAAGACGCAATCACCAGTATAATCTAAAGGACTTCAGATAGAAAGAAAACAGTAGCCTATGCCAACCCTGGTTGCACTTAAATGATTTGTGTCCTAAACGGCTAAAGCGTCTAGTAAAAACATGCCTGGCCCTTTAACTTTTTCACAGTTTGTCATGTTACAGCCACAAACTTCAACTCATTGTATTGGGATTTTATGTGATAGACCAACACAAAAGATTGGATAATTGTGAAATGGAAGGAAAAAAGGTAAATTTTATTTGCCACCAACATGCATTCAGCCCCCTTGTGTCCATGTTTTCTTTGCACTTACAATTATGAACTACTTTGTGTTGGTCTATCACATAAAATCCTAATTACATGCATTGACTTTTGTGTTTGTAACGTGACAAAATGTTAAAAGGTTCTTTTCCATTGTTGGATATTTAAATTATGTGAAACCGACCAGATGAGGAACTGACTTGTTTGTGTACTTGTTTCTCTGTTTGTTTTGTGATTGTTTTCCCTTTGTCATTAGGCAATAATGTTACTGCTTCCTTAATTTAAACACCCTCATTAATTGTCTCCCAGTTTTGTCTTTGTGTTTTCTGATAATGTTGAAATGGAATAAAAATAGAGCTTAAATGTGCTGGAACAGGAAGCTCCAATTTTTAGCTGGCTCAAGTTTTTCCTGCTTTGTTTATAGTTTCTAAGCTAAGGAGAATTCTACATTTCTGGTTCAGATTTGCCATTTCTCTTTCTTCATCATCTGTTTTTGTTTTACCAGTTGTCCATTCCTGGCACTGGAGCTGACCCCCATCATCCCAGTCATAGGAGGAGCTCTGTTCCTGTTTGTACTGGGGACTCTACTGAGAACCAGCTTCAGTGACCCCGGCGTCCTGCCAAGGGCAACCCCTGACGAGGCGGCGGACTTGGAGAGGCAAATAGGTAAGAGATTTCATTTAAATCATTTTGTAAGGAGGAATAGAAACCCTTTCTTTGTATAATTTTATGCTTTTGTGCCTTCATGTTCTCACAGATGACTCCTGTTTTAGGATCACAAAGACGCAAATGTATTACGATGCTACTTTGTATGTTAGAGGGAGCTTTTGTGTATGTCCTGTGTCCATAGAATCTATCCTTCACCCCTATCTGAGAAAATGTTCCATGTGTTGCTGTGTCAAGCTTTTGTGTGGATTTTTACTGCCTCCCTGACACATTAACTGGATGAGGTGTCCTCAGTAAATCAGCACAGCCAAAGAAATAGGGGCTTCAGTCGACTTTAAAGGTACTCATTGTTTTTGCTGGAATTAGTTATCAGTGCTGCACGGACCAAATGGCCTCTGATCTTTTTATTACAAAATATCTTCTCCAAGTTCGATGGATTACGTGGTCTTAAATTGCCATTTGATAAGTACTTAATCTAATTTATGATGGTACAAGTAAAACTGTTGGAGCATTAGGGAGCACTTCATCTGGACTAGCTGAACTAACAGGACCTAAGAGCATTTTAGAAAAATCCAACCTTTAATGATTTATTTAGTGTGGAGGAAAATTTCTTATTAGGAAATGATTCATAACATGGAATAGCCTCCTTTGCACAAGTAATGGCACCCACCCTTTAAATGATATTTAATTTAAAGATTTTATTTTTATTTTTAGAAATTTATTCTAATTTATAGGAACATCTATTGTGTAATCGATGACTTTCCTTTTCCTGTGATAGATATATAATATGACAGAGGCCCATCACTTAGTCCCAGGTTGGACAAGGGCCCATATTTATCTTTCTACCTTGCACAGTGAGCAGGAAGCTAAGAGATGTTTAGTCATCACAAACATAAAAATCATGAGTTTGATAAAGACCACTGGGATTTTAACTATAACTGCATGTTTTGGACAGATTTGAAAGAAAATATTGGTTTACCCTGAAAGTGGGTCATCACTGGGTGTCGCAAAAGGATAATGATGCAAAACATAATGCCAAATTAACACAGAAATGGTTCACCAGAGACAAAATCAACCTTCTTCCTTGGCCATCTCAGTCCCCAGACCTAAACCCTGTGGAGAAGCAGTAGGTTGGGCTAAAGAGGAGAGTATAAGACCGAATGATCTGGAGATCAACCTGGTTGATTTATTGGTGACCAATTCATGACAAACTGTTGCACTAATCACACAAAAACTGACATTTCAAAATGTGTCTAACCTTTTTTATAATCAGTTTGCAAAAATGATTTGTAAGCTGTTCATGACTGTAGGTCATTTGTATAACATTATCTTTGTAAAACATGTCGTACTTTCAACAAACATCGGTTGGGAGAAGAAATTTCCATCTTCTTTTCTCCAGTGTCCCACGTCGGGGCACATTTTTCTGTTCCTCCTCTGCATTTTCTGCATTTACTTTTCTGATTTCTCAAGGGATGTCATTTAGTCGGTTCACGTCACCGTTCAAACATCGCTGCTGGTTTAGTTACAAACTATCAAGTCTCTGAATGTGCTCTGACACCTAGTAGCTAAATGGATTATCACTGCTTAACTCACCAGTTTAGCTGTCTTTAAGCCTTCTTTATACTTTTATAGCTTAGTTTGGAGTGTTAAACTCCTGTTTCTCAGCCATCATCCTCTTCAGTGCTTCAGGCCATTAGGGCCTCATTAAACAAACCCTGGGCTATCTTAAGTAATCTCATTAGAAGACTTAAAAGCCTTTGGAGGAAAGCTGGAGTGCAGAAAACCTGAAGCAGCGGACAGAGACAGCATTGTGTAGAAGTACCATGCTATGCTGGAATCTATTGGAGGTTTTTTTTTAACAAATAAATTAAAAGGCATTGCAAACAAATCTGAAAGCTTTTGTTTGAATATTGTAATTTTCTTACATTGATTATTGTTGTTTGTGACTGAATTTAAATAGAATATAAATAACCTTTTTGTCTCTCAGTGGGGGAGATCCATGTGAATGGAAGTATGCAGATTGACATTAAGTTAAAAAAATATGAAAACAAAAAAAATATGAATAAGAGATTGTAGAGTAAATGAGGACTGGATTTAGAAGATGTCCAATGAATTGCAGCCACTTTACCAGATACCTTGTTTTGCGTTTTGATAAAGTAGATCTCGTTTGTAGGATTTCCATTAAAATGTATCAAACCTTGGTACATATATGCTTATGTTTGCCCTGATGCTTAAAGTAGAGCCACAAAATACTGTTATCTGTACATTATTACAATTCAGAAGGTTACAATATTTTGTGAATTAAAAATCTAAATAAGAGAGGATGGAAAAAAGAAGAACGAAATAAGAAAACCTGTGAAAAAGGCTGAGATTGATGGTTGGAAGAAGTCATTTTCACTTTTTTTTTTCTGTTATGGACTACACACCTGTCTTTTCTCATCCTCCTCGTTTTCTCCATTTCCTTCTCTCCTACTTACAGCGTGACTCATTCACAGTAACTTTTACATCTCTGGATTGATGAACACCTAGACAACCAAAGCCAGTTACAGGTTTAGGGAACGTGGGGAACGTTTTACATATTAGGCCTTTTTGTAGTGTGCCATCTTTTTTTCTGATTTATAGTTTTTGCTGTCTAATACTGATAACTTTAATAAATCTACACTATGTTGTCAAAGTATTAGCTTATCTGCCTGTACAATCATACTCTATTAACTTAAGTGGCTTTCCATTCTTCAACCTTAGTTTTAAGGCTTTGAGCAAATTTTGTTGCCCACTTTTATGTCATTTTGCAGTAGACCTGCACTGTAAATATGTGACAATGATTTCAAAAATAAAGTGCCACAAGGCTCAGGTTCAACACACATTTTATTGATCTGTTGACTAAGCAGCGTTGGACCTAATCTGTGAACAGAACAAGGACATTTAGGTGTCTCATGTTCCATATCCAAGAAGGGAAACTTGATAGCTTTGCTGTCTGTCAAACACACTCAGCTTCATGTTTGAGTGGGTGGCTTAATAAATGTTCTACCACATAGAAAATCAAACAGGACATGTTTGCATGGTAAAGAAATGTTATAAAATGTTTGCTCCATTCTGTGTCCACTTGTTAATGATCGCAAGAAAACCGGTGCTGGCAAGAAAATCAGTGGAAAAGTGGCAAATATTGCTTAGTTCTTGTAAGAAACAAAATCCAACCAAGCTGATTACTCACTGACCTACTGCATTTGATGTCTGTACATGTCTGGCTTCCCAATGTGTCGGGGCTAGACAGACTGGCATGATTTCAGCTTCATCATGCCAGATCCAAAATCCTCTGTGAAGCAGCAATCAGAAAGAAAGTTGGATGGAAGTGCTTATTTCTTTCTTTACCCCTGAAATGGTCAAAGCTTCACTCTGATTTTCAGGACAAATTCTGTCTTTTTGTTTTTTCTCTTTTCTTTTCTGCTACCATCAGAGGAAATAAAACATGATGTGTGGGTTTTGGTTTGCAGGAGGAAATGATTTGCATGTGGGAACAAGCCAAGTTTATAATACTCTATTTTAAGGTGTTTTAAGGTGTTAATTAGTGTAAACTGGTACAGAAAACAAATCGATGGTTGTGTTTACAGATCATTAAAATGGTGGAAAAGTGAAGTGTTTTTAAAAGCTTGTTTTCCCTATTAAAACTTTCGACTGACAACTTTTATTTTGATTCTTTACTAGTGTTCAGATGCCAAACTTGAATATATATCCTATTCAAACAGTGACCAGCTAGAGCCTTTTTTTCAAAGAGGGGAGCCAGTTTTATTGCATTAGATACAGTTTTTATGTTGCAGTGAGACGCTGGAAAGAAGCTTGTTGGATTTAAAAATCGTGTAGGTCTAAAATGTGGAATTTGCTCTGACTCAACCACTTTATTGCATTCATGCTGTGGCAAACTGTGCCCCACTTCTGTATAAGACCTCAAAGATACCTTTTTTTCTGTAAATGTATTGACAAGATAATCTCCTGTTTTGATAGTTATGGCTTACAGGTAATAAAAAGCAAGAATTTATTTTCTGAAAAACTATTACATAGGACCGGTTTAAAAAAAAATAGGATTTTTGGTACAGACATGTAATAGCCATGTTATCTGCACAATCATTGGACGACTGCTGACTTGACACATGTCCAGCAATCACTGACGCCACCTACCAGGAAATTAAGCCACAAAAAAGAGTGCTATATACGAGTACAAGATCAGTGGAAGAAAAAGTTTGGTAGAAGGATAACTAGAAAAATTAATCATAAATCATTAATTAGAGCCCGCTCTGCTAACAGCAAAATTACCATTATCTGGGGTCTTGCTGTCGCTTAGTGGGGCAGGGCCACTCTTTAAATAACACTGTTGTGACATGTAAGCAAAGGCATTAAGTAATTGACCTCTACTACACTGCTCAAAAAAATAAAGGGAACACTCAAATAACACATCCTAGATCTGAATGAATGAAATATTCTCATTGAATACTTTGTTCTGTACAAAGTTGAATGTGCTGACACCAAAATCACAAAAAAAATCATCAATGGAAATCAAATTTATTAACCAATGGAGGCCTGGATTTGGAGTCACACACAAAATTAAAGTGGAAAAACACACTACAGGCTGATCCAACTTTGATGTAATGTCCTTAAAACAAGTCATAATGAGGCTCAGTTTTGTGTGTGGCCTCCACGTACCTGTATGACCTCCCTACAACGCCTGGACATGCTCCTGATGAGACGGTGGATGGTCTCCTGAGGGATCTCCTCCCAGACCTGGACTAAAGCATCCGCCAACTCCTGGACAGTCTGTGATGCAACGTGACGTTGGTGGATGGAGCGAGACATGATGTCCCAGATGTGCTCAATCGGATTCAGGTCTGGGGAACGGGCGGGCCAGTCCATAGCTTCAATGTCTTCATCTTGCAGGAACTGCTGACACACTCCAGCCACATGAGGTCTAGCATTGTCCTGCATTAGGAGGAACCCAGGGTCAACCGCACCAGCATATGGTCTCACAAGGGGTCTGAGGATCAGTCAGGCTACCTCTGGCGAGCACATGGAAATGCCACCCCACACCATTACTGACCCACTGCCAAAACCGGTCATGCTGAAGGATGTTGCAGGCAGCAGATCGCTCTCCACGGTGTCTCCAGACGCTGTCACGTCTGTCACGTGTGCTCAGTGTGAACCTGCTTTCATCTGTGAAGAGCACAGGGCACCAGTGGCGAATTTGCCAATCCTGGTGTTCTCTGGCAAATGCCAAGCGTCCTGCACGGTGTTGGGCTGTGAGCACAACCCCCATTTGTGGACGTCGGGCCCTCATACCATCCTCATGGAGTCGGTTTCTAACCGTTTGTGCAGACACATGCACATTTGTGGCCTGCTGGAGGTCATTTTGCAGGGCTCTGGCAGTGCTCCTCCTGTTCCTCCTTGCACAAAGGCTGAGGTAGCGGTCCTGCTGCTGGGTTGTTGCCCTCCTACTGCCTCCTCCACATCTCCTGGTGTACTGGCCTGTTAGGTGAAGATTCATCCATGTGGAGTTTGCTTCAACATCAAACACAATATTATTTTACATAGACACAGATACCTCAATACTCCTATAATCGTTAGGGATTGTTGACATTCTCTAAAAGCCATTTTACAGTCTTTAAATTGCACGAGGAAGAAATAATATTTTTCTGCTTCCTCTCTAATGTTGGATTTGCTGTGACAGGAACTTGAAAAGTATAAACGTTGAAAGCAATAATGTGGGTGACAGAACAGCGGCTGGGGAAGCAGAAGAGAGCTGTCACTGTAGACCTAAAAACATGTTGGAACAGTTGAACTGGTCTGGACTGAAGGAAATTTCTGATCAGCAATTACGCACTAAATTAGAAATTCTATCTTAATTTAATTGAATCTCAATTCATTTAAGCTGAAACACACACATACTGTAGTCTTCTCGTCCCCTTTGTTTTCATCCGGTTAGATGTTCGATATGAAGGTGCCCTCGTTGTCGTGCTTCTCACAAATGCCCCCTACTTCTGGTTAAAGGAGACCTTTTGGTCTGAGCCTCAGACTGTGCAAACCAGAAGACGTTAAGCCAGAGACCGTATTGGACTGGACAGAAAACTCACTGATGTTGGATGTTTAAATTTATACTCATTTATTATTTATACCATCTTTCCTTTCATTTGATGCCTTCCAGTATAATATGAGATTTTGTTGTTGTTTATCTGTGCCTGTAGTGACGGCTGTTAGTAAAGTGCCCTATATTGGATGGTAAACTGGGTTTAAAAGCCAAACTTTATGCTCAAATTAACAGGTTCAGACAGAAATTAACTAGTTGATGATTTACTAAATTCAAAATATATAAAAACATGTTTTTTTTTGTTTTTGTTTAACCATTCATGAATAATCTTCTCATTGTTTGGCTTTTTCTTCAGCTTTTTATAAATGCTACCTGTTTGTATGCAGTGTGGGCACATCAGTGCAGCACAGAAGAAGGAAATAATCTCAGCAAACAGTAATCAGGAATCCTCATGGAAAAGCAATGAATTAAATTGGCATCCCAGAGGCCTAACACTGTGGAAACTGTTGAGCAAACCTTTATCATTTTTTTCTAAACTGCTCAGGTTTTACGAGCAGACGCCTCCATCTGAATGAGAAATACCTTTCCTCAGTGTAATGACAAATCTTAGTATAACAGAGTTAGTTAAAAGAAGTAAGACATTTTGTGGTGTCACAAATGAGACAAACAAGGCCAATAGTTAATCTGTAATAATTTAGTATAATCTATGAGATCAAAATATTAATAATCCTGTATGATCAAGTTTCTTTTTACTTTATCTTGGCATTTTTCCAAAGTGTATTAGATGAATGGGCTTAAGACATCATTACCTTTTTAGTAAAACTAAGAACGATCCCTGGCCACCATGTAGTGGAGTAATGGTCAACAAGGAAACAACTGCAGTCTAATTGCCTGTGGGAAAACTGTATGAAAATTTGGAGGCATCAGGGTAAAACTGATAAGTGGACAGACTTGAGAAGGGTCTATAAAACATCCACTGACATCTAGAACAGAAGGTACCCCCTTAGAAAGTAGGTACAATTTGAAATGGTAATTTGCTACTCCGCTAATGGTTTATGAAACTAATACAGTACATAGGCGACGTTCACACTGCACGCTAACGCGGCCACATCAGACTTCTATGTTAGTCAGAACGGCCCAATTCCGATCTGTTCCCCTCCCGAAAAATCCGAATAGTGCCCCTTCCATATGTAGTACCAAATTGGATACATATGCAATAGTTTTCAAAGCGTTCGCAGTCAGAATGGTCATGTTGCATCCGACTTGTACGTCATTGTTCAGGCTCTACCTAAGCATCCACACTTACTTCTCTGAAGAGGTAGCAGTCGCTGCTCCGCACAAGGCTATTGGTAATAGTTGTGCTCTCACAGTGTATTAACACAGATATTACTTTTGTGAACCAGATGCTGCTGTGTGATGTCTACATGCTCCTCCTGCGCATGCGAGTCGTGGACCGTTCAGTCTGAAGTCTGATGGCGGTCGCTTTTAACTAATAGTTTGACAGACCACGGCAAAAAAAAAAGATTTCAGCAAAAAAATCATTATTGAACATCAAGAACTGCAGTGTGACATGGCGATACATTCATGACCACGGCATTAAGAGGATTGTCAAGCAAAATCCATTCAAGAATTTATACACCACTTTGTGTTGGTCTATCACATAAAATCCCAGTAAATTGCATTAATTCGTGGCTGCAAGGGGACAAAATGTCGATGAGTTCAAGAGGTATTCATATTTTTGAAAGACATTAAATGTTTATATTTCTCTCTATGCTCTAGATTTTTTATTATTATAATAACCTAAGCATAGTCATGTCTGCTGTTAGGGGCTTTGAAAGCAGATCACCCTCCAAATTGCTCTCAACTTTGTTATTATTGTCCTCCTCAACACTGGGAGAGAAGAGAGCTGCAGGCATTGATCTCAATAGAAGCTGCATTTCCACTGTTCTCTTTAGAAATGTCAAACACCCACATAAGCTTTGCAGTCCCTAAACCCCCCACTAACACACACACACACACACACACACACACACACACACCATTCTGAAGATACAGGCTTCACCGTGATCTCAAAATTATCTTCCTACACACACTATTTCCTTCTCTTTCTGTTTAAGAGTGCTCTGAGCAGGCACAACCATAGTAGGATACTTGCTCTACTTTTTATCTCATAAAAAATTACTGTCATCTCTCTCATCCTTACCGTTTATCCTCTCATCTCTGCTTTCTTACTTCTCATAAAACCATTAAAAGCCGCTGCCACAGTTTTCCTTTCTCCATTTCTATTTTAGTTTAGGGATTATAGTGTGAAGTGCCTATTATATATTAATATATTAAAGTGATATCAACATTATATAAACCAGCTTTACAACTGTCAAGCAATCCCCTCACTAAAAAAAAGCTATAATGAAGAAGCCATCCATCACAACACCATGAACAGAGTGCTCACTCCTCAGGCACTTCTGGGGGATCCCATGGCATTTCCAACCCTGCGTTGAGATGAAATGTTTCCAATGCCTTTCGGTTCTCTCCCGAGCCCACCCGTTGGTTAAATATTTCTGAAACACTTCCATCGGAACACGCCTGCATTGTATTGTTGCTAGATACCGAAACCACCTTTTTATCTGTCTTTTTGATGCTTTATATCAGAGAGTCTACTGAATAGCTGAGCTTTCTCTGTATACCGAAGGATGGAGTCCTGCTTATATTTGCACTTCCTCTCCTAAGGCTGAAACCTATAGCGTTTAACCATAGTCAAGAATGTTATTGTTGATCTGTGGGTCAGCAGCTCACCTCTAGACATCATTTGTGCTAAAAAAAAAAAAAAGTAGGTGTTGCTTGTGTCCCACTAAAATATTCATAGCACACATTAAAGCCCCATGCACTTAATGTCACATGGTTTCCTCTCTCTTTGTTCATCCTAAGATGTGGCCAACGGCAGCACAGGCTACAGGCCTCCTCCCAGGACCAGAGAGGTCGTCATCAATGGCCAGACAGTCAAGTTGAAGTATTGTTTCACGTGCAAAATCTTCAGACCACCACGTGCCTCCCACTGCAGCCTCTGCGACAATTGTGTGGGTAAGTTATAGCATTTTCTGGATTTTAACTGGAACTTTTAGTCCTGCATGCATTCAGTATATAGTTTGGGGTTTGCAATTATTTGGAAGAAAAGTCAGTATTGATCGGATTTGCAGTCTAACAGCATCCTGAGCTTTCCTTTAGGAGGAAATAATTTCCAGCCTTTTTATTCCGTTATATCAAAACATATGAACTAATCTTTATGAAGTCTTCCAGATTGTTATTGTACGGTAAAAAATGAACTATGAAAACTGTAAAAACACATAAAACTGCTCCAACAGCATTTACTTATTCAAGTTAAATAAAATGTGCTGTCTTTTAAAACTTAATTTTTGGAAAGGAATCAAACAAATTTAGAAAAGATGAAATTAGTTATATTGAGAACATGAGAATAAATGGCACTATTTATGCATAAAAAAAATAAAATAAAAACTGTTATCTTAATTGTTTGTGGCAATTAAATGTTTCAGATCATTAAACAACTTTTATCAAAAGTTATCAAAAAGTCCCTAACAGCAAAGACTTACTACTAGTTATCACAAATGATAAGTGGCCGTTATTGCAAATTATTAGCCTAAGGCGCAAAATGATAAGATAATTAGCATTTTAAAACTACACAGGTTATACACTCACCGGCCACTTTATTAGGTACACCTGTCCAGCTGCTTGTTAATGCAAATTTCTAATCAGCCAATCACATGGCAGCAACTCAATGCGTTTAGCCATGTAGACATGGTCAAGATGATCTGCTGCAGTTCAAACCGAGCATCAGAATGGAGAAGAAAGTTGATTTAAGTGACTTTGAACATGGCATGGTTGTTGGTGCCAGACGGACTGGTCTGAGTATTTCAGAAACTGCTGATCTGCTGGGATTTTCACGCACTACAATCTCTAGGGTTTATAGAGAATGGTCCGAAAAAGAGAAAATATCCAGTGAGCGGCAGTTCTGTGGGCACAAATGCCTTATTAATGCCAGAGGTGAGACTGGTTCGAACTGATAGAAAGGCAACAGTAACTCAAATAACCACTCGTTACAACCAAGGCATGCAGAAGAGCATCTCTGAATGCACAACACGTTGAATCTTGAGGCTGATGGGCTACAGCAGCAGAAGACCACATCAAAGTGCCACTCCTGTCAGCTAAGAACAGGAAACTGAGGCTACAATTCACACAGGCTCACCAAAATTAGACAATAGAAGATTGAAAAAACGATGTCTGGTCTCAATTTCTGCTACTGAGTCTCGATTTCTGCTGCGACATTTGGATGGTAGGGTCAGAATTTGGCGTCAACAACATGAAAGCATGGATCCATCCTGCCTTGTATCAACAGTTCAGGCTGGTGGTGTAATGGTGTGGGGGATATTTTCTTGGCACACTATGGGCCCCTTAGTACCAGCTGAGCATCGTGTCAACGCCACGATGCCTAACGCTGATCATGTCCATCCCTTTATGACCACAGTGTATCCATCTTCTGATGGTTACTTCCAGCAGGATAACGCGCCATGTCATAAAGCACGAATCATCTCAGACTGGTTTCTTGAACATGACGACAAGTTCACTGTACTCGGATGGCCTCCACAGTCACCAGATCGCAATCCAATAGAGCACCTTTATGATGTGGTGGAACGGGAGATTCTCATCATGGATGTGCAGCCGACAAATCTGGAGCATCTGTGTGATGCTATCATGTCAATATGGACCAAACTCTCTGAGGAATTTCAATTCAGTTTATTTATATAGCGCCAATTCACAACACATGTTGTCTCAAGGCACTTCACAAAAGTCAGGTACATACATTCCTAACCATTGAACTATTTCTAGTACCTTTTTTGAATTTATGCCAGGAAGGATTAAAGCAGTTCTGAAGGCAAAAGGGGGTCCAACCTGCTACTAGCAAGATGTACCTAATAAAATGGCCAGTGAGTGTATTTGTCTGATATTAAATTAGTTTGATGATTGGAAACTTTTAATTCTAAATTTATAAAAACTGGCAGGATAAATCTATAAGGGGTCAAATATTTCTTTTCACAGCGGTGTATAGTATGGAGACTGAGACCACTCGGGGTCACATTGATTTTGCACAGATTGTGTTTGTTACTGATAACACAAGCAAAGCTAAATATTTAGATTGTGATGCAGGCCTGCTGGGAAACAAATTATAATTTTAAAACCTGTTGTGTATTTGCTGAGGTTATATTTAATGCACACCCCATGCAAAAAAAAGTGTTCATAAAAGAGAAAAGTTAAAGATCTTTCTTTTTTGAGATTTTTTTGAAAATCGAAAGTGTTGAAACTACAAACAATGTATTAAAAAGTGATCAGTTTTCAGAAAACCTCAGTGATCAGGGCTGCCCACTCTTTAGAGTCAGCTTTGTATCCCATTGTCTTTTTCCCTGTCAGAGCTGTTTAGCAACGTTTCCGACGAACATGAAAAGGTTGTAGATGCAAGAACACGATGAAAAGATGGTAATCAGACAGAGTCTGGCAGAAAGGAAGGAAGAAGCTTTTAAAACGCTGGAAGACTGGCTGACAGTCTGACGGGAAATGAATATTGTTGCATAAAGCTGTATTTTATGCATATTGTAAGTGGATGATCCATGTCTAAAAAAACAAGCAATGAGGCTCAGATTTTATTGATGGTCTGTCTCAAAAGAATGAGAAAGTAGCAAAACAGCAGATTCACACCTGTGCGTTAACTGAGACTTCAATTAATTAATTTATAACCTGAAATTGACAAAAAGTCAATTCAATCCAAACATACAGAGGGATTAAAATTCAGTTACTTGCAGTCCAGTTCGATTGTTGCTATTATTCAGAGTAATCAAGTTCAATTTATAATTCAATCCGGAAAAAGGTTTTCTGCATCGAATCACTGACTTTACTCCTTCTGGACGAGCATGTAGCGACAGTGGACAGGCGACTGCATAGTGTCATTGATTTGGCAGCTATCCCTCATACTGAACATGCACTGACAGTGGAACGGAAAACTCCCCTTTGACAGGAAGAGAAACAAAACAGGAGAGTCTGCCACAAAGTTAGATTATCCATCCTTCTGGTGGGAGGGCCACGACAACCTCTGAGATTAACCTTTAATCTATTTATAGGAATACATTCCTGGCTCGTCTCAAATATGTCTCTTAACACTGAGATCATCTCTAACCCCATTTAAAAAATAAATAAATATGAAGCTATACCAATGGTTTTTTTTTTTTACTTGTGCAATGATAAAATGCTAAAAAATTATTTATTGTTATTATGTTTTTGCTCATTTCTTATTTTACTGCCAGAAAATATTTTGCAAACAAAACAAATTGGGATTATGATGGTAAAAAACTGAAAAAGACTTAATGAGGAGGCTGTGCCCTTCTTACATTCATAATTTCAGTTTTTATTCCATGAAAAACGGAAAAAATATTGAACAATTTCTGATGATAAAATTACTAAAATTTCATGATCCTCAGCAATACTACAGATTGCAACACAGAAACCTTTGACAGAGACAAGATTAAAAACAGACAGTAAAAGGTTCTTCGGGTCTTCTGGCAGAACTGAACTTAAATGGACAGTTTTGGTTCTAATGGATATAAGGGTTCAGGATCCCATCAGAAATGCATTCCTTCCCTGCATCCATAATTACAAGTCATAGCTCTACCAGCCAAAGACAAATACCACATGTAAACAAAAACCAGACATGCAGCTGCCTTCTCAGGGCCGGATCAGAAAGCTATTTTTAAAACCTGTTGGAAGTCCGGGACAGCACATCCGCTGGGTCAAGAAGAATGAGACGGCTTCTGGCTTGTTGTTGTTATTATTAGAAATCCACTAATCAGAGATTTTCTGATCAATGATTTTCTATGGTTCTGACCTACAGATACAGATTTTAACCAGTTCAGATATGTCTTTTAAGGAGTATAAATGCACTTTAGTTTTGTTTTTTGAAGTTTCATAATAAATGTATAAATTTAACTTGTTTTAATTGGTAAAATATTTGTTGTAAAATATAACAATGATTTCTCAAACAGCTCAAGGTTACAGAGCTGGCTTGTCTGCATTCCTGAAAATATACAAAACAATAAAGTCCTTATTGGTATATGTACTTTATTTGTACATGTATTTCTGCCACTGTTCTGGGACAGTGGTAGAAATACATAGAAATACAGCTATATAAAAAACCTCAACCCAAAATAATTGCAGCATATCTCATTTACTAGACAGCTAGTAGTTCACAAACGTTTTCATTTTTTTATTGCATCCCTAAAAATATGATGTGCACTTTATCAACATATTTTTTTGCCCTACAAGATCATTATAATCTCAAAGGGAAGAAAACGTTTGTCTGTAATGTGTCAGCTTGTTAAATCTTTGATTTATTGTACTATACAGGAGCTTTTCTAATGTGATTGCTTACTATATGTCCATAATGGGAGGAGAGGCAATGACTTTACAGTGAGTGGGAGGGAGCAGTTGGTGTTACACAGCTCTGCAGTTAAACAGGATTTTACTTTCATTTCAACACAAAGACAGAAATTATCTCGAGTTACCTTAACCCTCACCTTAACTGTGATTTTTCCCAAAGATTGGCTGCATTTCCTAATCTGGCATGTCTACCAAACAGATTGCATTCAAAAAGAAAAAAACCAATACTAAAAGGAAAACGTATATGAGAAAGTTTTAAATATGTGTTCTGAACTTAATCGATTTGTTTCCGATAACGTCTGGCTGTGTGGACGGCAATCAAGGTGCATCTAGGGTTATTAGCATGCAAT
This sequence comes from Girardinichthys multiradiatus, assembly GCF_021462225.1. Lineage (NCBI taxonomy): Eukaryota > Metazoa > Chordata > Actinopteri > Cyprinodontiformes > Goodeidae > Girardinichthys > Girardinichthys multiradiatus. The sequence goes on along the minus strand of NC_061811.1, from coordinate 15,945,156 downwards.
CCAAAGCCAGTAGCTGCCTTTATAAGGGTTGCATAAATGCAGCAAACACTGGTAGGATGCATATCTCTGAAAAAGATCATTCACCCTTAATGTAATCTTTTCCAGAGGAAAAACCTTGACCTTTCTATACCAGTAAAGCTGTGTGATGAAAACTCATCCGCCTGCAGTTCAGACCTACAACTCACTGTTAGACACTTAGAGTATTATGGAAAAAGGTAGGTAGGTAAGCAGATACGAATGGGTAAAAATTTGTTTTAAAACTGAGGTTTATGGTGTTTTTAATAACATGGAAAGCACTGTGTGTGTGTTTGAGTTTGTCTGCCTGTGGTGTTGCAAAATCCCCAGGACAACATGCTTCTAAATAAGTTAGAACCCAAAATGGATGGTGTTACCCCGCTGGCCGTCCAGGATAACAGTGTGGAAGATTCACTGCCTTTTTATTAAGGGTCTTTTATCCCTTTGGGAGTGATAGGAGAAGCAGAGAATTGTGACGGACACACACTTCCCTGTTTGGTTTTAACAGGCAACTATCTGGTCTGAATGAATGCTGCTGCTTGTCTGAGTTAGCACAGGGTTGGAATTGCATAATTGATTTTAATGGTAATTTTACTGCTCTTTTGATGTGCTTAGTTTGAGGACGTTTGAGGCTGTAATAAGCCCTTTGGGGGATTTGTGTAGTTATGTAAGCAGAAAAAAAATGCATCAGAAGATTACTGGTACATAAATATGAATATATTGCATCATTATGAAGCCATTTAGAGTTGCTGGTTTTCTTTTTATAACAACTGATCTTATATTGCCATAGAGCAGTTTCTACAGCCTTTATTAGCTGTTGTTCTAATTTGCAACTATGGCTTGATGTTGATGTTAAAATATTTACAGCTCCCATTGAAAGCAACAGGATATAAAAGCATAATTTCCTCCTCTAGTTGTCAGTCACTTTATAATAAAGACCTCTGGTAGACTCTAGCTATCTTTTCCCTTGGGCCAGAGGCTCCAGTTCCACGTTTCAGTCAGAAACAGACAAAAGCAGGTCATTTCACCTCACTAAGCTAATAATGGATCTAATTAATTAGGTAAGTAGCTACCACTGAGCACAGCAAGTAGTCTGCGCTCAGAGATTAGACTGCGTTGCTCTTGGGGATTAAATGACAACATCAGACTCTCCTCCCACAGAGAGAAACAAGAGTAATAAAGTGGTTTAATGTTTCTTTAAATAAAACACTGCTGGCTTCCAAAACGCTCATTTTTTTAAACACATAGTTGCACTTTGTGCCCGTTTTGTTCTCATTTGCCATCTCTCATGTGATCAGATAGTCATAGATTGATGTGTGAAAGCTAACACTTGATTAGTTAATTTGTATAAGTATTTGTTTAACCATCTTCGTTGTTTTACTCGATTTTCCTCGATTTTATAAATAGCCAGTTTGAACCCAGAGGGATTGTTGCCCATTCCCCTGGTTTCCCACTACTCTCGGCTTTCACTGAAGTTTGTTTTGGAAGATCAGAGCGATTGCAGTTTTCCAGGCTGGTTCTACATTTAAAGTGGGCCAATTTTCTGTCTGAGAATGATCATTACAGCATGTACTATGCATATTTGTCTCATATCTTGTTGAAATGAAAATTATAGTAAAAAATAACCAGTTATTATAAAATGCTAACATTGTTTTCATGTACATTTATCGTAAACAATCTGTACAACAGTGACTGCCTGTTAGGATTTCCATCCCTCATTCCCTGGTGATTCATGATCTGTTAACTTTAATCTTTGTGCCCCTTTTTTTTCCCCTCCTTCTAGCAAAGTTGAAACCTATGATTTTGTTGTAACATAAATATTCTTTTAGCTTTTGAGAGACGTTGTTTTGGCAACTCCTAGGTTCATATTTAGCAGTAGCTTAAGTGTGTCATTAAAAGATCCTCACCCTTGCATTTGATAAGAAGTCTGTAGGTTTATTTTCCTTGTCTTTATTAATCAGTAGCAAGTAGACATTAGTTGATTCATAGTAGATTTTATTATCTTGGTGATTGGTTTGTTGGTTACACCTGAAGCTTTGGCTTAAAGAACTAACACCAAGTGTTATATAACCATGTATCATCTTGTTTTCATCGTTTGGATGGATGACAAGAATCTCCAGTCTTCTTAGTGTCAACAATAACTTCCCGATCTTCCTCTCTATGTCCTTGCAGAACGTTTTGACCACCACTGTCCCTGGGTGGGGAACTGCGTGGGGAAGAGGAACTACCGGTTCTTCTACATGTTCATCCTCTCTCTCTCCTTCCTCACCATCTTCATCTTCGCCTTCGTCATTACACACATCATTTTACGTAAGTAGCTCACTGGCACAGTGCAGAGACACGCTCCTCCTGACTGTGCTCTCGGTGTATTTCAAGCCAGCAGGTTGTAAGTGGGCGGTGTGAAAAGCTGCAGAGTTCTGGCTCGTTACCGTCCTCCCAGCTGGGAACAGCCGGTGGACGGCTCAGCGCGTCGTCCTTTTGGTTTTGTGCTTTCATATGATTCTTTGTGGTGAAGTGCTGCTCTGAGGACAGAAATGTGAGCAATAATTAGTAAGGGAAACTTTTTTGAGAGCAATTGCTGAGGTGTTATGTTTATATAGACATGGCATCAGAACCTATAGACGTGTCTTTTTCATACTCCCACTTGGTCACATGATGATTCAGAGCTAAGCCTCTTGGTTGTTATATGCATTCGTGATAAAACCTAAAATATCCACAAGTCATGGGTAGTGGATGGTAATAAGTAATGTTTGAATAGCTTTTCCAGTATCTAATTTATCTTAAAGATGTCTCCTAAAGCTGCCAAATTTTCAGTCTTTTCTAAATATCTCCACTCTATAATACAAACTATGTAACAGAGACACTTTGGCTTAAATGAAGCTTTAAACCTTGAATGGCTCCCTGTAATACAATGCTGTGAAAAAGTTTTTCCCCTCTTACATATTTCCTCTAAGACTTTCAGATCATCAAACAAATTTGAACATCGGTTTCATTTATAATGTGCTGAAAAGCTATCCAAACCAATCTGGCCCAAAAAGAGTAACGCATTTTATGACATGCTGAGTTCAATATAACCCAGCCATGGTTACTGCCTGAATCAGGACATCACTGAAGTAGTACCTGTATGAGAGCATGAAGTATGCTAAAATATGCCAAATGAGAAACAATGCCATTGACATCTGTCTGGAAGGGGTTATAAGGATTTGGGACTTCAGTGAATCACAGAACAACATGGAAAAACGGTGAACTTTTCCAGGTTTGGGGAATGATGGAACATAAATAACAGCCCATTAAATGTAGCAGTTAAGAAAGTATTATAAGTGTCTCTCTTTCTCTGAAAGGGGAACTTATGTTCTTGCACTCAACTCTGAATACCGGTGTTAAATCTAAGACGAAAAGTTTGGACAAGAGAAAATAGAGTAATTCAATATGATGAAGGTCTTCGAGGTCCGTCAAGTCTGCACAGAACCGCCACTATCATAGAACAGGACAAGAGCGTGCCTACTATTAGGGCAGTCAGCTGTTCAGTTTGTTGGAGCCAACTTGGGTTTCTGCTCCTGGTTCTGGCAGCTGACGCCCTCTCGCAGTCAGCCTTGGCTCGACAGCAGGTTCATGAAGGTAAAACAAAACAAAACTTGCATTTTTGGCAGATCTCATTAGATAGCTGTCAAGAATAATAGATTTGACTATTTTTTCCAAACCCTCTGGTTTACGTTTCAGAGTGAAATGCGGTTCCATTACGTACTACAGGAATATCACTGGCTGGAGACTACTTCATCCACTAAAATATTCCAAACAGGAAAAAGACACGTTTATTTCAACAGCTTACTGAGTTTTAACCTAGCAAAAACAGATCATTACTTGAAAGCAATAACAAACCAAAGCCATTATCGCATTATATCACGCAGGTTTCAGAAACATCATCTGTGAATGAGTGATCGTTTTTTGCTCAATCTTGTAAACAGTATTATGATGAAGGCCTTTTGCTCAAAAGAGTGAAAAGTGGACTCTAATACAAAAAGTCTGATTTCTGAGGATCTGATAACATAAGTCATAGTCTTTAGAAGGTGTGCATCCAATTACATCAGGAGTAAAACAAAAGGAGCACACGGTACCTGGAAAGCTTGCCGTAACTGATGGAACTACGAATTCTGTTCTCTAGCAGAAAATCCTCTTATGTCCGTACATCAGTTCATGGATATAAGCTCAGGCACACTTGGGTTTATGAAGCAGAACAGTGATCTGAATTACACCCTCAAGTCTGCCTCTGAATGACTTTGTGATTTTAAAAAAAGGAAAAAGTAGGAGAATCCCTTTAAGGGGACATATACTTTTTTACAGCACTTTAAGTGAGCACTGCAACCAGACTGTTGTACACGCATTAAATGTCTAATAGAAAATGTCTTTCTGTTTTCACAGGTTCACATGTAAATGGGTTCCTCAATGCACTTAAAGATAGTCCTGCCAGATATCCTTTTGGCCAAACTCTGATCAGTGGCAACTGATGAATATGTGCTTTATAAGAGTGACTCAGGATTTATTTTATGTTGTCTGCTTATTCCCTTTATATTGCAATTTTTTTGGACACATGCTTTTATACAGGAATATGGGATTCTTTGTCAATATTTACTTTATCAAAAAACTTGTAGGGTTGTTACCACTTTTAACACTTTTAACACTTTAAACACACAAACATAAAACTACAATAAAAAAGATAGACCAAACTAATTCTACTCTATTACAGGTCAAAGGGAAGTTTAATGATTAGGGAAGGAACATTCAGAATATTATCTAAACTAAATAAACAATATGGCATGGGAGTGGTTCCCCCACTCCCATCTCTCAGCTTGACTAAAGGGGAAACCTCGTCTCAAACTGTCGTTTCGGCTAGAACCTTACTGTGAAACTGGTAGGATGTCGGTTCTTCCCCAGGTGATTCGGAGTCATGAAGGTATCTCCCTTTGGAGTCGGAATTGGGGTTGGATATTAAGGAAATGCGCTTAAAGGCGGTTCATAAGGGATGGCAAACATGTCCAAGGTCGACGTCACGGTTTTGCACAGCTTAATGCAACAAAAAATGTAAACTAGCATATGATGAAAAACAAAAAAAGCAAAACACAAATCTTTGAGGGTTGATTTATTCTGACCCAGTTTGGGCAACATTCTTGATGGGTTGTTTCCTCCCAGATTGAGTCTCCGCACCCGCAGGTGCAATCCAGGGGAGGAAACGTCAGAAGGGTCTGATCAGCCAATCAGAAAAGGACTTATGTTAAACAGCAAGCCATGCTAAAATAAACAGCCAATAGTAGATGATTTTGTTTCTTAAAAAAAAGAAAGAAATTTATATTAAGAGTTCAATGTTTTAAAAATATCAACAATATCCCTTTAGACTTAACAAGAAAAGGATCCTGCTTTCACATTACTAGATATTCCTTCCACTGAATAAAACCCAGGTTCACATTTAGAATTTAACACAGTCAACAACCATTTTTTTTTTTAAGTTACAGCAAAGTTTGTGTCTTTCTAAAACTTTCTGAATTTCTAGACCTATTTTCCCAGATGTCACATAAGATGTTATTTTCACTAGGATAATGCTCCTAGCAAGGCCATTTTCAAGGGCCCTTGAGGAAAGCACATCTTACAGATAAGAGGTCAAATTTGAGGTGTTTGTGAATATTACACATTCTGGCCTGATATGGGGCTTTCTTTCTGTTTTAGTACCTGCTACATTTATCACAGCCATGTTTTACCTTCGCCTACACCTTCCCCGTGTAATAGGTTACTTGAAATGTTATTCCCAGCTGCTTTAAGTCAAATTACAATTACTTTGAGTTATCCTACTAATAACTTTTTTATTATTTACTTTATTACACTGCATGTTTGAGCAGTCTGTATCGGTTTACTGTTGTTTCCTCAGACCAACAGAACACAAGGCAGCTCTTTGTTTCCTAAAATAACTTTGATTTCCTCTGCCTTTCTTTCGAAGATAATATTAGAGTGAGATTTGATATGAGTGCAGCTGGATGATATATGTAAAACATATAGGATTCTTTATCTGGTACACTAGTTGTCTTAACCCAGCACTAAAGACAATTTATTAAACGTGGGATCCAATCAACTCAGATGTTTTGTTGCAGAAAGTTTGCTTTCACACCCTTTTAATAAAAGCCTTTAGCTATTAATTGTTGCCATGTTAATAAAAAATGTGCAGGCTGTTTCATGGAAGGTTTGTACAAGGTTGTTTTGCCTTTTTTAAATCAGAAAAATAAAATAGAAGCCCTCATTTTCTAAATGAGGGCTTCAAGATTTCTTTTGTCTTTTCTAAGGAGGATGCCCCATACGTCTGCTCTGAGCCGTTAAACTTGTACAAATTATTCACCCTTAATGATATTCAATAGATAACAAATTTAGACACAGTTTTACTCTCATTTTTCTCTGTGCCTGAGTGAGATAACTTTTTTTCTGGCAGAGAGGTGTGTGCCAAGCTAAGCTGATAATGTCGTGTGTCCTGCCAGACTTTCATAGAGGAAAAATTACTGTTGACAGTATCACTGCAGTTCTTTGTTCTGGTAAATTCGTGATGTGTTTTGACCTTGCTTACAAGAAAGAGCTGGTGATGGGGAGAAAACTGAGGTTAAAGATTTATTGGATGATTTTAGAGTACAGACTCCATGTCTTTGAGTAACCCTTGAGACACTTATTTGAGACAATAAATACCGAAGTAGTACTATCTGAGTCTTTGTGTCTTTTTAGAATAAAACATACTGTTTTAGAGCCTTTATCCTAAGAGGATTTTTTTCATTGAGTTCTGTAAATGTGAAAGGATTTATCCCAGGTGGTGTTTATGCATTTGGGGCTTGAAGAAATGAGCTGATGAAATGAGTGGCGCTCTACAGCTAGAGCCAAATGAACTGATAAGGGGGAAGTATTGGCAAGAGGATGGCCCTCAGGCTGCAGGTCAGTGTACCTGCTGCTACAGCTGCATTTTTATAGTCCCTCTTGGTTCCATATGGGTCTATTATATACCAGTCTATGAGCTTGTAACATTGTTGTCTGTAGCAGAGTTGAAAATGATTCCTTAACCTCGATGCTGTCACTGTTCTGGAGGTGGTGGTGTGTTTCTTTTCTGTTTGGTCCATAGTGGGCCTCTCAGGCTTCCATACCTACCTGATCAGCTCCAATCAGACCACCAATGAAGATGTGAGTATGAATGTTTGAGTTTTTTTTGTTTCTATTTACTAAATGCAAAAATACTGGGACATTGTTCAAATCATAGGTTTACACACCAGATACTAAGGAATGTTTACATACATTTCTTTGTATTTGGTAGCGTTGCCTTTAAACTGTATGACTTGGGTCAAATTTCGGTTTCAAAATAAAAGCAGTTGTTTTTCGGATTTATGAGCAGAATAAACCCTTAAGGCATTTTTAGTTTTCAGTATTTACGTAGGCAGGTCGAAGGCATCCAAACGGCAGGATGAACCCCGCGGGTCATAAAATATGAACGCACAAAACAGGCCTTGAAACTGGCGTATGTCACTTTCCATGCAAAGGGTGTTATCTATAAAAAAACAAACTTAACGGGAGAACGTGAGGTCCCTCACGCAAACTCTGACTCATGCATCCGGCCGTTTTTTAGACAGGGAAACTGGCGACCCAGATGGTGAGGTGGGGATTTTAAGCCACACTGCATCATCATTCCTCCCATTCAGTTTCCCTCAGTTGCCCGATGATCACCTGGGTGATGTGGACCACAGATTGACACATAAATTGTGAAGCAATAACACTGATTGCTGTAAACATTTAAATACTGTGGAGACTCTGGTGCGTAATGTTGTGCCAATGATGGACGCATTGGCACTGCTGGAAGAATTAAGAGGGATCGCATTTTCAGGGATCACCAAGATTTCCTGGCCCATGATGATGATTGGCTAATATGCCAATTTAGACTCCCTAGAGTATTGCTCTTTGATCCATGTGCTAAATGGAGACCGGTATTGGAGAGACTGACCTGCCAGAACCACGCTATCCCTCTTTAATCACAGGTGTTAACCACTCTGAGGTTGCGGGCATCCGGCTCTTACCAGCACATATTAGTTATGTGTTTAACATAATCAACAATCAATTAATTCTCTACCTGAACCCACTTTAATTAACATGATTCTGTGAAATTATCCATAGGTCTGAAATATCGCAGCCAGCGCTAAGCTCAATAATGCCTGCCGTCCTGGATGGCATTGTCAATATGACCAGCCGATACATCAGATTTCCCATCACTGTGGCTACCAAGCTCGATATTTTTTCAACTCTCCACCTCACTCACAAACACCTCGATTTCTGCCTCTGTGAAATTTCGTTTCTTTGCTCTTTTCTCTGTGGTTGTCATTTTTAATCATGAAATAACACTGATCAGCTGACTCATTTAAACATGCATTGACATTCATGAGGCAGAACCTCGTAAGCAAACATTAAGGTACAACTGTGATTAATAAATGGGAAATTGCTTGGTGGTGGTTTTATAAATTTTCTTTGGCATATGTACACTTTTAGTATAGCTCCTACCCAATGTTTTATAAATGAGACCCCTGCTCTGTTATACTACATAAAAATAAAAGAATACCTACATATAAATAAAAACAATATATCGGTAGTTGATGTTGTTACCCTAACCCTAATGACAACAACATCAGCTAAACGGATAGTTCCACTGCTATTTTAGGTGCCAGAAGCTGAAATGTTTTTATGTAAAACTCATATGCTCAAACATGTATCCTTAATTTGTATTTTTTCTACTTGACATGGATGACATTGCTGTAGGACAGGCTGCACAGGGACAGTATTGTGGTGTTAGCTCCTAACATCCCAGCAGCTTGAGCTCTGGATTCTTTTCAACTCAGACCAGAGGAAATCTTATCCCAGCTTGGGCAGTCCATTCACTGCATGTTTAGACGTTTATCTGAACCCCGTGTGGGCCACCAACATTTCCAGTATCAACACTTCTGTTAAGGCATGACACTTAATGCCTAATTTGCCTTGGATGTGCATCCTCTTCCAGATAAAAGGTTCATGGTCTTCTAAAAGGGGGAAGGACAACTACAACCCGTACAGCCATGGTAATATATTCACCAACTGCTGTGCAGCGCTTTGTGGACCCTTGCCACCAAGGTATGTCGGGTGTGTTAATATGTTTTTATGAGGTCGTGTACACGTTTCCAGATGCCTGCGTTATAACTTGTGCAGCACATACACAGTTGTCAGCTAGAATATAAACACTGTTGATCTGCTGCTCAACCTGCTGTGAAAGTAAGATATAAAGAAGCAAGGCCTGACTCCAGATGTTTGCTTGATTCTGCGATCGTTGTCATTCTTATTTAGTAATTTTCCAACCTTCACTAAAATAATTGACTCATTTTTTTACCGAAAGCCAACAAAGAAACAGTTCGTTAAGACTCCGTTTGATGTGAGGAACTTCTGTGAAACGAGGCTCCCGGCAGCCTCTTTCTAAACTTAGCAAAGACGACACAGCAAGAGTGAAAACAATTTCAGGCCTATTCTAACCGCATCCAACATCAAAGCTTTCTAGACATATTAAATTTCATCTGTTTTCTGGTAATTTACAGACCAGATGTCACAACTATATATGCTCCTATCCATGTGACTGTAAACACCGCTGGTAACCATCTGAACAACTGTTCACATTTCTTTGAAGTTGTAGTTTTTAAAGGTCTTCCTACTATTATTTTTTTGGAGCACCAGCTAAACACATACTAATTGGGTGTCTTTTCTGGCTGCTGTACCCACTTTTAATAAACAATATTCAGAGGATGTCAAACATTGTGTGTTCATTTGTGAGCTACAACTTATGAAGGATATTTGATCATTGCATTTTTAGGTGCCCAGTGGGCTTATATAATCGTTTTTACACATTTGTCTTTCTGGCTGTGTTCAGGCATGTTGCATCTAAAAGTTGTATTCATTTGGATGTCCAAAACTGAGATATGTGTAAAAAAAACAAAAGGCTAGCGCGGCCGAAGGTTGCAAATGAATGAGGACGTTACTTTTACGCTGGCATCAGTGCAAAACACAATGTCCACTCCAGACAAAACAAGCAAAGTCTCTAGCTGGAATTTGTGTTCATAGGGTAAAGATTTATCCAGTGAGGTTGAAGTTGTCTGAGAGCACAAGCTTGAATACCAAACAAAACGGCACCCTACAGTTGGTTTGTAAAAGCACACTGTGGTCCATTGTGCCTTTAATTCACCAGCATGAGGACTGACTGATGGTGACAAACACCTTCAGAAAAGTGTTTCAAAATGACTTACCGTCCCTTAAAAGAAATGGAAAGACAGATTGTGATTTATTTATGTTTATCATTTCTGGGATTTCTGGCTCTTTAAAATATGTGTCATAAATATGCATCCATAGATGCCCACACTGTGATGCAAACCAAGAAAAGCTCTGCTAAAGGCTTTTAGAGACGTTCCTAATAGGCCATTTGGGTGCACTGTGCTCTGGCCATCTCGAACAATAAATCTCCACTAATGATTCCTGTGGGTGGCGAGGAGAGTCCTCAGTCCACAGGTGGCTGCCATCTGGGCATCTGTGCAGCTGGATCCAGCAGTATTTACTGGAATGTCTCACCTCGTCTGCAATCCAAGCAAGCAGTGTCGTCTCTCACATTAACATGCGCAGACAGATAAAAGCCTTATGCCTTCTCTGCTGAGACCCAGATTTCTATTTTTGAATGCGTGTTTTAGTGCCTTTTCCCAGCAACATAGGCTGCTGCTGTAGTCTCCTCTGAGAAACCATTGTTTGCCTGCAACCAGCTCAGCTCCCCTGGAATTCGTTGTCAAGTTTCCTTCTGTTAAATGATTACCCCGTTATAGCTGTTTAACACCTCCTGGTTGCATGCTTATCCAGTAGATATTGCTCTGTATCTGATCAACCCCTGTCTGGCTGATAAATCAGTGGTTTGCTGTATGGAGCCCATTTGCGCTCACGTGTGTATATGTGTACCAGGGCTCAGCAGGTTGCTGTCTAAGCAGCTGCGTCAGGGCTCTGCAGCATTAATGGTGGGACAGAAACAATGATTCACTCCGCTGCCCCACTGCGGGACTGCAGTGATTTATCATCAAGTTCTGGTTTTATGGATCTGTGTTAGTGGAAATATGGGGTCTGCACTCGCTCTGTCTCCTTCATGGTCAAGACTTGAATAATACAGTTTGTGAACAGCTTTAAGCATCAAAGTACTTAGTGTTTGCACACAAAGGGTCACTTCAACTGTAATAATTATTTCCACTTTAGCACTATTTGTTTAACCTTAATGTCTTGTTAGATTGCTGCGGTTGCTTTACTATACAGTTTGCTCTGTTATGTTTGTGAATGTAGCCTTACAGCTTTTCTGTTCTTGCATTTCTCTTCACAGTCTCATTGACAGACGAGGTGTTATTGAAGCAGACGCACCACAGCTGGCACCGCCGACCAACGGCATCACCATGTATGGTGCCACACAGTCCCAGCAAAGTCATATGGTAAGACTCTTATTTCTCCAACATGAGTTGCTAAAAGTAATAAAAATACAGATTTTGAGTTTTACTAGTTGGCATAGATGTTTATTTTTAAAATTAATTATCATAACCAGCTGAAAACGTCTGAATGTGACTCATTGTTTTCTGTTGGCGCCTCCCCGTTAATTAACAACCAAGCAGATGTCCACAGTGCTTGGCAAAAGTATTCATACGCCTCAAGCCTTTTCACATTTCGTTAAGTAACGCCTATAAACCCCGTGGTATTTTTCTGGTAGTTTTTGTGATGGACGTTCACAATGCAGTGCTGGAAAGAAAAGGATTATGGTTTTTTTGAGTGTTTTACAGACATAAATCAGAAGAATTATTTAACCATACACTATGATGCCTTTTAAATAAAATCTTGTACAATGGATTATTCATAGAAAATGAAAACAGCACAACTGCAAACTTACCAAATCATGGCCGTCCATGACAGGCCGGGCATTCCTCTGACAGGGAGAGCGCTAATCATAGAAGCAACCGAGATGGCTGTAGGAACTCTGGAGGAGCTACAGAGCTCCACCGCTTGGGTGGATGAATCTGTCAACAGTACTACTTCTAGGTTGGCAACGCCGTAAATTTCTACTTTGTGGAGGAGTGGCTAGAAGAAAGTCATTGCTGAAAGAAAGCAATAAAGTCCGATTTGCAGTTTGCCACAAACCATGGAAGGAACGAAGGAAATATTTGGTAGAATGTTAGTCAGATGAGACCAAAATGTAACTTTTTGGCTGACATGTAAAACGCTTTGTGAGGCAGAAAATGAACACCATCACTATGAAAACACCATTCCCACTCTGAAACATGGTAGTGGCACCAACATGCCGAGGAGACGCTTTTCTTCAGCAGGAACAGGGTAGTCGGTCAGTTGACAGGAAGGTGGATGAAGCTACATACAGAGCTTCTGAAACAAAAACTTTATAGACAACAGATGTTCACTTCTATTCAGGACGACACTAAACATAGAGCAAGAGCTACGTAGATATAGCTCAGATCAACATGCGTTAGAATGGCCAAGACATAAATCAAAGTGAGAAGACCAGATGTTCACCGATGCTCTACATCCAACCTGACTAAGCTTTAGCTATTTTGAGAAGTATAAACACATATTCATATAGACATGTCCCTACAGACTTGCATCTGTAATTGCAGTGAAAAGTTGTTTTACAAAGGATTAAATTATGGGCTGAATACGAATATGGCCACACTTTTCTGATTTTTATTTGTAAAACAATATATCACTTTATTTTGTGTTAAGTTATCACAGAAATCCTAAAGAAATGACCTGAGGTTTGTGGATGGTGCATGACAAAATCTCAGAAAGGTGAACCAGACCTGTGGGGAACCACAACTCTTTCCCTGGTATTTTAGCTCATTTCTTTAGCTTTCTTTGTTTTTAGATTATATCACATGGTGTGTGTTTGAGGTATCGCCTTAAAAATATCCACAGGTATCCCTCTATTGAACTTGGATGTTGTGGATTATTTTATCAGAAGCTGACAAAGCTATGGCATCGTTATCTGGGCTTTCCCAAATTGTGCAAAGTTGTCAATTTTAGCATGTAAGCAATAAAGATTTCTCATTATTCTGGCGTTTAGCAAACTAAATCATTTTGATGATCCTAACTGACTGAAAACAGGAAACATTTAATCTCATAGTGAGGGGGGAAATTGCTTACGATTGTCAATGTTGCAATTTTGTTTTTTGAAACAACCTAAAATAACTAGGTCTATTTTTCAGATAAGGTTAATTTCTTTAAATTACCCACCACACAACAAACTCCACACATCTGTGTTGCTCACTTCTGAGAAAGTAAACCCATTTAGTGTTCATCTCTGGATTTAAAGGGATGGTTTTGCTCTTGGTTTCAGAGAGCAAGTCAGCAATAATTTCAGCTGAGTGGGAGACGCCCAGTGTTGCCTGTAAATTAGGTCAACAGAAGCAGTGAGGATTTTGTCGTTTCTTTCCTGCCATCATGCTGGAAATCTTCACATTGCAGAGAGACGCTAGCTGGAGAACGAGTTGAAAGAAAAAGTAAACAGCCCTTTTCTTTACAGTAGTGTCACCCTGGGAGAAAACAGTTGGTGTTGTTCAGGTGACACCACGTTGACCTCTGAACCACTCTGTATCAGCTTGAATGGAGGCAACCAGTCTGCTGCTGCTCAGTGTTTACCTCACACAGTCCATGCTCCATTTAAGGCCTTCGCACTTCTTTTCCCACTGGTGCCTCTTCCCATGTACCACAGTCCTCCTACTTGTTCTCACCCAATCTTGACCTCATTGAACTTGCTGTTGCAATGAATGTCATCTGTCCTAATGTCCTGAAATCAACAGTTCTGTTGCACTGAAAGCCCAAAGGAGCATTCCCCTCCATTAACGCATCCAGAAATAACGGCCATCTGTCCGCTATAGCTGTGCTGTTGTCCACATTGCAGGAGTTTATCAGTCATTCAGAAGATTGTCCACTTCTGCTATGTAACACATAGACGTGTTGGGGCCACGTAAACAAATCTGTTGACTTGTTTTGCTGTTGTTTGATAGGGAAACCTAACGAGCAACAGCAAAACAAAACAAAAGTTGATGAATGCAACTTGTTTCCATTTGTCGTCTGGCGATGAAAGCGCCGCTTCTTTGTGACTGGTTTTGTACGCGAAGCTGCTTACATACCCGACAGTCTGCCATGCAGAGGCCTTTTAAGCTGTTGCTATGGTAACGATGGATCAAATAAAGGCACGTCACACCTTGATAACAAACTACCCCCGTTTTGGTTTTGTACGTCTCAGTGTGACTGTCTGAACACTGACTCCAGCCTTTAATTAGATCAAATCTAAAGATCTACATGCTCTGAGTTAGAGGGGGGAAAAACCTTGTGTTTGTGACGATAAAGTTTTAACCCTTCTTCCCTGCTCATCCTCTTCCTCTCACACCCAAAGACAAAAGTGGTCAACCACCATTTCCTTGTTGATCATTGCACAAGGAGAAACGGTTAAACCACAGCCTTATTTTCAGTTTCACCACCCAATTTATTTTTCTCAGGTTGCATGGCTTTCGTCCAGTTACTCAGAAATCTTTTTTTCTTGCTTACGCCAGGCTCTCGAAAGTGTTTATCTCCCATTTGGAATATCCTGAAAGAGGTTTGCATGCACAACGCTGAGATTTATTCCATATTAAAACTGTTTTTTAAATAGGGAACCAGCAAAATGTACCAAAGAATTTCTGCAGGGTCTCATAAAAATGAATACATTTTATAATCCCAATTTTAGGCCCTAAAGAGTCTTAATTACAGACAGGTTATCAAAACTTGGAGAAGTCTTAAATTGGAATATTTATAAGTAAAAATAGAATAATTAATCAAATGAAGTCACATGCCCAGGCACGCACATTTAGGTTGAATAAGATATATTTGAGTTGCCTATCTTATAAAGTTAAACATCCATTAATAGATAAGTATATATTTGTTTTATTTGTGGTTGTAAATTGCAAAGAAGTGGCTTGGATCCCACACTATGACTCTGAAGCCAACTGATGCATAACACTGAGCTGAAGCAACATATGACGAAGCAGGAAACGGATACTGAGAAATGAATTACATGCCTGTAGTCTCACAGTGCTGTTTTCCAAGGTTACACTGTGAAACAGATCGGCACACAGTGAAGTTGGGACGCACAGTAGAACCGTAAATAGAAGCTTTAAATCTTAAATATAGATGTTTGTTGTGTCATCATGGCTGCATGTCAGCAAAGCAAAACATCACCTGTTCTGCATCACCTGCAGCTCAAGGCTAGTCTGTGTATTCTTGTTCCTTCTTGTTCTGTCGATTGCTTCTTATGGAAATAGCTGAGGCAGCTAAGATTTCTAAAGAAAGTAAAACCAAGTGATGCAATTCTTTTCTTTTTTAAACTTTCTACCAGAATTTGCAAACACAGCAGTGATTGAGGTTTCTGTCTCATACATTTCATAACACCTGAAATGTTCCACATTCTCTCACATTATAACCACAATCTTTAATAAATTCTGTTGGGATTTCATGTGAGAAGAAAAACACAAAGTTGTGCATAATTATGTATGATACATGGCTGTAAAACAATCACAACAATGTATTGGTTTGCGTTGGTCTGTCACATAAAATCCCAGTGAAGTACATCTAACTTTAGGATTGTAAGATGAAAAGTTAGTAGTCAAAGAGCCATTGATGGAGCTGGTTTGAACATTGATAATCTCTTATTGTGACAAAACCAGGTCAAGGTATGTTTGAGTCAAAAGTGTCATCTGCTCTTTTTAGGTGAGTGACACTGAGACAGAAAGGTGAGATGTTGAGGCCTAATCTTCGCTATTTTGCTTAGAAAGTCTTTGGGAGTGCTGCAGGAAGGAGGAGGGCTGTCATCCTACCTTTTGATACAGCTTCATAACTGCTGACACCTTTGTTCAACCGATGATTTCACTCTGGTGATATCTGGTTATTGGGGTTTAAGCTAATCTTTCCGTTGCTAAGGTGAAGAGACAAATCCTAACCCGGTTCCCCTGCTCCAGGTTTAGACGGGCCATTTCCAAGCAATAAATTACAGATCAATAGGCCATGAAGTGGGGATTTAATAGCTCTGGTTTTTAGCTCTGTCTTTAATCATCTGATTAAATAAGCCGGTTCTTGGGATTCTTCTTTGTGTTCTCTGCATTTTTAACATGGCTACTAAAATTTATTTCTCTTCCTCTCTCTTATCCAATTACCTACCCTTCCATGTTCTACTTTTGTTTCTCTTGTCATCCGTCTGGTGCCTCATCTTTCTTTATGCCTTTTACACCCGCTCCCTTGCTGCACGCCCGCCCACCCCCCCTTGCATTTTGGTGTTTTGTTTTTCCTCAGTGTGATCAAGACCAGTGCATTCAGAGCACCAAATTCGTTTTGCAGGCTGCCACCACTCCTCTCCTCCAGCAGCAGAGCAGCGAGCCAGTCATCATAACGTCTTCCCCTGAAAACGGGACGTCTCTGCCCGTCCGCGCCTCACTCACCCTGGGAGGCCCGTGCACCTCGCTCCCCCTCGGCCAGCCTACCCCGCCGACGTCCACCCCCAGCCTAAGCTGCCATGAGGCCACCGACATGCTGCCAATCCATGGACACACACTAAACCACACGCAGCCTCTCCAGGAGCAGGCAGCGCATCACCACTATCTCACCCCAGAGGAAGTGCCCTCACCACCAGGTATGCTTCATTGCGGCAGCCCGCTGGGCCACAGCCATACGGTGCAGGCCAGTTTCTACAACCCTGCCAGCCAAGACTCACTACACGAGGACTCGGTCAGAGGGTTGGTGAAGCTCAGCTCTGTCTGACAGTGGGATATATAAACCCAATTTCTTCTAAAGACATAAAACTCTCCTGAGCTACTTCGGTATTGGCCAACTCCCCCTTCAATTACAGACTCCAGCTGCTAGAAAGTGTGGAAAGTAACTGAAGAAAAACTTGTTCTCCTCAGCCATCATGTTGCCAAACCTGTCTGTTGGAACTGTGAGAGAAAGGTTACAGTATATGTAGGACAACTCAGACATAAACTGTAGGGGGTTATTTGTACTTCAAGGGAAGATTAAGCAACTCTAATTTGGGAATCTGCAAACTGGAGTTTGCTCTACAAAGTGGTATCTATGTCTGTAAGCCATTTCGAGCAAAAAGAAAAGAACTATTCAAAACTTCAGGTCAGAAAGCTGCATTTCTGCCACTGGATCAGACAGTATTTTTGTTGAACAAATTTAAACCAATTTGCCTGTTGCTGATCAGACTGTGTCTCCTGCCTTTATTCTCAGCATTGTGATGGTTTATGTCATTATGTTGCATATCATCCTGCTTTTTCTATGTAAATGAAATCAGAGACTGTTGTACTGTACCTTAGTTACTACAACTCTAACAAATTATATTTCCTGTGGATATTAATAAAACACCAACTTTTTACCAGATTCTGGTGCATTTAAATTGAAAGGAATGGTGTGTATGATGAGTTTATGTTGTGTCCAGTGTCTGTGGTCATCAGCCGGTCCTAATAAACGCAGCAGTATAGTGTCTCTTTGTCCTAATGGACAACAACTGTTGGGTCTGAAACAGAGGAAGAACTGAAAACATGGGAGTTGCATTTTAACTCTCTGCTACCACCTTGTGGTTGAACAAAATTACTGCAGGTAACCGCAGCGTTTGTATTAATAGGGTTCTTACTCAGTCTGGAGAAGTGTGAAACGGATTTAAGTATTTTCCACATCTGGGTAAGTATGGAAACAGTATGGAGATATATTTGTATTTTTGTACCATTTTCTAAATGTTCCTTCCCATCCACTTTTGCCTCTTACATCTTTTCCACCCTTCATTCTGTCTTACCTTCCATGCTTATTTCCACCCTTCACACTGGAAAAATATGGATTTTTAAAATATTTTACAGGTCTGGATAAGTATGGATAAATGTTTTATTCTCTATCCCATTGTCCAAATTCTGTGACCACCTCTCCTTGCGCCGTCTTGTCCTTCCCTGCGATTATGCATATTTTCCTCCATGTCTTCCCTTCCTTCCCTCTCTCTCTATCTTTGTTTTTTTATCCTTCTTTCCTTGTCCTCGTCTGCCCATCCTTACTTGTGTCCTCCCTCTTTCATCCCTTGTATTCTTCCTTCCTTTCATCCAGATCCTAGTTTTTCAGTATCTTATATTTAAAGCCTGCCATAAGTTCATATTTCATTGTTGTCCATCGGCTTTGTCCTGGCGTTCATTTCTGTCCTTCTTTGGTGTTTGCAGGTGTGATTTACGAAGTCTGCGTTTGACCGTTAAAACCGCAATTAATTAAAAGTGAACCAACTCTAATGAGCTTAGAAAAGTTTAGGGTTTGGTAATAAAAATGTGTAGTAAACAAGAATTAAACTACAGTGCAATATTCCACAAATTATTTTCTGTTTTTATTTTCTGTCAAAGCAGAAAATTAAAAACTTTTTTTTCCAAAATCTAAAATCAAACCCTAGAATCAATACAATGTCAGACATTTTATTTGTCTTTTATTTATCAAAACCAGGAGGATACAAGGGCTATTTTCCATTCTTCACTACAGAAAGCAATACAGAGAATCCAGAATTATTAAATCTTAGTTAGAGATTTGTTAGGTTACTGGAATATTTACCCTGGACCACAGACATTTGATTAATTTAAAAAGGATAAGGTATTGGCTTTTGTAAGTTAGAGAATTACGTTTTTGATCAAATAATACTATTATGAAATGTAAAATACAATCATGCACATTAATGGTGCAAAGATGAGATCAGTTCTTTCACTTTTTGTTCTGTATTGAACAAAAGAAAGGAACATAAATTTCATTCATTGTCTCAGTTTAAGACTTGCATATAATTTATATTATAAGCAAAGTCGAAGCTTAAGTGCTTAAATTTACATGTGTCCTGTTTTACTAAAGAGGCTGTAAAACAGCAGATTCGATCAGGATCAGAAAGGGACACCTAAAGTGAGCCTGGTTTCCGTCATCCATCAATATGTCCAATTAGGACTACAAACCCCATCAACCACAGTAACAGTGCTAGATTAGCTTAGAACTGAAACTCAGACCTGAAGTCCTCGCACGTTCCTCCATGTTCAGGGTCCATCATCTGGGTCATTGTAAGCTAATTGAGCACTGACCAACCAGAATATAATGTGTTAGCTTCCAGTCACCACAGCTTCACATCACTGAGCTCCAGGTCTCCCATGATCTCTAGCTCGTCAATGCTGCTCAGGTCCTGAACCCGGTGCCTATACGCGAACAAGTGAGACCCATTCACTGCCAGCTTGAACTGATGGGGCTGACAGAGGAGGAGGATCTGGAGGAGGGATGCACAGAGGGGGGAAACGTGGACATGAAATGACCAGAATTGTGTTTTTAAAAGTTCTGCTCTATTCATTTTTATTTAATGTAGAATCTGACAAGAAAACTAATTTGTGCATCTCTGTAAAATCTTGAAAGTTGATGGCTTCTCCTACCTCAAAATATTCGCCTGGTGAGAAGGGAAAGAAGGGCAGCTCCCTTTCCTCTTGACCCCAGGATCCATCCAGGTAGGAGTTCCTGATGAAGACGCCCAACTTCATCCGGGGGTTTAGATGGAGAGCAATGTTCTCAGCCTTGCTGTTGCAGAGGTTGACAGTGAAACTGGAACACATGTATTGGATATGAGATTCAAAAACAGACTCCTGTGAGCCACCAAAAAACTCTAAAATAATTGAGTAACACCACATAATCTACAGCTGGAAACATCCTCTAACTGGATTTTGCCACTTCTACCAGGTTATAAATGTCACTGTAGCATAAATGTGACTTTCAGTGTGTTACTGATCTGATTTGAAGGGATTTCTTGGTGCCAATTACATTCCCTGCATAATAAAACGGCCACATTGATCTTATTTGTAGTCATTAACTTTCTTACATTTTCTGACCTTACAACCTCAAACTTCACTGTATTTTATTATACCAACGCAGAGTAGAGCAAAGTTATGAAGTGGAATAAATGATGGTTTGTAAAACGTTGAGAAATAAAAATCTGAAAAGTGTGATATGAATGTATTTTCAGCCCCTTTTACTTTCCCCCCCTAAATAAAATCTAACAGAAGTTAAATACTGGTCCTTCTCAAAATATTAGCATATTGAGATAAAGTTCATTATTTTCCATAATGTCATGATGAAAATTTAACATTCATATATTTTAGATTCATTGCACACTAACTGAAATATTTCAGGTCTTTTATTGTCTTAATATGGATGATTTTGGCATACAGCTCATGAAAACCCAAAATTCCTATCTCACAAAATTAGCATATTTCATCCGACCAATAAAAGAAAAGTGTTTTTAATACAAAAAACGTCAACCTTCAAATAATCATGTACAGTTATGCACTCAATACTTGGTCGGGAATCCTTTTGCAGAAATGACTGCTTCAATGCGGCGTGGCATGGAGGCAATCAGCCTTTGGCACTGCTGAGGTCTTATGGAGGCCCAGGATGCTTCGATAGCGGCCTTTAGCTCATCCAGAGTGTTGGGTCTTGAGTCTCTCAACGTTCTCTTCACAATATCCCACAGATTCTCTATGGGGTTCAGGTCAGGAGAGTTGGCAGGCCAATTGAGCACAGTGATACCGTGGTCAGTAAACCATTTACCAGTGGTTTTGGCACTGTGAGCAGGTGCCAGGTCGTGCTGAAAAATGAAATCTTCATCTCCATAAAGCTTTTCAGCAGATGGAAGCATGAAGTGCTCCAAAATCTCCTGATAGCTAACTGCATTGACCCTGCCCTTGATAAAACACAGTGGACCAACACCAGCAGCTGACACGGCACCCCAGACCATCACTGACTGTGGGTACTTGACACTGGACTTCTGGCATTTTGGCATTTCCTTCTCCCCAGTCTTCCTCCAGACTCTGGCACCTTGATTTCCGAATGACATGCAGAATTTGCTTTCATCCAAAAAAAAGTACTTTGGACCACTGAGCAACAGTCCAGTGCTGCTTCTCTGTAGCCCAGGTCAGGCGCTTCTGCCGCTGTTTCTGGTTCAAAAGTGGCTTGACCTGGGGAATGCGGCACCTGTAACCCATTTCCTGCACACGCCTGTGCACGGTGGCTCTGGATGTTTCTACTCCAGACTCAGTCCACTGCTTCCGCAGGTCCCCCAAGGTCTGGAATCGGCCCTTCTCCACAATCTTCCTCAGGGTCCGGTCACCTCTTCTCGTTGTGCAGCGTTTTCTGCCACACTTTTTCCTTCCCACAGACTTCCCACTGAGGTGCCTTGATACAGCACTCTGGGAACAGCCTATTCATTCAGAAATGTCTTTCTGTGTCTTACCCTCTTGCTTGAGGGTGTCAATAGTGGCCTTCTGGACAGCAGTCAGGTCGGCAGTCTTACCCATGATTGGGGTTTTGAGTGATGAACCAGGCTGGGAGTTTTAAAGGCCTCAGGAATCTTTTGCAGGTGTTTAGAGTTAACTCGTTGATTCAGATGATTAGGTTCATAGCTCATTTAGAGGCCCTTTTAATGATATGCTAATTTTGTGAGATAGGAATTTTGGGTTTTCATGAGCTGTATGCCAAAATCATCTGTATTAAGACAATAAAAGACCTGAAATATTTCAGTTAGTGTGCAATGAATCTAAAATATATGAATGTTAAATTTTCATCATGACATTATGGAAAATAATGAACTTTATCACAATATGCTAATATTTTGAGAAGGACCAGTATTTAGTAGAGTCTACCTGTGTGTAATTTAGTCTTGGTATAAATTAAACTGTTCGGAGAAGGATTCAGAGGTTTGTTAGAGAACATTAATGCTCAAATAGCATCATGAAGGATCAAGTAACAGCATAAGTTTAAAGTAGAATTAGGTCAGAAAACAACATCCCAGAGAGTGTGGCACAACTACAAACCTACTAAAAAGTGAAAGGCAAGCAGTGCAATAATTAGGGATCCAAGAGGCTTATGTTAAATCTGGAGGAGCTATAGAGTCACAGCTCAGGTGGAAGAATCTGGTGACAGAGGAACTGTTAGTTGTGGCCTCCACAGCTTTGGGTCTTATGCAGATGGTTCAACTGTTGAAAGACAATCCTATGAAATATACTGTGGACCAGTTTTTCTTCAGCAGGGACAGGGAAGCTAGATGGGGCTGGAAGAAAACCAGTTACATGCTGCTAAAGTCCAGAGACTGCAGTAGAACTTCACCTTCCAGTAGGACAATGTTCCTAAACATACTGCTAGAGCTACATTGGAATGGTTTATATCAAAGCATATTCATGTGTTAGAATGGACTTGTCAAAGCCCAGACCTAAATCGAACATGTTACAAACTTAAAAATAAATGCCTGATTCCATCCAAAACTACTGAGCTTGAGCTACTCTGCAGGGAAGAATGGCCAAACATTTTGGTCTCTTGGACGTGCAAAGCTGGAAGAGACATACCTGAAAATGACTTGTGGCTAAAGTTGGTCCTGGAAAGTACTGACTGGGGGCTAAATACCATCACACTTTTCAGGTTTCATTTGTAAAAACTTTTGACAATCATGTCTTTCCTTCTGCACAATTATGAACTTATTGTGTTGGTCTATAACATAAAATCCTATTAAAAAACACATTGAACTTAATGGCTGTAATGTGACAAAATGCGAAAACGTTCAAGGGGTTTGAATATATTTCCCCGGTATTATTTTTTTACTAATTTGTTTACCTGTGGGGGTACATGCTGACCTGTCCTTTTATTGTGACATGCTGCCCAGGGCTCAGTCCTTGGAGTATACTGCCTTTATAAGGAAGACCCTGAAATGACAATGTTATGACAACACTGAGCCATATGATGTGCACATAATGTAAATGTAGAGAGCAGTTAAAATGTAATAAAATATACAACATGTTAAATAACCAGCTTGGGTGTTCACAAACCCATAAACATTCAGGACTCATGATCCAGTTTTTATTG
Source organism: Girardinichthys multiradiatus (assembly GCF_021462225.1). Taxonomy (NCBI): domain Eukaryota; kingdom Metazoa; phylum Chordata; class Actinopteri; order Cyprinodontiformes; family Goodeidae; genus Girardinichthys; species Girardinichthys multiradiatus. The sequence continues at coordinate 15,922,116 of NC_061811.1, read as the reverse complement.
CATCATAAGACACCAGGAAAATAATTGTATGCCCCAGTTAAAGAACAGGGAACTCACCAAATCACCTGATTCTGAATATATTGCCTGAAAGAGAAAAACAAAGATGTTTAGAAATGATTCAGAAGAAAGAAAAAGAAAGAAAATTAGAAAGAGGAATAAAGTTACCGAGTTTGGGATATAGCCAATAGCGTGGACCCTGACATTGCCAGAAATAGAAAACGTGTCGACCCTGCTCAAAGGAATTCTGTGTTTGTATTCCAGTAGGTGGGAACCGTTTACTGCCACCTACAGGTAAAGCCATTAATTTTATTTATTTATTAGGTGCTCCACAGGCTTATGAAGCCAAAGAAGGGTTGCCTCACCTTAAAACCATTCTTGTGCACTAGGATGATGGTTTCGAAGGGGGCTCCGCGTTTGTAGGGCAGCTGGTGGAGTATCTCCTCTTTTCCCCACTCCTCCTGCAGCAGGGAGTTGCACACCACACAGAGGGAGTCATTGAAGCGAGGGCTGAAGTGGAGGGCGACGTCAGAGCGTGGTTTGGTGCTGCAGCCGCTTGACAGGTCCACCTGAAACCTGCAGAGGGGCCGAACAAACAGGACATGGTTAAAATTATTAATATAGGCTCAAACATATACAGAGGTTGGACAATGAAACTGAAACACCTGGTTTTAGACCACAATAATTTATTAGTATGGTGTAGGGCCTCCTTTTGCAGCCAATACAGCGTCAATTCGTCTTGGGAATGACATATACAAGTCCTGCACAGTGGTCAGAGGGATTTTAAGCCATTCTTCTTGCAGGATAGTGGCCAGGTCACTACGTGATACTGGTGGAGGAAAACATTTCCTGACTCGCTCCTCCAAAACACCCCAAAGTGGCTCAATAATATTTAGATCTGGTGACTGTGCAGGCCATGGGAGATGTTCTACTTCACTTTCATGTTCATCAAACCAATCTTTCACCAGTCTTGCTGTGTGTATTAGTGCATTGTCATCCTGATACACGGCACCGCCTTCAGGATACAATGTTTGAACCATTGGATGCACATGGTCCTCAAGAATGGTTCGGTAGTCCTTGGCAGTGACGCGCCCATCTAGCACAAGTATTGGGCCAAGGGAATGCCATGATATGGCAGCCCAAACCATCACTGATCCACCCCCATGCTTCACTCTGGGCAGGCAACAGTCTGGGTGGTACGCTTCTTTGGGGCTTCTTCACACTGTAACTCTCCCGGATGTGGGGAAAACAGTAAAGGTGGACTCATCAGAGAACAATACATGTTTCACATTGTCCACAGCCCAAGATTTGTGCTCCTTGCACCATTGAAACCGATGTTTGGCATTGGCATGAGTGACCAAAGGTTTGGCTATAGCAACCCGGCCGTGTCTATTGACCCTGTGGAGCTCCCGACGGACAGTTCTGGTGGAAACAGGAGAGTTGAGGTGCACATTTAATTCTGCCCTGATTTGGGCAGCCGTGGTTTTATGTTTTTTGGATACAATCCGGGTTAGCACCCGAACATCCCTTTCAGACAGCTTCCTCTTGCATCCACAGTTAATCCTGTTGGTTGTGGTTCGTCCTTCTTGGTGGTATGCTGACATTACCCTGGATACCGTGGCTCTTGATACATCACAAAGACTTGCTGTCTTGGTCACAAATGCGCCAGCAAGACGTGCACCAACAATTTGTCCTCTTTTGAACTCTGGTATGTCACCCATAATGTTGTGTGCATTTCAATATTTTGAGCAAAACTGTGCTCTTACCCTGCTAATTGAACCTTCACACTCTGCTCTTACTGGTGCAATGTGCAATCAATCAAGACTGGCTACCAGGCTGGTCCAATGTAGCCATGAAACCTCCCACACTAAAATGACAGGTGTTTCATTGTCCAACCCCTGAGCATACATTCATCTTTATATTTCAAGAGATGATCCTAAAGATTTTATAATTAGCCCTTAGCAACCAGTTGTCTGCAGCTGAAAGGCTTTTAGACTCATTAGATCAGCCCATAATTAGAATTATGGGAGAGTCTGAGGAACACTGAAGCTCCAAGAACAAGATCGCAGGATTTTTAAATGCTGGAAAAGCCTTTTTGGAGCCATTTCCTAAAAAAAACTGCAAATCCAAGATCCTCAGCACATAAATTTAGTACAACTACAAATTACTCAGATGTGTCACCAGTTAAAGGTCTGGACCCGCCTCAAATGAAAGAAAATTGTTTAAAGATATCCAGGAACCACCAAATCTCAAATGAACTAGAAACTGCAACCAGTTTAGACCCAGAAGGAGGCCCCCTGCTCCAAAACTAACACCTTCAAGCTCAACTGAAATTTACAGCTGCCCATGATGACTGGTAAAACCCTCTGCAGAAATGTTTTCTGGTCAGATAAGACCAAGATGGGAATGTTTGGCCACTAAGAAAAGAAGAGGGGTCAAGACGAGGTTTTCAACCCTAATACTTAACAGTTGTTAGCAGGATAGTGGTGGCATAATGCTGAGGGTTTGTTTCGTAGCCACTAGTTCTGGTTCACTGATAAATGTGTATGGAATAATGGACTACCTCAATATGCTTCAACTTTATTTAACAAATGACAAATTCTGGGCCATAAATGGCTAATTTATCACACTAATAAGTTAGCTCACAGGCCCTGCAGCAGCCTGCTAATGACCAATTCAGGTAACTAATGATTTTAAGTAGGGAAACACCTACACCTTGCAGGACACCACCTTTTTGAGGATTCAAATTGTTCATCCCAGAGTTAGATGAAATACAAATCAACAGCTAAGCTTACTGAATGTTTTTACAAGACAATGAACATAAAAACAAATCCAAACTGGTTTTGGTAAGCTAACATCGGGCTTCTAGAATGGCCTTTCAATACTTCTCGACCTCCACCCTATTGTACACTTGTGGTCTATGGGTTAGGGTTAATCCTAACCCTAAAGCTGTGTCAGTGCCAGAGCACCACTGAATCTAAGTCAATCAATAGACAGCCCTACTCGGCTGGAGCAACTGAAACTGGTTTTATATGCTGAAAAATCCAAATTAATGCTTTTTTCAAATTAATCTATTCCCTCAGAGCATATCCCCTAATCAGAACAGCCCAAGGTAAAACTCTCGAGTTGGTCACCAGTTACAAGTACCTGGGATTATTTTTGATGGGGAGCTTTCTTTCCAGGTCCATGTTAAACATCTAAACTCCAAACTGTCATGTTTCTCCCTCAGAGCTCAGAAGCATCTGATATCATGTTTTTATCACGTTTTGCCCGTACTGGATTATGCCGATGTTGTGTTTATGTGTGCTTCAACCAGTTGCCTAGTCTTTGGTGTACCACTACGCTCTGACATTTATCACTGGTTGTAACCGCCTAAATTCTGCCTTTTTGACCAGGCCACCCTTGTGAAAGACGTCTTGATCTCAATGGGTCTTTTACCTGGTCAAATAAAGGTTTAATAAAAAAATATAATGAAATATTTGAATTTATTCACATTCACATGTAAGTGTGGAAAGTTCAGAAGCCTCTAGTGAGAATGTTCCTGAGTTGAAAAGATTTTTAACATCAGACAGATATATAAGGTGACATCTGCTCAGTTTGATAAGAAATATTACCTGTCAGCATTTGGTGGTACAGTTCCCTGGATGATGATGATCTCTCCTGGGTGCAGGCCTCCAGGTATGGGACCTGTGTATGGGATCACCTGAAGAGCAAAGTGAGGTTAAAACCACTGTGTGTCTTACACTATGAGGGCAGAAACGCCCCTCAGAGTGCAAACAGGTTATAATTAAACGAGAACATGGCAGCAGTTTTGGCCGAGAAACTACGTGAAGGTTTATAAAGCGCAGCTGTGGACATCAAGAATAAACCAAGCCTCTTACCGGATCCAGAACCGTGTGTTTTGCATTGGCCACAGACATCTGGCCCCGGGTGTTCTGACTAGCTGCAGCGGGTGAGAGACAGCTGAAAGTCGGTGGTTTCTGCAGCAAATAGCGGCAGCTTTAGGCTCTGCTGCGCTGCAAGCTGATGATACCAGTGGCCATATTTACGCCATCAGCACTCAGTGGGCCGCGCATGCGCACAGCCTACCACGTGATCAGGTTTACAGACGAAAACAAAATTAAACATGTAGATTATAATTAAATCTGAATGTCTGTTAAAATTGTATAGCAGGGTCATCTAGAAGCACGCAGTCAGCAAAACATAAACGAGAATAAAAGGTGTGTCATTAAATACAATAATATCTGCGAATGAGATCCTGTGTTCTCTGTTTTGTGACTAGGGAACAGTTCAAAATAAATAAAATTAAACATTCATGCCACATGTTTCTTTTCTTCATGTTATTTATATGATACAGCTCTTTATTATGGTCTTTAAAAAGTTTTTACTGTTCTCCAAAGTACAAATCAAGGTAGACATTCTCATCTCCATTATGTTTGCTTTTTTTTTTATTCGCAGTTCCGAGTTACATTGAATGCAACTAAAGTTAGATTAGTTTATCTGAAAATAGCTTCTCTGGACAGCGGCTGGAGCAGGTTCTCTCCCCCAGTAAACACGATGGTCAAGAACAAGTTATGGGTGTTAGGAATAACCTTTATTAATATGACTCATACCTGGTTTTCCCATTTATACCATAGTCAAGTAAAGTATAAGTTCTAATGTTTCCCTTCTGTTAGAATAGGATAAGAAGCTCATAGACATACAGTACAAGGATAAATGGCCCAAGGTTTGTCATAAATGACCTGAAGCTGGGGCACTGGGTTTGATGGTGGAGCAGCTGGTATAACTGGTTTGATTAGAAAGCTACAGCACACTTAGATTAAGGATGGACACCCGCTACTACACAACCTAACAGATAGATACCACAATGGTGACACATAGTCTACTGATAATCACTGAGGGAGGGAACATCCATTGCATTGAAGTGCCAGATATAAAACTATATGTGACCTTCTATCGAGGCTCTTCGTCATCCTCTAACAGACGACGACGGTCTGAGACGGGAGCCCAGCGCTGATCTCTGTAATTATTCCTCTGCCTTAATTTAGATTAGAAGAGCTAAAAGTTAGAAACTGGTTGAGAGTCGTTCCTTTAAGAGTCAGAGTTAGATAAAGTGTGTGATCGCTTCATGGGGACCAAGGACCAGAGGAGCCCCGAGACGTCTGACCGCCAACAGGGTGCGTTAGCTCGGACATCAGCCTTGGTAAGTCTGGTGAATATAATTTTATTTTCTCTTTGGAATATGATAGAGATTACTTCTCTATTATTCAGAAGCGTTTTAGACTACTACAGTAGGGGTTCTTTTAGAATTAGAGAGATACAGAACCCGTGCTGCAATATGATCAGGTTCAGTTCATCGACAGATCTGTAGAACCCCAGCTTGCTTAGGGGGGCTCCAATTAGACCCAAGCCAGTGGGGATGTCCACAATATCAAAAACATTGAAAAAGTTACTGTTAAACTCATGTGAACTTCAGTAACACCAAGTTCTCCACCCTTCTCTTCTGGCATGGCTGACAAGTATTTGACCATTCCTGAGTGTAGTGATGAGGTCGTGCAGTGATGTTTGGTGAGATGTCCTTACTCCCAGTTTCCACTGTGATTTGCCCAAAAGCATAACTCAGGTAAAGGTAAGGGTTCATGTTGCAGCTGGAAGGCGTTTTCACCTAAATTAAACAAGGTATTAAACAAGATAAAGTACAATTCTGTTCAAAATAGTAGCAATTTTATTAAGTGCTATATGTGTTTGATAATTTTACACTATTTCCCTATAGCCAAAGATGGGAAAGCAGCACAAAGCACATATTTCTTCCTGTACTTATAAGGTATTTCACATTAAATGGTGGTCAAATGATATCCTGGATAGGCATCATCTGATATTGGCATTAATAAAGCTGATAACACCACCAGGTTGCCTCTAACCTAACCTAAGCTGTTCAAAGTCTGCTAAAAGTCTGTTTTTTTTCCTTACTCAGAATCAGAAAAGCTTTATTGCCAAGTACGTTTTTGGACATACAGGGAATTTGTTTTGGCGTAGTCGGTGCAATACAATACAAATTAAACAGTATAAACATATCTACACTATAATATAAATATATGTGCACAGTTTTAAGTGAGTGAGAGTAAGTATAGAGCAGTATAAGATGCAAGAGAAATACAACAGTGCAGGTGATCATTGTGCAAGTAAAGCAGGAGTCCAAGCTGAGCGTTAATGTAACGCATAGAGTTACAGTTACAGGTGTCCTGTCAGCAAAAACAAGGGGTGTGTGGGGGAAAGGGAGAGTGTCAGGGTGGTTTCTGGGCTTTGTTAACCAGGCTGGTGGCAGATGGGAAAAAACTGTTCTTGTGGCGTGAGGTTTTGGTCCGGATGGACCGCAGCCTCCTGCCAGAGGGGAGAGTTTCAAAGAGTCTGTGACCGGGGTGGGAGGGATCAGCCAGAATCTTCCCTGCCCGCTTCAGGGTCCTGGAGGTGTACAGTTCCTGGAGCGACAGTAGACTGCAGCCAATCACCTTCTCAGCAGACCGAATGACACGCTGCAGCGTGCCCTTATCCTTGGCTGTAGCAGCGGCGTACCAGATGGTGATGGAGGAGGTGAGGATGGACTCAATGATGGCTGTGTAGAAGTGCACCATCATAGCCTTTGGCAGGTTGAATTTCTTCAGCTGCCGCAGGAAGAACATCCTCTGCTGGGCTTTCTTGATGAGGGAGCTGATGTTTGGCTCCCACTTGAGATCCTGGGAGATGATGGTTCCCAGGAAGCGGAAAGATTCCACAGTGTCAATTGTGGAGTCACAGAGGGTGATGGGGGCAGGTGGGGCTGGGTTCTGCCTGAAGTCCACAACCATCTCCACTGTCTTTAGAGCGTTGAGCTCAAGGTTGTTCTGGCTGCACCAGTCCAACAGATGGTCCACCTCCCATCTATACGCGGACTCGTCACCATCAGAGATGAGTCCAATCAGGGTGGTGTCGTCCGCAAACTTCAGAAGCTTGACAGACTGGTGACTGAAGGTGCAGCTGTTGGTGTACAGGGAGAAGAGCAGAGGAGAGAGAACACAGCCTTGGGGGGAACCGGTGCTGATGGTCAGGGAGTCAGAGACGTGCTTCCCCAGCCTCACGCGCTGCTTCCTGTCAGACAGGAAGTCAGTGATCCACCTGCAGGTGGAGTCGGGCACACTCAGCTGGGAGAGTTTCTCCTGGAGCAGAGCTGGGACGATGGTGTTGAAGGCAGAGCTGAAATCCACAAACAGGATCCTGGCATAGGTTCCTGTGGAGTCCAGGTGCCGGAGGATGAAGTGAAGGGCTAGGTTGACTGCATCATCTACAGACCTGTTGGCTCTGTAGGCAAACTGCAGGGGGTCCAGGAGGGGGTCGGTGATGTCTTTTAGGTGTGAGAGCACAAGGCGCTCAAAGGACTTCATCACCACAGAGGTCAGGGCGACGGGTCTGAAGTCATTAAGCCCTGTGGTCCTTGGCTTCTTGGGAACAGGGACGATCGTGGAGGACTTGAAGCAGGCTGGCACATGACATGTCTCCAGTGAGGTGTTAAAAATGTCTGTGAAGACTGGAGACAGCTGATCAGCGCAGTGCTTCAGGCTGGCTGGTGAGACAGAATCCGGACCAGCAGCTTTCCGGGGGTTCTGTCTCCTGAAGAGTTTGTTTACGTCCCTCTCCTGGATGGAAAGAGCCGTCCTCGGCGTGGGTAGGGGGCTGGTGGGGGGGAACTTCAGGGTGGGGGTTGGAGGTGCCAAGGCCCCTCTTGAGGTTGGGGAGGTGGGGGTGGTGGATTGTGGCTGCAGCTGTTGGGGGGCGTCGTGGGGGATGGTTGCAGGACTGTCCCTTTGTCTTTCAAAGCGGCAGTAGAACTCGTTCAGGTTGTTGGCGAGGCGTCGGTCGTTGATGGAGTGGGTGGCTTTCGGCTTGTAGTTGATGATTTGCTTGAGCCCTTTCCAGACAGACGCAGAGTCGTTGGCTGAGAACTGGTTTTGGAGCTTCTCAGAGTACAGTCGTTTGGCCTCTTTCACTGCCTTGCCAAACTTGTACTTCGTCTCTCTGTATATGTCTTTGTCCCCACTCCTGAAGGCCTTTTCCTTATCCAGTCTTAACCTTCTGAGTTTAGCTGTGAACCAGGGTTTGTCATTGTTGTAACTCACCCTGGTGCATGATGGTACACAGCTGTCCTCACAGAAGCTGATGTAGGAAGTCACAGCCTCTGTGTACTCGTCCAGACTGTTGGTAGAAGTCCTGAACACATCCCAGTCTGTACAGCCTAAACACGCCTGGAGATTCTCCACAGCCTCACTGCTCCACTTCCTTGTCGTCCTCACAACAGGTTTGCAGAGCTTTAGTTTCTGCCTGTATGCAGGAATCAGGTGGACCATGATGTGGTCGGATTGGCCCAGTGCAGCACGTAGGACGGCGTGATAAGCGTCTCTGATGGTGGTGTAACAGTGATCCAGAATGTTGTCCTCTCTGGTCGGACATTTTATAAACTGTCTATATTTGGGGAGTTCGTGGGTCAGATTACCTTTGTTAAAGTCACCAGCGACAATTACTAAGGAGTCCGGGTTGGTCCGCTCCACACTCAGTATCTGGTCGGCGAGCATGCGCTGTGCGACCTGCACGTTAGCTTGCGGCGGGATGTAAACACCGACCAGGATGAACGAAGCGAACTCACGGGGGGAATAGAAAGGCTTACAGTTTATGATGAAGGCTTCCAGGTCTGGAGAACAGTGCTGCTGAATCACTGTCACGTCGTTGCACCAACCACTGTTGAGGTAAAAACAGATTCCTCCACCTTTCGCTTTGCCGGAGAGTTCCGTGTCTCTGTCCGCTCTGTAGAGCTGGAATCCTGCCAGCTGCAGCGCAGAGTCCGGTATTAATCCACACAGCCACGTCTCCGTGAAGCACAAAACTGCCGATGAATAAAAGTCCCTGTTTTTCCCCAACAGCAGTTGTAGTTCCTCCATTTTGTTGGGAAGTGAGCGCACGTTAGAGAGAAATATTCCAGGTAACGGTGTTCGTAGTCCACGCTGGCGAAGACGTACCAGCACCACAGCCCGTTTCCCTCTCTTCCGGCGTTTCACCGCGTGAACAAAGGTGAGCGGAACCTTTGACCAGAATATCCAAATATTCCAGAGCAGTAGGCAGAAAAGTTGGAAATAACTCCTCTGGTGTAGTAGCCCTGATGTTCATGAGTTCTTCTCTGGTGAGAGAGCTCCGGGTACCATCACAGAAGACCGTTTTAAAGCAAAAAACAAAACAAAACAATGCGCACCAACATGCCGAGGCGACCATCTGCTGCGCCATCTTGGATCTGGTATTTGGATCACAGTTTCCACTGTAATTTTTTCAAAAGCACAATTCAGGTAGGGGTAAGGTTGGAGTTGAAAGGCATTTTCACAAAGATGGAAGCACAAATTCCTCCAAAATGAACAACCCCACACCATAACACCCTCTCCACCAAACCTTTTCCTTTGCACAATGCAGTCAAAAATGTACTGTTCTTGCGGCTACCATCATACACACAGTAGTTTAGTCTCTCCCTAAAGCATCTCCTCACTGCTCTTCAGTGGAGAGGTGGTATGCTTCACCTGGCATGAGTTTGCCAGTCTGCATTGGTGAGTATGGATCAAGGCTCTATTTTAGGCCCCGTGATGTTTCCTTTCCCTGACGAATACATATAAAAAATGGCTGTACATGCATACATTCACATACTGTTCCTTTTATCTATTATTTTATTTCTCTAAAGTTTATATATTTGTTCTTAATGTCTGTACCCTGTGAGTGCTTGAAACTGAAGTCAAATTCCTGGTTTGCGCACACACATTAAAGCCATTAAAGCTGATTCTGATTTAAACATGTTGCCTTTGGATTTTACTGTAAATTCACACTTATTTACCCATAACAAGACTTATTGCAATGTTTTATTTGTTTATGTCATGTTTTTATTATGTATACAGCTCAGACACCCAGTACACAACCGAGATGCCTTCAGCATCTTACAGTTGATCTTCTTTGAATAGCCTTGGTGTCATTTTTAATGGGCCTTTATTTAATAAGCAGATAAAGTCCATTGTCGGAAGCAGCTTTTTACAGTTATATATTTTATTCAAGACTTCGACATTTTTTCCAAAACAGAGGCTACTGTAGTTCATCGTATAAGTGAACTGATCAGTCACTTCATCGTTTGCAGCGGCACCAGAACGCTGATGTGCCATTTTCACCAGAACCATATACCTCCAGATTGGGCCTTGCTCCATCAGCTTGGTCTAACTTTGTCTTATCTGCATAATGTTTTCACCACAGAGTTTCCTCTACAGCACTACGGTCAAATAACCAGATGCTTGTTGCTAGATGTAAACTAAAAAGTAGATGAGATCATATCTTTGCGATAGCTGCTTCTGTTCTGTGGAACAGCTGGAAACTTATAATGTGCTTTTTTAAAACAGATTATTTTAAAATAGATTAAATTGCAATAGTAATGAAGGTCCAATTCTGTCTCTAAGATAAAACTCAAGGTATAAAGTAACACTTTAGCAGGACAACGTTTTACCTAGTAGTATTTGATGGTATTTTATTATATTAACTTTAACTAATTGGATCTTAATATGACAAAACTGACATGCTTTCTATGTATTTGTATATGAATCTATCATTCATTAATTAAACTTTGAAATTAAATATTGTATGATTTGGTGCTGTATAAATAAAGAGAATTACAATAAATGTAATTGATATCCATTTTCTGTTTCAGAAATAATTACTACCATCACAGGAGGAGCAGGTAAGGTATCAGATGCCCTGGTGGTTTTTTACTTAAATAAATATCTTTTATGTATAGAACTAGCTTTGTAACATTGTGAAATTAAAGTTTTGATAAGTTTAAGTTTGTGCATGTGTGAAAAATGTTTGTCAATATCTGATTACAGATACAAGGAAGAGGTCTGCATGTAAAACTACTTTTTGGATGTTGCTGCTAAGATTGTAAATGTTTATGTCACTCTGATGAGATTAAAACCTATCAAAGTGGTCTCTCTGGTCAGATACTGGTCTTTGCATTTAGAGCTTCCAGCAAATGAAGAATTAACTTTGGGTTAGACTTTAAAACTCCCTGTCTTGGCCATGTCGCTTAATTATTTTAACGTCTCTGTGATGAGTTAAACAATAGAATAAAATAGTAAAAATGGTGGCATGTGTCTGACGTAAGTTTATCAAATGGGATTTTCAAAACACTGAGCTAATTTTAGAATGAATCATTTTAATTGCAATAAATCACTTAATCAAGCTTCTGTATTAAATAAAATATGAGCACTCACTGTAGACATTTTAACTCCATTCGCAGCTTTTATTTTGTGACAAAATGTTTGTAGCATTTACAAAAAAACTATTAAAAAAATCAAACTTCTCAACTTCAACTCATCTTGAAAGGCTCCTAGGCATAACCTCTCCTTCTGCCTCCTATTTTTAGCTTTTCTCAATGTAAGGTAGGCCCAAAGCTAAAAAAAAAAAAAACTTTAAAATGCAATTTTTTGTGTTTCAACAGCAAATGTTAAATAAATTGCTAATTGTTTTAAAGAATCTTTTCTTCATGCAAATTAATTAAGTTCAGGTTTGATCTGTACTATATGCTGTGAACCAGAGATGACTGAGAGCAGCCCAGATTCTTTAGAAAACAGGACACAACCCCTTTAGTTTAGCTCTGAATAGGAAGCTTGTTATCAGATATGAACTTCTGCATCATTAGTCAGCCAGGGTGCATGACTGTATATTCTTCCAGTGTTCACTCAGTGCGCAACAAATTCCCATTGAACGTACACACAAATAAGCATTGGGGAGCAAGGGACATAACTTTTTAGAAGTGCCCCAGCCATACCTGACAGACTGCAGCCCTGGGTGGTGAGCCATATGGCGTCTATAAAAAACTGTCATGTTGGCACTGTTTAATCAGTTTGTGGGATAAATACTGCAGGGTGGAAAGATTCTGTAGGTGAACACATAGGGATATCAACATATATTTTAACATCAGTAATGTATGCTTTGCATGCAGTAGGAGCAGTGGGTGCATTGGCCCTGGCCCCTGTGGTTCTGGGTGCCATCGGTTTCACCTCAGCTGGGATAGCAGCAAGTTCCTACATGATATCTGCTGCTGCCGTTACCAATGGAGGAGGGGTGGCAGCAGGAATTCTGGTGGAGGTCTACAATCTGCAGGTTACTTTGACTGGAATCTAGTTTTAACAATTTAATTTACTTGCGACATTAAACAAGATACAGCTCTTTTCAAAATAGTAGCAATTATAGTAAGCTCTTTATCTGTTTGTTAATATTTCACTATTTCCCAACAGCCAAAGATGTTGAAGCAGCACAAAGCACATATTTCTTCCTGTACTTTTAAAGGATTTTACATTAAATGGGGATCAAGATGGGCATCATTTGATATTTCCATTGGCATGAATAAAGCTGATAACACCACCAGGTTGCCTCTGAGTTCACTTAAGCTGTGCAAAGTCTGCTAAAAAAAGAAACCCATCAGAGCTTGTGTTTTCTTTCCTTATAACTTTAACAATCCTGTTGAGTTTGTGTTTTTCTGCAGATGCTGCTGGTCTGTCAACAGCTTCTGCTACGGTTTTGGCCAGCATTGGAGGCACCATTGGAGCTCGTGTTGGACGCACAGTGGGATGTCTGTCAAGCATTTTCAGAGAAAAAGGGAGAAAAAGAAGGAGGAGTACATGGAAATGGTTATCTTTGGCATCGCAATAATGGCTCTAATTATGTGGCTAAAAAAATAATTATCACTAATTATTTCTGTTGTCTCAGTATTGGTGAGCTCATGTTACACATTTCATCGACTGGATATTAATGGAGCAACATTAGTGTCCCCTCATTGGTTAGTAGTTAGTAGTGCAACAGTGAAACAATCAGAGAGAGAAGCTAACTTTTATAACTTTATTTCTTTACATGATCTTGAAGTAGTACTAAACTCCCATGAAATTGTTCATGTTTTCTCACGTTACAACCATACATTTTGATGTTCAATTGGGATTTTATGTGATCCACCAATAGAAAGTAGTTTAGAATTATGATTAGGATTCATGGATTTCCACTATTATAAAGAAAGAGCTTGTATTCACTACCCCCTGGGTCATCATTTCATACTACCTAGATAAAGAAAAAAAAGACAAATGTAACTTTTAGTTGTTGAAACAGCTTTACTTGGATTTGCTTTTTGATCAAATTTTAAAAAGTCAAAAATCCTAAATAAAATCGATAGAAATACAAAACTGATCAGATGTTACATCATTGCCTCTCATTTACTTTAATAACTATGCCTAATAATCAAAACAAAACTAAGGCAAACCCAAGCAGAAATTTGAAGCGTTATATGTTTATTTTCTTTGACAGCTTATGGTGCATTAAATGGCAACTGGCAGCTCGAGTTGTAGGAACATCAAAAAGATTGGAGAAATTTGTTAACTGAGAGTTAAACATCTTCCTTGATGAATACAACATCCTGGATGTGTTTCAGTCTGGTTCATAGCACAAAAGAGTCAACCCTGCTGAGGATTTATAATGACATTCTCCTTGTGGTGTCATTTTGTGTTCCCACCTCCGAGGTTCAGTGAATGCAGCATCAGTGTGTTTCGTTTCTGCGCAAAAGAATATCAGCAGCCAAGGTTTGCCACGGATCTCAGCCATGAGTAAGAATGGTGACACTGATAAAGGTGAGTACATCTGAATGTTTAGAATACATCTACTCTGAGTCTGTTTATATGTCTGAATTAACGGTGGGCTGGTCTTGTAAAGTAGAAGCTTGAAACATTTGTTTAGAGTCGGCGCAGTAACGCCTAGAGGGCGCAGCTGAACTTTCTGGCGTTAACTGCTGAGCAAAGGGATAAATATGGAGGTAAATTTGTCTCAATATTATTCAATCAAACAAAAAACTAATCTCAATCAAAAAAGTGCACCTTGAGTGGGAAGATGGTACAGCAGCGTGGGACTTTAAGACAGCTCAGATCTATTTTCTTTGATTCCCATGTATTTATTTTGTCCTCAGGGAGAGGAGCAGCCAAATCTTGGACTCCGTTTGCAAGTTCACGTAACAGCAGTCTGCCTTAGCAGCGTTTGTGTTCTTTCAGTATGTTACAACTTTCTTGTAGAGGTTTTATCCGAGAAGCTCTGCAGTTAGCCAACGGATGCATTTTGTTGTAAACTGGGCAGTTGAATTTTCATTCATGTTATTTGTGGCAGTTGTTCCATTAATGTCCGTCTTATGGACAGAAATGGGAGTTTCTTTGTACTAGTTTGTTTGAATTGGGCTTTCTCACCTTTGTTGTAGGGTTGGCTGCTTGATGTTAGGGTGAAACTTTTGTTTTTGGCTTTGGCCTTCTCCTGAACAAATGACACAAAGAAAGAGAAGGGAGTGAATGTCCCTTCGTAATTATGCTTGTATGTTGAGCCTGTATGGACCCACTTGTCTTGTAGGTTTGGAGGCACTTTTTTAACTATAGGCCTAATGCCATGTGAGATGTCAAAGTAAACTAGACCTGGAAGATAATCTTCATTTTTAGCAACAAGCAGCTCCAAAAGCAAATCACTAAGCTTCTGCTGAGGCTCTGGCCCATTCAGAACGACTCCCACTCCTGTGCCACTCCCATTTTTGTTTTCTTCATTTAGTCTTTTGGGAATTTCTTTGTTTGAAGGACCAGTTAGGTGCCTGTTTTTAGCTGTAGTAAAGGCCAGTTAAAGTAAATAGAATAATAATGAAGAAATAATAAAATATCAAACAAGGAAACAGACCATGCCTATCTTAGCTGAATAAACAAAATGTACATAGTTGTATTTTACTCATTTATTAAGTGATTGTTTCCTTTGAACAATGACATTACTTTTATGTTTCAAGTTGCTGAAACGAAAGAAAAATGCACCTAGTAAGAGAACTGTACTTGTTGAACAAAAGGCCAAAAAGGCAAAACCTTAACAATTTAGAAACTGTACCTCAATGGTTCACAGCCCTGGTCCTCAGGGACCTCTTCCCTGCAAGTTTTAGATGTGTGTCTGCTCCAGAACACCTGATTCAAATTCTGACATGACATCAAGAATGGAGGGTCAAACTGGACAAAATTAATACAATAAAATCATCATTAAATAAATAAATGTTGTGAATGTCCCATAAGTGAAGTAAATGTAACATGAAAGAAATGTAACATTAAATGTGCCATTAAATTAAAGGTACCATTTATTTATTTAATAAATCATTAGAAACAATAAATGTACCATTATATCATGAAATGGACTATTATGCAATTAAATGTCCCACTGAATAATGAAGTATAATTTTAAAGACGACATGACGTAATTAGTGGTACACTTAATATTTAATGATGTATTAAATAAATTGTACATTTAATGGTACATTCAATTTTTTTCTATTTCACAATGTATTTATTTAATATCTTCCCTTGATGAAGCCTAACTACGGAGCCCGTGAGGGGACATGGGGGGATTGTTTTTCTTTCGCATTCCCACGAAATACTTGTTCGGTAATATTTGCGACTTTCCTGTCAGCTCTATGAGTTTAATAAATAAGTCCTTACCTCTGACTTTACGTTGCAAATCCAATTTTACCACGTCCAGTTCTCCACCTGCGTTTGCTCCCTCCATTCTGAACGCAGGTGGAAAACATCGATCAGAAGCACTGTTGGCTTGTGGGTCGTGTAGTTTGTTTGACTCGCATTATAGTTTAGGCTTCTTGGAAAAAAAACTACACAATGGCGGCGTCAAGCCAAGTTTTTTTTTCTTAAAGTTTATAACAAAGTCTCAGTTTTACATTTCCAAAGACAATTGATCCTAGTTTGTTCTCCCTCCTATTGGTTAGCTCCCGCTCCCGTTCATTTTTTATCCTGTACCGTCCCAATCACGTGATCTTTACTAATGCTGTCTCCCATCCCGTGGGATTCCCATGGGAATCCCATGACCCGTGGGATGTCAGCCTCTACTTCAGAGTGAGCCTTTTCTTCTATGTAGCTGTTTACTTGATAGTTGTCCATTGTTGTTTCTTGATTTGTAACTTTCACCAACTTAACTTAGAAAAACACCAAGCCAAACTCATTTTCACAAACCAGGATCTGATTATCTTGCTACTTTATTACAGTCTATTAAATCTCTGAATTTAAAACTTGAAAGCTGAATTTCAATACAGCTTTAACGTTTTGCCTGTGACTTGCATTTAACAGACTTGCTCCATTTTGTTTGGTGAAAATTCACATGCAAATACAGTAATTATCCACATGCATATTCATTATTTTAATACGCCCTATTGGTTAAAAAAGTAATATTCACTTTTGAGCTAGTTCATTATGGAAGCAAATCGTTACCATATTTCAAATGAAAAAGGATTTTCAGAAATGTTTTTTCATTTTAAGAATGTGGCTGCATTATTTGACCCATAAATAAAATTAGTAATTAATAATCCTATTTGCATTTGCATTTTCTTCTTCACGACTGCACATTTTATGCCATAATCAAAAAGAAAACAAAGCAGACATTGCTTTTTCGTTTTCGTGGTCTGCCCGCAAAAATGAAAAAGCATTCCGAGCGGCGGGCGCAGCAGAGTGACGTCAGCAGCCTCTCTTCCTCAGCTCCCTGCTGTGCACGTCTGCATTGCATTACATTGCAAACGTGCCGAGAAATTGATTGAATTGCAGCAGGGCCAAGCTCAATTTATGGCAGTGGCAGGCAGAACTGGTAGTTCCGGTGGCAGGCTGTGGCATCCTTCTGGCAGCCTTATGGCCTTGGACATCCAGCGTGTATTTAAGCATTTATTTATAATTTTCTGTGAGTGACAATTCAGAATAGCCGCTCGTGCTCTATAATAAACCGGCTGTTTGTGCAATAAATCTTCGTCATCCTTTCAACAAGTAAATACAATCACCTTATGACCCATAGGGTGATTGGTGGGTCTAAAGCTGTTTATTAAATAATAATCAATAATGAAATCATTATTTAAAGGTAACAGGCTATAACAACAACGACATCCTGTTTGCCGATAATCAGCATCAGCTTTAATAAAAACAGCGGCAACCGCATTGGCAAGCTTTTACGGCCGGTCTGGCACCTTCTGGCATCCTAGCGGAATCCACTGCCACCCTGCGGCAGGCTGTGGCAGTTCCGGTGGCAGGCTGTGGCGGAACTGCCACAGCCAATGCAGACGTGCACAGCGCCCCCTACCGAACAAGATGGGTAGCTCAGTCAGCAGGGAGCTGAGGAAGAGCGGCTGCTGACGTCACTCTGCTGCGCCCGCCGCTCGGAATGCTTTTTCGTTTTCGAGTTCTGGGCGGTACTTTGTGGGCAGACCACGAAAACGAAAAAGCAATGTCTGCTTTGTTTTCTTTTTGATTATGGCATAAAATGTGCAGTCGTAAAGAAGAAAATGCAAATAGGATGATTGATTACTAATTTTATTTATGGGTCAAATAATGCAGCCACATTCTTAAAATGAAAAAGCATTTCTGGAAATGCTTTTTCATTTTCAAATTTTACATTTCAAATTGAATTTTGGTATCTATTTGCTGGGGTACATTTTGAAAAATAAATCTCAAATGTCTTTTTCTTTTTCATTTTAATTAAGTGAAAGAATGAGCAGTCTTGAAGAAGAAAATTAATATGCAAATAGGATGATTGATTACTAATTTTATTTATGGGTCAAATAATGCAGCCACATTCTTAAAATGAAAAAGCATTTCTGAAAAAGCTGTTTCATTTGAAATATGGTAACGATTTGCTTCCATAGTTGATAGGTATTATTTAGTCAACTCAGAGGTAAGGATCGACACAGTCAGTTATACTTGCGGCAAGGGTAGGTCACACTCTGCAGTGCAAAACTACGAAGTATTAACACTCCTCCCTCTTTATTTATACATGCTTGGTCACAAACAGTTCAACAAACATTCAGGGTGTGTGTGTGTGTGTGTGTGTGTGTGTGTGTGTGTGTGTGTGGTCAGAAAGGTTAGGGTTCATTTGTCTTGATTATAAACAAACAGAGGAAGTGGGGGACCTGGTGAATAGCCCCCAGATGCTGCTAGTAAAATAATGAAATAATAAAAGCATAACTCATTCTTGTGACCATCTCCCTTCCTGTGACATGTAAGGAGGGAAAAGCACTTAGATGAGTGATAAACAATACAAAAAGTCATAAAAACCCTAACAATAGTTCATCCTTTTCTGATACACATCTGATCATTTGATTTTGGTTACTTTAATGGACACAACTGTGCAGAGTTTGATCTGTTCCTCTTAATAGAGAAATTATAAATATCACAGAGTGGCAAAATGTGCTTGAAAGATTGCGACTTCTCCTGAATGAGACGTTGTTTGCTCTACTTTAGAGCCTCAGCCACCAACCCAGGGCTCTGCTGATAAAAAGCCAAAATCAGAAGCCAGCCCTGGAAACATCCTCCTAACAACACCAGGTAGGACTGTTTCAAGAAGGAATACAGTGATAAAATAGAAATTATAATTTCTGGACCCGATTTATAAAATAATGTTACTTTGGATAAATATATCAACTTGATTTGATCAGATATCCAGTAATGCTGGGTATCTTTGAGATTAAAAAAAATAATTTTAATGTGATGTCAGGAGGAAGTAACGTCCACAGAGGAATAGTTTTGGAACTGTGGAAGACACAGGTCAAATATTGTTCTACACTATGTTAACATGCTCAGTTTATCTCCTCTATAACTGCCTTTTATACTTTTATATTGTAACTGACACGTAATCATTTTTAATCATGTTTTTTTGTTAAACACACTACTGAGAGAAATGATAATAAAACTGAATAAAAATTATGGAAAAAAAAATAACTGGTTTATTGTTTCCTGTTGGTTTTGCTAAAGTCTTGCAGATTGATTTTGTGTTTTTTTGTTTATTGCGCATGTTTGATCTATACTATACTATAAAAAAAATCTTTTATCATTTCATTACAAGATGTCATGTCCAAAAATATGTACACCTGTTATTTATGTCCAAATAATGAGTAGAAGAAATAAACTCAATCTTTTGTAAAGAGCAAAATCAACTTTGTTATAACTTAGTAAAGAAAAAGATCCTCATTGTTTTGTGTTTTTTGTACATATAGTGTTTTTCATTATGCTTTTAAGTAAACATCATTAGGACGGTGTTTACAGATGCACCCATCAGACTTTGTGTGGTCGATACCGATTCCTACCAGAGGTAGAACTGCTCCCAGACATGCCAGGCCAAGCTTTCTGGTACGCGAGCACAGGCCTGAGGTGAAGACTAACGTTTTATGTTGGTGGTCTTGTGTTTCAGGAAAGGCTCTTGCAATAACAGGAACTGCAGGTATGACTTTAGTTGCTTCGTTTTTTCTTCTTCTTGTGCTTATCTTGAGATGCTGTACTGTCGTGTTCTCAATCAGACAAAGTAGACAGCGGTTTTTGTGTGATCAAAAGCATCTATAACCATGCAATGTAATATAATGACATTAAATTAGGTTATTAATAAAAAAAAACTTATAATGCCAGTCTTCTTTAGGGGTACATGTCCCATCAAATTCAAACCAAGGTCAGGACTTGGCAATGCTCAGAAGAATTACGAAAAATCCAAGTCCATCTCAGGTCTCAGCTTGTTAAAATGTTTAAGTTCATAACAATTAGAAGAATCCTGAACAAGTGAGGCTTGTTTGGAACGGAAACCAGGATAAAGTCTCTTCTCTCTAAAAAGAATATGGCAGGACGACTTAGGTTTCTAAAGCGTCCTCTCAATTAACCCAAACTGGATCGCCAACATGATAATGATCCCAAACAAATCAAATGTTGCAAACACCCTGTCAAAGTTTGTAACACATGCTGACAGTCAAATATTTCTCATTCTTTAGTGTTAGGAGCAGTGGGTGCAGTGGCCCTGGCTCCTGTGGTTCTGGGTGCTGTCGGTTTCACCTCAGCTGGGATAGCAGCAGGCTCCTACGCTGCCAGCATGATGTCTGCTGCTGCCGTTGCCAATGGAGGAGGGGTGGTGGCAGGAAGTCTGGTGGCAATTCTACAATCTGCAGGTACTGAAACAAGATAGAGTACAGTTCAAAATAGTAGCAGTCCAGCATCACTGACCAGATCCGTCACTGTTTTTGGTAGAAATTATATTCCTAACTGCTGTTGCTGCCGCTACTTTACTAGTAGGTGTAGTAGAGTAATAGAAAACCAACACACATGGCATATATGCTGATGACCATGTGTGCATATATATTAAGTTAGGTTTTCCTATCTGAAAACCTAACTTAAATGGGTCATTCCAGGCATTGTCCGTAATAAAAGCGTACATTGATTAAACATTAGATTGAAATAGGGAAAACAAATAAACGCTCAGGAAATGTTAGGCTGCTCAATTAAAGTTATCTCAAATACTGTAAAATGGAT
Source organism: Girardinichthys multiradiatus (assembly GCF_021462225.1). Taxonomy (NCBI): domain Eukaryota; kingdom Metazoa; phylum Chordata; class Actinopteri; order Cyprinodontiformes; family Goodeidae; genus Girardinichthys; species Girardinichthys multiradiatus. Next base: position 15,901,693 of record NC_061811.1, on the reverse strand, counting down.
ATCAAATCCAGAATAATTAGGGGGGAAAAACTGCCATTCAAATGGATTTGGAGAAAAGCCAAAATAGTGATGAAAGAAAGGCCTTCTTTCATCACCCTGGACCTGATCAAAGAAGCTGCAGGGGTATTTGAAGCAGTACCTGTAACTACTGTAACAATAAGAAGACAGCTATGCAAAACTGAAGTATAAACCCTCACCCTGTTGAAAGTAACATTGTGCAAAAGAAGTCAGAGTTTGTCAAAGAACACACTGAGTGGCCTAAAGATAAAATGGACATTTTATGGACTAAAGAATGTAAAAGTTTTTTTTGCTGCGAACAGATTATTAGATGACCCCCAAATAATGTATTTTAAGCAGTTGTGTTTTGTAAAGCATAGTGGCTCATTATTCATGGTATGAGGATGGTTCTCATTCTGTGGTGTTGGGGGTGGGGGTAGTCATTTAATACAAGGATCATTGATCAGTTTAATAATAATCACAATACATTTTATTTATAGGTGCCTTTAAAGACTCTTAATGTCACCTTATATTATGAACAATACAAAAAAGCTACATCATTAATTATTTAATTATTAAAATTACACAATCAAAATAAAACAATTATATGTAATAATTACATACTTTGAACTTTTCCAGTCATAGCGACCATTTAAAGCGCTTTACACTACAGCCACATTCACCCGGTCGCACTCAAAAACGCGCATGCATTCATAGACAAATACACAGATCGGTTGGCAACTGGTTATGTACCTTGTCCAGGGGCACATCGACATGTAGCAGGAGGAAGCTGAAATCAAACCCCCAACTACTCTTCCCATTTAGCCACTGTCACCTTACTATACCATAAAACTACTGGAGAAAACACATAAAATGTGAGGAAAAGTGCAGTAGTCAGTAGTTTGAATGTAGTGATCTTGTGGGATATGCAAGTTTCAACAGGTGGGTTTTGAGACTTGAGAGAGACTTAACTTCAAGACTCATAGACGGACAGTTTTATCCTATGCTGATCTAGCACTTTACTCCACTAATTAAAATTGTTGCGCAGCCTTCTAACCCATCTGACCTTGTTGAATTCAGTTCATGCAGCACCCTTGAGAGCTCCTCTGTTGCTTGACCATTTGAATAAAAAGTATTGATGTTGGGGGCGGGTTCCTGCAGGTGCTGCTGGTCTCACGGCGACCGCCTCAGCAGTTGTGGCCAGTGTTGGAGGTAGTGTTGGAGCCGCTGCAGGGCTGCTGGCACGCAAAATCCACAAACGAAACAAGGAGGAGGAGGAGGAAAACAAAAAGGAGACAAAGAAGAAAAAGGATCATGATGATGATGATGATGATGATAGTGGTGATGATGGTGGTGATGATGGGGAAAACGGACAAGAACTGGAAAGATTTGTCTCATGAGTTCTCACACTAATAGTTAACTTACTAGTCTGCATCAAGTTGTCTCAGTAAAATTAAAAACATTTTTCACTGACTGGTTATAGAAACAGAAAGACATTACCGTTTAATTTGTGCTAAAACACAACAGCCAAATTATTAGATAAATTATTCCTAAACTATATAGAAGTACTGTTTTGCATTAACATGTCTCTTTTCTTGCGTCTGTGTTGTTTCTGTTAATTAATTTCAGCAAGAACTGAACCATAATGCCAAAGTCTAAAGCAATTATCCTGTTTTATTCCTTTTAATAATAATTTTTTGCAATAAATATTTAATGTTTGAAATTAAGATTTGTAGTAGTGTGGTGTTCTTATCAAAGGCAAGTCTTCATTTGGTACTTACAAGAAACTCTCAATTAAAACCTTCCTGGAAATAATTTCCTGAAACTTACCAAGTCTCTTTTGTAAAAGAGAAATTTGTTCCTCATCTATCTTAGGAACTTTCTTGCACTGGAACAATGGCATTACAGATATCTGATATCATCTAAGCTACTGTATTTCCAGCGACGTTCACTGCTTTAGTGCTTCTCAGTCCAGCCATAACTGTGGTGAATCAATGCATTTGAGAAAAAAGTCAGTATTCAACTTTACTCAAGAAATATTAAGACATGTACAGTTCCCGTACCAAAACGTGTGACCTTTTTAATGCTGCAGCAGTTTTTAATTATTCACCTTTATTTAATTAAAACGATGTATTCTCCTTTCTACTTTATCATGCAGCAATGCAAGATTTCTTGAAGCCAAGTGCAGCCAGACGAGCGCAGGAGTCAAAATAGTAAAGAACAAAAATTAAAAAAACAAGCTAGTTGATGACTTACTAACTTCTACAACTAATTAAACACAAACAGTAAAAGAAAACCGAACAAACAAGCTGCGGTGATTAATACAAGGCACATAAAATAGCAGCTTTTGTTAAATATATAAAAATACTGACACGCAATGTGAATTTCGGCCGACTTGTAACAGTACAAACTCAGACTCATTTACTAGCGACATATGGAACAACAACGACAATCAATCCATAATCTTTCATGATTCAGGAAAATTACGGTAGGTTAAGAAACATCTTTCAGATGTTTAAATCTTTATGGGAATCTTTTAGTTAGCGCTGCATTTTATGCATTTACCTCAATTTATGCCAACACATGTTGGCCAAAAACAAACTTGAAGAAACAAACAAAAAAGAAGCATTTGTTGTTTTGTTTTTGTTGGTTTTTTTGGACGCCATCTTCGACGCTACTTCCTAAAACGTAGTGCTGCGTTCAAGGGCAACTCAGACCTCGATTTTAAACGGGAGGTGGGAGGCAGTACAAAGTAGTCGTAAATAAATGGGTCAGAATGCAATTTACTTAATCTCGGCAGTTGAGAGAACTTAAAACTATGAGATAGCTACAAAGCATCAAAGCAGTCTTATTTTGCTTCAAATCAGTGTGGTCATTTTGTGGTCTTACTTCCGAGGGACAGTAAACGCAGCAACAGTAAGTTTCGTTTTTGCATTCAGAATCACAACATCCGCGACAGCAGCAGTGTTTAAATCTGAGCCGCAACAGTCTGTGGTTATGAGTCTAAGTGAGTCCATCTCAATAGATTTTTATTTTATTTCAAAGCATTGATTTTGTTTACAAATAATTACCAAATGTTCTGAAACGACAGCGGTTATTGAGGCACCATTAACTTTATTATTGGATTCATTCGGGTTCTGAGATATTTTTCATCACATGTAAAACAGAATAAAAATCAACTGAATTAACTTCCTGCTGATTTTAAATTCTCTACAGCGTGTTTTACTTTATTAGGTGATTGTAGTCATTAATATGTTGGCAGAGATGCAAGATAATGAACTCACAATGAACTTCCTGTGTTTCAGAAAAAATTCTTGCCATTACAGGAGGTGCAGGTATGATTTATGGTTTTCATGTCTGTTATCGTGAAATAGACAGTTGGTTGTCTGTATTAAAAGAATCTACAAAGTTTAGGGCTAATAATAAATAGGCCCTACCACCTAGGCCAGCAGGGGTGTCAAACTCCAGTCTTCGAGGGCCATTGTCCTGTAACTTTTAGATGTGTTCCTGGTCCAACACGCCTGAATCAAATGGCTGAACTACCTCCTTAGTATACAGTCTAGTTCTCCAGAGTCCTGCTAATGACCTAATTATTTGACTCATGTGTGGTGAAGCAGAGGCACATCTAAAGGTAGAAGGACACCGACTCTAGAGGCCTGGAGTTTGACACCTGTGACCTAGGGCAAATACGTGTAAAAAACGTATTTTGTGTTACTTTTTGTTTTGTTTGTAAGTCTTTGGAATAAGTCCGATTGGAAACTGGCTGCAGTTCCTTTTTTTGAATATTTAGTTTGCATTATACAGCGTATAATGACAAGGAGTATCATGCAATGTGACGTCATCTAGCTAATTGATATTACTAAAAAAAAAGCTATTGCCTACATATAAATATGTTATTATGTAGTTATAATGACACATTTTCTGTGAAGTACCTAGATATGAGATTTGATGTGAATCACTGCTATATTATATAACTATAGCCTTCTTTAGGAAGACTATAGCCATGTTATAATATGATACACATATCAGCTTTATGTCAAATGACCAGAAATGCTGCTTTTTTTGGCTTATTTTTTAAATATAAAAACTTTATTTCTGGTTCAATTATTTTGCTATCATTTATTGGCAAATAGAAAAATCATAGTTTTAATTCTCCTGCTAAAAGTATTAAGAACAGCAATAAATAACTTCACAGTTTTGAACATACTGGTATGTCCTAACACAATGCCAAGGTGGAATCGCATCAGCAATGACCTCAAACAAGAATGTATTGCTGCCCATCAGTCTGGAAAGGGACAAAATGCACATCATTCTACAGTAAAAAGATTATTCACAGGTGGAAAACATTTTAAAGATTATCCAGTCTTCTAAGGTGTAGATGTCCCAGCTAATTCAACCCCAGGTCAGGCTGTGCAATGCTCAGATGAACTGTAAAAAGCCCATCCCAGAGGACAGTTAGCATATATAGTGTCGATGTTCGTAACAATGCAGTTGGGAAAATTCTGAAGAAGAGTGACGAGAGAAAGTACAACAGCGTGACTCAGATTTGCAAAGCTGCATCATTATGACCCTCACAACTCAAGCTGAAGCTTGGTCAGACCTTGTCATCAGCAGGACAATGCTCCCAAATACAGCAACAAGCTACAACAGAATGGCTGATGAAGAAAATAATCGCAGTCACCCAGTGAAAGTCTTGAGATACTGTAGAGAGACCTGAAGAGAGCTGTGCAGAGAAAAATGACCTTATTGTTAGAAATAAGAGTCGAACAGAATTCCTTCAAAGTGATGTGAGAGAGTCATAAATTACCTACAGTCACTCCTACTCTTTTTTCCTCCATCTTTCTTGTTCTTAATCAGATTTATTTTTTACATGTTAACATCAAATGCCTGTTCTTCATAAGTTGTAGGAGGAATGGGTGCGGTGGCCCTGGCTCCTGCGGCCTTGGGGGCCATCGGTTTCACCTCAGCAGGGATAGCAGCAGGCTCCTTGGCTACGAGCGTGATGTCTGCTGCTGCCGTTACCAGTGGAGGAGGGGTGGCAGCCGGAGGTCTGGTGGCAGTTTTACAATCTGCAGGTATGAGGCAGAAGATAAAATACATTTTGGGTTCAAAATAAAAGCGGTCCAGCAACACTAATGTGGTGTAAAGGTTGGTAGAGGAACTGTGTGTCTGGGGACTCTGTTACAAGCCTGAAAGATGTATGTTTATTGTGAGCAAAATCCACATCCTTTTTCTGGCTCTCAGCCACTGATTAAAAAAACCTTGAAATAAGCTTTGGTGAAAAGGGTGCTTCAGTTCAAGCCTCCACACAGATGATGAAGAAAAGCTGGAAATTGATGATGACCAAGAACTCAACTGAGAAATAGTTGTTTTATTTCTGGAGCTACAGTGTCTTATCCTGGATGTGGTCATTATTGAAAAAACAATCCTGTTCTGATCCAGTTCTGATGTGTGTCATATTTCACAGAGATTTTCAAAGAAGTGTGTTAACTGATGTTTCAGGAGGGAAACCTCTGAACACATTAATCTGCTAATATGTGCGGTTAATCCAGCATGTCACCTTCATACTTTGGTTTTAATATTAATCATACTAATAATAGTAATATAATTTTATTTTTAGAGTGATGATACAGTTAGACATGCGTTATACAATATAATAAAATAAATGCAAATTATCAGTACAACACATTAAGAAAAATAAAGTTAAATCTTTGAAGTGTTATGTTCTGTAAATTTGTTGAAACACCGAAGTGCAGAGAGGAATTTGTGATGAGCATGGTGGAGGATTAAATAAAACAGAAAACTTACAGGTCTAATTGGAGGAGGTTAAAAGATGGAACAGGGGCAGAGTAATGGGAGAATCCAGCAATGAGCATTGAAAACCAGTAAGCCTAAATACTGAGGCAGGGGTAAAAGGCAACTGGCAAAAGAACCTAAAGAGCTAATCAGAGAATATGTGGACCAGCTTTGACGGAAAGAAAGCAGGTAAGCTGACGGAGGGAGACTAATTAACATAGAGGGAGCTGAACTAAGACACAAAGAAACTGCTAACCAGGGGATCAAGACTACTTGAATAATTATTCTACATGAATAAACTAAGACACTAAATGAACTAATATGGCAAAACCCTGCTGGCACTAATAACTGAGGCAAGACCTAAAGAACATAAATAAACAAGGAAATTATGAAAACACAAACAAATGAAAACGAAAACCCTAACACCTATGCAACATGATATAAGGTGACAGTAGACATCCTTCATTTCAAGGCTCAAAAAACTAAATGTCAGGACCAACCAAATCTTTATCATAGCATCCTTTACAATTTCCCATGTTGTCTTCTGTGAAAGAATAAAGTACAACTCAAACTATTTTAATATTGTAAAAAAGTTCAACATTTTTTGTCATTTAAACTGAAACTTGAATAGATTCACTAGACATAGAGTGAAATATTTCAAGACTTTATTTCTTGTAATTCTGATTATTATAACTTACTGATAATGAAAACTCATAATTCAGTGTCCGTAAGCCCTAACTCAGCCATGAGTTAGATGGAGGAACCGCTGGGTTGCAGCCACAGCTCAAACCAATTTTTTTTTTTTAAATCCTTGGTAGATTTAAGTTTAAATAATCTTTTAATTTGAGCAACATATTTCTTCTGTCTGTAAGTAATATTAATATGTTGGAATGACCCTGCCAGAGTCCCGACTTGAATCTGGTAGGGAATGGAAGCTAAAGATTTGGGTGATGGCAGGGTGTTTCTAACCTCAAAGACCTGGAGCTCATCATCTGAAATACCAGAGGAAACTGGTAAATGGTCAACGATTATAAGTAGGGTTAGATTGCTGTAATTGAATTATTATTTTTTTATTGTTACTCCGTTTAGGCTTAAAGGTAACTTATATTTCAGATGTTGCATGCTGCATTTAATACACTTCATGCTGCACTCATCAGAGCTCCTCTGTTGCTTGATCATTTGAACAAAACTATTGATGATGTGGGGGGTTTCTGCAGGTGCTGCTGGTCTCTCAGCGTCTGCCTCTGCAGTTGTGGCCAGTGTTGGAGGTGGTGTTGGAGCTGCTGTGGGGTGGCTGGCTGGCAAAACCCGCAAACAAAAAGAGGAAAATAAAAATGGTAACATGGGTGAATAAGAAAAAGAAAAAAACAAAAATAGGGTAAATTTGTCTCATAAATTATGATGACACTATTTGTTTTGCCAGCTTCCTAATAAGCACAAAGATGTCTCAGTATATAAATGGTATGTTTTTACATTTTTAATTTACTGGTTATATATAGGGATAAACTAACATCATATCACTGTTTAATTGGTGCTGAATAAATAATAGCCCACATTTAACTAAGTACTTTCTGTTGCATTAACTTATCTGCTTTCTCTCTACACAATGGATTGGTTGGATGTTTACTGGCCTTGTGAATTACCTTCAACAAGAAGTGAGCCAAAAAATCCTAAATGTAAAACACCCAGTTTTTATCTATTTTTACTAATATTTTCTGCAGCGAACACATAATCGTACTTTTGTAGACCTCTGTCGATGACTGCATAACAACGGAAAGCGTTTGTTCTTTCAGATAAAGGTCTTAACAGAATCGGATGTGATCAATTGCTTTTCTTTTAAAAATTTTTCATTTATTAAATCTTATTTCATCCTTATTGAGTTTTTTAGTTTCTTACCAGCTTTCCTGAAACTTTCATGGATCTTACAAATTATTTTCCCAGAAACTAGAAGGTACTTTAGTTGTTAGAGGAACTTAGATGGTAAATTTTGGACATTACCAGGCAATTTCCTGGAGATATCTTCAAACTTACTAGCTACTTTTCCTATAACTTGCATTGAACTAACCAATTATGTCCCTGGAACTTAACTGGTGCTTTCCTGGAACCTTTATAGAATTTACCTACCTTGTAAATTCTAAATTTCCTGAACTTTCTGAGTATGTTCAGGATTTGGACTGTATTATGGGAATACATAGAATCTAATAAATTGCATGAAAGTTTTAAGATAGTTCCTAGTAAGTAAAAGATATGTTTCTTTCAGTTGTATTAGATCATTCTTATGTTAAATCCTGAATCTACTCATTGAGACATGATTATGGTGTATTATACAGGATACAACAGGATTTGTAAATTTGCTGGAGATGAGAAAATATGTTCCTTTCCATTCTAGGGATTGTCTTGCACCGTTACATTTACATTACAAATCTTTGATACCATCCAGCCAACTGTACTTCCAGCACCAGCCACAGCTCCAGTTCCAAACCATCCTAGTCCTGTCATACCTGTAGTGAAACAATGTATTTTTCATCACATGTAAAACAGAATAAAAATCAACTGAATTAACTTCCTGCTGATTTTAAATTCTCTACAGCGTGTTTTACTTTATTAGTTGATTGTAGTCATTAATATGTTGGCAGAGATGCAAGATAATGAACTCATAATGAACTTCCTGTGTTTCAGAAAAGATTCTTGCCATTACAGGAGGTGCAGGTATGACTTATGGTTTTTATGTCTGTTATCGTGAAATAGACAGTTGGTTGTCTGTATTAAAAGAGTCCATAAAGTTTAGGGCTAATAATAAATAGGCCCTACCACCTAGGCCAGCAGGGGTGTCAAACTCCAGTCTTCGAGGGCCATTGTCCTGTAACTTTTAGATGTGTTCCTGGTCCAACACGCCTGAATCAAATGGCTGAACTACCTCCTTAGTATACAGTCTAGTTCTCCAGAGTCCTGCTAATGACCTAATTATTTGACTCATGTGTGGTGAAGCAGAGGCACATCTAAAGGTAGAAGGACACCGACTTTTGTGTTACTTTTTGTTTTGTTTGTAAGTCTTTGGAATAAGTCAGATCAGAAACTGGCTGCAGTTCCTTTTTTTTTTATATTTAGTTTGCATTATCCCCTCCTTGAACCGCCACCTTAACATGGTGGAGGGGCTTGAATGCCCCAATTATCCAAGAGGCTATGTTGTCTGGGGCTTAAATGCCCCTGGGTCTCCCATGGCAAACAGATTCTAGGTGAAAGGTCAGACAAAGAGCGGTTCAAGACACCCTCATGAGGACTACACAAACAAGGCATGTGATGTCACCCGGTACGGCGGAGCTGGGGTCCCACCCTGGAGCCAGGGTATATTTTGGACCTTACCAGGCAATTTCCTGGAGATATCTTAAAACTTACTAGCTACTTTTCCTGTAACTTGCATTGAACTAACCAATTATGTCCTTGGAACTTAACTGGTGCTTTCCTGGAACCTTTATAGAATTTACCTACCTTGTACCTACCTTTTTTGGAACTTTTAAAGAACCTACCAGGTATTTTTCCTGAACTTTCTGGGTATGTTCAGGAGTTGGACTGTATTATGGGAATACTTAGCATCTAATAAGTTGCATGAAAGTTTTAAGAAAGTTCCTAGTAAGTTCTAGGAAAATAACTGGTAGGTTTCATAAAGCAACGCCTAAGTTCCAGAAAAGTACTGGGTAAACTCCATAAAAGTAACCTGTAAGTTCCATAAACATTCCAGCAATACCTGGAAAGTTCCATGAAGTAACCTCTAAGATCCGAGAAAGTACAGTCTGCATTATGTCAAGCAACTATACAGTAAACACTTTGTTTATATTGATTGATTTATTGAGCACAAATGTGAGCAGTTATACATATTGTATCTTCCCAACAGAATATACAAAGCTTCAAACTTTATTTTTTTGCCTTTACAGAAGGATGAGCAGAAGCAGCATAATCTCATAATTTAGAAAATACTAACAGCAAGACCGACACCTAACACAAAAGAAAAAAATACGTTTCTTTCAGTTGTATTAGATCATTCTTAAGTTAAATCCTGAATCTAATAAATTGAGACATGATTATGGTGTATTATACAGGATACAACAGGATTTGTAAATTTGCTGGAGATGAGAAAATATGTTCCTTTCCATTCTAGGGATTGTCTTGCACCGTTACATTTACATTACAAATCTTTGATACCATCCAGCCAACTGTACTTCCAGCACCAGCCACAGCTCCAGTTCCAAACCATCCTAGTCCTGTCATACCTGTAGTGAAACAATGTATTTGAGAAAGTCAGCGTTCAGCTTTTGTAGCATGAAGCAACTTTTTGTTTTGACCTTTACATCTTTAGAGATACTTTGAAATGCTCTGGCGTAATAGAGGAGGAACCCTAACTGGCCAACTTTAGATGTCCTTTATTTCATTGGCTTTATAATGTCATCTGACTCCCACATTGTCTAAATAACCTGATAGGCTGGCCACCTTGCAAGTCGGTTTTTAAATAAGAAAGTTTTTTGTGAATATGAGACCAGACCTCATACGAAGCTTCCACCCAAGCAAGGCTTCTGCAGCCAGAAGAGCAGGAGTCAGAGCCACAGTAGCTACACGTCCTGCAAAAAAAATGACTAATGAAGCTTTTATGTCAAAATTGTTAAATACAGTCAGATAATCATGTACCTGCACCCATAACGATGTATTTACCTATTGATTAAACAGTTAAAAACGTCACATTTAGCAAGAACTAAAGAATTGTTCAATTAAATGAGAAATTGTGCCCAAGCTTTTGAGAAGTGGATGTATACACTCACATATTTCTTCCTCCATGTTTTTGCGGTTGATATCAGCTGTTAATCGGTGCTGTTCTGGATGATGTAGGAAAGAGGCTGGGCTGGACAGATTAACTTTCATTTCTCAGAAAATGAAAGAAATTACCAACATCTGAACAGGAGAGGGAAGCAAAAGGCAGACAGGGATCTGAAAGGAGGAGGGTTTTGAAATGGGAGGAATGTTTCCATCCTATTTATTGCTCAGACATAATATTGGACTTCCATTCCAATAAGGAAACAAACATGGGACTACGTGAGTAGAACTCTCATTTAAATATATCTGTAATCATTAATTTTTAAACGTATCACACCAAATATTTTAATACTTGCTGAGCTTCAATTTGATGCAATTGCTTTTCTATTTCAGTAACTATAGCAGCAGCTTCTGTAATCACCGCAGGTGAGATTCTACAGAAAGTCTTTATTATTTTCACATCTATAATACGTTTTTTATTGAGTATTTTAACACTGCTACTTCAGAGAGTGATGGATACATTTTCCTCTTGTGCCCTTAAGGCGGAGCGGTTGTGGCTGCCCCGGTGGTTCTAGGGGCCATCGGCTTCACCTCCATCGGAATCGCTGCTGGTTCCTACGCGGCAGGCATGATGTCTACAGCAACTTTTAGTTTTGACCTTTACATCTTTAGAGATACTTTGAAATGCTCTGGCGTAATAGAGGAGGAACCCTAACTGGCCAACTTTAGATGTCCTTTATTTCATTGGCTTTATAATGTCATCTGACTCCCACATTGTCTAAATAACCTGATAGGCTGGCCACCTTGCAAGTCGGTTTTTAAATAAAGTTTTTTTGAGAATATGAGACCAGACCTCATACGAAGCTTCCATCCAAGCAAGAAACATGACCCAACGGATCTACTAAGATCTAGATAGTCTTTGATGGATTTTTTTCCTGTTTCTTAAAGATGGTTGCAATAAATGTTTGTTAAGCCACACAAAGTCACTCAGACGTTCTTCAAGAATGTAACCCGGCTCTAAATCCATAATGAGATGCCTGGAAAAGATCTCATGTTGACATTCATTATTTTACCGATAAGCTGCTTTGATTTTCAGGGGAAACATTGCTGTTGCTGATTGGTGAAATACTTTTTTTTTATTATTTTAAGAAAAGTAAGCTGAAAGCAATTTTTCTTTTAAAGTTACTTTAAAAGTATGTTCATATTAACCAAATTTTTGGTCTTTGTTTGTACCAAACAATATTTTATGAGGGAATTCATCCTGAATTAAAGGTTGTTCATACTCCTCCGATAGATAATTTTCTTACTTGTTTGCACATATTAAAACCCTGTTTACCAATAGACTGTAAGGTTGCCACCAGGCCTCCAGCTGGAATCCCCCCTCCATAGAAAACGGTAAATGAAGACATCATCTTTGCAGCAATGGAGCCCGCTGCTATTCCGGTTGTGGTGAAGCCAAGTGCAGCCAGAAGAGCAGGAGTCAGAGCCACAGTAGCTACACCTCCTGCACAAAAAGCATGACTAATGAAGCTTTTATGTCAAAATTGTTAAATACAGTCAGATAATCACGTACCTGCACCCATAACGATGTATTTACCTATTGATTAAACAGTTAAAAACGTCACATTTAGCAAGAACTAAAGAATTGTTCAATTAAATGAGAAATTGTGCCCAAGCTTTTGAGAAGTGGGTGTATACACTCACATATTTCTTCCTCCATGTTTTTGCGGTTGGTATCAGCTGCTAACCGGTGCTGTTCTGGATGACGTAGGAAAGGGGCTGGGCCGGACAGATTAACTTTCATTTCTCAGAAAATGAAAGAAATTACCAACATCTGAACAGGAGAGGGAAGCAAAAGGCAGACAGGGATCTGAAAGGAGGAGGGTTTTGAAATGGGAGGAACGTTTCCATCCTATTTATTGCTCAGACATAATATTGGACTTCCATTCCAATAAGGAAACAAACATGGGACTACGTGAGTAGAACTCTCATTTAAATATATCTGTAATCATTAATTTTTAAACGTATCACACCAAATATTTTAATACTTGCTGAGCTTCAATTTGATGCAATTGCTTTTCTATTTCAGTAACTATAGCAGCAGCTTCTGTAATCACCGCAGGTGAGATTCTACAGAAAGTCTTTATTATTTTCACATCTATAATACGTTTTTTATTGAGTATTTTAACACTGCTACTTCAGAGAGTGATGGATACATTTCCCTCTTGTGCCCTTAAGGCGGAGCGGTTGTGGCTGCCCCGGTGGTTCTAGGGGCCATCGGCTTCACCTCCGTCGGAATCGCTGCTGGTTCCTACGCGGCAGGCATGATGTCTACAGCAGCCATCGCGAACGGAGGAGGGGTTGCAGCAGGAAGTCTAGTGGCTCTTCTGCAGTCAGCAGGTAAAAGGTTCTCCTGTGCAACTTGTCTCACAAAAGACGAAACAAATACATAAAACAGATGTGACTTACGATAATCTTTATGTGGTGTTTACCTGCAGGTATGGCTGGTCTAACCGCAGGTGCCACTGCAGGTGTGGCCAGTACTGGGGGAGTTCTTGGAGGAATTGCAGCCCTTATTATTTGAGGCAAACATCACTCAGAAATTGACCATAAGGAAGAATAAAGTTTACTTTCCCAAAAGGAAGAAACGACAAATTACAATTTAGCTCGAGCCTCAGGGTAAACAATGTTATCAAATGAAGGATTATAAATAAAAGAATTTGAAAAGTGTTTATCTGTGATTGTGTCTCATTTTTCGCCTTTCCTTTAGAACATGCCATCGTATTTCTGATGATAAATACTACATCTGTTTTCAGACAGATTCTTTCTACTGTTTGGTGACAAAACTGCTCAAACTTGAAGGTGGTCTATAAATAGCTCTAATCATTTATGGGAATCTTTTAGTTAGCGCTGCATTTTATGCATTTACCTCAATTTATGCCAACACATGTTGGCCAAAAACAAACTTAAAGAAACAAACAAAAAAGAAGCATTTGTTGTTTTGTTTTTGTTGGTTTTTTTGGACGCCATCTTCGACGCTACTTCCTAAAACGTAGTGCTGCGTTCAAGGGCAACTCAGACCTCGATTTTAAACGGGAGGTGGGAGGCAGTACAAAGTAGTCGCATATAAATGGGTCAGAATGCAATTTACTTAATCTCGGCAGTTGAGAGAACTTAAAACTATGAGATAGCTACAAAGCATCAAAGCAGTCTTATTTTGCTTCAAATCAGTGTGGTCATTTTGTGGTCTTACTTCCGAGGGACAGTAAACGCAGCAACAGTAAGTTTCGTTTTTGCATTCAGAATCACAACATCCGCGACAGCAGCAGTGTTTAAATCTGAGCCGCAACAGTCTGTGGTTATGAGTCTAAGTGAGTCCATCTCAATAGATTTTTATTTTATTTCAAAGCATTGATTTTGTTTACAAATAATTACCAAATGTTCTGAAACGACAGCGGCTATTGAGGCACCATTAACTTTATTATTGGACTCATTCGGGTTCTGAGATATTTTTCATCACATGTAAAACAGAATAAAAATCAACTGAATTAACTTCCTGCTGATTTTAAATTCTCTACAGCGTGTTTTACTTTATTAGGTGATTGTAGTCATTAATATGTTGGCAGAGATGCAAGATAATGAACTCATAATGAACTTCCTGTGTTTCAGAAAAGATTCTTGCCATTACAGGAGGTGCAGGTATGACTTATGGTTTTTATGTCTGTTATCGTGAAATAGACAGTTGGTTGTCTGTATTAAAAGAGTCCATAAAGTTTAGGGCTAATAATAAATAGGCCCTACCACCTAGGCCAGCAGGGGTGTCAAACTCCAGTCTTCGAGGGCCATTGTCCTGTAACTTTTAGATGTGTTCCTGGTCCAACACGCCTGAATCAAATGGCTGAACTACCTCCTTAGTATACAGTCTAGTTCTCCAGAGTCCTGCTAATGACCTAATTATTTGACTCATGTGTGGTGAAGCAGAGGCACATCTAAAGGTAGAAGGACACCGACTTTTGTGTTACTTTTTGTTTTGTTTGTAAGTCTTTGGAATAAGTCAGATCAGAAACTGGCTGCAGTTCCTTTTTTTTTTTATATTTAGTTTGCATTATCCCCTCCTTGAACCGCCACCTTAACGTGGTGGAGGGGCTTGAATGCCCCAATTATCCAAGAGGCTATGTTGTCTGGGGCTTAAATGCCCCTGGGTCTCCCATGGCAAACAGGTTCTAGGTGAAAGGTCAGACAAAGAGCGGTTCAAGACACCCTCATGAGGACTACACAAACAAGGCATGTGATGTCACCCGGTACGGCGGAGCTGGGGTCCCACCCTGGAGCCAGGCCTGGGGTCCCGTCAGAGAGTGCCTGGTGGCTGGGTTGCTCTTCGTGGGACCCAACCGGGCCATGCCCGAAGGAGAGACGCGAGGACATCCCCCAGTGGGCCCACCACCTGCAGGGGGAACAGTGAAGGACCAGTGCAAAGAGGATTGGGTGGCGGACGAAGGTGGAGACCTCGGCGCCCCGATCCCCGGATGCTTAGGCTGGCTCTAGGGACGTGGAATGTCACCTCACTGGAGGGGAAGGAGCCTGAGCTTGTGCGGGAGGTCGAGAGATATCGAGTAGAAATAGTCAGGCTCGCATCCACGCACAGCGTGGGCTCTGGAACCCATCTCCTCGAGAGGTGTTGGACTCTCTTCTACTCTGGAGTGGCCCACGTGGAGATGCAGCGGGCTGGGGTCGATTTTCTTGTTGCCCCCCAGCTCAGCCGTCTCTTGTTGGG
Organism: Girardinichthys multiradiatus; assembly: GCF_021462225.1. Classification (NCBI taxonomy): domain Eukaryota; kingdom Metazoa; phylum Chordata; class Actinopteri; order Cyprinodontiformes; family Goodeidae; genus Girardinichthys; species Girardinichthys multiradiatus. The sequence continues at coordinate 15,886,323 of NC_061811.1, read as the reverse complement.
GTTTACGCCAGCGGTTGAGAGGGTCGCATCCCTGCACCTTCGGGTTGGGACAGGTCTCTAACTGTCGTTTCGGCCTACGGGCCGGGCGGTAGTGCGGAGTACCTGGCCTTCTTAACGTCCCTGTCGGGGGTGCAGGATAGTGCCCTTCCCAGGAACTCCATTGTTCTGCTGGGGGACTTCGACACCCACATGGGAAACGACAGTGACACCTGGAGAGGCGTAATTGGGAGGAATGGCCTTCCCGATCTGAATCTGAGTGGTGTTTCGTTATTGGATTTCTGTGCTAGTCACGGATTGTCCATAATGAACACCTTGTTCAAGCATAAGGGTGTCCATCAATCAGTTGGCACTGATGGACACATTTTTATTTTACTGGTTATATATAGGGATAAACTAACATCATGTCACTGTTTAATTGGTGCTAAAACAACAATTAAATAATAGGCTAAATTTTAATTAAGTACCTTCTGTTGCATTAACTTATCTGCTTTCTCTCTACACAATGGATTGGTTGGATGTTTACTGGCCTTGTGAATTACCTTCAACAAGAAGTGAGCCAAAAAATTCTAAATGTTAAACACCCTGTTTTTATCTATTTCAATTGCTTTTCTTTTAAAAGTTTTTCATTTATTAAATCTTATTTCATCCTAATTGAGTTTTTTAGTTTCTTACCAACTTTCCTGAAACTTTCATGGATCTTACATATTATTTTCCCGGAAACTAGAAGGTACTTTAGTTGTTAGAGGAACTTAGGTGGTATATTTTGGACCTTACCAGGCAATTTCCTGGAGATATCTTAACACTTACTAGCTACTTTTCCTGTAACTTGCATCGAACTAACTAATTATGTCCTTGGAACTTAACTGGTGCTTTCCTGTAACCTTTATAGAATTTACCTACCTTGTACCTACCTTTTTTGGAACTTTTAAAGAACCTACCAGGTATTTTTCCTGAACTTTCTGGGTATGTTCAGGAGTTGGACTGTATTATGGGAATACATAGAATCTAATAAATTGCATGAAAGTTTTAAGAAAGTTCCTAGTAAGTTCTAGGAAAATAACTGGTAGGTTTCATAAAGCAACGCCTAAGTTCCAGAAAAGTACTGGGTAAACTCCATAAAAGTAACCTGTAAGTTCCATAAACATTCCAGCAATACCTGGAAAGTTCCATGAAGTAACCTCTAAGATCCGAGAAAGTACAGTCTGCATTATGTCAAGCAACTATACAGTAAACACTTTGTTTATATTGATTGATTTATTGAGCACAAATGTGAGCAGTTATACATATTGTATCTTCCCAACAGAATATACAAAGCTTCAAACTTTATTTTTTTGCCTTTACAGAAGGATGAGCAGAAGCAGCATAATCTCATAATTTAGAAAATACTAACAGCAAGACCGACACCTAACACACAACCTTCAACAAGATATATTAAAAGAAAAAAATAATATGTTTCTTTCAGTTGTATTAGATCATTCTTATGTTAAATCCTGAATCTACTCATTGAGACATGATTATGGTGTATTATACAGGATACAACAGGATTTGTAAATTTGCTGGAGATGAGAAAATATGTTCCTTTCCATTCTAGGGATTGTCTTGCACCGTTACATTTACATTACAAATCTTTGATACCATCCAGCCAACTGTACTTCCAGCACCAGCCACAGCTCCAGTTCCAAACCATCCTAGTCCTGTCATACCTGTAGTGAAACAATGTATTTGAGAAAGTCAGCGTTCAGCTTTTGTAGCATGAAGCAACTTTTTGTTTTGACCTTTACATCTTTAGAGATACTTTGAAATGCTCTGGCGTAATAGAGGAGGAACCCTAACTGGCCAACTTTAGATGTCCTTTATTTCATTGGCTTTATAATGTCATCTGACTCCCACATTGTCTAAATAACCTGATAGGCTGGCCACCTTGCAAGTCGGTTTTTAAATAAAGTTTTTTTGAGAATATGAGACCAGACCTCATACGAAGCTTCCATCCAAGCAAGAAACATGACCCAACGGATCTACTAAGATCTAGATAGTCTTTGATGGATTTTTTTCCTGTTTCTTAAAGATGGTTGCAATAAATGTTTGTTAAGCCACACAAAGTCACTCAGACGTTCTTCAAGAATGTAACCCGGCTCTAAATCCATAATGAGATGCCTGGAAAAGATCTCATGTTGACATTCATTATTTTACCGATAAGCTGCTTTGATTTTCAGGGGAAACATTGCTGTTGCTGATTGGTGAAATACTTTTTTATTTTTATTTTAAGAAAAGTAAGCTGAAAGCAATTTTTCTTTTAAAGTTACTTTAAAAGTATGTTAATATTAACCAAATTTTTGGTCTTTGTTTGTACCAAACAATATTTTATGAGGGAATTAATCCTGAATTAAAGGTTGTTCATACTCCTCCGATAGATAATTTTCTTACTTGTTTGCACATATTAAAACCCTGTTTACCAATAGACTGTAAGGTTGCCACCAGGCCTCCAGCTGGAATCCCCCCTCCATAGAAAACGGTAAATGAAGACATCATCTTTGCAGCAATGGAGCCCGCTGCTATTCCGGTTGTGGTGAAGCCAAGTGCAGCCAGAAGAGCAGGAGTCAGAGCCACAGTAGCTACACCTCCTGCACAAAAAGCATGACTAATGAAGCTTTTATGTCACAATTGTTAAAAAATACAGTCAGATAATCACGTACCTGCACCCATAACGATTACCTATTGATTAAACAGTTAAAAACGTCACATTTAGCAAGAACTAAAGAATTGTTCAATTAAATGAGAAATTGTGCCCAAGCTTTTGAGAAGTGGATGTATACACTCACATATTTCTTCCTCCATGTTTTTGCGGTTGGTATCAGCTGTTAACCGGTGCTGTTCTGGATGATGTAGGAAAGAGGCTGGGCTGGACAGATGAACTTTCATTTCTCAGAAAATGAAAGAAATTACCAACATCTGAACAGGAGAGGGAAGCAAAAGGCAGACAGGGATCTGAAAGGAGGAGGGTTTTGAAATGGGAGGAACGTTTCCATCCTATTTATTGCTCAGACATAATATTGGACTTCCATTCCAATAAGGAAACAAACATGGGACTACGTGAGTAGAACTCTCATTTAAATATATCTGTAATCATTAATTTTTAAACGTATCACACCAAATATTTTAATACTTGCTGAGCTTCAATTTGATGCAATTGCTTTTCTATTTCAGTAACTATAGCAGCAGCTTCTGTAATCACCGCAGGTGAGATTCTACAGAAAGTCTTTATTATTTTCACATCTATAATACGTTTTTTATTGAGTATTTTAACACTGCTACTTCAGAGAGTGATTGATACATTTCCCTCTTGTGCCCTTAAGGCGGAGCGGTTGTGGCTGCCCCGGTGGTTCTAGGGGCCATCGGCTTCACCTCCATCGGAATCGCTGCTGGTTCCTACGCGGCAGGCATGATGTCTACAGCAACTTTTAGTTTTGACCTTTACATCTTTAGAGATACTTTGAAATGCTCTGGCGTAATAGAGGAGGAACCCTAACTGGCCAACTTTAGATGTCCTTTATTTCATTGGCTTTATAATGTCATCTGACTCCCACATTGTCTAAATAACCTGATAGGCTGGCCACCTTGCAAGTCGGTTTTTAAATAAGAAAGTTTGTTTGTGAATATGAGACCAGACCTCATACGAAGCAAGAAACATGACCCAACGGATCTACTAGGGCTCATCCCCAATAGGAAAGTGACAAGGATTACCATAATATAGGCTAGTGTTGGGACCCACAGCCATGGTTACAACAGGAAATGCGGTACGAACTTTTCTGGAACCTTCAAAATAAATTGCATTAACCTACTTCCAGCACAACTTAGGAATTGGGGTAACAGCAAACTTCCCATTATGCCACTGCCCGTATAAAAGCCCGACCTTTCCAATGAACCGATCTCTTCCTTGCCGGTGATGACCGGGACAGGAGGGACACAGCGCGCTAATGTCTCTTTGCAGGCAAATAGACATAAACTCTTCAACTGGATCCAAGAGTGTCATACGATCACCGATCATATGCACTAAGTTAAGTATGAATGAATTACTGTCTGTGTATCCGGTATTTTCATTCATGAACGGGGGTGATTAAGCGTTGCTTGACTTTCTCACTGAGATCTACAGAAAGCAAACTGTTTCCAGAGAATTCCCTGCAGACACCCTGTCTCTACGACACTGAGTGGAGCAGTTTTCCAGTGTGAAGGAAGGACAGAGCGAGCCGCATCACCGTGGTTACGGCAGTAACTGTGCAATTGGCCGTCTGACAGAACGAGCCCCCCCCCACAGCTGAAGATAACCCTTTTGTTCACAGAGCTTTCTTCAAACTTCGTCGTCGCCCGGACAACTTTTCCTCAGCACGGTTCATATACGAGGTTAGGGTTTGGGCAGAGTGATAGAAGTGATTTAGAATGAAATCTAAACGTTTTTCATTTATGAAGTTTGGTTTTGTTTGTGTTGAAACTCCACTATCTTGGTGCTAGCAGACTATCTGCTCAGCATGTGCTCAGTTTTGTGTTCTGTGTTTGTGTGTTTTTAAAGTTAAGACAAACTTTATTTAAAGGGTGATTTTAAACACAGAAGATTGATCATAACGCGCCATCCGCGTTTATGTCAATGTTATGTTAATGAAGCATGTTAACCCTTTATTAACGGTATTTTAAAGGTGTGTGTGTTTGATTCTGGTGCTAAGCTATCAGCTTCTTTTGTTAGCTTTAACTGCTAACAAGCTAAGAACATGTGCTTGCTGCTAAAGAATATTTACCCAGAAAGGTTGTTAGTTTTCAATCTAGTAAATAATTGTTCCCTAAACATTATTTTACTAAACTTGATAACTAAGTAAACACCATTAAGCCCATTTCCCCAGAAAGATTTGGCTCTTTTCCAAAATATTTCCTTAAATATTTGACCATTTCTTTAATATTTCTTTAAATATTATTTTAATAAATAAAGGCAGCTAGTGAGACACCGTTGAGAATTGGTCATCCAGAAGGTTGGTTTTATTCAGCAGATCATTCTTTAAAACATTATTTTATTAAAATAATATTTTATCTGATCTTGCATTGTGAAGGGTTGTCTAAAGGTGTGCTGATTATTGCCTAAGTTGGTTCCAAGACTAACTTAACTTCAATTCCAGATTCTTCAAGATAATCCTTGGTTCTCAAACATAAACATTGCATGGTAATGTTGCATCACTCTTTTGGTCATGGTTTCAATCATCTTTAATCAACTTGTTTATATTGTACATAGCCCATTAGTCTTTGTTATTCTTTAATTCTGCTTGGTAGTTTAGTTGGGTTGTTTTAGCATAGTAAAGAGTTTGTTGATTGAAATATGTTTGACTTTGAGTTGACTGATTTTTATTAATAAATTCTTGTATTTTGAGAAATTGTGTGAATTAATTCCATGTGTGTGCAGAGTTTTGCTGTTCAATAATGTCAGAGTTTGGCTCATCCCTTTCTATTTTGTCCTAATACCACCGCCTTACTGGGCTGGTATTCACAGGACAACCCTTAACAGACCGAAATATTATTTGATTAAATATTAATATTAAATATTAAATGATATATTCAGATTCATAGTCACAACACTAGGCAGTAAATATTAAATAGATATTTAGTAATTTAATTCTGTCTTCCAGTGAGAATTTTTGTCCATAAAGTATCAACATTCAAGAAGCTAGCATTTAGCAAAGAGTGGAAGAGCTCCAGCACCTGTAGCTGTAACAAGTAAATGTTTTTTCTCAACTCTTTTCTGCCTTTTTAAAGATTACTTCATCAACTGTTATATTTTAACATTATATGATTTAATTGACAAAGATATGTAGCTTAAAAAAAAAAAACACTTTAACATAGTGTGTCGACAATAGCGCTGCTTTATAAACTAAATATAAACTATATTAGTTTTATATTTGGTGATGAAAATGTTCAAGAAAGCCATTAAGATGTTTTGGTAAATTCATAATAAGAAACTACAACCAGGTTTTCGTTCTTTACCAAAGCGGCAGCTGTAGCCAGATGCTACTTTTTGCTATCTTTGGTCTATGTTTGTAATTGAACCAAAGCAGAAAGCCATTTTAGTTAAAAACTACGGTGGGTTAATGACTGTGAAACTGGTGCTGGATTAATAGCTTCAACGTTAGCCAAATGTCATTTGATCAGCCCCAGTTCTAAATCCAAAATGCTTAGCTCAAACCTATTGTTCTACTCTGAACAGTTCGACTTGAAACACAATTTAAGAATTCAATCTTTTTTCTGTCTGTAAAAAACACAAAACTGACCAAAATGAATAAAATGTGGAAAAATTTGCATCAAACTGCAGCTTAATGAGAATAAAAAATAGTGAGAATAGTGTTAGTTGGGGGAGTGGGTGTGTGTCTGGGTGGGTGTGGCGACCGCTGATGCTCCCCAAGGGTGGCATTCATGCAAGGACCACCACTAACGCATAAAGTAATAACCTGCACTGCAGTGGCAGTAGACACAGTGTTGCTGAAGATGGAGAGGGTAGGAAATGCAGGAGGTGTTCCCCAGAAGTCCACCGTCATGTCCACAGGTGGTTCTGATCGCACCAAGGGACCAGGCGATCCACCTCCTCTCTGTTTTACAGCGTCCCGTTGCACTTTTTGTTCAGGTAGTTTATTTTCTTTATAGCAGTGTGTCAAGAAGTGCTTTATTTGTTGAAGCATTAAAAGTAGATGAAATTTAAATTAAATGTCCTTCATAATAGTGCTCAATATGCTCTAATGCCAAACATTAAAGCATCTTGAGGTCACAAACGATTGTAAGGAGTAGTTGCTATTTAATTTACTTTTACGTTTTAAGCAAATGTATTAAATGAGTTTTGCTCATCACTATTTCTTCTTATTTAATCAAATTTAAACCCTTTAGCATAAAATTTTGAATCCCAGCCCTAAATGGATCTATTGATGACAGTATGTGCAGATTTCTGGGGACATTGGATGAATGTTCACAAAGTCACATGTTCTGACTGATAGAGGCCAGGTTGATTTAGCTTTATTTTTAAATTTTGTTTACAGCAAAAACTCTTAAATCCTCAGCAAACCAGAAAATGCCTTAAAAAAGCCAGCAAAATTATGGAGAAATTGCTGCAAATGGAAAGCTTTTCCTTAAGGAGCACTTTGGATATTTGGATCTAGCACCACCTTTTGCATGTATGATCACATCATGATCTGCTCCGATTAGAGCTATTTATAGACCACCTTCAAGTTTGACCAGTTTGAGCAGTTTTGTCACCACAGAGTAGAAAAAATCTGTCTGAAAACAGATGTAGTATTTATCATCAGAAATACGATGGCATGTTCTAAAGGAAAGGCAAAAAATGAGACACAATCACAGATAAACACTTTTCAAATTCTTTTATTTATAATCCTTCATTTGGTAACATTGTTTACCCTGAGGCTCGAGCTAAATTGTAATTTGTCGTTTCTTCCTTTTGGGAAAGTAAACTTTATTCTTCCTTATGGTCAATTTCTGAGTGATGTTTGCCTCAAATAATAAGGGCTGCAATTCCTCCAAGAACTCCCCCAGTACTGGCCACACCTGCAGTGGCACCTGCGGTTAGACCAGCCATATATGGCTGGTCTAATAAATAATAATAATAATAAAGTACACATTTGCTGGCGCTTTGTTAAAGTTAGAACATTTTAACCACGTTCCAAGCACAGAAATCGATGAGTTTTTGCAAGAGCTTCACCACTTAACCAGTTCTGTCTCAGCAGCCCACACAGATGGTGTCCTGGCTAAGATCTTTCATAAGCACAGGCTCCAAATTGACAGAGATATCATAGGGGAAAAAACTGCTTCTCTGTGCAAAGGGAACCCTAATAATAAAGCCATAGAGAAGGGTGGTCCTTTGAGTTCTGCATACCAAAGAAAACAATATTACAAGGCCAGTCAGTCAGTCATTTTCTACCGCGTATTCCATAGTGGGTCGCAGGGGAGCTGGTGCCTATCTCCAGCAGTCTATGGGCGAAAGGCAGGGTACACCCTGGACAGGTCGCCAGTCCATCACAGGGCAACACACAAACAACCACACACATTCATACACCTAAGGGCAATTTAGAGTGACCAATTAACCTAACAGGCATGTCTTTGGACTGTGGGAGGAAGCCAGAGTACCCGGTGAGAACCCACACGTGCACGGGGAGAACATGCAAACTCCATACAGAAAGACCACTGCTGGGAATTGAACCCAGGCTGCAATATAGTGTGTTGTTACAAAAAACAAGGTGAAACAGAGAAGGAAGAAGTTGTGTACAAGTCTTTTTGGGATGGTTTGCATTGTAAGCAAAACAGTTTTTTTTCAGGGCAAGAGTTAAGGGTATCTATTGGTTTGTATGTTGATGACTTTGAGGTCTGTAACCCCCTTGGCACCTCCCGTAAAACCCAGACTTTGTGGAGTGTATTTGGTGCTGAGTAACCAGCCGCCAGGATCTCATTCATCTTTGTCCTCGATTTACTTGGCTGTTCTTTGCAAAACGGATCATGTGAAGTTATATGGTTATGATAAGGTTTTAGAGCCACTCACACGTGATCTAAAGGCGTTGGAAGTTGATAGAATTTTTGTCCCACAAAAAACGGCTTGCGCATTGCAAGACCTTAATGTTCAACTAATATTACACTAAGTCAGTAATCCTTCAAAGACACAGGCTCCTCATTGAACATGTGAGATTTTGATGGTTATGTATTCCTCTGGAACAAAACATGATTGACTTAACATTCATTTTTTTTCTGACAGACGATGAACACTACGATGTCCTCAGCAGTCCTCAGAATGATCCTGGGGCCAGACAGCTGCCAAAGGGTGGTGTTTCCTACTGGCCTTCCTACAACTGTGCCTGAACTGCAGAGTGAGATAAAAACTAATTGCAAACTTTCTGAACCATTTCGTCTGCAGTTCATGGACACGCTTTTTGACAATTCGTTTATGAACTTAACTTCCATGGACAAAATAGAAGACAAAGCTACTGTCAAGGTGATATACACAACCTGCGAAGCTCAAGATGCTGGTGCTCTCAGTTTTCCGTGTTCAGCCATCACTCCTCCTCGTGACATGATATCTGATTCTGGTGGCTCTATTCCCACATCAAAGTCCACTTCTTCACGGACTTTGTGGCCTGATACATTCATTGTACCTCGTTTTTTGTATGATGCAGAGTTGAAGCTTGAAAAGGCACATGAGGCTCTCAGAAAAAATGGGACTTTGCTGATCCCCGATCCAAAGCTGAAATCAGATGTACTACAGGGGTTGATACAGGAGGTAGTCAAACATAAAGTGTATCTCACCGACCAGGAGTTCGATCAGGTTGCAGAAGCCCTCATCATGAGGCATCCATGTTTGGAGGAAAGGGGCTCAAACACTGGCTATGGTGGATGGAAAACCAGCCTCAAGTACAAGTTGTCAAACTACTGCACACACCTCCGAAAAATGGGTTGTCCTGAAGTATGTATAAATGCCCTGAAGTGTAAACCAGATGGAAAGCGTTCTCCTGCCTTTAATGTAAAGAAACCAAAGAGGGGTGAGGTGGCATATTGCCCATCATTTCCACTTGGAGAAAGCCACCAGTCCTTGGAGAAGATGAGGGTTGAACTCCTATTAGATCTCAAGAGACAAAATAATCAACAGACAGTAAGGGATAAAATGGATAAATCCTTTGCATTAAGACAGCAAGAAATACTCTGTGATGCTCCAATTATCAGTGATCTACAAGAGAGATGGCCTGCTCTCTTTGATGCAAAGGAGGTAAGAAATCTTGACTTCAAAGTAAGTTATTTGTTCTGTAATTTTTCTGTAGCAGCCAAATTATTGTGTGGCTCCATGAAAATATGGTTTTGTTTGTCATATTTGATTTCTAAGGGCATAATTGAGATGTCTAATAATATCGAATGAGTCTGAATGTACTTGATTGCTTTGATGAAGCATCCTGTCACCTGGTGAAAACCTTTGTTGATCTAAATCGCATGGATAGTGTGGTTTTATTTTTTTGCTGAAAAATATTTTTATTGTTCTTTCAGATTAACGCAGAATTTAAGAGGATCACAACTATGCAGCTACAGTCAATGTTTCTCTCACAACTTGACATGGACTCTGCGATTCTCCTGGGGGTGTTTGAGAAGCAGAAGGGGCAGCGAGGCAAAGAATTAGAGGACATGGCTACCAGAATGACAGTAAGAACTACTTTAACTTTAAATTATAAATGCATTGCACTAGTGATAACCCTTAAACTGGTTAGTTTCTCAAAATTTGATTAAACAGGACCCCTAACACGATCTTACTATTACATGCAGTGTATTTAAACACGTACCTATCATAAATTTTATTTAAAAGTTTTCACTCCCCTGTGGTTATAAAGTAATTTGTCTGCTGTGATGGATTTGATTAGTTGTAGATTAAAATTTAGGTAGGATTGTAATTCAAAGTTGGAATGACCATTATTAAGAAGAGCAATAGAGGCGGCAGTCTATCGTGCTTTCATGTGTCACCATGTGGCTGTTGATCCACACAGCAGGAACTGCTGGACAAACAATTTACCCCTACCCCTCCACTGCCGCTTAGTAGCAGCTTCTTCAGATGTGCTTGTAAGACAGACCGCTACAGGAGATCCTTCCTGTCCACAGCCATCAGCATCTAAAACGGCTCTTTGAAGAAACCTTCATAATATGAGCCACAACAACGTTTAATTTTGCTTTGGGATTAATAAACAATTTTTGAATTGAATTGAATTACTTTCACAGCAGGGTATGTAAATGAATGCGTTAACATCCATAAATTCTTTACACGCACTTCATTCAGATCATGTCTTTTTTTTTTTTTTGCCAATTTTTGTCTTTGTTTTGACAACTTGTTAAAATGTTATGTGTTGTAATAACCTTTCAGGATGACATTGATACTGCCAGGGAGAGTATCATAAGAGGACTCTGCATTTTCCTCAACAAGGACCCTGATGACCTTGTCCAGGAGTACATGGTAAGTTTGTGTAGGTGTAAGCAAGGTGTAAAGTTTTAAAGAATAATTTTTAACTAGAATAAAAAAATTTCTAAACATGAATCTGGCCTATACAAAGCATTTTACAATGAAAACAAGAATCTGTTTTTTCTTTTTTCTTAAACAAGATGTTTAATATTTTTATACAGTTTTGCCTCAATTACTGCTATGGGTGGGTTCAACTTTTACCAAATGGCATGTTTTATTTGATTATTAAATTAGTTTATTATTTAATTGAATGAATGGGATTACCCCAGTCGTTTCACCCCTAGTAAAGTATAAAAGTAGAATCTACATGTGTCTTAAAAAAAATCTAAAATGAAATTCTTTTTTATCACCAGGACATGACTGAGGCTACTACACTAAGTGCCATAGAAGCAACAACTGTTGGAATCTACATATCTAGAGGAACTCCCAACGGTGACAATAATGATGTCGGAGTTGTTATTGAAGGTGTGGTTGTGCTTCGCGATCTTGACAATGTGGCCCTTGCATCTGCAATGCTGTTTGGTCTTTGTTACTGCTAAAATTTGAGGTACCCACAAAATCTTCCTTACACCTTTGAGGTTTTTCAAAAAATAATAATGGAGTTGGATGCAGCCCAACTTTCAAAAAAGGTGCAAAGCCTGAAAGCTAAAATGCATCAGTAATGACCAATCCCTGTTTTTGAAAAACTTTGAAAAAACTGATGTGGCTTGTTCTCTTCCACCAGTATTTGTTAAGCAAAGATGACTGCAACAGTTAGCCAATAGAGTAAGTGTTAATGTCTTAGTGTATTATTTATTTCAAGTTGACATTCATTCACATGTTCATTTCATGTTACTTATTGTCAGTGGGAAACCTGACTACCAGTTTTGCTGGACATTCGGTGCAATGTGTGCATCAAACTCAATTTATAATATAATGCTGTTCTATAATGGATGTAAAATGTGCCATTTTGAATGTTCTTCCAGGTTATAAAATAAAATGTTGTGTGGGGAGGGAGGGGCGGGGGATCAGATACCAGTTTTGTTGTACATTTTGGAGCAATGTGTGCATCAATACATGATTTATAATGTATTGCTGTGCCAGTTTGACTGTTCTTCCAGGTTATGGAATAAAATGACTGCACCAATGAGCCAATGCAATAATTGTTAATGAGCGATTGCATTTAAAAACAAACTGACATTTCATGTGTGTTGAGGTCCAGATACCAGTTTTATTGTACGTTTTGGTGCAATTTATTTTCATCAATACACCCTTTATAATGGTTGTAAAATGTGCCATTTTAACTTTTTCCAAGACATTGAATAAAAGCTTTTATTGTTTCAAACTTCTTTCTAAATGTCAACTTATTTGGTGGGGAGAAAGTGGGTAACAGGATGTTGAAAATAGAATTAACTATATGTACATTTAAAATCTGTTTTTGATTTAGAATAACGTGTTTTTGAAATTTTTAATGATATTAAAGTAATAACGTTATCAAGGTGTCATTAGAATATAAAATTAATGCTGAATTTAAGTAATCAAATTGTGTTGTAATAAAATGATTGAGTTGTGTTGAAGTAAAATGGCAATGATTGCAGAACTTAATTTATTCAAACAAATTTTAATAATTTTGTAGCAACATAAAATACTTGTGTTTACTGAATATAACAACGTTGTGTTAAATGAACACAACAGTGTAGACTGCTGCCAAAGTAAAAACTTTGTGTGCGACCAATGTCCACTATTGCATTGAGTAAATCCAATGCATTTTTTTTTTCAGTGGGTAAACACCACATAAAGATTATCGTAACTCCAGGTAAGTCACATCTGTTTTATGTATTTGTTTCGTCTTTTGTGAGACAAGTTGCACAGGAGAACCTTTTACCTGCTAACTGCAGAAGAGCCACTAGACTTCCTGCTGCAACCCCTCCTCCGTTCGCGATGGCTGCTGTAGACATCATGCCTGCCGCGTAGGAACCAGCAGCGATTCCGATGGAGGTGAAGCCGATGGCCCCTAGAACCACCGGGGCAGCCACAACCGCTCCGCCTTAAGGGCACAAGAGGGAAATGTATCCATCACTCTCTGAAGTAGCAGTGTTAAAATACTCAATAAAAAACGTATTATAGATGTGAAAATAATAAAGACTTTCTGTAGAATCTCACCTGCGGTGATTACAGAAGCTGCTGCTATAGTTACTGAAATAGAAAAGCAATTGCATCAAATTGAAGCTCAGCAAGTATTAAAATATTTGGTGTGATACGTTTAAAAATTAATGATTACAGATATATTTAAATGAGAGTTCTACTCACGTAGTCCCATGTTTGTTTCCTTATTGGAATGGAAGTCCAATATTATGTCTGAGCAATAAATAGGATGGAAACGTTCCTCCCATTTCAAAACCCTCCTCCTTTCAGATCCCTGTCTGCCTTTTGCTTCCCTCTCCTGTTCAGATGTTGGTAATTTCTTTCATTTTCTGAGAAATGAAAGTTCATCTGTCCAGCCCAGCCTCTTTCCTACATCATCCAGAACAGCACCGGTTAACAGCTGATACCAACCGCAAAAACATGGAGGAAGAAATATGTGAGTGTATACATCCACTTCTCAAAAGCTTGGGCACAATTTCTCATTTAATTGAACAATTCTTTAGTTCTTGCTAAATGTGACGTTTTTAACTGTTTAATCAATAGGTAAATACATCGTTATGGGTGCAGGTACGTGATTATCTGACTGTATTTTTTAACAATTTTGACATAAAAGCTTCATTAGTCATGCTTTTTGTGCAGGAGGTGTAGCTACTGTGGCTCTGACTCCTGCTCTTCTGGCTGCACTTGGCTTCACCACAACCGGAATAGCAGCGGGCTCCATTGCTGCAAAGATGATGTCTTCGTTTACCGTTTTCTATGGAGGGGGGATTCCAGCTGGAGGCCTGGTGGCAACCTTACAGTCTATTGGTAAACAGGGTTTTAATATGTGCAAACAAGTAAGAAAATTATCTATCGGAGGAGTATGAACAACCTTTAATTCAGGATGAATTCCCTCATAAAATATTGTTTGGTACAAACAAAGACCAAAAATTTGGTTAATATTAACATTCTTTTAAAGTTACTTTAAAAGAAAAATTGCTTTCAGCTTACTTTTCTTAAAATAAAAATAAAAAAGTATTTCACCAATCAGCAACAGCAATGTTTCCCCTGAAAATCAAAGCAGCTTATCGGTAAAATAATGAATGTCAACATGAGATCTTTTCCAGGCATCTCATTATGGATTTAGAGCCGGGTTACATTCTTGAAGAACGTCTGAGTGACTTTGTGTGGCTTAACAAACATTTATTGCAACCATCTTTAAGAAACAGGAAAAAAATCCATCAAAGACTATCTAGATCTTAGTAGATCCGTTGGGTCATGTTTCTTGCTTGGATGGAAGCTTCGTATGAGGTCTGGTCTCATATTCTCAAAAAAACTTTATTTAAAAACCGACTTGCAAGGTGGCCAGCCTATCAGGTTATTTAGACAATGTGGGAGTCAGATGACATTATAAAGCCAATGAAATAAAGGACATCTAAAGTTGGCCAGTTAGGGTTCCTCCTCTATTACGCCAGAGCATTTCAAAGTATCTCTAAAGATGTAAAGGTCAAAACAAAAAGTTGCTTCATGCTACAAAAGCTGAACGCTGACTTTCTCAAATACATTGTTTCACTACAGGTATGACAGGACTAGGATGGTTTGGAACTGGAGCTGTGGCTGGTGCTGGAAGTACAGTTGGCTGGATGGTATCAAAGATTTGTAATGTAAATGTAACGGTGCAAGACAATCCCTAGAATGGAAAGGAACATATTTTCTCATCTCCAGCAAATTTACAAATCCTGTTGTATCCTGTATAATACACCATAATCATGTCTCAATTTATTAGATTCAGGATTTAACATAAGAATGATCTAATACAACTGAAAGAAACGTATTTTTTTATTTTGTGTTAGGTGTCGGTCTTGCTGTTAGTATTTTCTAAATTATGAGATTATGCTGCTTCTGCTCATCCTTCTGTAAAGGCAAAAAAATAAAGTTTGAAGCTTTGTATATTCTGTTGGGAAGATACAATATGTATAACTGCTCACATTTGTGCTCAATAAATCAATCAATATAAACAAAGTGTTTACTGTATAGTTGCTTGACATAATGCAGACTGTACTTTCTCGGATCTTAGAGGTTACTTCATGGAACTTTCCAGGTATTGCTGGAATGTTTATGGAACTTACAGGTTACTTTTATGGAGTTTACCCAGTACTTTTCTGGAACTTAGGCGTTGCTTTATGAAACCTACCAGTTATTTTCCTAGAACTTACTAGGAACTTTCTTAAAACTTTCATGCAACTTATTAGATGCTAAGTATTCCCATAATACAGTCCAACTCCTGAACATACCCAGAAAGTTCAGGAAAAATACCTGGTAGGTTCTTTAAAAGTTCCAAAAAAAGTAGGTACAAGGTAGGTAAATTCTATAAAGGTTCCAGGAAAGCACCAGTTAAGTTCCAAGGACATAATTGGTTAGTTCAATGCAAGTTACAGGAAAAGTAGCTAGTAAGTTTTAAGATATCTCCAGGAAATTGCCTGGTAAGGTCCAAAATTTACCATCTAAGTTCCTCTAACAACTAAAGTACCTTCTAGTTTCTGGGAAAATAATTTGTAAGATCCATGAAAGTTTCAGGAAAGCTGGTAAGAAACTAAAAAACTCAATTAGGATGAAATAAGATTTAATAAATGAAATTTTTTTAAAAGACAAGCAATTGATTACATCCGATTCTGTTAAGACCTTTATCTGAAAGAACAAACGCTTTCCGTTGTTATGCAGTCATCGACAGAGGTCTACAAAAGTACGATTATGTGTTCGCTGCAGAAAATATTAGTAGAAATAGATAAAAACTGGGTGTTTAACATTTAGGATTTTTTGGCTCACTTCTTGTTGAAGGTAATTCACAAGGCCAGTAAACATCCAACCAATCCATTGTGTAGAGAGAAAGCAGATAAGTTAATGCAACAGAAGGTACTTAATTAAAATGTAGCCTATTATTTAATTGTTGTTTCAGCACCAATTAAACAGTGACATGATGTTAGTTTATCCCTATATATAACCAGTAAAATAAAAATGTGTCCATCAGTGCCAACTGATTGATGGACACCCTTATGCTTGAACAAGGTGTTCATTATGGACAATCCGTGACTAGCATAGAAGTCCAATAACAAAACACCACTCAGATTCAGATCGGGAAGGCCATTCCTCCCGATCACGCCTCTCCAGGTGTCACTGTTGTTTCCCATGTGGGTGTCGAAGTCCCCCAGCAGAACAATGGAGTCTCCGGGAGGGGCACTATCCTGCACCCCCGACAGGGACGTTAAGAAGGCCGGGTACTCCGCACTGCCGCCCAGCCTGTAGGCCGAAACGACAGTCAGAGACCTGTCCCCAACCCGAAGGCGCAGGGATGCGACCCTCTCAACCGCTGGCATAAACCCCAACAAGAGACGGCTGAGCTGGGGGGCAACAAGAAAATCGACCCCAGCCCGCCGCATCTCCACGTGGGCCACTCCAGAGTAGAACAGAGTCCAACACCTCTCGAGGAGATGGGTTCCAGAGCCCACGCTGTGCGTGGAGGCGAGCCTGACTATTTCTAGTCGATATCTCTCGACCTCCCGCACAAGCTCAGGCTCCTTTACCCCAGTGAGGTGACATTCCCCAGAGCCAGCCTAAGCATCCGGGGATCGGGGCGCCGAGGTCTCCACCTTCGTCCGCCACCCAATCCTCTTTGCACCGGTCCCTCACTGTTCCCTCTGCAGGTGGTGGGCCCACTGGGGGATGTCCTCGTGTCTCTCCTTCGGGCATGGCCCGGCTGGGTCCCACGAGGAGCAACCCAGCCACCAGGCACTCTCTGACGGGACCCCAGGCCTGGCTCCAGGGTGGGACCCCAGCTCCGCCGTACCGGGTGACATCACATGCCTCGTTTGTGTAGTCCTCATGAGGGTGTCTTGAACCGCTCTTTGTCTGACCTTTCACCTAGAATCTGTTTGCCATGGGAGACCCAGGGGCATTTAAGCCCCAGACAACATAGCCTCTTGGATAATTGGGGCATTCAAGCCCCTCCACCACGTTAAGGTGGCGGTTCAAGGAGGGGATAATGCAAACTAAATATAAAAAAAAAAGGAACTGCAGCCAGTTTCTGATCTGACTTATTCCAAAGACTTACAAACAAAACAAAAAGTAACACAAAAGTCGGTGTCCTTCTACCTTTAGATGTGCCTCTGCTTCACCACACATGAGTCAAATAATTAGGTCATTAGCAGGACTCTGGAGAACTAGACTGTATACTAAGGAGGTAGTTCAGCCATTTGATTCAGGCGTGTTGGACCAGGAACACATCTAAAAGTTACAGGACAATGGCCCTCGAAGACTGGAGTTTGACACCCCTGCTGGCCTAGGTGGTAGGGCCTATTTATTATTAGCCCTAAACTTTATGGACTCTTTTAATACAGACAACCAACTGTCTATTTCACGATAACAGACATAAAAACCATAAGTCATACCTGCACCTCCTGTAATGGCAAGAATCTTTTCTGAAACACAGGAAGTTCATTATGAGTTCATTATCTTGCATCTCTGCCAACATATTAATGACTACAATCACCTAATAAAGTAAAACACGCTGTAGAGAATTTAAAATCAGCAGGAAGTTAATTCAGTTGATTTTTATTCTGTTTTACATGTGATGAAAAATATCTCAGAACCCGAATGAATCCAATAATAAAGTTAATGGTGCCTCAATAGCCGCTGTCGTTTCAGAACATTTGGTAATTATTTGTAAACAAAATCAATGCTTTGAAATAAAATAAAAATCTATTGAGATGGACTCACTTAGACTCATAACCACAGACTGTTGCGGCTCAGATTTAAACACTGCTGCTGTCGCGGATGTTGTGATTCTGAATGCAAAAACGAAACTTACTGTTGCTGCGTTTACTGTCCCTCGGAAGTAAGACCACAAAATGACCACACTGATTTGAAGCAAAATAAGACTGCTTTGATGCTTTGTAGCTATCTCATAGTTTTAAGTTCTCTCAACTGCCGAGATTAAGTAAATTGCATTCTGACCCATTTATATGCGACTACTTTGTACTGCCTCCCACCTCCCGTTTAAAATCGAGGTCTGAGTTGCCCTTGAACGCAGCACTACGTTTTAGGAAGTAGCGTCGAAGATGGCGTCCAAAAAAACCAACAAAAACAAAACAACAAATGCTTCTTTTTTGTTTGTTTCTTTAAGTTTGTTTTTGGCCAACATGTGTTGGCATAAACTGAGGTAAATGCATAAAATGCAGCGCTAACTAAAAGGTTCCCATAAATGATTAGAGCTACTTATAGACCACCTTCAAGTTTGAGCAGTTTTGTCACCAAAGAGTAGAAAGAATCTGTCTGAAAACAGATGTAGTATTTATCATCAGAAATACGATGGCATGTTCTAAAGGAAAGGCGAAAAATGAGACACAATCACAGATAAACACTTTTCAAATTATTTTATTTATAATCCTTCATTTGGTAACATTGTTTACCCTGAGGCTCGAGCTAAATTGTAATTTGTCGTTTCTTCCTTTTGGGAAAGTAAACTTTATCCTTCCTTATGGTCAATGTCTGAGTGATGTTTGCCTCAAATAATAAGGGCTGCAATTCCTCCAAGAACTCCCCCAGTACTGGCCACACCTGCAGTGGCACTTGCGGTTAGACCAGCCATACCTGCAGGTAAACACCACATACAGATTATCGTAAGTCACATCTGTTTTATGTATTTGCTTCGCCTTTTGTGAAACAAGTTGCACAGGAGAACCTTTTACCTGCTGACTGCAGAACAGCCACTAGACTTCCTGCTGCAACCCCTCCTCCGTTCGCGATGGCTGCTGTAGACATCATGCCTGCCGCGTAGGAACTAGCAGCGATTCCGATGGAGGTGAAGCCGATGGCCCCTAGAACCACCGGGACAGCCGCAACCGCTCCGACTTAAGGGCACAAGAGGGAAATGTATCCATCACTCTCTGAAGTAGCAGTGTTAAAATACTCAATAAAAAACGTATTATAGATGTGAAAATAATAAAGACTTTCTGTAGAATCTCACCTGCGGTGATTGCAGAAGCTGCTCCTATAGTTACTGAAATAGAAAAGCAATTGCATCAAATTGAAGCTCAGCAAGTATTAAAATATTTGGTGTGATACGTTTAAAAATTAATGATTACAGATATATTTAAATGAGAGTTCTACTCACGTAGTCCCATGTTTGTTTCCTTATTGGAATGGAAGTCCAATATTATGTCTGAGCAATAAATAGGATGGAAACGTTCCTCCCATTTCAAAACCCTCCTCCTTTCAGATCCCTGTCTGCCTTTTGCTTCCCTCTCCTGTTCAGATGTTGGTAATTTCTTTCATTTTCCGAGAAATGAAAGTTAATCTGTCCAGCCCAGCCTCTTTCCTACATCATCCAGAATAGCACCGGTTAACAGCTGATACCAACCGCAAAAACATGGAGGAAGAAATATGTGAGTGTATACACCCACTTCTCAAAAGCTTGGGCACAATTTCTCATTTAATTGAACAATTCTTTAGTTCTTGCTAAATGTGATGTTTTTAACTGTTTAATCAATAGGTAAATACATCGTTATGGGTGCAGGTACGTGATTATCTGACTGTATTTTTTAACAATTTTGACAAAAGCTTCATTAGTCATGCTTTTTGTGCAGGAGGTGTAGCTACTGTGGCTCTGACTCCTGCTCTTCTGGCTGCACTTGGCTTCACCACAACCGGAATAGCAGCGGGCTCCATTGCTGCAAAGTGGATGTCTTCATTTATCGTTTTCTATGGAGGGGGGATTCCAACTAGAGGCCTGGTGGCAGCCATATAGAGTGTGGTTTTTCTTGAAGCGGTCGCCATTTTGAAAAGCCTTTAAAATTGCCTACGTCACATTCTTGTAATCGACCAGCATACAACAGGCATGCAATTACATGACCTCCTCAACTGAGGATTTATCATGAGATTATTTTTGAAAAAAAAAATTTTTTGACAAAAAATTACGTAGGCCATTATTTTAGGAAGGTGATGATTTAATCCTTAGGCAGCACAAATAACAGCAATAATCATATTTGCCACGTAAATATGATTACTGCCATTGTTCTGGATAAAACAAAGGACAGGTGTCCCTGGGGCATGCTCTTTTCTTTACCTCCCAACCTATTAATAGACAGTACACAGTTTTAGCTGCTGAAACAAACAAAACTTAAAATTCATGAGAATCTACATAATTAACTTGCATACTAAACCTCTCAGTCATGCTTCCCTACACTTTAACTCAAATAAATACTTATTTATTATTTAATTAAACACTAACAGATGTGTAAGTTATTTTTTTTTTTTGTTTAAATCTAAAACATTTTGTACTTATTGTGAATTTGTAGGATTTTGCAGTTCTTTCTGTCAGGATCTGCCTCTTTTAGGAGTTCTGAGTTTGAGTTCTGTCTGCTTTCTCTGCACTTGTCTGTTCTTCAGTTTCTGTTTCCATTCATTCATGTTGATTAAATTCATCTTTCATTCTTTTCTTTAGATTACTTTCTTGGATTCCTGTGTTAGATGCTTTTGTTTTTATTTCCTTGTATATCTGGTTCCTCCCTGTTTATGTTCTTTAGTTAGTCCCATTGTTAACTTATTTCTGTTTACTTAGATGTGTTGTTATTCCCCTGGATACCCTGCTCACCTGCATTAATTAGCCTCCCTCCTTCAGTTACCTTCATTTTCTCTCCCACCAGCTGCTCCTGATTTCCCTCTAATTAGCTCCCAGTGTTCAGTGGTCCACTCTCTACCCTACCTCAGTATTTATACACTCTGGGTTCATTGTTCTCCTCTGGTTCCTCCTGGCTACTACCTGTTGCATGTCTGGTTACCTGTCCATGTTCCTTGTGTCCTGTAAATAACCAGTTTCTTATTATTACTAAAGAGACTCCGCTTCTCACCATGATGCTTCAGCACTCTTGTCTGCACATTGGTCATAACTAACCTCAGCAAAACTTGATACTTTCAGTTTTCTTAAAGACATTAATCTGTGAAAGATGAGCTTAATTTTCCATTAAGTGCTCACATGCCAACAAATGCAATAAAAGTAAAGTGAATATATCAGCAGATGTAAAATGTGGCCTAAATGTATATTTCTATTAAAGATTTCACATCAGGACTTTTTAATGTAATTTTAATCTTGTACTACAAATGTATTGGTTTAATGATTTTGTCATTTATTTAATTCTCTAATCATTTTTAACTTTTCTCTTATGTATTTAACCAAGATCATTTTTTTTATCTTCAATATTTTTTATGTCTTTCTTTTTCTGCATTTGTGGACGAAAACTGAAACCCAATCTCCGGGTTTCATGTTCCTGCAAGTGATGCTCGTGCATTCCTCACCTTATATAGCTGCAGAATGTCGTACAGCATCTTTTTTAAATACCACGGCCTCGTTCCAGCTTTATGTTTCAGTTGTGTTTTCATGTTCCCTTTGTACAATAAATTCTGAACTTATGTGTAGATGTAAAGCAAATAAAAACACTTTAAGATCAAATGAGAAATTCAGTCTGAGGCTGAAACTCACTAATGACCTTAATCTGTTATTTTTCTGCAGGTATTTCCTGTTGAACTGTTAACAGAGACCGTAGCTGTTCTACGAGGAGTTGCTTGGCCTTTTTGGACCAAATATCATGGAGGTTTAGTTTTAACTGGTGCTAACAGTTTACAGTTATTGTATATATTGTTTGAGTCTGTCAGTACCTTCTTATATTGTACGTGGACTGGGTTTTTAACATTTTAGACTGCCAGAATAAAGTACTGGTGTGATCACAAAATCCTACTTTATGTGTAACTCTCACAGGATGTTTTTGGAATATTAAGAGGGATGTAGCAAACGTTTTTAGTGATTGCACCAAATTTCTACACAGTAAATTAAGTAGGGCAAAACTACTGTGCAATACAATAATCACAGTGCATTATACTCGAAGAAGTGTTTAACCTCGTCAATAATTGAGACACTTTTAGAAATTTTACTTTGCATGTCTCTGATGTGTGGTTTCCAGCTCAATTTGCTATCAATAGTTATTCCTAAAAATGTATTTTAGTATTTCATTTCGAATGCTTTTTGAAAATGCATATGACAAAAAACTACATTAGTGTTACTTGAAAAGTTAAAGAAGGGGCACTGTAGAGGACTGAAAATGCAGAACACAAATACAGAAGTAGAGTTGAAACTTCATTATTACATATACTATATAAAAAGCATTTACTTCTCTGTGTCTAACATAAAATCTAATTAAACCTTTCTTGTTTTAGGTCAGTTAGGATTTCCAAAATGATTTTTATTTGCCAGAATAATGAGGGTCAGTTTCTAACTTCACCTGCGTTTCCTTATTTTGTAAAATTGTTTTTAAACAGCATGACTTTTGTTCACCCTTTCACAAGCTTCTCACAACAGCTGCTGGAATTTAGTCCCATTGCTCTGGACAGAGCTGGTTTAACTGAGTCAGGTTTGTAAGCCACCTTGCTTACAAACACCTTTATAGATCTGCATACAAATCTTCTATGAGACTAAGATCAGGGCTTAGTGATGGCCACTCCAGACCACTGACTTTGTTGTTCTTAAGTGGCTTTGTAACTAATTTATCATCACACACACCATGTTTGGAGGAATAATTGTTCTGCATATCACTCCAACAACACCATGCCAAACGTTTTCTGGTGGTAGCATCATGGTGTGAGCTTTCTTAGAGCACATGGTAGTGAATTGGTTCATTTAAAGGAAAGATGAATGGGGAAATGTACCATGATGTTCTTGATAAGAATCAGAAGCTAAAATGTGTGGATTTTCAAGCACGACAACTATCCCAAACACACAGTGGAGGAAACTCTTAATTGGTTTCGGAGAAAAGAAAGTAAAACTGCCTTAATTGTCCAGTCAGCCACATGACTTGGATCCAACTGAACATTTATCAAAAGTTACTGAAGAATGGATCAAAATCACACCTAAGCGACGCATGTGACTAGTTTCTCCAAGCTGTCGTTGACAAAAAAGGTTTTTTGAAATATTTGAATTTATACTGAAAGAATAAGTATTGTAACCGTTCCGCTGTGGTTACTCAATTGCTTTTATTCCAGGCAAAACGTTTCCATTTACTCTTTAAACTATAAATGATATACTACAACTCCGTAATTAAATTAGAGATTTTTTGTGTGGAAAAGCAGAAAAACAACCATGATACCGAGCCCAATCCTTATATACTTGGCTCTGCCTTGTGTCAGAAGGCAGAGCCCATTCCTTTCTTGTTATCAGTAAATGTATATGTTGGCCTTGAGAGGCCTTAGCTGAATAGAGCACTGTGGTCAGTGGGTGTAAATAAACCTAATCTTGTGTGCATGCAGCAGCAAAAACTTCTAATGAGGCATTTAATAAGCAAGTTACATATTTTCCTTCCTTTGTTCCTGGTAAGGAGACATACAGGTCCTTCTCAAAATATTAGCATATTGTGATAAAGTTCATTATTTTCCATAATGTCATGATGAAAATTTAACATTCATATATTTTAGATTCATTGCACACTAACTAAAATATTTCAGGTCTTTTATTGTCTTAATACGGATGATTTTGGCATACAGCTCATGAAAACCCAAAATTCCTATCTCACAAAATTAGCATATTTCATCCAACCAATAAAAGAAAAGTGTTTTTAATACAAAAAACGTCAACCTTCAAATAATCATGTACAGTTATGCACTCAATACTTGGTCGGGAATCCTTTGGCAGAAATGACTGCTTCAATGCGGCGTGGCATGGAGGCAATCAGCCTGTGGCACTGCTGAGGTCTTATGGAGGCCCAGGATGCTTCGATAGCGGCCTTTAGCTCATCCAGAGTGTTGGGTCTTGAGTCTCTCAACGTTCTCTTCACAATATCCCACAGATTCTCTATGGGGTTCAGGTCAGGAGAGTTGGCAGGCCAATTGAGCACAGTGATACCATGGTCAGTAAACCATTTACCAGTGGTTTTGGCACTGTGAGCAGGTGCCAGGTTGTGCTGAAAAAGGAAATCTTCATCTCCATAAAGCTTTTCAGCAGATGGAAGCATGAAGTGCTCCAAAATCTCCTGATAGCTAGCTGCATTGATCCTGCCCTTGATAAAACACAGTGGACCAACACCAGCAGCTGACACAGCAACCAGACCATCACTGACTGTGGATACTTGACACTGGACTTCTGGCATTTTGGCATTTCCTTCTCCCCAGTCTTCCTCCAGACTCTGGCACCTTGATTTCAGAATGACATGCAGAATTTGTTTTCATCTGAAAAAAGTACTTTGGACCACTGAGCAACAGTCCAGTGCTGCTTCTCTGTAGCCCAGGTCAGGCGCTTCTGCCGCTGTTTCTGGTTCAAAAGTGGCTTGACCTGGGGAATGCGGCACCTGTAGCCCATTTCCTGCACACGCCTGTGCACGGTGGCTCTGGATGTTTCTACTCCAGACTCAGTCCACTGCTTCCGCAGGTCCCCCAAGGTCTGGAATCGGACCTTCTCCACAATCTTCCTCAGGGTCCGGTCACCTCTTCT
The DNA here is from genome assembly GCF_021462225.1 of Girardinichthys multiradiatus. Taxonomy (NCBI): domain Eukaryota; kingdom Metazoa; phylum Chordata; class Actinopteri; order Cyprinodontiformes; family Goodeidae; genus Girardinichthys; species Girardinichthys multiradiatus. The sequence continues at coordinate 15,861,679 of NC_061811.1, read as the reverse complement.
CGTTGTGCAGCGTTTTCTGCCACACTTTTTCCTTCCCACAGACTTCCCACTGAGGTGCCTTGATACAGCATTCTGGGAACAGCCTATTTGTTCAGAAATTTCTTTCTGTGTCTTACCCTCTTGCTTGAGGGTGTCAATAGTGGCCTTCTGGACAGCAGTCAGGTCGGCAGTCTTACCCATGATTGGGGTTTTGAGTGATGAACCAGGCTGGGAGTTTTAAAGGCCTCAGGAATCTTTTGCAGGTGTTTAGAGTTAACTCGTTGATTCAGATGATTAGGTTCATAGCTCGTTTAGAGGCCCTTTTAATGATATGCTAATTTTGTGAGATAGGAATTTTGGGTTTTCATGAGCTGTATGCCAAAATCATCCGTATTAAGATAATAAAAGACCTGAAATATTTCAGTTAGTGTGCAATGAATCTAAAATATATGAATGTTAAATTTTCATCATGACATTATGGAAAATAATTAACTTTATCACAATATGCTAATATTTTGAGAAGGACCTGTAGGTAACTTTAAGAAAACTCTAACAGTATAATATAAGGAAAACTTTATTGTTTTTGCAATAATATTGCCCTGAGCAATCCCTTTCTTTCAAGCTCACCCAGCTATGAGAACGGTCAGGACAAGAAAAGTAATTTTATCATACTTTAAACTAGAAATCATACAACTGCAGTGACATTAGAAGAAGTGACATAGAAGTTATGTTGCAGACATCTGACACAATAATCGCTAGCCTGACTCCTAAGAGGTTCCCAAATTCATGGCCGATCCATTGCAAAAACACCCCATCTGTACAAACAAAATTAAAGCATAAAATAAATTTCAGCACTCCAAATAAAGACCACATATTAAACTTAGATTTCCTATAGATCAGCATTTCTGTTATGATTTGGGGTTGTTTGGTTTCAAGTTTTTTTTTTCATATAAGCTTCTTACAGTTTTTGAATCATGTTTCTGTTTGTTTTCCTGGTCATGCTTTAGTTTTTGTATTCATGTTTGCTAAGTTGTTTTATTGGATTGGGCTTCTGGTTATGCTTTTTTTTTTTTTTTATGTTTTTCTAGTTTGATTTCTATTTGTTTGTTTCCTTGAAGTTCTGTTTTGCCCCTGTCACGTTGTGTTCTGTCTGTTAATTATCTTTATTCGGTTCACCTGCTCCAAGTTAATCTGTCTTGTTTCACCTGGTCACACTCCATAAATACACACCTGTTCTGTCATTCGTTGCGGAAAAATTTTTCAATTCATGCACATGTCCTGCTGTTCACGTCAAGCCTGTCTTGCTGGCCTGCCCATTTCAGTTTTGCCTCTGCGTTTATTGTTTTGGTTTCTGCCTCCTAGTGAGTACGTTTTTTGTTATTAAATCTTTTTCACTGAGCTCCTGGCGAGTGGAGCTGCGGCACTCTACGGGATTCTGCGCCGAAAGCGTCGGAGGGGAAAGCGTGCTGGCGCGCTGGTAAAGCTCCGCAAAAGAGGACTTCGCACACCACTGCCTTCAATCCACCTGGCAAATGTCTGCTCTCTCAACAACAAGATGGACGAGCTGCTTCTTCTCACCGGTAAAAACACGGACCTCCACGGATCAGCGGTTCTCTGCTTCACCGAGACATGGCTGAGTGAAAACATCCCGGACCGCGCACTGCTGATGCCGGACTTCCAGCTGTTCAGAGCGGATCGCAGCGCGGAGCTATCGGGGAAGAAGCGAGGAGGCGGAATCTGCTTTTATATAAATGAAAGTTGGTGCAGGGACGTAAAAGTGCTGGAGAAAACATGTAGTCCTGATCTGGAGTCATTTTCCATAATCTGTAAACCGTTTTATTCACCGAGAGAGTTTTCCTCGTTTATAATAATCGGCTCATATTTTCCACAGCATGGCTGCACTTCTGCCGCGGAAAAACATCTTGCTGAGCTGATTACAGACCTGGAGAAAAAATACACGGACTCTTTCATCATAATACTGGGAAATTTTAACAGAGCAAACCTCTCCAATGAACTCCCCAAATACAGACAGCATATTAAGTGTCCCACCAGAGACAAAAACACACTGGACCATTGTTACACAGCTTTAAAGGACTCATATCATGCTGTTACCAGGGCTGCTCTGGGTTTTTCAGATCATTATCTAATCCACCTCATCCCAACCTACAGACAGAGACTAAGAGCTTCCAAACCCAAGGTTCACACTGTTAAGAAGTGGACTGAGGAATCAAAGCAGATGCTACAGGCCTGCTTTGAATGCACACATTGGACTGTTTTTGAAACTTCAGCCACTGACCTAAACCAACTAACTGATGTGGTGACATCATACATCAGTTTCTGTGAGGACATGTGTGGAGACCAAGACCTTCTGCACCTTTGGGAACAATAAGCCATGGTTTTCTCCACACCTCAGGAATCTGCGCAGGGAAAAGGAAGAAGCTCACAGCAGTGGTGATTGGGCGTAGTACAGGCAGGCCAGGAACAAACTAACAAAAGAAATCAAAGCAGCTAAAAGAAGCTACAGTGAGAAGCTGAAGAACAGCCTTTCTACTGGTGACACTTCAGCTGTATGGACTGGTCTGAGAAACCTGACTGCCTACAAGAGCCCCTCCACCCATCATGAACAGAGTCGTCTCCTGGCCAACCGTCTGAATGGCTTCTACTGCAGATATGACAAGAAGCCATTCACACCTCAAATCATCCCCTCTACATCCCATTCAGGAACAAATTCCTCCCATAAAGCAACCAACCCCCCACCATCAGATCCTCTGCCTGCACTAAAGATCTCCGAGGAAGAGGTAAACAGGCTCTTTCAGCGCATGAAAACAAAGAAAGCTGGAGGACCCGATAACGTCTCGCCATCATGTCTGAAAGCCTGCGCATATCAACTTGCTCCGATCTTCACACGGATCTTCAACAAGTCACTGGAGAAATGTGAGGTCCCCTCCTGCCTCAAACGATCCACCATCATCCAGGTTCCCAAGAAACCCACCATCGTAGGATTAAATGACTACAGACCTGTAGCCCTGACGTCTGTGGTCATGAAGTACCACTTGTTTCTCTTCAGTTTCAGGTTGTATTGCAGTGCTTGGTCCAACAGCTCTCTCAGCCTGTGGTTGTGCTCCTTTTTAGAGTCTCCTCACACCATCAAGTCATCAATGATGTTAACAACCCCATCCAGGTCCTCGACCATTTGTGCAATGGCTCGATCAACTCAACCTTCAACAAAATACCAAAGTGGTAAACGCAGGAACCAGAAACCTTCATTAGCAACACAGATAAATATTTGGCATATGTGACACAACTTCCTCCACCATGAGCAATGGATATTGTCACCGTTTTATTGCTTTGTTTTTTGGGTCCAGGCAGATGCATATTTTCTTTGGTGTTACCACAGTAACCATTCTATTGACCCATTCGTTAGCTCTGTCTGCCTTGTAATGACTCCCATTTTTTCCATTCACTGTAGTTCATTTACTACTCTGTCCCTTAGGGTTACAGGAACCCTTTTGGGGGAATGCACGACCGGTGTGATTGTGAAATATATTACAGGTCCTTCTCAAAATATTAGCATATTGTGATAAAGTTCATTATTTTCCATAATGTAATGATGAAAATTTAACATTCATATATTTTAGATTCATTGCACACTAACTGAAATATTTCAGGTCTTTTATTGTCTTAATACAGATGATTGTGGCATACAGCTCATGAAAACCCAAAATTTCTATCTCACAAAATTAGCATATCATTAAAAGGGTCTCTAAACGAGCTATGAACCTAATCATCTGAATCAACGAGTTAACTCTAAACACCTGCAAAAGATTCCTGAGGCCTTTAAAACTCCCAGCCTGGTTCATCACTCAAAACCCCAATCATGGGTAAGACTGCCGACCTGACTGCTGTCCAGAAGGCCACTATTGACACCCTCAAGCAAGAGGGTAAGACACAGAAAGAAATTTCTGAACGAATAGGCTGTTCCCAGAGTGCTGTATCAAGGCACCTCAGTGGGAAGTCTGTGGGAAGGAAAAAGTGTGGCAGAAAACGCTGCACAACGAGAAGAGGTGACCGGACCCTGAGGAAGATTCTGGAGAAGGGCCGATTCCAGACCTTGGGGGACCTGCGGAAGCAGTGGACTGAGTCTGGAGTAGAAACATCCAGAGCCACCGTGCACAGGCGTGTGCAGGAAATGAGCTACAGCTGATGCATTCCCCAGTCCTGGGCTACAGAGAAGCAGCACTGGACTGTTGCTCAGTGGTCCAAAGTACTTTTTTCGGATGAAAGCAAATTCTGCATGTCATTCGGAAATCAAGGTGCCAGAGTCTGGAGGAAGACTGGGGAGAAGGAAATGCTAAAATGCTAGAAGTCCAGTGTCAAGTGCCCACAGTCAGTGATGGTCTGGGGTGCCGTGTCAGCTGCTGGTGTTGGTCCACTGTGTTTTATCAAGGGCAGGGTCAATGCAGCTAGCTATCAGGAGATTTTGGAGCACTTCATGCTTCCATCTGCTGAAAAGCTTTATGGAGATGAAGATTTCATTTTTCAGCACGACCTGGCACCTGCTCACAGTGCCAAAACCACTGGTAAATGGTTTACTGACCATGGTATCACTGTGCTCAATTGGCCTGCCAACTCTCCTGACCTGAACTCCATAGAGAATCTGTGGGATATTGTGAAGAGAACGTTGAGAGACTCAAGACCCAACACTCTGGATGAGCTAAAGGCTGCTATCGAAGCATCCTGGGCCTCCATAAGACCTCAGTGCCACAGGCTGATTGCCTCCATGCCACGCCGCATTGAAGCAGTCATTTCTGCCAAAGGATTCCCGACCAAGTATTGAGTGCATAATTGTACATGATTATTTGAAGGTTGACGTTTTTTGTATTAAAAACACTTTTCTTTTATTGGTCGGAGGAAATATGCTAATTTTGTGAGATAGGAATTTTGGGTTTTCATGAGCTGTATGCCAAAATCATCCGTATTAAGACAATAAAAGACCTGAAATATTTCAGTTAGTGTGCAATGAATCTAAAATATATGAATGTTAAATTTTCATCATGACATTATGGAAAATAATGAACTTTATCACAATATGCTAATATTTTGAGAAGGACCTGTATATGAGGCGCTGACTTGGCAAACAATCAACACCATCTAACAGATTATAGTGTTTGAGAATGTCTTGTCTTTTAAGGTCACATAGTCTTTGCACTAACCCTAGTTTCAGACATGTAGCTCCTCCAACTATAGTGCTCATATCTTGAGTGATTTCAAACTCATTCTTTTGCTTTTTGCCTTCGTACTCACAGATTAGCGTTTTCTTGCCTAATTCTGCCACCTTGTGACCAAAGAAGGGAACAAGTTTTGTTGTACTTGACTTCAATGCGCTGTAAATCCAAGTGCAGTGAATGTTATTATAGCCATTACATTGCGGTCTGCCCATGTGTCCAGCTTACATGTCACAAGTTAATTGTTTATCTCTGTGTCTGTCTCTGCAAACTCCATCAGTGCAACATCCTTATGCTCCAGTTTTACTGTCCCTAGGAACATGTCAGATTTACTTTCAGTCTGCTCTATGTTGTGCGCTTTCCTCCCAAATTGTTTGGTCTTAACATCTAAACATGTTAGAAAAGTGATTTCTTCTCAGCATAAGTTGCACATCTGACCAATTGCAGGGCAGTTTTGTGTCCAATGTTTTTGTCCAAATCTGTTGCAGTTCATTTGTTTATATTCTTTCACTGGTTTAGCTGGACTTCTTATGTCTTTTATCCTACGCCTACGTCTTCTGTAAGAGCTGTTACTTGTTATTTCACTTGTACGACATGTATTCATGTCCTTTTCTAGTGTCAGATGTGCTTCTCTGAGTAGTCTACCCCTCACCTGGTCATTTGTTCTGCCGTGTCAGATAACAGGGAATTGTGTAGATCTTTACACTCACAGTCCTTGGCTTTGTGTCTTAAATCTGTGAAATATGCATCAATGATCTCTGTCTGTTTCTGCGCTCTTGTGAAGAACATGTGCTATATGTAAGTTAGGTTTTTCGAGGTCCACGATTGTCCTTAAACCTATTTTTCAGCTCTTGATTTTTTTAATCCATTAATGCACTGCTTTTGAGGGGTGCTGAGGTCTGAAAACAAGCGATACAGATCCACACATTTACTTAAGAGTGTATTTTGTTCAAATTCTGTCTCTACCTTATTTCTGTAAACATCGAGATTCTTCAAGATTAATTATAAACGTGTTTGTCTTATTTTAATTGCTCCCTTGCTGTTACAGTTCTTCCACCGAATCAATTAAAGTTGTACCTGACTCAAGGTCGCCCTCTTCTGCTCAGTTTTGTTTCTGGAGAAACGAAACATAAATGTGGTAAAAGAAGCTCGGCTTGCTGAAGTAAGGACAGACATATGGATCCAAGTGAGTTCTTTCTGTGATCAGATTTTATTTATGATGACCATTTATTAATGAAGATATAAGTTGGTAAATCATGTGTTGTTTTGTTTTTTTTATCTCAACTAAAGCTGTGGTAGCAGGAGCAGGTGTGACACCGGGAACACTTTCAGATAATCACTTTTTAGTTCTTCATCTTTGATCTAACTTTGATAATTAATGTTTAACTGCATGGCCTTTCTGTGGTGTCTCTCCATCTGCAGCAGTAGCATTGGCTGCAGCACCTTTTGTTTTGGGGGCTGTAGGGTTCACCTCAGCTGGGATAGCAGCAGGCTCAACAGCTGCAAGCTTGATGTCTTATGCAGCGGCTGCCAATGGAGGAGGAGTGGCAGCAGGAGGCCTGGTAGCTGCTCTACAATCAGCAGGTTAAAAACTTTTTGAGACACACTAATAATATTTCTTCATCACTGTTTTGCTGCAAACCCTACTGTTTCTAATATATCAACATTTCTCTGATTGCTTGACTTGATCAGAATTACTTTTTTCACTTGTCAAACATCGTTGTAAATGTTGCAGGTGCTGTTGGTTTGTCTGGGGCCACCAGTGTTGCTGTGGCCAGTGCAGGAGCAGTAGCTGGGTGGATGGCGAGCTGTTTTCGTTAAAAATCACCAACAAAATACTTTTTTTCGTGTGAGAGAGAGAGAGAGAGAGAAAATACGTGATAATAATCCTATGTAGCACTGATGTGTTCTGATATAAATAAATAAAAAACTTGGTAGTAATTTGAAACAAGATAGTATTTTGTCTATTTCACAAAATGTGAAACATCTGTCAAAGAATGAAGGACCAATAAAAATCATTTAAAAGTTTTTCTGATCAGTTGTCTTTTAACAATATGTCGGTTTGGAACCTTTTATATCATAAATAGTTGAAGCTCAGCTCTATTGCATCTTATTTCCGGCAGCTCACAACTAAAAAAGCAACTTGAAGATACAGATTTAAAACAGCTTTTACCTTTCCTAACATGACAAATGTTATCAGACGGCTTTGGTAACAAATACGTTTTTTTTTTTTTATGTAACATGATATAATTGTTGTATTTAAACAGAAAAACAACAATTACTGTGCCACAATACTATAACTATAATATTTACACAGTTATGATAATGAGGTGTGTGTGTGTGTGTATATATATATATATATATATATATATATATATATATATATATATATATATATATATATACAGGGGTTGGACAATGAAACTGAAACACCTGGTTTTAGACCACAATAATTTATTAGTATGGTGTAGGGCCTCCTTTTGCGGTCAATACAGCGTCAATTCGTCGTGGGAATGACATATACAAGTCCTGCACAGTGGTCAGAGGGATTTTAAGCCATTCTTCTTGCAGGATAGTGGTCAGGTCACTACGTGATACTGGTGGAGGAAAACGTTTCCTGACTCGCTCCTCCAAAACACCCCAAAGTGGCTCAATAATATTTAGATCTGGTGACTGTGCAGGCCATGGGAGATGTTCAACTTCACTTTCATGTTCATCAAACCAATCTTTCACCAGTCTTGCTGTGTGTATTGGTGCATTGTCATCCTGACACGGCACCGCCTTCAGGATACAATGTTTGAACCATTGGATGCACATGGTCCTCAAGAATGGTTCGGTAGTCCTTGGCAGTGACGCGCCCATCTAGCACAAGTATTGGGCCAAGGGAATGCCATGATATGGCAGCCCAAACCTTCACTGATCCACCCCCATGCTTCACTCTGGGCATGCAACAGTCTGGGTGGTACGCTTCTTTGGGGCTTCTCCACACCGTAACTCTCCTGGATGTGGGGAAAACAGTAAAGGTGGACTCAGCAGAGAACAATACATGTTTCACATTGTCCACAGCCCAAGATTTGCGCTCCTTGCACCATTGAAACCGACGTTTGGCATTGGCATGAGTGACCAAAGGTTTGGCTATAGCAGCCCGGCCGTGTATATTGACCCTGTGGAGCTCCCAACGGACAGTTCTGGTGGAAACAGGAGAGTTGAGGTGCACATTTAATTCTGCCGTGATTTGGACAGCCATGGTTTTATGTTTTTTGGATATAATCCGGGTTAGCACCCGAACATCCCTTTCAGACAGCTTCCTCTTGCGTCCACAGTTGTTCCTGTTGGATGTGGTTCGTCCTTCTTGGTGGTATGCTGACATTACTCTGGATACCGTGGCTCTTGATACATCACAAAGACTTGCTGTCTTGGTCACAGATGCGCCAGCAAGACGTGCACCAGCAATTTGTCCTCTTTTGAACTCTGATATGACACCCATAATGTTGTGTGCATTTCAATATTTTGAGCAAAACTGTGCTCTTAACCTGCTAATTGAACCTTCACACTCTGCTCTTACTGGTGCAATGTGCAATCAATTAAGACTGGCAACCAGGCTGGTCCAATTTAGCCATGAAACCTCCCACACTAAAATGACAGGTGTTTCAGTTTCATTGTCAAACCCCTGTACACACACTTTATTAGGTACATCCAGCGCCATAGAAATTTCTATGGCGCTGGGTGTACCTAATCAGCTGATCACATGGCAGCAACTCAATGCATTTAGGCATGTAGACATGGTCAAGATGATCTGCTGCAGTTCAAACCGAGCATCAGAATGGGGAAGAAAGTTGATTTAAGAGACTTTGAATGTGGCATGGTTGTTGGTGCCAGACGGACTGGTCTGAGTATTTCAGAAACTGCTGATCTACTGGGATTTTCATGAACAACCATCTCTAGGGTTTACAGAGAATGGTCCGACAAAGAGAAAATATGCAGTGAGCTGCAGTTCTGTGGGCGCAAATGCCCTGTTGATGCCAGAGGTCAGAGGAGAATGGCCAGACTGGTTGGAGCTGATAGAAAGGTAGCAGTAACTCAAATAACCACTCATTACAACCAAGGCATGCAGAAGAGCATCTCTGAATGCACAACACGTCGAACCTTGAGGCGGATGGGCTACAGCAGCAGAAGACCACACCGGGTGCCACTCCTGTCAGCTAAGAACAGGAAACTGAGGCTACAATTCACACAGGCTCACCAAAATTGGACAATAGAAGATTGGAAAAACATTACCTGGTCTGATGAGTCTCGATTTCTGCTGTGACATTCAGATGGTAGGGTCAGAATTTGGCGTCAACAACATGAAAGCATGGATCCATCCTGCCTTGTATCAACAGTTCTGGCTGGTGGTGTAATGGTGTGGGGGATATTTTCTTGGCACACTTTGAGCCCCTTAGTACCAATTGAGCATCGTGTCAACGCCACAGCCTACCTGAGTATTGTTGCTGATCATGTCCATCCCTTTATGACCACAGTATACCCATCTTCTGATGGTTACTTCCAGCAGGATAACGCACCATGTCATAAAGCCCGAATCATCTCAGACTGGTTTCTTGAACATGACAATGAGTTCACTGTACTCAAATGGCCTCCACGGTTACCAGATCTCAATCCAATAGAGCACCTTCGGGATGAGGTGGAACGGGAGAGATAGATAGGCATACAGCTAAGATACTGTGCAGGCTGAGAGACAAGCTCCTACAACACAAGGCTGAAGTGGAACCACGCAAGTGGAAGGTTTATATACTTTATATAAATATATATTTCAGTACAAGAGTACTAAATCGGTAAAAAATAGGCTCGACAATTATGGGCTTTATATATTAGAATGGTTTTAAATTATATTCTCAATTAACAAGGACACAGTAAAGAAACATTGGGTTTATAGTTGTCTTTTTTGCCAAACTAAATCTTTCCAAGTGTGCAATTCCTTCAGACAAAAACTAAATCTATTTCTTGTAAAATTAAATGAAAATACTAAAATTCAGTATTACAGGTCCTTCTCAAAAATTTAGCATATTGTTATAAAGTTTATTATTTTCCATAATGTCATGATGAAAATTTAACATTCATATATTTTAGATTCATTGCACACTAACTGAAATATTTTAGGTCTTTTATTGTCTTAATACGGATGATTTTGGCATACAGCTCATGAAAACCCAAAATTCCTATCTCACAAAATTAGCATATTTCATCCGACCAATAAAAAAAAAGTATTTTTAATACAAAAAACGTCAACCTTCAAATAATCATGTACAGTTATGCACTCAATACTTGGTCGGGAATCCTTTGGCAGAAATTACTGCTTCAATGCGGCGTGGCATGGAGGCAATCAGCCTGTGGCACTGCTGAGGTCTTATGGAGGCCCAGGATGCTTCGATAGCGGCCTTTAGCTCATCCAGAGTGTTGGGTCTTGAGTCTCTCAACGTTCTCTTCACAATATCCCACAGGTTCTCTATGGGGTTCAGGTCAGGAGAGTTGGCAGGCCAATTGAGCCCAGTGATACCATGGTCAGTAAACCATTTACCAGTGGTTTTGGCACTGTGAGCAGGTGCCAGGTCGTGCTGAAAAATGAAATCTTCATCTCCATAAAGCTTTTCAACAGATGGAAGCATGAAGTGCTCCAAAATCTCCTGATAGCTAGCTGCATTGACCCTGCCCTTGATAAAACACAGTGGACCAACACCAGCAGCTGACACGGCACCCCAGACCATCACTGACTGTGGGTACTTGACACTGGACTTCTGGCATTTTGGCATTTCCTTCTCCCCAGTCTTCCTCCAGACTCTGGCACCTTAATTTCCGAATGACATGCAGAATTTGCTTTCATCTGAAAAAAGTACTTTGGACCACTGAGTAACAGTCCAGTGCTGCTTCTCTGTAGCCCAGGTCAGGCGCTTCTGCCGCTGTTTCTGGTTCAAAAGTGGCTTGACCTGGGGAATGCGGCACCTGTAGCCCATTTCCTGCACACGCCTGTGCACGGTGGCTCTGGATGTTTCTACTCCAGACTCAGTCCACTGCTTCCGCAGGTCCCCCAAGGTCTGGAATCGGCCCTTCTCCACAATCTTCCTCAGGGTCCGGTCACCTCTTCTCGTTGTGCAGCGTTTTCTGCCACACTTTTTCCTTCCCACAGACTTCCCACTGAGGTGCCTTGATACAGCACTCTGGGAACAGCCTATTCGTTCAGAAATTTCTTTCTGTGTCTTACCCTCTTGCTTGAGGGTGTCAATAGTGACCTTCTGGACAGCAGTCAGGTCGGCAGTCTTACCCATGATTGGGGTTTTGAGTGATGAACCAAGCTGGGAGTTTTAAAGGCCTCAGGAATCTTTTGCAGGTGTTTAGAGTTAACTAGTTGATTCAGATGATTAGGTTCATAGCTCGTTTAGAGACCCTTTTAATGATATGCTAATTTTGGGAGATAGGAATTTGGGGTTTTCATGAGCTGTATGCCAAAATCATCCGTATTAAGACAATAAAAGACCTGAAATATTTCAGTTAGTGTGCAATGAATCTAAAATATATGAATGTTAAATTTTCATCATGACATTATGGAAAATAATGAACTTTATCACAATATGCTAATTTTTTTAGAAGGACCTGTATATGGTGTTGGGTCATAATGACCATTACTAGTACAATTATATTTGGAGGAAAAAAAGGAGAAGCTTGTCATCCTGGTTGAGATGTATGAGGGGAGGCGGCATCATGTGTTGCAGTTTGCAGCAGGAGGGTCTGGTGCACATCTAAAAATAGACAATTCTTAGAAAAGAACATTTAGTGCATGGAAATGTCGAAGCAACCTAAATAAAAACAATGTTTTTTTAATTAACTGTATACAGTTATGCCCAGAATTATTTATACCCCTGGTGGCTTCAGATTTTAAATAATTTTCATTTACCAAGAAGGTTGTGATAGGAAATTAGACAGGTGTCTTTCAAAAGTTCATGGAAAAGGGGCATCAATTAAAAAAATTATCTGCTTTCATCTACTTTTTAAAAAATGCCATGTCAATTTAACTCAGGATCTGTGTGGCTGCACCACTCTAAAACATTAATATTACTTCCAGTTAAAAGAAACATGCCTAAATTAAAATATTTCATTTGAATCTGCCAGGGGAATTAATAATTATGGACTCAGATGTGCTGTTATTGTCATATGTGAATGCTCAATGCATGAGTGACATTTTGAATTCTAAGATGAATCATGCTGTTGTCAGATCTTTTGTAATTTATCCTTTATGTTTTTTTCTTATGTTGTAATGTCATCTTTCCAACATCTGCTGCATCTTCTCCCTTTGGGCAACGTCTATTGGATGCAGAGCCACAATACAGGACTCTAGGGGTAGGCATGAGAAATATGAGACCTTATCCTGAAGAATCTCACTATGCTTCAGATGCAGCAAATGCAAACATTTAAAAACGGAGTTTGATCAAAGTAACAAGAAAAAAAAGAGCAAACTGTAGGATCTTTGAAGACCACTGACAGCTAATCTGTCTGAAGTGACTGAAGTACAACAGGGAACAGATGGAGGAAGCACATTACTACAGAACATGAAATAAGAATACATACATAACCCAAGATTATCTTAATAGAACCACAAAGGTAAATTTCATGAAAATATAAAAAACACACACTAGACACAGAAATAACAAAAGTTCACAAAGCTAAACATTTTGCCACATTGTACCTGCCACTTTAGTCAGTATTTGCAGTTACTTTTGCAGTTAGTATGATATCAGCTTCATCAGCTTCTAAAAAGGAAAGCTGCAAATTAAATTTTTTTGTTTTATCACATAAACATTCTTTCAAAAATTGATGGTCTGATCTTAAATACAACATGTTATAAGGAGGATACTGTGAAGAATAAATTTCACCATGCCGCTTCACTTTCTTGCATGTAATGTGTAGATATTAACTAATAAATGACTATTTTATATCACACACACCAACTAGTACAACTGAACTTATATAGTGATTTTCTAGTCATACCGACCACTCTAAACCCTTTACACTACAGCCACATTCACCCATCAGGAAGACGGGTATGCAACTATGGGTTAAATGCCTTGTCCAGGGTCACATCAACATGAGAAAGCTGGGATCCACAACAATTGGATTGCAAGGGTTACTACTCTCACCACTGAGCCACAGGCGCACAACTCCTGACTATGCCAGAAGGTAATAAGTGTTAATGGCACCACTTTCCACCCAAGCACCTTAGCACCTTCTCTGTTTGCATAGCACATTGTCTTCAAGTTCTCCAGATGTGTTAATGACCAATCATGAGGTGAAGCAGGGGAACAATATAAAGCACTGCAGGATATCCAGCCCTGATGATCAAGACTGATTTATTTGGATGAGGCCGTGGAATGTCCCTCTAAAGGTTTTACATCATGTTTTAATGACAAACACTAATTTATTGCTGAAACACAGGACCCTGTCGCCCCCTGCTGTGTGTCGGAAACAAATGTAAATATTTAAGCAGCAAAATAAATCTTGATTTTTATTTTAAGAATGGACGTAATATGATGAAGAGATTATTTCCACAGAAAAAACAACCAAATAAAAAAAACTAAATAAATAAAACGACCTTCACGATGAGAAAAGTGGATCCAGTGATTTATTTCATGAACTAATTCGCTTTTAAAAGAGTCCTTTATACAAACTGTCACAAAGTCTACATTTAACAGCAAATATTACCACAAGTCGTTTTCCATTCATTGACAGAACAATAAGTGCCATAACATTTAAATATCACATAAGGCAGGCTTTAGCAATGGGTATGGTGAAAATTCAGGAACAAGCAGCAAAAATGAAGAATGCAAAGTTGATTTTAACAAATGCTGCAGATGCTGTGATCTACATAATCTTTTCAATAGGGGCAAACAAATTCAAACTTGACATTTGGACACAATTTAATTATCATAATTAAAGGTTTTGAAACAAACATGTACAATGCACACAAACAAAAAAACAAAATAAACAATATCACACCAAGGAAAGAACTGGGATAAAAGGCACCAATTTTACATGTTATGAAGTAGAATTGCACTAATCCCAAAAGTATCCATAAACTGGAATTTACAAAAATATTCACATCTTTCTTTTTGACATTTCTAAATAAATACTCATTGGAATTGCTAGATCTTTATGTCCTACTATGTCCAAATGCATTTAATGTCCAAATACATTTTTTATTTATTTTATTTTTATTAAATTTCTTTTGGAAGGGGTGCATATTGTTCAGAGATGTCAGTGAAAATATATTAATCCAGAAGAAATACATAATTGTTGTATTTCAGGCACATTTCCAGTTGTAAATAATTTTTTTTAATAAAATATTTGTTGTGTTGTATGTGTTCATAAATACTTAATAAGTTAATAAACCTTAAATGATTATTTCCAGGCAGGTTTTGATCCTATAAATGTCAAATCCCATAGTCTATTTTCTCCTTTCAGCAATACTAGTAAACTTTCATAATGTCTTAGTAATTAATATAAAGAAAATTTACTAAATCATTTTCACTTCTTTGCCACAATTTGACAAAATAATTACAAATACACTACTGGTCAAAAGTTTTAGATACACTTTCTCACTTAATGGGTTTCCTTATTTATTATTGAATATTTACATTGTAGATTTTCACCAAGGGCAACAAAACTGTGAATGAACACACATCGAATTATATAGCAAACAAAAAGTCTAAATAACTCTAAACATTTTTATTATTTAGATTCTTCAAAATAACCACCCTTTGCTCTGATTACTGCTTTGCTCTCTTGGTGTTCTCTCCATGAGCTCCATGAGGTGGTCACCTGAAATGGTTTTCAGGAGTATTGAAAAACTTCCCAGAGGTTCAGTGAGAGACGACCAGAGGTTAATATTTCAGTCATCACAGCAAAGGGCGACTACTTCAAGGAATCTAAAATAAAAAACATATTTAAAGTTCTTTTACTACATAGTTCCATGTGTGTTCATTCACTGTTTTGACGCCTTCAGTGAGAATCTACGTACAATGTAAATAGTCATAAACATAAAGAAAACCCTTAAATGAGAAAGTGTGTCTAAAACTTCTGAGCTGTAGTCAAATGGCTAAATTTTGCTTTACGACATACATACCATATACCATAGTGGGTCACAGGGAATCCAGCAGTCTATGGGCGGGAGGTGGGACAGGTCACCAGTCCATCGCAGGGCAACACACAAACAACCATGCACACTCATTCACACACCTAAGGGCAATTTAGAGAGACCAATT
Organism: Girardinichthys multiradiatus; assembly: GCF_021462225.1. Classification (NCBI taxonomy): domain Eukaryota; kingdom Metazoa; phylum Chordata; class Actinopteri; order Cyprinodontiformes; family Goodeidae; genus Girardinichthys; species Girardinichthys multiradiatus. The sequence continues at coordinate 15,846,168 of NC_061811.1, read as the reverse complement.
AATCTAACAGGCATGTCTTTGGACTGTGGGAGGAAGCCGGAGTAAACGGTGAGAACCTACGCATGCACGGGGAGAACATGCAAACTCCCGCTGGGAGTTGAACCCAGGACCTTCTTGCTGCAAGGTAACAGTGCTACCAACTGTGCCACCGTGCAGCCCCTACATTTAAAACATATAATGATAAACATTTGTATACTCTAAAGTGCTGGTAAAATTATTATTATAAATATTTTTTGGTTAATGTAATGATAAATATCTGAAAGTGCAATGTTACTTAAAAGTCTGCTACTTAATGGAAGAAATCTCTTTGTCTTTTATTCCTTTCCCCTCCGGGACCCTTTGAGCAATCCCATAGGGCACATGGCATGCCACTGTTCCCATTTCTGCTGCCCCCTCCACATGAAACATCTGGTCATCAAAGAAGATATGCGGCCTTATCTTCTCCAAGATTGGACCCTTAGGTGCACCAGCAAGAAACAGAGCCTCGTCAATCTCTAGACCCCACGACCGCAAAGTTTTTAGGGCTCTGGCCCCGGAACTGGCTGCGCTGCGAGCGGTCACCAGGTAGGTCCTGATGGGGCAGTCCATGCGCTGGCCCTTGGCATAAAACTTCTTCTGGAGCTTTCCTAAAACTTCCAGGAAGCCTTTCAGGGGTCCCTGTGAGAAGAATACAAGAAAGCAAACATGATGGAGCTAGACAATTCTAGAGCTCTTTTGAGCATGCACAAAACTTCTTGGGGTCCTGTCATTGCTCTGGTTAGACCAAAACGGATCTTTGCTTGAATTAACAATTTCTTTAAAAAAAACCACAACATTCTCAGTCCCCTTGCAAACAAGAGGTTGATTGGTCAATTAATTCTCCAAGTGGAATAGAGCTCCCCTCGTAGGAAAGGTACACACACCTCCAAATTGCGTATAGAATGGTTGCGTGACTGACAGAAGTTGTAACTTCTTCAGGCTGCTGTTCGGATCAAAAATGCATGTGTGACATTGTCAAAGAGTTGACCTGGCTTAATATTTATAGAAATAAGGATGAAGAAAGACTAGGAAAAAGATGCAGGAGTAGCAGCTTATTGGCTTTACAGTATAAGCTGGGGTGGATTTGCTTGTGGCCCCCCCGTGTTGGAGTTTACCCCGGTGGATGAGAGGGTTGCATCCCTGCGCCTTCAGGTCAGGAATGGCCTCCCCGATCTGAATCCGAGTGGTGTTTCATTATTGGACTTCTGTGCTAGTCACGGATTGTCTATAATGAACACCATGTTCAAGCATGAGGGTGTTCATCAGTGCACTTGGCACCAGGACACCCTAGGCAGGAGGTCGATGATCGACTTTGTTTGACTTTGGCCGCATGTTTTGGACACTCGGGTGAAGAGAGGGGCTGAGCTGTCCACTTGGCAGGCCCAAGCGTAAAGTGAGAGTCTGCTGGGAACGTCTGGCGGAGCCCTCGGCCAGGGATGTATTCAACTCCCACCTCCGGGAGAGCTTTGACCAGATTCTGGGGGAGGTTGGAGACATAGAGTCCAAGTGGACCATGTTCTCCGCGTCTGTTGTCGATGCTGCTGCCCGTAGCTGCGGCCGTAAGGTCTGCGGGGCCTGTCGTGGTGGCAATCACCGAACCCAGTGGTGGACACCGGCAGTAAGGGATTCTGTCAAGCTGAAGAAGGAGTCCTATTGGCTGTGGTTGAAGCAGCTGACGGGTACCATGAGGCCAAGCGTGCTGCAGCCCGGGCTGTGGCAGTGGCAAAAACTCAGGCCTGGGAGGAGTTCGGTGAGGCCATGGAGAAGTACTACTGGTTGGCCTTGAAGCGGTTCTGACAAAACGTCCGCCACCTCAGGAGGGAGAAGCAGTGCTTTGCCAACACTGTTTACAGTGGGAGTGGGAGGCTGCTGACCTCGACTGGGGACATTATCGGGCGGTGGAAGGAGTACTTCGAGTATCTCCTCTGCCGTCATGCATACCCTGATGGAAGCAGAGGCTGGGGACTCAGGGTTGGACTCTTTCATCACACAAGCTGAAGTCACCGAGGTGGTTAAAAAGCTCCAGGGCTTTGGGGGTGGATAAGATCTGCCATGACTACCTCAAGTCTCTGGATTTTGTGGGGCAGTCATGGCTGACACGCCTCTTAAACATTGCGTGGTGGTCGGGGACAGTGCCTCTGGACTAGCAGACTGGAGTGGTGGTCACCCTTCATAAGAAGGGTGACCGGAGGGTTTGTTCCAGCTATAGGGGGATCACATTCCTCAGCCTCCTTGGTAAGGCCTATGCCAGGGTATTGGAGAGGACAGTCCGGCCGATAGTCGAACCTCTGCTTCAAGAGGAGCTGTGTGGTTTTTGAGGGTTCATGGGAGTTTGCCCAACAGGTCCACATGTGTTTTGTGGACCTGGAGAAGGCATTCAACTGTGTCCTGCGTGGTGCCCTGTGGGGGGTGCTCCAGGATTATGGATTCGGGGGCCCTTTATTAGGGGCCATCCGGTCCCTGTACAAGCGGAGCAGGAGTTTGGTCCGCATTGCCGGCACTAAGTCGGACCTGTTCCTGGTGCATGTTGGACTCCGGCAGGGCTGCCCTTTGTCACCGGTCCTGTTCATAACTTTTATGGACAGGATTTCTAGACGCAGCCAAGGGCCGGAGGGGGTCTGGTTTGGGGACCAGTGGATTTCGTCTCTTCTTTTTGCAGATGAAATGATCCTGCTGGCCCCATCTAGCCAAGACCTACAGCATGCACTGGGGTGGTTTGCAGCCTAGTGTGAAGTAGATGGGATGAAGATCAGCCCCTCCAAGTCTGAGGCCATGGTTCTCAAATGGAAAAAGGTGGCTTGTCCTCTCAAGTGGAGGAATTCAAATATCTCGGGCTCGTGTTCACGAGTGGGGAAAGAATGGAGCAGGAGATCAACAGACGGATCGGTGCGGCTGCCGCAGTAATGCAAACGCTGTGCCAATCCGTTGTGGTGAAGAGAGAGCTGAGCCGAAAAGCGAAGCTCCCGATTTACCAGTTGGTCTACGTTCCTACCCTCACCTATGGCCATAAACTTTGGGTCACGACCGAAAGAATGAGATCCCGGATGCAAGCAGCTGAAATGAGCTTCCTCCATAGGGTGGACCTGGCACTCCCTTAGAGATAGGGTGAGGAGCTCAGCCATCCGGGAGGAGTTCAAAGTAGAGCCGCTGCTCCTCCACACCGAGAGGAGCCAGTTGAGGTGGCTCGGGCATCTATACCGGATTCCTCCTGGACGAGCTCCCTCGGGAGATGTTCCAGGCACGTCCCACCGGGAGGAGGCCCAGGGCACACTGAAGGGACTATGTCTCTCGGCTGGCCTGGGAAAGCCTTGGACTCCCCCCGGAGGAGCTGGAGGAGGTGTCTGGGGAGAGGGAAGTCTGGGTGTCTCTACTGAGTCTGCTGCCCCGGATGAAGCAGAAGACGACAAGCACGAGTACGACGAGTACTAAAACAGGTTTATAACAAGGATAAGTGCCCCGTTTTGTGTACTTTACATGGTCCAGAGGCTTGTTCTCATGCGCCTTCTCGTGCTCAAAAAATTTGTCCAGTCCGTGAGCCTTATAAATCTGCTCCGATTCATCTGAGAAGAGCACAGCGTCACCATCAAAAGCGACGCGAAGCTGAGTCTCCGACACTTCCGTCATCTTCTCCGGGGTAAACATGGTGGCTGCTGCTATACCTGGTTCACAACACATTTCACACACACATAACTCAAAATTATATACGTCAAATGTTATATTTGAACTTTTGAATTTATTCTCTCAGTGATTAATGCCATATTTATGTTTGTGCCTACCCTCCTCCAGAGCCTCATGAACTTTGACTGGGTCAGAAGACAAGTAAAGGTTAGTGTTGTAGGCCTTTAAATAACCTATGGGACTGTTTCCTCCAGTCATACAGAAGCGCTCGATGAACAACTCTGTAAGGGAGGAAAAACAATAAGTTCAGAAAACAATAAATGTGCACAAATCTGAACACATAGAAACGGTGCAAAGGAACCAAACAGGCATAAAAAATGCTCAACACATCCTGTATTATACATAATTTATGTCTGCTCTTCTCAGTTCCTCGAATGGCCTTGCAGGTCAAAACTGACACAGCCATCTTTGAAAAGTATTTAGTTTTATTTTTGATCACTTCTTAAATTTTGTAAAATGTAGACTATCCTGTGGCATTCTGATGTTGAGGTAAGACAGTTGCCACTTCTACCAGCCCTTCAGAAACAGACACTATTCTCGTTGCTCCCTGCATAAACAGTGGAAGTTGCTGTCCAGGAAATTTAGCACACCACAGCAGGAATGGCACCAAAAGCATTGTACAGGAATACAATGTACACACAAATACATAAGTGTTACCTTAGCAACTTTACTGTGAAGGGATATTTACGTTTTTGTAATGGAAATAAATATAACTTCTTTGGGGATTTTTTGGTTGCATGATGCTTGTGCAAACTTGAACAACCTGCAGATTCTGACTTGCAAGTCGTCCTGTTTTCTCAAGCGCCGGGAAAACTGTGATATTCCCGGATGGCTGAATGGCAACATCATTCATAGCAGGCAATCATTTTAATAAATTTTATTTATATAGCGCCAAATCACAACACATGTCGTCTCAAGGCACTTTACAAAGTCAATTCAATCAAATCATGCACATTCCAAGTCGGGTACATACATTGCATTTAATCCTAACGATCAAACAGTGCAGTCAGATTCAGTTTATCATACAAATTGGTTAGTTTTCTATCTAAGGAAACCCAGCAGATTGCATTAAGTCCGTGACTTGCACCATGTAGCGACACTAGATAGTCACTTGCATTGTGCCGTTGCAGCATTCCCTCATACCAAGCATGCATGTAGCAACAGTGGAAATTAAATCTCCCCTTAAATAGGAAGAAACCTCCAAATACTGACAGGGCCAAGTGCATCATCTGTAGGAGAACATGAAGTTGTTGGCATCAGTAGCTTACAGGCCATAGAGTATTTTGTTTAAGTCCAAATCAAGTCTCAAATCTCGTCACAACTGAAATAAACATTTTCCCATCAAATCCACAACATTTGGTGCTCCTCTAACCCTTACATTAAGATTTCCGACCTGTACTGTTTGTCCCTAGGCCTAAATTATCAAATGAAAATTTAACGATTATTTATTAAATATTTGAATATTTTTCAATAGTTATCTTCTAACATTTAATTTACCATCCACAAAACTGCTAAAGGCTGCTTCTTATTACGTTGAAAATTGATCAAATGTAATATTTATGCCATTAGAAATAAAAATAGGCATTTATTCTGTGAGAAATTAATAGAAAGCCGAATAAATAAATAAATTAGGTAAAGTGAGCTGTAAAATATGGAAATCCAGAGGAGCCAAAAACATGAGACATTTTGGATGAATTTGGTGGGCAGTTGATGTGTTAGTTGCTTAAAGAAAGAAATGTTGAAAAACTAAAAAAAAGTTAAAAGTGAACAAAATCAAAGAAGAGGCTCTGGTCTCTTAAAGGAAACCTCGTACCAACCATGTGTCGAGTTATACCTGCGTTGGCGATGATTTGTAACCACTTTGACAACTGATGATTTTAAGTTATTTTCTGCATATCCAAGATTCAAGACATTTATTGTCATGTGCAAAGAAATAGCATTGTATTTGCCTATAGCAAGTCTCAGATTATTACTTTGATTTGATCAGGGGTTAATATCTTTCTTTTTTTTTGTAAGAGTTGAGTTTCGCCAAACAGGGATCAGGTCCACAATCAATGGAAAATTGGTGCAATATATAACTGCCAGAAAAACCAAAACTTAAAAAATATAAAATTTGAGTGATCACAAATCCTGAACTACCTGGAGAAAAAAAAATGACACATAATGAAGTAAATGACTCCGAAATAAAGGCTGGATGATGTTCTTTCCATTTGAAGTTTTTTTGTACCACGCTTACTATAGAGCAGCAAGTATTGTTTATTACTGGAGTGATGGCATTTCATCTGAAGCAACAAAGGTTTGCACCACAACTAAAACTCTAGTTTAATACTGCATTTACAACAAGAAATTGTAAAAACATAACATTAAATTACCCACTAAAATTGCATGGTTTATTACTTTGGGTTGCATTGTGGTGTGTGAACCATGGCTAATATCCCAACTACAGCCATTCCCAGTTCACCCAGGAGAAAAACACCACCACATGCACACCAACATGGGAACGTGGAAGATTCTGTGAACAATCAAAGATTTAAAAAGGAACTTAATGGTACAGCATTAGCTGCTCCATAGTTTATTTCTATATCTGAACTCATCTTATAAAGTCAGCAGCGGATACTTAGACACCATGACTGGACTTAATTTACTATATTTAATTTCTGCGGAAGCTAAACTGAAAGGCCCAGCTCCTGAAGCCGGCCCACCCAGCACTCCACCTTTTACACATCAGATGATTCCAGAGACTCTCTAAAAAGAGGGCCAGAGCCGATCATAAAAAGCAATTTAGGCAAATGATGCCCATCTATGTAGACATTTTTATACCCTCAGATTAAAATGAAAACAATATGTTTCTATGAAGAAGAGTTAACCTGTCAGACTGACGCTGTTTAATCTCAGTCACAGATCTGTTTCCAAGTTTTTCCTCAATCAATTCTCACCTGTCTAGTCTACCAAATAAAATCCCAATTTACCTTCAATCTCTTCATAGACATCTGTGGTTTCATGTTTGCTGTTGTGTTTTATTTTTGACTCTACTCTCACTGATGCAGGCAGAACCTAAGAGCAGTCAGTAGGTAACGTTATTGTTGGTCGATTTTAAATTACGGTACTTTAATGAAGACTCTACATAAAGAGATGTGTAAGATCTATGGAGGGTTTTTTCAAAGCATTTCTTTAGAACTTTAGGAATCAAGTGAAGAAATCTCTGAATACTTTTGGAAATAGGGCTGTTTGCTTTTTAAAGATATCTTCCTGTTAAAACTGAAGCTGCTTTCAATTGTTTTGATAACAGCTGATTTAGCAACAAGATGGAGGGTTCTGCTTACTTGAACAAACGCACTTAGCAGGATAAAGGGAGTCTTTATAAATATTAGATTTACCAGCAGGCAGGATAATGGCTGGAGGGATGTATAAAAGGACACGACATGAGACTTTTTCAGTTTTTGCTTTTCAGAAATCTAGACCTACATTCAGTTCTATTTCTCACACCTGATTGTTTTTAACTTCATCCATTTATATCTCATTTCAACGTATCAGTGCTGAAAAAACATTTTCTTCTCAATATTAGTCATTAAAAAAGCCCAATTTTTTTCTAACTAGCATTTATCCCGATTTACTGACCTCAGATTAACAAAAATAAGTAGACAAATAATTAAAACGTGCTGCCCACAATCAATGTAAGAGTAAACAACTCAGTAGTGATGAAAGGCAGCCTTCTTTTGAGAACAGGTCAGAAAGATACAATAAAATATTTTTTAAATATGGCTAAAACTAAATGCTCTACATTACAATTTTATCTCAACCACTTAGAATATTGTTAACCTGTTGATTTTACTTATTCATTTAAAAAGCGAAACTCATGCAATTATTACACACTGACTGCTATTTTGTGAGCATTTTATTTAGCTAATAGAACATAAAAGTCTGTTTTCTACAAAAATTAGAAATCATTAACACATTATACCAGTAAAAAGAGTTCTAATTGATTTTTTACCTGATAGTAGAAGCACTTAATTCTTGGTTTTGGCTCTTTGGGCCATAATTACGGCTTCATTGCAGCATGTCAAGGAAATGAATGGTCAGCAAATTGAAACACCCTATATTTTCCTTTCACTGAACTTTCCATTAATATGCTTGCATACAGTTCTCTGAGGCCTGTGTGGTGGCTCTTGAAAGAGGGTTGGGGGGGGCATCAAGTTGCCTTGTAGGTTTTGGGTAAAAAAGATTGAGTAAAATGTAAGAAAACAGCCACATCCTAGAAATGCTCAATGTATCAGCAACTTACGGTGGTGGTTGATGGTATTGATGAGTCTTAGACCGACATAAGCGTGGTTGTTAGTGATGAGCACAACGTCAAAGAGCTCCTCACTCTCAGTGTAAAGGTCCCTCAGCTGAGTGTTGACTGCCTCCAGAGCCTGGGAACAAATCCAACCAGGATGTGTGTTTAAATAAAGGATAATACTAATCCACTGCAATGATGACGGGATTGAGATTGAGGATACACGTCTGATCTACCACCTCCATGAGCACAACAATAACACACAAAACATTAGCCTTTAAAATGAGTTTTTATTCAACGTTCTCAAACAAAACCCTCTGACCTTGACAAAGGAGAAGGCAGGTCCGGGGCTGAAAGGCTCTGTTTCATGCGCCACCTGATACTTGATGTACTCCTCCATGCCCTGCTGCTCGAAGATCTGCTGCTCCTTCTCCATGTTGAAGAGGACTCTGGACGACACTGCGATGGTGATAGAGTTCTCTGGCTTGGGCTGGAGGATCGCAGGTATAAGACATGTCATTTTAAACTGGAGCTGATCTTTTTACTTAATCAAGTAAATCTATACACTACTATTCTCTGAAAAGAAGAACAGACTGAACAAAGGTAAAGCGAGTGACTGCAATAAAGTGGGTGTGATATGAAATGCTTTCCACTCCTGATAAAACAGCTTCACATACCAGAGGCTAAAATCTGTTAACTCTTTGAACGACTGATTGACCACTGTAACCTTTATTTGATTACATTTTAGCATATATTCATGATAATTTTAAACTGTTCTCAATTGCATCTTTAATAATTTTGCTGCACGAAAGATAAATTACAACAAATGTAGGAGACATCAATTTTAGGGTTTTTTTTTGGACATGTGTCTATCATTAGTTTACATTTACCATGATGAGTAACCTCATATATTTCTGTACTTTAATTTGAAAAGTAAAACTTTATTTATGTTAATTTTGATGATTATGGCTTACAGATAATAAAAACCAAATATTTTTTTCTTAAAAAATAACATTTTACATAAAACCAATAAAAACATTTCTAACACAGAAATTATACACAGCTATGACAAAGAATGCTGAATTGACAGTAATCCAGCAGACAGTCTCTGACAGTTTCTACAGGGAAGATTAAATCACAAAGGACCATGCTAAACAAGCTGTGTGTTAACAGAGTGCTTTATCCAAGCATATCAATTCAAGGTTTAGTGGAAGGAAAAACTGTGGTTAAAAAAAGAGATGCCAACAAAATTATTTTTTGACAGGCCATATGGTGATACTGATTTCATTTTCCAGCGTGACATAACACCTGCCCACCCTACCAAAAAAATTCATTAAATAATCATTGTATCACTTTACCCAGGAGTTGTGATTGCCTCCATGCTAGGCCACGTTGATGTAATAGTTCATTAAAAAAAGGCCCCTTTGCAAGCATAGAGTGCATAGACTGTACAGTACATGGACTGAGCTAATATTTCTATGAAAAACTAGTAGCCAAAGTAGCTAAATTGAATGCTGGAATATTTATTTTGCGTGTAACAAAGATACATAATGAGTTAAATTTTTTTAACTGAATTACAGAAATTTCCGGGTTTTTTTAAAATACTTTATTGAGAGGCAGATGTTTGTCTGTGCCTACAGGTGTGCATTGCTTTAGCATGTCACATTCAGGTCACTAACTGTATTTATCTACCCACCTGATCTGAAACATAACCTCTACAGCTTGGTCATTTAGAACATGGCACAATGAATTATCTTCTCCTGTTTCACACCGCTTCATCTTTATTTAATTTTATTTTTCAATGAGCTAGAACCTTTAAATAATCCATTAACAATTGAAACCAATTTTACACTTTTTACTATATGGAATTAAAAGAGTCTCTTTACCTTCATCCGTTACAATAAATTGTGGATAGTGTAAAATTATTAAGCCCAACACAGTGTCTGACTTCATCATGACCTTATTATATTTCATATAACAATCCTTTTTCTTCTGTAGCAGAAACTATATTAGACATGGGGATCTCTATACAGATACTCACAGGTTTCTTTGAAGGTGTTGAGGGCTTCAAAATTGTCTTAGCATCTTCCCAGGAGTGCTGGCTCCCGTTCTTGACCACATCTTGTCCACTGATTGTCAGAGTCTGACTGCTGTTTAAATTCATTTTACTGCTTCAGTTCACAGTTCACGTTTAGGATCACACTGAGTCCCAGCGTGTCCCCCCTCAGTAGCGTACTCAAAGAAGATCCACACTCACTCCTCCCAAATTTAATTCAGTCCTGCTGTACTCCGCAGATGAGCTCAATATTATTGCAGCTGCCGAGGCACTTAGATATAAAAATATGACATGCTGCAGAGGAGGAGGATGCAGACAACGTTCAAGCTATGACCTTGCTCTAATATGTCCAGCATCTTTGGAGGAAAATCCTCGTTCGGGTCTTCTGCACTGCATTATGTTCTCCTCTTTTTGCACACTCTGTCCTGACTTCAAGCCATCCTGCATCCTCCCACTTTTAACTCTTTCAGTGTCAGACTCCCCTGAGTCATAGCAGAGCATGTGATTTAATCTGGATGACAACCGGTTGCTGCGCTCTATAGGACATTAGCCGTCTGTGTGTCCTGCGTCGTGATGCTTGAAATGTGTTGATGTTTCACTTCTCCTCATATAACAGTCTAGTCGCAATGTCGTATCAAATTATGTTTCATTCTTTAAAGGAAACATGTTTTTGCGTTAGATACTACAGTAAGGGTATACTGTATACTCTGTGATAAACTATTTCATAATCCTGCACAGCATTGTGGGAACTGCAGTCCATCTTGGCTCATTTGCTGCCCTCACTGCTTAGAGCCTCCTGAAACCCTGCCAGCGATTGAGGTGCAAAGCATCCGTCTCAGTTTCCAGGCAACAGGCATGGAGTCAAAGCAAATGGGACACTCCCACACCTTCTATAAATATGATTGGCAGCGTGGACTCTATTTCAAATAGGCTATATCATGCTCCGAAAACAGGCAGATGAGGCAGGGAGCAAAGATGAAAGTACATGTGCTTTGAAGGCGGTTAAATTATCATTAATAGTGTTAATTGTGCTTTTATCAAAGCAGACAGGCACGGTGCAAATGGTTTCTGGCTGGAGATACAGAGCAGGCACCAATGGATTAGCTGAAGGAACAAAAAGATAACAGAGACACCATCAAATATAACAGACACAACTGCATCTATCATGAACATCATGATTTTTTGAATAATACTAACAGTCTTAGAAAAATAAAAATAAAATAGTGAAACGTTGTTTTATTATTTATGTTGCCTTCTATATTGCATCTAAACTAACTGTATAAAAACAAACTCAATTTGAACTAAAGAAATTGTGATGAAAAGCATAAACCTATTTTAAAGATACAAGAACAGAGGCCTGTTTGCTTTTTTAAGAGACTTAAAGAAACAAGGAAGATACATACTTTTTAGTTAGAAAAAATGGCTATCTATCACAGATAGATAGATAGATAGATAGATAGATAGATAGATAGATAGATAGATAGATAGATAGATAGATAGATAGATAGATAGATAGATAGATAGATAGATAGATAGATAGATAGATAGATAGATAGATAGATAGATAGATAGATAGATAGATAGATAGATAGATAGATAGATAGATAGATAGATAGATAGATAGATAGATAGATAGATAGATAGATAGATAGATAGATAGATAGATAGATAGATAGATAGATAGATAGATAGATAGATAGATAGATAGATAGATAGATAGATAGATAGATAGATAGATAGATAGATAGATAGATAGATAGATAGATAGATAGATAGATAGATAGATAGATAGATAGATAGATAGATAGATAGATAGATAGATAGATAGATAGATAGATAGATAGATAGATAGATAGATCTAACAATTATATGTGTAACAAAAATATATAATTAAGCAATTTGTAACAGAGTGATTTTTTTCCTTCTGCACTTCAGTAAAACAGCTAATATTCTCTTTAAAAAATATATTCTCAGGATTTAGAACAAACGCTTCTCATGAAAATATGCTCAAATGAGGAAATAAATGTGGCTGCTGTGCTTCAAGTTAGTAAGACTGAAGAAACTGAAAAACCTGATTTGATCTTTCAGCAAAATCAGCCAAAAATTGCAGTTGATAGTTAGGCACACTAGAGAGCAGCAGAGGGCCGATTGCTCCTGACTGAATGCAGTTTCATTCATGCGTTTAGGTTGCCGTAGACAAAGAGGATGTGAAAGAAACACTATTAGAGGAAGTTGACTAAAGACCGTTGGTGTTCTAGTATCTTTAAACATTTAACTCTAAATTGCAGACCAAAGCAATTACATTAAGAAGGTGGGATCTTGAATCTATGGTTTTATATTACCTAAACCTACTGGTTTACAAGAAATAATAACACTCCAATAAGTGTTGGGAGTTCTGAGTTAAAAAGCAAGCGTCTGACTTGTGTTTGTCTTTGTGTTGGACACTCAGATGGGGCTAACAGGGCACAGTTGGGCCGCACCCTCCGAGTTGATTTGAATAGCACCGGCTTTTTGGCGCGATACTGACAGTAGGACGTCTTTCTTCTTGTGTCGCCACGCCTCCCTCCCTGCACTCAGAGCAGGGAGTGGCGGGAAACGCTGGCGGGAAAGAAAAGGAGTAAAAAGTGTTCTTCAGGGAGCTTTAGCAAACCTATGCTGTACCTGATGATGTCCTGGAAACAAGTCAGACATTATAGTATACATTGCAAACTGAGTTCAGTAGAAAAACGAACCAGGAAGAAAGAAAGCAACCCGACCTCTTGTTTTGGCTGTACACTGCAAGAGATAGAGCTAGCTGTGGGTGGAGACAAAGAACTGAGCATGGGAGGAGAAGAACAAAGAGGGTAGCAGCACCCCCCCCCCCCCCCCCCCTCCCCGCCACACACACACACACACACACTCTTTATAAGGCCCCACCCCCCCGAACACAGCCTGGAGCAAGGCAAATGACTATTATAACCTTAATCAGACCTTTAAAGCAGCTACTCAGGCATGTTCACCACTACCAGATTCTTTGTTCTTACTGGGATTTTGCTCAAACCATGTGCTTTAACCAAAGTTGAGTAAAGGTATTATTTTTCTTTTACTCCTGACAAGAGCATTCTAGCTCCAAACTAAAAGAACAAAAGAAAAGGTCATTTGTGGACCTGGCAGCACAGGCAATCAGCAGTAGCATAATTGGATTTGTTGTTATTAGCCTTCTAAAATGCTGTAACCCAGACTCGCCCCAGCCTCCTAATTCCATGTTACTAGAAAAACAGATATCACCTGTGTGGGAGCCAATGTGACAAATTTCTCCCCTTTTAGAGTAAAAAGAGCTCATTACTCCTCACTTCCTGCCTCCAATGAGTTCAACACAAAAACAGGAAGCCTGTGGTGCTTGTGCATTTCCTAGATCTTATTACGTTGTGACTTTTCTTCTGTTCCATACATACCAACCTTCAGAAGGGTGAGCAAAGGGAAACAGAGGGAGTGATTGTTACATAAGCTGGTGGTCTATTAGAGGCCCCAATGACAAAAGCATTTTAATGCAAGAAGCTGTAGCCAAGAAAGACAAAAAGCACCATTACATACAACATGCATTCACCATCTGATAAGATACACCGAGGCATAGATATGCATTTAACTGCACAAGGATGCAAATACACCCGTACTCTAAAGTAATAGGCCAATAAACAGGATTCCAGACAGAGGAAGATGCAAAAACTAGCAGGGATGTTTTGATTGGTGGAGGGGCAACAACTGAGGGGGCTGTTAGGGGTTAAAGGGGATAGGGGGAAGGGTAAAGCCTTCAAAGTGGTGGGGTCGTTAGATGGTGACGGCACTAAAAGGGGCTAAATTCAAAAGATGCAGAAAGAGTCCTGAATTCGACTGAAGCAACCTTACACCGCAGGGCCAAACAAAAGGAACATCTGCCTGCTTGACGAAAGCTCAACGCTCAACATTAGAGCAGCAGTGGTTGTGTTTTGAAGTGCTTAGCAGAGGCAGCAGGTTTAACCCTATTTACAGCTGTATTTTGAAAAATGTTAAAGTGGGTATGATTGTAGAGATTGATTTCTGTGCTGGTTATTTTGAGTATGCAAATCATGCACGAGACGTGCTTTGAGGCCAACGTATTTTGAAATTGTCCATTCACAAAGGCTGGGCTTGTGCTTGCCAGAATCTATGAGAGGAAACTGGATCTGTAATTTCAGACTATACTGCACAGGAAGAACTGCACTAGGGGAAACATAAATTGAAGATTTCTCACACAGAACATGTGGTGAGATGTGTAACTCTGTGGTTACAGCCTTTCTGGGAAAAAGAGGACTGGTAAAGACATGTGGATCCAGTGGTGAAGTGAAATGTTTTCAAACTAAACCATGGTTGGCATTGCCTCCAAAAGCGCAAAATATAAAACAAATAAGCAAAAAAACAGCTAGGTCTTCTGGCATCTGATGTTTTGCTATACTTCTACACTTTCTGGCTGTGCTAATGAGTACATATAATATTGTGAAAAAGTTTCCCCTCTTACAGGTTCTTTCTGTTTTTCCTTTTTTCTAACTTAATGTTTCAAATCAGACTAATCTTCATAACAGAGACAGATAACCTCACTAAATACAAAAAGCAGTTTTCAAATGATAATTTCATTTATTAGGGGAAAAAGATAAGCTGGCCAACCTGACGCTATGTGAAAATATAATTAAATTTCTTCTTAATTCATGGCTCAATTGTGATTACCCACAGTTTATTGATAGATTAGGATTTAAACCTGATTACTGTCAGAACTTTGGAATCAACAAATCAATTCAATAGAACCTTTATGCCAGCATGAAGTAGGCTAAAAGATCAACAAAAGCCACACACCATGCCTCAATCTAAAGAAATTTAAGGAAATTCAATGCTTCCTTGTTCGCAAAGGCCCTCTGACATTAGGTAAAAAACATCCTGATGATCTTCCATAATTTTGGCAAAACATTCTTTGGATTGACGAGACAAACTGTGCCTTAGTAGAAGATTTGTCTGGTTACATCAGGCATAAAACTAAAACAGCATTTCAAAGAAAAAAACGTCATATCATACGTTAGGCTCAAGGGCAGTTTGTTTTGGCAGCAGAACAATGACCTGAAGCATATCAAAAGTACACCTCTGAATGGCAGAAAAAACTGAAAATGAAGGTTTTGAATTGACCTAGTGAACGTCTGGAATAAATTTGATTGAGATGCTGCGCTGTGAACTTAAACAAGCCATGCATGCTTGAAAACTGTCCAATGCGGCTGAATTAAGCATAATCTGCAAGAAAATAGCAGGCCAAAACTCCTCAGCACCAATGGAAAAGACTCACTGGCAGTAATCACAACTGCTGGATGCCAGTTGATGTAGAAAAGGGAGGTACAACCAGTCATAGGATGACTTTTTGAAAGCCGTTTTTTGCACTTACTGAGGTTATTTTTGTTGGATATAAAAATGTATGTGTTCATCTTAATTATTCAAATAAGATAACAAGACAAAAACTGATTAAATCTCTGTTAATAAAATATATTTTTATAGGTCTGTACATGTACATGTGCCTGTTTATAGTTTACTTATAATTAAAACTGTTAAAATTCTGTTGTACATGCAGTTCTACGCATTCATAGTAGGATGAAAATTGTTGCATTTTCATCCTCTTATGGAACAGAAAGCCGTAAACCTGGAAAGTTTAATGTTTTGGCTATTGGGAGCACCAAATTTGCTTAAAAAGATTTGCATAAAGAAAAAGAGCATGACATTAAGCAAATGGACAACATGTTGGGTACCAAAGCAAAACATGCAACTGATTCATGACTCGTGAATCATGTCAGTGTGAGTAATGTGTCCTGATAAAACAATAACTTAGGGCATAAAACAAAAATAAAGATTTACCCTAGGGTATCCCACCTTCTGCTACTTATTTTGCTTCCAGTAACTACTCACATGAACAAAAGTGGAGACAAGAAATGGTTGCTAGGTTCCAATCCCGCCTGTTTCCTGTAGTATACCCATTAACCAGCACCATGGCTGCCTCTCCAGGGTCCAATCACACACCATAGAAACAGATTACTCTCATGCCCCAACAAAAAATGTTCATGGCTTTTTTGAGTCTTACTAGGTGTTCATACAGTCCTGTGCAAAAGTATTCAAACTCCTTGAATGTTTTTTCATTACAATGGCAAACTTCACTGTATTTACAGTGCACACATTCATACACACACCTTGGATCTGACTTCTCACCTACAAGACATCTCTCTTTTCAGATCATTTTTTCAGGAACTTTATATTTAGTCATAACAAACCTTCAATCCCACCAGTAGTGATCCAGTTTTTAAACAATGAATGTTCTCACGACTATTGTCTGATTCTGTTTCATCTGTAATGTAACAGACAAGGAACCTGAAAATTCAACCGTATTTGTTAGTCTTCATTTTGTTTATTATGTTTTTTTTTTATTTTTTGTTAAGTTTTAGTGAATAAATATTAGATTATTAACATTAAATTTAATTCTTGATTACATTGTTTACAATAGCTCTCATTGATTCTTATTCTAATTTATAAATGAAGTATTGACTGTTAAATTAAATTAATTTTAAATCCTGAGAAATATACTGTAGTCATCTTTTTTTTATTTGTAATAAGTATTATTCAGTGGAAAGAAAAAGCACTGTTGCCTTGCAGCAAGAAGGTCCTAGGTTCGACTCCCGGCAGGGGGTCTTTCTGCAAGGAATTTGCATGTTCTCCCAGTGCATGCGTGAGTTCTCACCAGGTACTCTGGCTTCCTCCCACAGTCAAAAGATATGCATGTTAGGTTGATTGGTGTCTCTAAATTGCCCTTAGGTGTGTGAATGAGTGTGTGCTTGGTTGTTTGTGTGTTGCCCTGCGATGGACTGGCGACCTGTCCCGGGTGCACAACGCCTTCAGCCCATAGACTGCTGGAAATAGGCACCAGCTTCCCCGCAACCCACTATGGATGAAGTGGAATAGAAAATGACTGACTGACTGACTGACTGACAATTTAACAGATACATCACAGACAACACAAAGCCATGCATAATTGTCAAGTAAAAGAAAATTGATGCATGGTTTTCATCTTTTTTAATTCAAATGAAAAGCTGAAATGTTATTCAGCCTCCTTTACTCTGATAGCCCCAAATAAAATCCGGTTCAGTGCAACCAATTGCTTTCAGAGGTCATCTATCAGTGAAGAGAGTCCCGCTGTGTGTTAAATAAACTCTATGACATGACATCTGTCTAAAGCACTTTGAGCTTTGGGGTTATAACATGATAAAAATATGGAAAATTCACACAATGTGAAAATCCTTACAAGGCACTGCAACGTCCATTCACAGCTCTCCCAGAGGGGGAAGGTTCGAAGAACTTTTGATGGAGTGTAGCTGTAGTGTGTCTGGACCCAGATGGCACCAGCGCTTGCTCTAACAAGATTAGGAATAGCTCCAGAGTAGAATATTACCTTCTTGAGTTTATCTCTGAAACTACTAGCCTCCCCTCACAAGCAAGAAATACAGGTGATTTAAAAGGTTAAAAAACAAATACACTCAACAGAAATAGAAAAGGTCTGACAAATTACTCAGCTGGAGCAGTCAGCTGGGGCCAGATGTATCTGAGAGGAACATGTAAAGCCTGAATCATCACTGTTACATAACACGGGCCTTAGCAAGGGGAGGGCATGGAGCACCGAGCGGGAGAGAAACCAAAAACAGACCACTGACCTAGATCTGCAAATATTGGAGATAAGTACCTGGGGAGAGGGAACAGGGGGGTTAAAGAGAAAGGCATGGACTCAGGATTAAAGAGTGATGAAGAAAAATGTGATAGGTTTTCATGCCAGCATGTGGTTTCTGCTTTGCTAGAAAACAGCATCTGAGTGGTTGTGAGCTACAGTGACCCAACCGGGCTGGAATGTGGGTCAGTAGACTTTGACAACTGCAGCCGGGCCGGGGAAAGTTTCTTACAAGTGCTGGTGGGTATGTGTAGTGCACAGACTCATGACCATCTGTGTCTTTTCCCGCTTGTGTTTTCTACATCTTCCTTGACCGTCAGCTGCCTGAAAATAGAATAAAGGGAAGGGTGCGTGTGGTTTGAGTTGAGTAAGAAAGGGATGACACTCGGTCCACTTCTCCTCTTCTATTTTCCCTTTTTTTCACGCCTATATGTTCAGATCAGCACACAAATTTTAATATCAGAAAAGTAAATGAGGCCTGTAAGGCTTTAGAGGTGAAAAAATAAAAAAATAAAAATAAAACAACCTTTCTGGCTGATGAACAGTTCCACATCTCATTGGGCTGCATGGTGGCGCAGTTGGTAGCACTGTTGCCTTGCAGCAAGAAGGTCCTGGGTTTGATTCCCGGCCTGGGGTCTTTCTGCATGGAGTTTGCATGTTCTCCCCGTGCATGTGTGGGTTCTCACTGGGTACTCTGGCTTCCTCCCACAGTCCAAAGACATGCCTGTTAGGTTAATTGGTCACTCTAAATTGCCCTTAGGTGTATGAATGAGTGTGTGCATGGTTGTTTGTGTGTTGCCCTGCGATGGACTGGCGACCTGTCCAGGGTGTACCCCGCCTCTCGCCCATAGACTGCTGGAGATAGGCACCAGCTCCCCTGCGACCCACTATGGAATAAGTGGTAGAAAATGACTGACTGAAAAGTAAATGAGGCCTGTAAGGCTTTAGAGGTGAAAAAATAAAAATAAAACAACCTTTCTGGCTGATGAACAGTTCCACATCTCATTGGGCTGCATGGTGGTGCAGTTGGTAGCACTGTTGCCTTGCAGCAAGAAGGTCCTGGGTTTGATTCCCGGCCTGGGGTCTTTCTGCATGGAGTTTGCATGTTCTCCCTGTGCATGTGTGGGTTCTCACTGGGTACTCCAGCTTCCTCCCAAAGTCCAAAGACATGCCTGTTAGGTTAATTGGTCACTCTAAATTGCCCTTAGGTGTGTGCATGGTTGTTTGTGTGTTGCCCTGCGATGGACTGGTGACCTGTCCAGGGTGTACCCTGCCTCTCGCCCATAGACTGCTGGAGATAGGCACCAGCTCCCCCGCGACCCACTATGGAATAAGCGGTAGAAAATGACTGACTGAAAAGTAAATGAGGCCTGTAAGGCTTTAGAGGTGCTAGGCTGTGACCTCCTAGATGAGCTGCTGATTTTCCTGACTGCTTCTGGGGAGGTTCACCGCTGTTCAGTGTATGCTCTTTTCATTTTGGTTTGCTGGAGTCCCGAAGCCTTAAAAATGTCTTTCTCACCATTTCCAGACTGATAGATGTCAATTACTTTGTTTTCAGTCTGTTCTTTTTTCTTTACATTGAGGGATAATATATTGCTTTTTTAAATTTTTTAGGTTACTTCATATCAGAGAGGTCCTTTTTAAGTGATTCCTAAATTCTACATGTCTAGCATCGATCAAGATGTGACTATTGAAATCCAAGAAAATATTGTTAACAAGGGGCAAAATCATATTTTTCACATAGTTGTTTAAATTCTTCCTTTAAAACACAGAGTCATTATTTGAAAGTTGTGGTTTGTTTTTACTCTCGTTGTCTTTGTCTGATATTAACATTTATTTAATTATCAGAAACACATAAGAGTAATTTATTATTTTATAGCTTCATTTAATTTCTAAATTTGATGTATCACATAAAAGATACTTTGACTTATACCAACAAGCATTCAGACAACACATTTTCAGGATAACCCTTTAAGGTCACAGAGTCATCTGTGGGATTAGAGGTTTTTGTGACAGGGCATTATTTAAAAGCCTTGGAGGAAAGCAGTTCATGTTTGTCAGTGGTGTCTAAACGTTTTGTCACATTGACCAACATCATCCGGTTGAAAATATTTGTAGAAACAAAATAAAATGTTTTTTAAGTAAAAACGTAAAAAAGGAAAAAGTTATTTACTCTTGAAAAATGCTTGCCATCAAGTTTAATTCATGTAAGGATGTGGTTATATTTACTATGGAATTAAAATAAAAGCAAAAACATGGGGTTAATAAAAGATTAATACTTTGTTTTGCACCTAACATTTTTCTATTTAAAGCAGTTTTTCAGCACCTTGTTTGAAAGGCCTCAATATAAATCTCAATCTAAAAAAAGTATAAGTTTGTACCAATCTGAGGAACAATCTTAATGAACCAACTGTGTCTTGAACTGCAGTTGTGGGCTACACTAAATCATTCCGAGGGCCACAGTTTTGGCCTGAGAACCACAGTTTGGATACCTCTGTTGTAAGTGTAAGGTCAAATCTGTGTTTGACGACCTATAAATCTGGTAGTCTTTTACTCCAAAGCTCATTCAGCGGTTAAACTTTTACCAGTTTCTTCTTGGTCTTAATCACATTGTCCTATTTACCATCAGCATGTGGGTCAGAGATAAGCAGCTAGTTGTGCCAGTAACTTACAATCATAAACCCGTGCAAAGTGTTAATGGTCTGTTACCTTCTTTGTTCTGCTGTCTTAGCACACATAATAACTAATACACACATGAGATACAGACAAGAACGCACCCACACAGAGATGGTGCAAATATTGCTCAATGTGTTTGTGTTATTCCTCATAAAATACTGCAGAGGTAGGAGAATCTTCACTGCAACGGCAGGAGGATGTTAACAGTTGTGAAATCCCACTTTCCAGGAATGCAGGTGCAATGTTGTTGTTTTTTTTTTTAATCTTTTTTTCATATTTGCTCATTTAAAAGCCCATAATGGGAGGTCACAGGGACAAACAGCCAGTTTCCACGGGTTTTATCTTGCAACTAGTTTATCTGAAATGCCAGAACAACAAGTACGACAAGTACTTTCTCCTGTCTTGGAAGCACGCCAAAAACATGATGTGCATAGTGTGATCCGTTTCTTTGGTTTTTCAGCCAAATTTGCAGGTTGGGTTTAAACAAAATAAATGCACCCATTCTTTGGTTCTTGCATGTGTTATAGCGAAGATGTGCGTCACCTCAAACATGTTGGACAATTAGCAATAATTAACTTAGATTACTCTCCACCCTCCCAAATCATCAATTTTCTACATTCCCCTCTTTGTTTGAGCTCATCCCAACCCTCCGTGTTACCACCAAGAATGATTTCTTAGCTGCAAGTAACTCCTCTGATATGAAAGGGTACTCTGAAAGGCCACAGGCGGACATGTGCACAAGCAATCACTCGTGCAGTTTAGCAGTTGTTCAGCATGGCTAGAAAATCTGGTCTGGCAAGTTAACTGTCGGAGCTGCGCAAACGGTGGGATAAAGAGATCTTTCATCCTCTTTCTCTGAAGAGAAAGACCATTTGACACAATTAAACAGCACCTGAAGAGTTTTTATTGTCAATATTTGCACATATGGGAGGAGATAAGGCCCCTCTTTGAATATTAAAATGCTTTTTTTTTTTTTTTTATAACTGATCTGAGGCCTTTTCACAAATATCTCCATTAAATCCAGAAACAGAGCATGTAAAAGGAACCTTTTGGATTTCACTTTCCTAAAAACAATGAACATACACAGTAAGATGCCATCTTTTGTTCATGTCTTTCAGGTTTTTGTATCTGCATCCAGCTCACTCTGAAACAACCACTTTGCATGTTGCATGTTAAAAAAGATCATAACATGCAAAGCATATCTTGTTAAGGGAGTAGTAAACATTTATATCACCAGTATTGATATTTTTCTAGTTTATTTTTTTGATTTTAAGTGGTGGTTGTATTGTAACAGGAAATGCATTAGACACATTTGCTACTATCTGGTCCAAAACCTGACATTTCGTGGTTATTTTCACTTCCTGATGAGATACAAAGAAGAAGCATCACTGCAGCAGTTTAGGACAATCTTAGGAAGGATCTAGGTGTTTGCTAAAACTGGTGTGCATCAGGTTAGTGTTATCTGATACACTGTTTGATTCATTTGTAGCTTAAAGTGCCGAGTTCCATATAGAAATACTAAACATAGTGCCAAAGTTGAGTTTTCTTATTAGTTGTGTCTTTGCAACACCTTCAGCAGAGCTTCCTGGGTTCAAATGCTGGTTAATGAAGGGGAATAAAGTGTTGTGAAACAAAACAGCAACCTGGGGGTAAAGTAATCACGAACAGGTAAAACAACAACCACTCCCGGCAGTAACAAAGATGAGTGAGCGGCAAGACGGTTGGTGTTCAGGGAGTGTCGGGCTCCTCTGTCTGGCTGGACTACCTGAACTACATGGCTGCTACAAGTTGATTAAACTAATGGTTGGAGCTCAGAGATGACTCATTCGGGCCTGCAGAGGCTCATCGTGTGTGAAGTCATCATGAGGGCAGCAGAAAATGAAATGTGTGAAGTCATCCTTTATTTTAGGCATTCAGGTAAAGCTTAAACTGAATTCTGCACTAAGAAAAACAGCAGATATTTACTGCTAAGGGTTGAACAGAGAAAATCTGACTAAAACCTGTCAGCAATGCAAGAGGATATATGAGATTAAGTTCTAACTTAAAGGGTCAAACTGCAAGTCTTCCAACATAGGTGTTTCACTTCAGTGAACAGATAAAACAATCACATTTTACTTGTAACATCTTTTGTCAAATTTTTGTCACATTTATTCACTTTACACGTACAAGCTTTAACTTATCTTATTGCGATTTTACGTAGTTCGTAGCCATATTTCAGAAAGCTAAATTTTGGTTTTGTCTGGCCAGAGAACCTTCTTCTACATCTTTGATCTGTCACCTATATGGCCTGGGGAAAACTGTAAATAGCTTTTGGGTTTCTTTCAACAAAGGCCTCTTCTTGCACAACTAATAGTTGTCCTGTAGACAGATTCTCCCACCTGAGCTGTGGATCTCTGCAGCTCCTACAGAGTTACCATGTCCATCTTGGCTTCTCTAAATTCTGCTCTCCTTCTCCACAATGTTACCTTCTGTGTTCCTTGGTCTTCTTGGTTTGTTCCAAAAAGTATAACAAACTTCTGAGGCCTTCACAGAACAGTTGCAATTATACTTTAAGTTAAAATTTCACATAGGATACTATTTGCTAATAAGGCAATGTCTGAAGGAGGTTGGTTGTACAGTGTATCTTATTTCCGTGTATCAGAGTAAAGGGGGCTTAATACAATCTTAATTTACTATGACAAGGCTTAATCCTTGTCATACTTTTCAGATTTTTATCATAAAGCAATCTTGAAAGCCATGCTCTATTTGCTGCGGTGACATTGGCTCAGGTGGTAGGCATTCGTCCTGTTTGTTCTTGAGGGTTGTCGGTTCGAACCCCCACTCCATCTGTCTTAGTTGTTGTGTCCTTGGGCAAGATACTCCACTTGCATTGCCTGCTGATGGTGGTCAGAGGGCCCGGTGGCGCCAATTATATGGCAGCCACACTTCTGTGGCTACAATGTAACCTACCACTGTCAGTGTGTGAATGGGTGGATGACTGATTGCAGCATAAAGTGCTTTGGTGTCCTCAAACTTGATAAAGCGCTATCCAAATGCAGGCCATTTACTATTTTCCTTTTCACAATTATACACTGTTTTGTATTGGTAGATTACATAAAATCCAAATAAAATACGTGGTGGTTGGGAGCTGTAACTATTAGTAGGCACTGCATTTTATTTTCACAGGCAACACAACAAAAGACATTTTGTCCATTCGGGCAATTTGGCTAAACAATGTATGTGTTAATGCTGACATATCCAATTATCATAAGTCTGCAATAAAATCAAATCTTTCACAACCTCTTGTTTCTGGAAACACAGTTGTAGTTCTTGTGTGAATTATGCCCTCGGCAAGCTATTCCTTCTGCCATCCCCTGACCAATTAAAATACAAACAATTATCTGAGATTCTGGGGTGGGATAAAATGCAGTGCAGTCCCAAACAAAGCAATGAGCTAATGTTATTCTCAGCAGCAATCAGAGGATACCTAGTCAACACATAGGTGCACCAGCTCCCCACTGACTGCAATAGATAAATACAAAGGAATAAAGTAAAAGCTGACAGATGAGTTGTATTTTTCTATCTGGTGTTCATGCTCCCCCTTTTCTTATGCTGCCCTGGTCAACTGCCCATGTGGTCCACATCAAAACCAGCGCTGCACAGATATATTTTTTCCACAAATTATATTTTTTCTACCTTTTGTTTAAAGTTTTCTTATAATCATTGCCATCAATGTTGTTGTAAATATTATCACAGTGGTACTTCAGACCGTTTAACATTTTTATCAAAACATGCTTACTGATGTCACAGATAACAGCCCATGTTTTATTACACTTTGTGCTTTCGAAATATATATTTTTTTATTTAGTTTTATGTGTGCTTGCTCTGTTTTTTTTTCCAGTGTATTTATCTATTAATCTGCTTCTGTCCTGTTTGCAACCATCTGGGTCATGGTCATTGTGAGTTAACAAGGGAGGAAATGGTTCTGCCTTCTCATCTATTCACAACATAACAAGAACGCTCCCTCCCTAATACACTGACTCCCCTTCCAGGCATCTGCAGGGTGTTTGGGAAATGACCCTGTTATGGGTCAGCTATATCCTGTCTTGGTCTGGTAAAGCAGCCTTGGCCAACTTCAACCAAATCAGACCACAATGGTGTGGATACTGAATTTTTATGTATCTCCATTCTCTACTGTGACAAGCAGGACTCACCATATAGATGTCCAGAAACTAATTTTAATGATCAATAACGAGTTGATGATACAATTTACAGTAAATTTATGTTCAAAAGTTTTTTTGACCAGTTTGTCTTCCTCTCAGAGCACATACCTGCACTGGATTCAAGTAGCACTTCACACAAGACACCGACTGTATTCATGTGAGTGTGACCTACTTCCTTAGCACATCAGGTGGCAGCAGCCACTGCAGAGGGGAGGATCCACAACACACACATGCAGTCTCTCCTCAAGGGCAAGTCTGATGGACTGTGTTTTAACATCCTAAGGACCAGCAGCTGGTGCACAAAACAAATACACCTTTAAAGGATAGACACACATAAGTCTTATGTGTGTACTCAATGTGAAACTGTGGTTAATCAATACATTTACTTTTTTGCTGAAAACAATAACACCGTCTTCAGTGCTTTATGCTTATAAGGAGAGTAATAGTGATGCTTCTAAAACAATGGAGAGAAATAAGACATAGGTCTTAACAGCGATGCATCAAAACATTTTTTCTTGGTATTGCTGAAGTTTTAGAGCTGCAATGACACAGGAGATTTTCTGGTACTGCACTGTATTGGCTTTTTGTGTTACTTGGCAATTATCTGAGGGAACAAAGATCACATGTGGAGTTCCTCGGGGTTCCATTCCTGGACCACTTTTATTCAATATGTTTATAATCTCTCTAAACCAGATTATGCTGTATTAGTTGATGTGTTGCTTTTCCTATGTTGATGACACACAACAATATATTTCTCTCACCACATGACCAAAGTCCAACAGTCAATGAGTCAAAGATGCAATCTTTATGATACAAACCTAATCTATTCAGTGCTTTCCAGTCAAGATTTTGACCAACTCCATTGGTGAGAGTTTTGAATGACATATACAGTACATCTTTATAGCAATGTATCTAAACTTTGGTCTTGGTATCATCTTACTGCTGCGTTCGACACAGTTGATCTTAACATATTAATTGATAGATTGGAGAAGTGGATAAGATTTTCTGGTATTGTGTTAGATTGATTCAGTCTTACATCATTTGATAATCAAAAAAAGATATACTCCAAGAAGGAAATTTTGTGATTCCAGCTGTATGTAAAAATGAGGGAACTAAATAAAAAGGCATGCATATTAATAGAAACAGAACAAAAATATAAAAAATCTGAGCAAGCAAAGATCTCATGTGGGATTCCACAAGGCTTCATCCACAGACCACGTTTATACAAGATCTACATGCTCTCCCTGACTCAGATTATGGAGTATCACAACATCTGTAACTATATCTATGCTGGTGACACACATATTTATATCTGTGTATCATCACATAACCTACAGTAAATGTCCATGCTTTTGGTCCCACAGTTGCCAAACTAGGCACAAGCACAGCAAGAAAGAGACGTAGTTGTTATTGACTCAGACTTATATTTTAACAATGAAAGAAATTCTATTACTAAAGTAGCCTAATGTTGTCTAAAAAGTATTGCCAGAATGCAAAATTTCCTGTCCAAAAACAGAACAGAAAAAATATGCTTTTTTTTTTCTCAATAGCTAAAGTTTTGGTTATTGCTCTACAAGGCACTTTATAGTCTTGAATCTGAAAACATTTTCTGGTCAGATATGACCCATTTAAAGCTCTCAGATCACCAGAGACTTGTTCAGCATTACAAGGACCAGACCTAAGCAAGGGGAGGCAGCATTTAGTTTGCATTTCAAAATTTCTTTAGTTTTATGTGATGCTTACATTTTTCCATTTCTTGTTTTTAATTTGTCTTTAAAGCACTTAGAATTACCTTGTGTGAATAATGCCATACCAATAAACTTGCCTCATCTCATTTGAAGCAGGGTAATACAAAATCAGCATGTGGTGGATGCTAATCGGGTGGGATGATAAATCTGTGTAATTTGCTACTTCTGCATTAAATATTCGAAATAAGCTTCCACACTGGTGCCAGCTCAGGCTGAGTGATGTTTCTGTGGTAACCGATAACGCCTAAATGTGTGCAAATTTAATCTGATGTCGAGGCCAAAATATGTCAGTTAGTGTTTGCTGGGAACAAAACAAAAACACAAAATGTTTGTATGCAAATATAGTATAAAAATTTAATGATGCTTTGTGGTTATCATACTTTTAAAAAAACAACAGCAATCAGAGAAGCATGGAAATCACAAAGTGACATGTGAATATAAAGTACAGCGGTGCTACTTTTTCCTTTTTTGTCATTTTTCCTACTTTCTTAACAAAAAATAGAAGTCTGGTGCCACAGAGGAGCAAAGTTGTAAGACAAACCCTGGCTTTTTCTCCTGCACTCGGAGAAATATGCTATTATTTACAAAATGATTTGTACATCAAGTCATTATTCATTTGCGCTTGCTGACAGAAAGGCATTCACACATATATTCAATGTTCAATGAAATGAAAACATGAAAACAAAGATTTTTTACTCATCCTGACTGCTTTAAATGTTTATAAAATATAAACAATTTCTCATCACAGAATACCTGGAAATATCTTTGCTTTAGCAATAAAAGACAATTATGACCCAATGTTCACAACTGTGCAAATAAAAAACAAATAGCATATTGTATCAAACTGCTTCTTTCAATAACAGGTTCACAGGACTTGGCAGTGGATTTGACAGGAAGCCCACAGCCATACAATTTAATTCAGAACATAATTCACAGCTATTTACATGAGACAAGTTGCGCTTATGAAAGAATAGCTTTTATTGAAAGTGACAAGTAATTGTTTTTTGAGGGTAAAAGTTATCTGCTCTTAATGAGGCAGTTATTATTGAGTCTCAGGAGCGTTTCAGTTCAGATAATTTGCGGAGAAGCTGCTGCTGCCTGGATCTGAGGCGCTTTTTCTCCTGAAGGTGCCTTCTCTCGCTGAGATGCAGCTCCTCCAGGTAGTCTGTCGCCTGGGTCAGGATGGCCACCTTGGGAGCCTTGGCTGACTCTAGGCAGGGGATCTGATCCCGCAGAGCAGTGAAGCGGGATCTGAGGTCGTTCCTCCTCTTCCTCTCCAGGAAGTTATGGTTTCGCCTGCGGTCAGTGTCCTCTGCATCTGAGTTTAGGGGCGTATCCGAAGGGGAGGGCGGCAGCTGATGGGATGCTGTGCAGGCACGCTTGCTCAGAGGCTCCTCTTCATAGTCATCATCATCTTCCTCATCCCCTTCTGGGTCGCTGTCCGGTGAGCGAGCTGCATAGTTGTGCTGCTGCCGGTGGACAGACACATGGAAGCGTTTAGGGCAGGGGTCTGCACGGACCCTGATGGTGACCGGTTTCCTCCCACTCATCAGCCGCACTCGGTTCTGCTTGCTCTCCACAGTGACCACATCGATTTCTTCCTCATCATCTGTCATCAAAAAGGGAAATAAGTCATGAATTCCCACTGAGAAGGTTCATATGAGGACACTGCAGTGCAATTGTATGACAACAGATTTCTACAAACTGCGTTAAAGTGTAACTAAAACAGCAACAAGGAAGTGATGCTTGCGATAATGAGTCTTCAATCAGTGGCTATTTAATCTAAATGAGGAGATACAAAGGCGGAGGGCAATAATTAAGATAGTCTAGATAATGCTTAAGTTCACTCTGTAATTGTATTAGGAAAGGAAACTGCAGGGGCGGCACCAAAGGGGGCTGAAGCATCCATCCCTATAAATTTGCCACGCCACCCCACCGCCCCTTTTCCAAGACTTATTTTTTTATACCATATGCCAGGCCTGTAGTTTTCGATGTAACCCCCCCCCCCCCCTTTTTAGTAAAACTGGTTCCTGTGGCAGAAAAATGGGCCTTTAAAGCACCTTTACTGGTGCTGCCCTCCAATGATATTAGGATTACATGTTTCGATTGAAAAAATTACGAGCATTACAGTATCATGAACACTAACTTTTGCATGGGCAAAAAAACATGCTACTATCAATTATCAATTTTGGTAAAAAGCTACTTGAACTTACAAATATGAAGCAGTCTAAAATAATCCCAAGGAGCAACAAGATTTTTTCTTTGAATAACAGATTCAAATTCAGGGTCCAACACAGCAGCCTAACTAAATAAAACTTAAACTATGCTGTGGCTTTTGATTATGGTGTGCCATTCAATTATTACTAGTAGTCCTTATTTGGCCCCTCTTAACACAACTTTCTAGAGGCGCCCTTGTGTGCAATGGCAATAAATCATGAAGACAAGGTAAATCCGCCCCTCTAACTGCAGCCAAAGATAAAGAAAAGATCTGTTTGCGTCAAAGTGATAGGGGCGCGGTTTTTAAAAAGCAGCATGAGTTGGTAAGGGCAAGCAGGAGGCGCTTTTGTCAAAGAAAGAGACAAAAACACGTTTTATTTGAGGTTGAATTGGATAACCCCTCGCCTTGCTATTTATCAAACCCAGACGCAGGGCAGGGTGGGGCCGTACTTACCAGAAGAATCGGAGCGAGACTCTGAGCCAGACGACGCCGGCTTCCTGCAGCTGTTGGAGGGGAAGGTGAGGACGGCGGCGGGGTCGACGCAGTCTGTAGCCGCGGAGAGGAGACCACCCGTAGAGGCGCACTGCGCCTTGGTGGCCCGGACTGAGATCTGCTGGGGCGCCGGGGTCTGCGCCGCAACTTCCGACACTTTCCCGAAACTACTCCACATGCAGTCCTGGATGATGTGGGCGCTGAGGTTATCGAAAAGCCCCGTGGGGTCGGACGTGAACGGACCCTCGCAGTCCTCGTCCTGCCCCAGCACCTTGGACACCCAGCTGAGCTTATCCCCCGGAGAGAGGTGCAGGGCCTCGTTGCTCAGAGTCCGGTGGGGGGACATGGGAGGGGTGGGCAACAGCTCGAACTTTTTCCAGATATCCTCACTGGGCGCAGTGGACTGGTAAAAATCCTCCTCGGTGTCGAAATCGTGGAAAAAATAAGACTGGAAATAATCAAATTCCATGTTCAGGCTGATAAAATCCGCGCTAATCCCAGAAATGAAGGAGATCCTGTAAAGTGAAGAAAAAAATATCATCTAATGAGACATTATTCCGGGAACAGCTGACATCCAACAAATGGGACCACATTAATAATTGATCCCATCTTGCGGATGCGCTCTTTGCAGTGATGGAGACATGCTTTCAAGGTTCCTGCATACATATATATCATCAGCTTATGTTTAAACATGAGTTACAGTCAATTTAGTGAATAACAAATGTGAGAAATTTAGTAACAGTGAAGCATTTCCTGAAATGTAGTTAGAGCTTTGTTCAGTAGCGCACTGGAGAAGAAAAGTGAGCAGAGACTGGGTTAAAACACGTTACAGGAGCTCTATTTCCTCACAAGAAACTCAACATGTAAGAATTAAAGTACTTACCGGATCTCTGCAGGCAGGATCCAAACGCGCAATTCAGCACATTAAAATCCGCCTTTTTCAGCGGATGAACTCACAAGAAGCTGACACCATCGATTGTAAAGCAGCAGGAAACGACGCTGTCTGCAAATCTGTGACAATTCACTGTTAAAGAGACACGAGTTTAAATCAGAAGGAGAGAAAACAACACCGGGGCTCTGACAACAAACACCAGACCCGCCCGCCTTACAATAGAGAGCCCCACAGTGCGTTTTTCGCGCCAGTGAGAGATTCTGTTATAAGGCGATAAATGCGCAGGGAGGAGCCGCAGCCGCAGCAATGTCTGCTGCGGTAGATCCGGGTAAAGCCCCTTTATTTGCATCAGAGGCGTGGGGGGAGGCGCGCAGAACCCCGCCCCGGTATGCAGCACCAGTCATGGCCACAATAACAGATTTACTACTATAACTGTTTTACTCGATAATGTCAAACTGAGGGAAAAGCAGCCAATTAAATGAGACAAAGTGTATTAGTAATATTTAGACTGAAAGGTTCATTTCAATACAGTGGAATATCATCCAAAAGCTTAATTTATTTAATCAGTTCAGTTAGAAAATTATAGCACATATATTACAGAGATTCATTATGGTGTGGTATAAGTCAAGCCTTATTTTTTATGCTTTATAATTATGGCTTACAGCTGATAAAAAGCTGCGCCTCAATTCATCAAATAAATCACATATTACATAAGACCAATATCAAAAGAATGTTTAATTAAAAACTGTAAAGCTATGGCCTACATAACTACAGGGAAGACCTCTGACGTGACATTTGTCTACCAGACAGTCCTCCACAGGGAGGATGAGCTACAAAAGGTCTTTGCCAAACAGGATGGCTTTATCCAGAGTGCTACTGCCAAGCATTTTAATGGAAGGTTATGTGGAAGGAAAAAGTGTGCACAAGCAACAAGGATAGCTGCAGCCTTAAGAGGATTGTGAAGTTAAGCCCATTAAAGAGTTTGTGAGAAATTCACAAGGTGTGAACAGCTGGTGTCGGTGTTAGGTTTTGGGAGAATTATTTTTTCACCATGGGCCAGGTTGTTTTGAAAAGCTTTATTCATCTATTGTGTTTTATCAAGGTTTCCCTACTGGACCTGTTACCCTTGCAACCTGACAACAGATGGGTGATTATCTGTTGCAATATTTATTGCAAAAATATTATTGAACTATTATATTATTGTTGTTGTTTATTTTGATTTTTGAGGAGGATCTCAGGATCCCTGAACTTGTTGATTCATGAACCCAACTTTGGAAACCACTTCATATAATGTTCCTGGGGTTCATGTTACCTTTTTTAAAACTGAGTGCACACTAGTGGCCAAATACACTCACTATTATTAGTTTCTGTCTGTTGTTGAACCTCCATCCACATCTTGCATAAGAGATGGGCTAACCAACCTTTCCTATTGCAATAATAAATATAGACATTCAATTTTAGGTTATTTATGGCCAAAGTTATGGACCTCAAATCTGCAGGATGGACACTCCTTATTTCAAGTTGTGTAGTTTAGCAACATATACAAATTAATAAAACATATCTAAAACAGTATCCCATTACATCTCTTGGCTTTAAACAAAATAAATCTCTTTATTTATCTATCTTTTAGCTCCCCACTACTGGTTCATCACTTGTGCAGTCAGTAAAGCTTTTAAGACTAGAGGTTTGCTACGTCCTGTTCTGGTTGCCCTCAGTGCTGCATGTCTTTGAACAGGGGAAGGAAACAAGAGCTAAGAAAAGCATCCAGTGGACAGAAAATGTAACTAAAAAGGTCACTTTACCAGGTCAGGTCTGGTATAATTAGTTTCATCTCTGTATGTTTTCTGAGAATGTTTAGAAAAGCTTAAATTATATTAAACAGTTTGAACCCGAATTAAGTATAACATTACAAATTTCACCAGAAACTATTTTCTATATAATTTGACGTACTTCTAGACGAATTTTCCTTTTAAACCTCTAGGTGTTTGACTCTCCAAAGCTGTGGCTACTTAAGAGCTTTTGAAACTTACATCCCAACCATAATTACCGCAAAAACCCCCACACAGAACCTGAAAATGAACGATTACTTTACGATTACACACAACACAATGCATGCAAGACGGCTGGGGTCAGTATGTGAGGCGGGGGTGGTCACATCCAGATTAGTTTGATGTCTTCATTGTTCAGACTGTGAGGTAATGACGACATGTGTCAGCTTCAACACCAAAGATTGCTTTAAAGATTAACCTACTTTCCCCTAATCTCGTTAAAATTAGCAAAGAATTAATCTGCAACGTGGGTTACGTAAGGGCTTCTTTTCATCAATGTTGATTGGATCAGACCAGTTTTAAACTGAAGTTATAAACAGGATTTCTTTTTAAGGTCCATCAGTGTGAAAAAATGTGACTGCAATATGTAATATGCGTTACAAAGGATCTAAATTAAATTAAATCAGTTTTTTACACCTTGAGGCATCTAGACTGAATAAAATGGGCTTTATATTCCAAACTGGGAAGTATTCTCACATTGTTGGGTGGAGTGCCCATCTTTAAATGGTTTGCATTTAAACACAAAGGAGCACAACTTGTCAGTACTTGGCAACTGATGACCTTTGCAAATGGCTATAAAGAAAATAATCTTCTTTAAAGAGCAACCTTCTACAGCTTCAAACAAGTTCATGTCCTGAACAAACATAACTTTATTTGTTCCTAACTTCTCTTTTTACAGGGCAAAGCAAAAGTAAAGGAGCAAAAAAATGGACCACGCCTCATAAAAACATATGCTCTTGTTAGGGAGCTGAAGCGTTTAATTAAGCGTGTTGAATCATGCAGCGATTAAACAGAGAGCTGATTTGTCCATTTATTGTCTGGTGTAATGAAACGCTTCTTGCTGACTGGCGAGCAGGAGGTTAAAGTTTACCAACGTCTGGTGTTCGAAGAGCAGCAGGTCAAGATCATCCACCACCCCGTGTCCTTTACCTCCTGCTAATATATTGATCCACTTAGCTGCTAGCGTGGGTTTTTTCTGATTTGATGAATCGTGCATACGCTCAAAACAAAACCTTCAACATCTCAGATTAAATTCAACCCAACATTGAGGCGCTTATTAGTGGTGGACATCTGTCATCTGTGAGCATGTTAATGTCCAGCACATGTCTCTCTTCAAGGCCTTGATGATTCAGCGGTTTTGTTAAAGGCTACAAGCCAAACTTCCTTTGAGTATATGTCGTTACCTACAGAACAACATGCTATTGTAAGATTATAGCCTGCCCTCCCAAAAACAAACATTTAAGCGGACATCTGGCAACATCACATAAGGTAGCTGATCAGAGTGCTTTGGGGCATCTCTATTTGTATTTATTTAGTTATTTTTCTTTTTTAAACATCTGTTTTTATTCTAGTTCCTCCATCAAATCTATGTACTTGTATCATTTCCATCGCTGATCTTGCGCCTCTTGTGATGTCATCAGCCTAAATGCATGTTTCGAAAGCTTTGCATTGCATGAAATCCTGCAGAGGAAATCCAAGCTTTGGCACTCAACTTTGTTTATACTGGCAGTGCACATTTGATAGTAAAGTAAAAATAATGTGTTGAAGATGAAAAAAATCCAAATGCGCAAGTATTTCAGTTTGTTCTTGATAATGCACGTTGTCAATTGGGTCTAATGGATTCCTAGACCACCAGAAAAGCAAATTGTTTTGCTTTAAGTTACTCATTTTGACCAGTTTTATAGACCCTGACCTCAAACCTTTGGTCTTAACATCTTCATCCTAAAGCAAAACTTCAGCATTTTGTTTGTCAGTTCATGTGATTACATCTGAGACCCACTGGTTTGAGACTAAAAGTCATGGTCTTCAGAAAAGTGAACAGTATCCACATAAAAAAAATTGATATCTAGTCTTGTATCATTTCAGTTTTCTCTGAATCCAAAGTAAAACTTGCTGAATCTTAAATAAATTTAATTTTGTTTCCAGTAATTAAAATGAAACTTGATTTTTTTTTTTTTTTTTTTTTATATTGCTGAATCCACAATAAAAGTTTTGATTTTAAAGTTGCATATTGTTTTGGACCCTCTGCACCCAGATACTACCATTTTGTTTTCTGCATTCATATGTTTATTATATTACAACTGCTGTTTTACACATTTGCTGTTTTTGTTCACCAGTTGCTTTCCCATAGTTGATGCAATAGCTTGACCTCGCAATAAATCCTGATTCTCATCTCAAATTATACTTTAGATCATTTCACTTTAGAGTTTATTTTGAGACTTTTATATGAATGGTTCTCAAATGTGCTTTTAGTAAGACACAAATCTAGACTATTTAAATCACTTGGATTAGTTGCAATACATTTTATATGATGTTTTAGTAAAATCTTCTAAGACTGTATAAATAGTTGCAGACTGGAAAAACCACATCATATTAGTCTGGAGTCCATAAAACTATGCTTTTTAGCATAAATATGCAGCTTTTACTACAGATTAATGATCCCAGCGTTTATAATCCTTGAAATTCTCATCCCATAATTACACTGTTAACAAACAATCTATGCTTGGAATATTTAATTTACCTCAAACAGAAGGATAAAAAACTACAATTTGTTCCCCTCAACTCCTCATTTTCTCCTCATTTTCTTTTCTGTCCCTTCAAAGTTTGTGATATTCTCCTCTGCAGGGAAACGCCTGCTTAACACCAACAAAAGCGTCCCCCCAAGTCGTTTCCCTGCTTAACTTCAAGTACCCTCTATTGTTCCTTCTTTTAAAGCAGCATATGTGTGGGGATGCTAAAAAAAAGGGTGAGGGGTTGGAGTCCACTTGGCTGGATAACAACATGATCTGTAACTCCCAAACGGCCTGGAGAACATCAAGTCCACTGCAGTCCAGGAATTTGGAGGGGTTTTTCAAAGATTCTTTGAGACATTGCCCACATGTGCAAGAGGGTGTACCCGCTTTCCCCACGACCTCCATGACATCCCTCGGTCATGACCTGTGACCCTCCCCTCCAAGCTGGGAAAATACGATTTGTAGTTGGTTCCAAAATGGGACCATCAAAAAAGAAAGCCACACAGGAAGGACAATAAAACTAGTGACACAAATGTTATTGCACTCTTGGGATGTAAAACAACACATTCTGGTACTCTTCCATCTGCAGGGTTGTGTGAAGGTGCTTCTATCTGGGTTCCAGTTTTACCTGTTCGCAGCTTTCACATACCAAACATCTGTCAACATTATGCATTACATCATGTTTTTACTGGCTGTCATTTCCTCAGTCAAGTATTGCAGCTGTA
Organism: Girardinichthys multiradiatus; assembly: GCF_021462225.1. Classification (NCBI taxonomy): domain Eukaryota; kingdom Metazoa; phylum Chordata; class Actinopteri; order Cyprinodontiformes; family Goodeidae; genus Girardinichthys; species Girardinichthys multiradiatus. Next base: position 15,810,891 of record NC_061811.1, on the reverse strand, counting down.
AAAAGTGGTAAGACTGCAGTCAAAGTCTGAGAACTGACCAAAGTAACAGATTATAAATATCTGCTGATAAAAGCTAAAATCCTGCCAATGATTAGAATGAAGTCAACTTGAAGTTTATTCTTACTGTGTGATCTGTCACAAATAAAGCATTTGAACATAATTACTGTGTAGGTTAAAAGAAGGATTGGGGAGGTATTTTGTCAAATAAAAAGTATGCCTTAATTGGGTTCAACTGCTGCTGAACTCCTGCACGTACTGACGGACTCAGGCTGCCACCTGGTGGCTGTAATGTGCAAAGATCCAGAAATTTGTGGGGTCCGCCCTATAGATATAGAGGACAAGAAGTAAAGGAGGTATGTTTTTTCAATTGAAAATATACTACCTAAATGTAGCTGTGTCAAATATAAATGTCTTATAATAAAAACAAAAAGCAGTTCTAACATATTATTGGCTAAATCTGTCCAAGTCTCAAACACTAAAGGACTCATAACAAATTATTATATTATAATTTCAATATAAACACATTCTCATTTCAGTGGTATTTAAATAACAGATGATGTTTGTACGTGTTAAGGGTACAGATAAAAGTGTTTAGATAAAAGTTTTCGTTCTTTAATTTTCTGATGATCAAGGTAGAGGGCCTTTCAGTATTTCCATCAGAAACAATATATTTCATTAGGGTTTTATGTGATAGGGCAACACAAAGTAGTGAATAACTGGTAGTAGAAGCCTGTTGTGCAAATAAAAATTAGATAAGACTGATATGCATATCTACTTGGCCGCTTTTACTCTAATAACCCGAGATGAAATCTATAGCAGGTGATTGCTATCAGAAGTCTCCTACAGTCCACTTGTGTTTAATTCAAGCTAAGTATAAACCCAGCCGTTCCGTAAAGGTTTCGGAGGTTTCTTAGAGAACCCTGAAGACCAAGGAAAACACCAGACAGATTAGGAATTAAAAGACTTTATAGCAGGGACAGGTTATAAAGCAATATCCCCTGAAAATCTCATGGAGCAAAAAAGTTTGTTACAACTGCAAACCCAACAAGTCATCTAAACCGACTTTGCAACGAGAGCAATAATCCAATGATGTTGAAGAAGGTGTTACATTCACGTGAGACCTAAATTAAAATTTTTGGTCATACTGCTTATACAAAGTATTTACTCAATATGAATGCTAATTTTTTTTTTTTTTTAGCTATTTTTGAAAAATCCCATTAAAATATATTAAAATGTGTGGTTTTAATATAAGAACATGTGAAAGATTTTAAGAGGTACGAATAGTTTTGCTAGGCAACAGCAGACAATCAAATAAATGATCATAAAATTAATAAATATAAACCAAAAATTAATTTAAAAATGTTTCTTGTATTTTAATCTTTATGACAAATTGGTGACTTTTCCACTTATGCCCAAAAGATGGCGCCAGCATTTTAGTTTTATCTGTGAAAATATTCACCCTGCTGTGAGGTGTACTGTATAACATGTAATTACATTTTGTTTTCACAGTTGAACTTCGTACATCTTTATATTAACTTATTTCTTCTGTTTTATAGCATTTATCTCTCTAATATTTACTTCTCACTCAGCAGATTGACAGTTTAAGAAACCTGCAACACTGAAACCTCAATAGCTAAATAAACATTAATGTTAGCTAAATATTTCTGTGCATCACTCAGTTGCTCAAGCTCCCCTGACCATCTTGAAAGGCTTTACTTATTTCATGTATGTGTGAGAAAACTGGAACTTTTTCTGTGAAGCAATAATTTATTTTAACAAGTAGGCTAGGGAATATATTCCCTCTACCGCATTTAAAACAATTTACCATTATTTAATACAATTAGACTAATAAAAAAATTATTAACCCCATCCTACCTGCATGTCAGATGTCGGCCATAAGGATTTTTTCCTAAAATTGCAAAGGATGGAGTAGTTACTCCAAGTCAGCCAGCTATTGACTTTTCTTGTGCACTTTTTGCAAGAGAAAATCGTGAAAAACCGGTTTTGAAACTGTGGTTTCATTTGTTTTGTTTCACTTGATAAAATAATATAATGCAGGCTGTTATGATAATAGATTTGGATTGCTATAACCAAACATTCAGCAACATAGAGAGTTAAAATAGCCTACAGATGTCACAGAATGAACCTGGGTTCTTGTTCAGAAACTCAGCTGGTTAATATATTAACATAAAGGGTAAACTTTGATTAAATGTGACATTTTTATGCCTAATGTTCCCTAAATCCTCACTCTCCAAAACAAATCCGAACTGGACAACTTTTTCTGTGCACCAAAAGTTTGCTTGAGCTCCTTCGACTTAAGCTGCCTGGAAGGTTGTTACCTTTCCTCTGATCTACAGATCTGAAAGCACAAGTAACAACATATTTTATAACTCATTTAGATGTGAGCTTAATGTTTAATGAGGGGGACTGTGTTACAAGTGACGATCATAAACATAGCATAAAAATATGCAATATTCTGTCAAAAAAGGTGGATTTAGGCCTCAATGTGAGAAACATTAAACAAGGGCAGATTAGTCATGAAGGCACAGATTAGATTTGATTAGAGTTTTAAATAAGAACATTATATTGTTTCAGAAATCACTTTTAGCTCCCATTGTCACACATTTCTGAATTCATACTTTTTAATTAATATAGTAGAATTATTAGATCGTCTTCTTCCAACCACGTCCTTAAAAATAATTCAAATAAAAATGGAGATCCAGTAGCTTGGCTAACATGTCTTTTTTCCTATTAATAAATAAAGTCATCCTCTATAAACTGTTTCTTTATATTTACTCAGGTTGTCTGATATTAACATGTGATGATTTAAAACATTAATGTGTACTCAGCAAAAAGCAAAAGCAGTGGAAACTTGTAAAATGGAAATACTTTGCATGAATTATATTTCCCAGTTTACAGTAATCCCAATGCAGATCTAAAATTGCTGTCAAACGTTTTGACTAAAAAGTTAAAATGATTAAGAATACATATGTTGGAGGTGGTTGAAAAATAAAATATTTATCCAGAAAACATAAAGTACACTAAATGTAATTTTTCATTGTACGATACTAAGTTAAATTAAATTAAAGTTCTGAAAGCCTCAGAAAAAAGCAAACGGAAAAGGCAAAAATCCCTGATTTAAACAAGGGAATGAATTATTGGTCCTTCGGCTTCTTTACAAGCAACTCTGCAGGATAAAAATGTTTGGGGTTATTGTGTGTTATGTGGCCAGCTTCTTACACCCAATTTACCATGTATGCTTGGTTTCATTTTAGATCAACATTCTGTGAAAGGAAACTAGAACATGATAAAAGAAAAACCACAGCAGTTTTACAAAGTCAACGCACAAAAGAGGCGAAAGGTCCGGAGGTGGATTTTCTGGAATCCCTTAACCTGAATTTCTTCCTGAATCATTTCAAATTAGTCAAATCAAATGTCTGTTTGATCTTGATGGCCACAACCATGACGCTGGTTCTTAGACTAAAAGAAAAGGTCATATTTTCAGAAAACAAATAGTGTTTATGTCTATTTCAACCTCAAAATGAAAAGAGCCAAGAATCCAGTGAGCAATGGAGGCTGTGTACAGCAAAAACTGCAGAGTAGACATTAACAAAGATGTGTGAAATAGTTAGTTCATCATATTCTAATGATGTGAAGAAACAAAACAGTAAAATGGCACAAGATCTTAGTCTAATTTCTTCTGCAAATGCAGAAAGTTGTTTTAGAAGCTCAGTAACTCATAGAAACATTCTGATAGGTAAAAAGGCTGAGCAGTTTCAACACTGACAATCTTCATATATTTTTATCTAACTGTAAAGTTAAAGGAGAAAATATTAGAAGGTATGTTAGCATGTAGTGTGAATTTACAAATGATTTTGGGATGTGATAAATACATAAATAAATATATATATAAATATATATATAAATAAATATATATTATATTTATATATATATATATATATATATTTTTTTTTTAGATGTATGCTCATAGTATTCATGAACGACTTTCATACAATTTCATTGGCTCTCAACTCCTGAATAAAAAAATTGGGCATATTGTGGCAAACTCGTTTATAATAAAATAGAGGGTCCAAGCTTGAAAATGCCAATTTCGCATTTTGACTATACATACAAATGAAATGTTTCAAATGTTGATAAAACGTTTAAAGGAGATTTTTATTGATATCTACAAGGCCCCCACAACTCAAGGTAGAAGCAAAAATGAAATAAAAACTGCAAAAATCTGACAAAAGGCAGAGATTAGATAATTACCGTCATATCAAGTGAATTAGAATATGTGCTCCGATAACACTCGTGTGTTAGATTAAACCTATTAAAGTAACTACGTTTTCACTATTCTAAACTTAAATTTCGTATTTTCATTAGCTGTATTAATGGGTCAGTAAATAAGGATGAAGGTGTATGGCAACGGGTGAAATAAAGTAAGTAAGAAAAAAAAGTAAGCTGGGTAAACAGATAGAGGCAATAAAATGGAATTTGTTAGACAGACAGACAGATAGATGGATGGATGGATGGATGGAAAGATAGATAGATAGATAGATAGATAGATAGATAGATAGATAGATAGATAGATAGATAGATAGATAGATAGATAGATAGATAGATAGATAGATAGATAGATAGATAGATAGATAGATAGATAGATAGATAGATAGATAGATAGATAGATAGATAGATAGATAGATAGATAGATAGATAGATAGATAGATAGATAGATAGATAGATAGATAGATAGATAGATAGATAGATAGATAGATAGATAGATAGATAGATAGATAGATAGATACAGGAGTTGGACAATGAAACTGAAACACCTGGTTTTAGACCACAATAATTTATTAGTATGGTGTAGGGCCTCCTTTTGCAGCCAATACAGCATCAATTCGTCTTGGGAATGACATATACAAGTCCTGCACAGTGGTCAGAGGGATTTTAAGCCATTCTTCTTGCAGGATAGTGGCCAGGTCACTATCTGATACTGGTGGAGGAAAACGTTTCCTGACTCGCTCCTCCAAAACACCCCAAAGTGGCTCAATAATATTTAGATCTGGTGACTGTGCAGGCCATGGGAGATGTTCAACTTCACTTTCATGTTCATCAAACCAATCTTTCACCAGTCTTGCTGTGTGTATTGATGCATTGTCATCCTGATACACGGCACCGCCTTCAGGATACAATGTTTGAACCATTGGATGCACATGGTCCTCAAGAATGGTTCGGTAGTCCTTGGCAGTGACACGCCCATCTAGCACAAGTATTGGGCCAAGGGAATGCCATGATATGATTGGGGCTTCTCCACACCGTAACTCTCTCGGATGTGGGGAAAACAGTAAAGGTGGACTCATCAGAGAACAATACATGTTTCACATTGTCCACAGCCCAAGATTTGTGCTCCTTGCACCATTGAAACCAACGTTTGGCATTGGCATGAGTGACCAAAGGTTTGGCTATAGCAGCCCGGCCGTGTATATTGACCCTGTGGAGCTCCCGACGGACAGTTCTGGTGGAAACAGGAGAGTTGAGGTGCACATTTAATTCTGCCGTGATTTGGGCTGCCGTGGTTTTATGTTTTTTGGATACAATCCGGGTTAGCACCCGAACATCCCTTTCAGACAGCTTCCTCTTGCGTCCACAGTTAATCCTGTTGGATGTGGTTCGTCCTTCTTGGTGGTATGCTGACATTACCATGGATACCGTGGGTCTTCATACATCACAAAGACTTGCTGTCTTGGTCACAGATGCGCCAGCAAGACGTGCACCAACAATTTGTCCTCTTTTGAACTCTGGTATGTCACCCATAATGTTGTGTGCATTTCAATATTTTGAGCAAAACTGTGCTCTTACCCTGCTAATTGAACCTTCACACTCTGCTCTTACTGGTGCAATGTGCAATCAATGAAGACTGGCTACCAGACTGGTCCAATTTAGCCATGAAACCTCCCACACTAAAATGACAGGTGTTTCAGTCTCATTGTCCAACCCCTGTATATGGTCATGATAGCAGTACTAAAGATACTTGTCATGAAGGGTTTGAATAATTTTAGGTGCAGCTGTCCAACCCCATAATGCAACCCTGATGCATTTAAGTGAAGTTTGTTAATATGTATATTAATGAACACACCCAGCACTTTATGCACTTATTCCATATAACTTCAGTGGCTTTATGTTTATTTGTTTTTTTTACTTGCAAGTTGTGGACAAAACATGCAAACATTATATAGACTTTCCTTCACATTTTTACTGTAAGACATGTGAAGCTCTCTCACAGTTACAAGAACATCTGGTTCAGAAACAATCTCTTAAGGCTGTGACTTGAATTTGGAGCTGAACAGAGTTGATGCTATAAAGGATTCTCTCTAACTGTAATTTCTCAAGCTTGGCAGCAATCAGGTCTTTAAAAACCAAGAAACATGCCTTTCATTTAGTTACACTGTTCTCAACCAAATTCCTCAAGTCGAAATGGAAGTATGGTGGACAGATTATGCGGTAAAACGTGTTGCCATACAATGAACATTCGATCGTGACGTGGCGTAGTAGAATGAATGAGCTGGCCAGCTAGAGCACGAGAGTTGAGTCAGACAGGAATAGAAAATGTTGCTGCTGTGAGGATGCGTTTCCTTTAAGCCCAATACTAAATATTCTCATCAGACTGGACCAAAGTTAATCATTTTATCGGACTGAGATGGCCCGAGGAGAAGGCTCAGAGCAGTACACCGCAACTTTACTGACGGCGACAGTCAAGCCTATGAAGACAGAAATCAAGGTGGGTTTTTCCGTCTAATTATGTTTTTATGTCTGAAATAAAGGCGGCTGGTTTTTCATAACTTTCACCCAGATGCGGAAAAGGGCGCCTTCTTTTAAAGTAGCGTTTGTAACGGCGTGGTCGTTAATTTCCTGTCGGCATCACGCAGCCCCACGTCTCGTGTCCTTCTCTGCCCTCGGGATCTGAATTTCACCCGGGTTTCCCCCCCCCCCCTCCACCTGTTCCCCCGGTGGGCTGATTTGAGCCATACGAGTTTTAAAGGAACAACACCTACTTCTGAAAATCTCCAAACAGTTCCGTAGTTATCGGTCCTGCAGCCACGACCTGTAAGCCATTTGATTTAAAGCGACCTCTAAAGTGCTAATAATAAATAGGAAGCGCCCTGCGTGTCCTGAGGGACTCAAGCAGATGTTATCTGCAGAACATGAATCCAGAATATTCAACATATTCAAAAAAGACTATGAGTGGTGTAATGGTGTGATTTTGAGCTGGTGACATCACAGGAGGCACAAAACTCATTGCAATTTTCTTTTTTACGTCAAGCGTTTAGCTGCAGCCTTAGGGAATATAAGTCAGCACCTCTGAAGGAGGAATTTGATTACAAATATGCAAATAAAGAGGACAGGGAGGCACAAGAAAACTACCAGGGAACTCATTTGCCTTTTGTGAGGTCAGCAAAGGCTTCTGCGTTGTGAATCTCATATTTGGAAGGGCTTTTAAGTTAAAACTGGTTCCTGAAATCTCTGTCAAGGGGACTTAAATGGCCTATTTTAGCATTATGTGACACACACCAGACAATGAGGGTCGAGAGTTTAGCGGGTGTTAATTTTAATTTATGTTTATTGCCTTGTAAGGCTGTCAATCCCATCCGGGTTTAAACAGAGCTCTCTCAGGCTGCCCATAGTTTTATTTATAACTTGACATGGTTTTTATGGGATTTATCAGAAGAGATGATATTAATTTTAGTCTGATCGTTTTAGAGCAGCTGTGGATTTCCCCTCTTTAACATATTTGGAGTCCGGAAGGTGATTGGAGTATGCAGCATGCAGGCTGCTTTGCAGAAAATCGTCACACCGCCTGCAACATCCTATCTCAGGAGCCAATGGCTAAGCTCGGCTGGTGCAGCGATGCAGCCTGAGCGCATATGAACTGAAGTAACCTGATTCAGGCAGGTTTTCAGATCTGGATCAGTTAGAGAGAGTGACGACTGAGGGTGTGTGAAACAGACACAGAGGACTATAAAGATCCCCCAGGGAGTTTTTATAGTCAGAGGCACAAACTAATCCAAAGTCTATTTGGCTCTGTTATTAATCTCTCTCCCTGACGTTTCTCTTCCAGCCAAATGAACAGAGGAGTTTTACGGAGAAACAGAGGAAAAATGGACTGTCTGTGTGGAGTAAACTGTGTTATGCCTTCGGAGGAGCTCCCTACCAGATAACAGGCAGCACCCTGGGCTTCTTCCTACAGATCTACCTGCTCGATGTGGCTCAGGTGATTAAAATATGCCTCCTTCTTTTTAGAAAAAAAAAGGGGGGTGGAGTTGTACAAAATCACAATAGAAAACAATTGCAAGATAATAATAAAATATTGTTTCCATATTTGCAGACAGCATGGTTTACAAGAAGTAATCTCAGCCAAATTCATTTTCTTTTCAGTAGCAACATGCTAATTAGCTGGAGGCCAAAGTTTGTGTTGGCTCAGTTTAACTGCCTCCCTCCTGCTGGATTCAGTCAGGCGCATGAACTCGGCCTCCTGCTGTCAGCTTTGTTGCTGAATTAATATTTTCCACTGTTCACAGTTGGAACTGAAGTAAAGGCCATGCAGCTCAAAGGATAACCTCATTACGACGTCACTAAATGTCTGCTTTTGCTCATTCTTCCTTGCAGCTGGATCCTTTCTATGCCTCCATCATTCTGTTTGTGGGTCGGGCCTGGGACGCCATCACAGACCCGACCGTGGGGTTCCTGGTGAGCCGGAGTAGATGGACTAGCATCGGCCGCATGATGCCCTGGTAGGTATCTGTCTGGCATATGTTAAACAAAATATGATATAGCGTGATAACAACTACAACAAGGGCTCTTATGGAGTCTTGAAAAGTCTGGAACTTGATTTAAAGGTTTTGGAGTCCCATAACTAAAACATCATTGTTAAATAAGGATAGGGAACTCCAGAAACTGGAGTCTGGAAAACTTTGGAATTTGGACATGAATGAATGTTAAGGAACCCTGTAGTGAGAAGATGAGGTGAGCTGCAAGGGTTTTGGAGACGATGGAGAAACTTGAAGCTGACAGAAAAGCCCCTGTCATCAGTAGCCATGGCAGCAAGATTGTACAGGCTGAAAGAAAGGAGAAAATAGTCTGACTATATGAATAAGGAGGAAAAAGAAAATTAAACTGTGTATGTTCTTTTTCACTAAAAATAGTTGCAAATCCCCATAAAAATAAAAATCTTCAGATAGCTGCTCTGTGAACATCCACCCCCCTCACAGGTCTTAATACCTTATTTCTAATCAGACTGTCTGTAAATCTTTTAAAGAAGTCTTGAGTAGTTTTTCAGGTTTTTCTCTGGACTTTAGCTGCGTTCTGACTCCTTTCAGTCCATACACTCTTATCTGCTTAAACAAACACCACAAAGAAATGAGGGATGACTAAAAACTTACTCATAGCTGGATATCACAGTACATTTCTGCTGCACGTGTGTTAGACTTGTGGGGACCGGATCCAGAACCGCGTCCTGCTAAAAGTATGCAGGTCTGCTTTATTACAACCTGCATATTAGCCTTAGTAGAAGAAACGGAAGTAACAGAAGTGCAAGCTGTAAAATTTCCACGCTTATCTTTATAACATCAAATGACCCAGCAGCCAAATTTACGCAGCTGAGCTTAATACGGAAGGAGGTTCATAAAAATAAATGACCTTCACATTTTGTTTCTAGAGTAAGTCACGTGACGCTCCCTTACAAGGGTTCGGAAATAATCTCCTGAGGCTGTGATCTGAACTTGCAGATGAACAGAGCTGATGCTATAAAGGATCTTTCTAGTTGTGATTTATCAGGCTTGGCAGCTTTCAGTTCTTTTAAAAAGCAAGAAATAAAAATAAGCTGCTGGCTGGGTAAGAGCCTCCTGTTGTGGGCTGCTGAGGAGGAGGGGAAGTTCCCGGCCTCTGCTACGAACCCTCAACACACCATCTGATCCAACCAATTAGAGAAGGGGAAACAATGAGCGCCAGGTGTAGGTTTGAATCCTGATCATGGAGGGAAGCTTACAGAAGCACAAACAATTGAAAAAAAAATAGAAGCTTATTGCGAAAAAAAAAACAACAAAAGTGCGAAAAATACACGAAATATTCAGGAGACTGATTCATCCTGTTTAGATTTATAACAGATAATCAGAGTTTTAGACGTTTTTGTGCAGTTTAATGTTATATCCTGTCAGTAACCTCTTGATGGGGTGTCAGTAGGTCTTGTTTTTCACCGAAACTGAAGAGCAGATCAAGAGATGCTTGACTTATATTTCACGAAAGGGTTGCAGTTTCATATGACAGTACAAGTCTGCAGGCTTTACATCCAATAAAGAAACATCCTGGTGCATTTAGGAAGACAGTACAGATTTTATTTCATGTGCTTGTAGGCAAATGCAGCCAGAGCTATGATGAAATAGTTCAGATTAAAGCGTATTCATGTGTTAGAATGGCCCAGTCAAAGTCCAGAGCTAACTAAGAGTGGGAACACTTGAAAACTGACATTTACGGACGCTCCCCTTTTAATCTGGGCTATTTCGCAAAGAAAACCTTTACGGGTTATACTTTCCCAAGGCGTTGTAGTCTTGGCTCAGCAGTTTTAAAACAAGCGGCTGAGGTAACAACTGGCTGACCGACTGAGGTGGGATCTGGGGTCAGCTGGAGGGCTCACAGCGCTGAGGGAAGCAGTGTTATAACTTGAAGTGGGATGGATCATCACCTCATGCTGCCCTTTCTCCACGCTCCAGCTCTAACGATGCAGGATTAAGAGGATTAATCACGAAGCAGAGAGGAGAAAAGCAGTGACTGTAAGGCAGACTCGAATATGAAACTAAGCGGATTTGTTACAGTAACATAAGAGATAATTAATTAAGCACATTCATTTACGAATGGATACCGTATTTTACTCCTGAGTTTTCTTGGTTTATTGATGCTTTAAAAGCACAAGCTGTGATATTGTTTGGACGGTACTGCAAGTAATTACAAGTTAAAACCTTTTTAATTGATGTTTTCTCAACACCAACCCTTCCCACTCATTTCTATGCAGGATCCTTTTCTCAACTCCATTTGCAGTACTGACTTACTTCCTGATCTGGTATGTGCCTTCATTTGAGGAAGGAAAAGTCATCTGGTACCTGGTGTTTTACTGCCTCTTCCAGTCAATGCAGACGGTTAGTTCGAACCTCACCAATGACTTCCCTTTTCCCGTCTCCATGACACCGATGACTGTATCTAACCCTTTGTTTCTGGTCGCAGTGCTTCCATGTGCCGTATTCAGCGCTCACCATGTTTATCAGCAGCGACCAGAAGGAGCGGGACTCCGCCACCGCCTATCGTACGTTGAACAATCTGCATGATTATTATATAGCGCTTGTGTTTTGCCTAAATGTGCTGAAACCCTGCAAACTTTGGGATCCGTCAGGTATGATGGTGGAGGTACTGGGCACATTGCTGGGCACGGCGATCCAGGGACAGATAGTAGGTGGGGTCTCCAGCTGTCCCACTGAGCCCAAAGACTCCAACAGCACAAACACCACGATGAACACTACCATAGTTTCACTGGAAGATACGGTAAGTGTCTCGAGTCTCTTGGACGAGATGAAAACGTGCTATTGAACTTATTTTACTGTTATTTTGATCAGAATTTAATGCCTTGCAAAGGCATTCTTACCCCTTGAACTTTTCACATTTTGTCTGACAACCCAAAAACAGTTTATTTTATTGGTAATTTGTGTGATTGACCAACAAAAAGTAACAGAATTGTGGAGTTAAAGGAAAACAAAAGGCTTGAATTGGTTCATTTTTCTTATTGTGCGTTTGTATTCAGCCGCCTTCACTCTGATATCCCTTTCCTTCACAAGTCACCTCATTATCAGTAAATAGAGTCCACCCTGTGTGTTATTTAGTCTCGATATATTCAGTCCAAGGAAGACATGGTCATCCACCCATACTAAGGAGAAGATGGAAGCAGTCCAGAGAATTGTGGTAATTCTGAAAGGGCTGCAGAGATCCACATCTCAGGCAGGAGGATCTGTTGGCAGGACAACTATTTTCCATCCACTCCAAAGATCTTGGCTTTTTCGAAGAGTGGTTTGCCTCAAGCTACGTAGGGTAGTGGCCTCCAACCCTGGGCCTCAGGGCCCACAGTCCTGCATGCTTTAGATGTGTCCCTGCTCCAGCACAACTGGTTTGAATGATTGCATTACCTCCTCAGCATCAACTTGATGGCCTTTTAATCACCAAATAATTTAAAACAGATGTTCTGGAGATGGAAAACACCTAAAATATCCTGGACAGTAGGCACTAAGGAAAATGACTCGGGTTCTCTAATGAGATGACATAAAAAAAATGTACTTTTCCCCTACATGTGAAACACTATGTGTAGGGAAAAAAAAAACCATGAGCTCACAACACACTATCAGCACTGTAACACATGGTGGTGGCAGCATGATGCCGTGGGAATCCTTTAGAGCTGAATCTGGTTGTGAATGTGAAGCGAAACGTGATGCTCAGAGATGTTGTCCATCTAATATGACTGAGCTATGGCTGTTTTACAAAGAATGAGTAAAGTTTCCGACTCCAGATCTGTAAAGCTGGTAGAGGTATACCACAAAAAGACATAAAAAAAGGGCTGTAGGTTTTATTTTAAACATTTTTTTTTCTCCCTCAGCAACAGTTAAATAAGGACTAAGGAATGGGCTGATTAAGTCATGACATCCATTTTATAAATTATATCCTAAACGGTGCATGAGTGATACACAAGCAAACTGAATGCTCTCTTTGTTTCCCTTTTCTTCAGAAACAAGCATACTTGCTCGCTTCAGGGGTCATCTGCATCATCTACATCTTTTGTGCCCTGGTCTTGTTTTTTGGTGTGAAGGAGCAAAAAGGTACAAAACCATTAGATCATTCTATGTTTTATCAGCTTGCTTGTTTTAAAGCTTTTTCAAGTAAATTTGACTTGAACCTCAATGATGAATTTCCAAGTTTAGTTTGCTGACACACAGTCTCTTGATTGGAGAGATCCATGTGTAACATTTAGTGCTGCAAGTGTAATACACAATGTAATTACTCTTGCAACCTCAGCAAACAGTAAACTTGTTTAAAACTGCAAGGTCAGGACTTCTGCTACAGTCAGGCTCACCTCTGGATTGAATTGAAAATGTTAAGTTGGAAACGAACCTGCGTGTCTTAAACTTCTTGTTTTCATGTTGTTCACAGATTCAAAGTTTTCATAAACATAGTCATAGGGACTTCTGTTTATTTTTCCCTGTTCTTCCATTCCTGTTGCTCTCTAGAAAGCGATCGGAAAACCTCAGCTCCGCCACTCACCTTCCGTCAAGGCCTGTGGGTGATTGCGAGTCATGGACCTTACGTTAAACTGGTCATCGGCTTCCTCTTCACATCTCTGGCCTTCATGGTATAAATACTCGTGCTTTCTTTATTTGAGCCTTTTGTAATATCTGTTCAGCTTAAACTCCTACAAAAGCAGCCTGGTGTTAGGTTTATGATCTACCTCTGTTACTCTGTTTTATAATGTAATTTGACTTTTACAGCTGCTGGAAGGAAACTTTGCCCTTTTCATCACCCACGCTCTGGGCCACAGGAACGACTTCCAGAATATCTTGCTGGTCATCATGGTGAGTGTTTCTAATTTTTCCACTCAAGGACCTGTCCTGTAACGTCCTTCATCAGGGTTAGGCATTTAGAGGACATCATTCCTGTCTGAAACCTTATTCTGGGACCATTCGGAGACATTTTTGCACAATTACACACCGTGGGGCCGGTCTCCCACATGTTTGCTGTGCGTTAGCAGGAGATAAAGGGAGAGATGGTGTACAGAGGAGCTTCTGTTACTAGGCAACCCTTCACAGTGCAACCATTGGCTGTGCGCTCCTCTCTATCTTCTACTCCTAGCTTTCTGCTGTGCCTACTATTCCTTGTGATTGGAGGGTGAAGCCCTCTTCATACGGTATATTTGGAAAAAAGGGAGGAAAGTGGAAGGTTTTCCTACAATTAGTTTGTTGACCTTAAATGTGTCTGAATCAGCTTTATTGGCCAGGATTGTGTGCAAAAACAAGGAATATGACTTTGGTTTCAAGTGCTCACAGCATACAGACATTAAGTATAGATATATAAACTTCAGAGGAAATAAAATGAAGGATAAAAGGAATAGTATGTACAGACATTTTTATTCTGCATACAGAAAAGGAAAGGCAGGATGTGGGTAGTCCAAATGTGCTTATTTAGTTTCTCGGCAGAGTAGCTGTCTACTCAGGCTGTAAGGTGTTCATTGTTTTCATCAGAGAGACAGTCTGGGGGAAGAAACTGTCTCTGTGGCGGCTGGTTTTTGCAAATAGCACTCTGTAGTCGGTAATCGCTCTTATTTTATCCACTTTGTGCAATGTGTCAGTACCACTGGCAGCAAAACCGTCCCACAGCAAGATGCTACCACCACCATGCTTGACAGTTGGTTTGTTCTTAAAAGCCTCTTGTTGTTTTTAAAAGCCTCACTTTGACTACTCTTGACATAATTGGTTACATTGTGGACAGAAAAAATCATTCAAACTTAAAGAAATTGATTTCGGATCAGTGGTATCTTCTAAGTTCACGATGATGCGAAACTCACTTAGCTGTTGGCAATGTCACTTTTATTCTTGCATTTTCTGTGTTAATGAGCCTTAGTGGTTCCTGAACATTCAGTTTGGTGGAAATGGGACATAAAAAATGCTTTTAAAACATATAAATCAGGATAACGTTAAGCTTTAGGAAAACCTTGGCTTCACGTGTTTAATAACTTTCGCTAGTTGGACTTTTTATTGTCCTGGATGCACACACTTTATGTTCTGGTGATAGCGGCGCTAATGTTTATGGGTAGCGGTGGGTAGATTGCAATGCAGTTTTTATCTTCTTTGTAACATTTTCCAAACGCCTTCAAATGTCTAAAACTTGAGGACAGGATCTCGATGTTCTGATGATCTCTTGTTCATATCACATTGAGAGATACAACGTAGTTATTCTTGACCAGATCTGAAGGTTGTCTCCCACATAGTTATGTAACGTCAGCATTTAGTCGGCGACAGGTGGCCATCTTAAGAGAAATTTGCACATGAAGTGATACAGATAGTATCACTTCATGTGCAAGTCACAGCTTATTCCAGTGATGTTTTTCAGAGGAGCAGATGCTTAAAAAGTGGGTTTTCACAAGTTGACTCCAAAAACAACCCATCCGATTTCCCTTCTATACTGTCCTGTGCAAAAATCTGGATTCATCCCTCATTTCTTCATCTTTTGCAGCCAAATCTTTTCAGTTTTCCAAGGCTTTCTAATGTCGACCACTTTTCCCTCTTATTCCAGTCCGCTAACCACAAGATTTTTAACAGTACTGTATATTTTTACCTCTCTGTAGTTGTTTGACTACTCCAGTCCACTGCTACAGCAACATTTGTCTTTTTCTTTGCACAGATCAAGAGCAAACTTAATGTTCCTGAAGACAGTAAAAAGAAACAAAAACAACTTAAATGAGAAATGTCCTGATCCGAACCCGAATGTTCATCAAGGCTGTTTTTGCTTGATCGAAATCAAACAGTTAAGAACCCACTTGGGAATTTTGCCATTTGGATTTCAAGGCGGTAGTGAGGAACCACGTTAAAATTCAAAACTATTTTAATTTGTCAGTAAATTTACACTCGACTCCACCCAGGTTTTTATTTCTACCTTCGTAACAAGAAACGAATAAATTCAGGAGCAACGTCAAACACAGGTGTTGGGAATGTGATGCATATGTCTGTGGTGCGAAAAACGATGCAAATTCCAAATTAAGGCCGACTCTTAATTCTATATAAATCCGATTTATAGAAAAGCTTTATAAATTTGTGATTTTCCATCTCAGTGATTGGATCCTTACAAATGTAGGTTTGCAGTTCTTGATTAAAAGCGCTTGCTTTCTTGATTGCACATTGATTCTTAACAGAAAGGAACATCAAATATTCATCATATTTCTTCCAGCTATCAGGAACTTTAACCATCCCGTGGTGGCAGTGGTTCCTGACTCGGTTTGGGAAGAAGACGGCGACATACTGCGGCATCTTGGTCTGTATGTTACTAATCTGGACTGTGGTGCAAAATCAAATCCTCTCCTGAAGACAATATTCTGACTTATTTCTGTTCCTACAGTGGGCAGTACCCTTCATGATCCTAATCGTCTCCATCCAGAGCCACCTGATCATTTCCTACTTGGTCTCAGTGGCAGCAGGCGTGAGTGTGGCAGCAGCGTTCCTCCTACCTTGGTGAGGAGTGACTTTTATCCACATCAAATTTTCCTGGTTTTGTTTGTTTTATCTTGAGCTAAATGTTGTTTGTCCTTTCAGGTCAATGCTGCCAGATGCTGTAGATGACTTCAAAGTTCAAAATCCAGACATCCACGGTCATGAGGCTCTCTTCTATTCTTTTTACGTGTTCTTCATCAAGTTTGCGTCTGGATTGTCTCTGGGCATTTCCACTCTCAGTTTAAAGTAAGTCTACTTATTATTATTTATCAACATCCGTCAGACTGGGTGGAGACTAGAGAGTCTGTGATTAGCAATTTTTTAACCTTGCAACATTTAACATAAACTTAACCCTGAGCTGTTCTAGCACATAAATATGATATGAACTTGTTATAAACTATTGGTTGTAGGTCTGGATGTACATTAAAGTTTGTCGTCCTGTTGGAAGGTGAAGCTCCAGCTCATTCTCAAGTCTTTTGCACCCTCAGTCAGGTTTTCTCCCAGGATTGCCCTCTATTTGACTCTATTCATCTTCCTATCAACTCTGACCAGCTTCCCTGTCCCTGTTGAACATGCACACATCATGATGCTGCCACCACCATGTTTCACAGTGGTGTTGATGTGTTCAGTGTTTCATGCACTGTTAGTTTCATCCCACCAAATAGCTGTTTTATATCCTAACCCTGCTTTAAACATCCTTACATCTTTCTCCCTGACCTGTCTGCTGTGTTCTTTGGACAGGATGCTTTTTGTTCACTAATGTTCCCTAACGAACCTCTGAGGCCTTCACAGATCAGCTGCTGAGATGAAATTACACACTAATGGACTCTCTTTAGGGTGTTGTTTACACTGGATTTTATTTAGGGGTATCAGATTAAAGGGAGGTGAATCCATGTCCTTTTTGAAAACCATGAATCAGTTTTCTTCCCCTTCCCAGTGATGCACTACTTTGTGTGGGCCTGACATATAAACCCTCAAAATACGCAAAGGTTTTCGGTTGTAACAAAAGCTAAAATGTGAAGAAATGCAAAGGGTATGAATACTTTTGCGAGGCACCGTGATCTCCAACCCTGCTTCAGTCTTCATGTGCTTACATAATCCTTCATGTAGCTCAACTTTTCCACCTTCTTGCTGCATGTTTTGTCAGGTTTGCTGGGTATGTGACTGGCGAGTGCTCCCAGCCTGAGGCTGTCAGTTCAACCCTGAAGGTCCTGGTCTCTCCTGTACCCATCATCCTCATTATTATTGGACTTTTGGTGATCAAGACCTACCCAATCGATGAGGAAAGGAGGCAAGGCAACCGCAAACTACTGCAGGATCTGTTGTAAGTGAGGAGTAATGTCAATCGATTTAGCAGCACAATCTTTATGCATATTGTTACATCTTTTCATGTCCTTTTAACTTGTCTGCACATATGCGCATGTCTGACTCGCTGTTTTTTGGCCTCCTGACAGGGACTCGGAATCAGAAACGTCAGAACTGGGAAGCAGCGTGTAGCAGCTGTTTTGGACACTTGTCAGGATTAATAGAAGAAGACCAACACTGCTGTCTTTGCACCAGCATTAACCTTCTTCATGCTGTAAATCACAGAAGTTCATGGTGCCCCCTAGTGGCCAAATTATTTTGTTTGTTGCCTTTTCCACCAGATGCGTGTGAGTTCAGCTATAACAAAACACTGGTATGATTTAAAAAACCTAATCAGCTTGATGTTTCATTACCATGGAGCCAACCAGGCAGCCAAGCCTTTTATTTATCTTTATTTACTGTTAAACAGGACACATAAATCTGTCCATATGTCAAACTAAGGTTTTTCCAAAGATTTATTGTTTACAGAGATGTTCCACAAGCTGATTCTGTTTGAAGCCAAAATCCTCCAGCTTTCCCAGTCTGTCCATTTCCTCCTTCGTCTGCTTTACCTCACCAATTCTTAGTTACAGATTTGATTTTGTGTTGTTGTATCTTATGACATGTTTATTTATTGGTTTGTAAGATGTGACTGACTCATGCAGACAGGAGGGTCATGTTACCTTTGTGGTTTATCCGATCTTGTTCGGGGTTTGTAAGCACTCTTTTATAAGAAGTTTGAATTTTTGTCTCTTTTTTTGGGTTTCTGAAGAACATACGTGTTTTATATACTTGAACTGAAGGTGAAAAGAAAGTTTTTTGTACCAAATGAAGTAAAATCTGTACTTTAGGCAGTTGCTGTGAGATTTTAGTTTGAAATGAGATTTTTTATTTATCTGGTCAGAGCTTTCTGATGATGCAAAGCCTTTCAATACAAGTCAATTTCGATTGACTCTTGGTGTGATTTGTCAACAAAGTCACCGTCTGTATAAGTGGTCTTGTTCTTGCACACTAAGAAGAGAAAAGGCTTTATTTAAATATGTATTTAAACAAGTTGTCTGGGGGATTATTATTTACTCATGAAAGCACATTTTTGTTATTAAGAACAGAGTGGATACTGATTATTGTGTAAGCAGGTGATCCTAAATTCCAGCTGAAAACTCAGAAATTACCTAAAGGTATAAAGCTATGAGTTAAACAAGCTGCTTTTACAGGAATGTGATTGGTCAAATAGGTCATCGGAAGGATTTAAAATTGTATTTCTCCTTTTAGGTTTTGGAAATGGCACTGAAATGTCCCAGTGATTTTCTCACTGTGCATGTACAAACTGAAGATTATATGATCTATCCTGTTGTACATATATATAAATTGTAAATATGACAACCAAGAGCAATAATTTGATTGTACAAAATAAAGTTTAAATGTAAAATTCTAAATCATTAAATAAAATTTGTTGAAACATAATAAAGAAAAACGTTTTGCTTCATGTGAAATGGCCCTAAAACACATCTACACTGCTGTGCCTTGTTTTCTTGCCTTTCGACCTTCATCATTTTACCACCACAAGCGTCTGTGTTTTATTTCTGCTATGTGGTAGACCAACACAAAGTGAAGAATAACTAGAAATTGGAAGGAACATTTTAAACTTTGTGTTTAGAAATAAAACGCTGAAAAGAATGACATGTAAATGTGATTCTCCCCGTACTCTTAACACCCCTGCATGAAATCAAAAACCAATTGTCCTGACATGTCACCTAATTAGTAAATACAGTCCACTTGTGTGTAATGTATCCTCAGTATTAATCCAGCTCTTCTGTGAAGGACTCAAAGATTTCTTGGAGAACAATAGTGAGCAAACAGCTTCATGAAAAACAAGGAACACAGCAGACAGGTTGGGGATGAAGATGTGGAGAAGTTTAAAGGGGGGTTTAGATAAATATATATATATATATATACAAAGCTATGAAGAGAGCACTGTGTAATCATCTTCTCCAAATGGAAAAACCTACCAAGACATGGTTGTCCACCTTAAATGACAGGCCGAACAAGCCTTAATCAGAGAAGCAGCTCTGGAGGAGCTGCAGAGATCCACAGCTCAGGTGGGAGAATCTGTTTGACATGACAGCTACTAGTCAGACCCTGTATCAGTCTGGCCTTTATGGAGTAATGGCTCAAACTGTAAGATTTTACCACAATCCATGTAGGTAAGACAGCCAACTTGTGGAAGTGCTCTGGTCGGAGGAGACCTAAACTCGATGTTTGGCCAACTTGCAAAACACACACGAGTGGAGGAAAACTGCACAATGCTCTAAACACGCTATCTCAAACTATAAATCTAGGAAGAAAATCCATGAATCTATGAACTTTGAAAAAAAAAAAACCTGCTAGAGGTTCCAAAAAATTTGGGACTGGGGTAAAAGTTCCCCTTTCAGCAGGACAACAGACAACTAGAGCTACAGTTCAAGGGCTTAAGAGCAAATTGATGGGTTGGAATTGCTTATTTCAGACCTAAATCAAATCCAACTGAGAATTTAACCGAGAAGACTTGAAAATCGCTGTTTACACCACCTCTATAAAATCTGAATGTGCAAAAATGTCAGTCTTATTATGTGCAAAGCTGGTAAAGACATACCTAAACAGTAAATGACCTCATAGTATATAGCCAGGGCGGCTTAATTTAATGCACAGCACACTTTTCAGATTTATAAATATATATATGTATACTTAAGGAGAGGAACAATGAATCTTCCTAAGGTGTAAATGTTGGAGAAAAAGTATAATAGTTTAACTTAAAAGCATGCTGATTGAAGCAAGGATAGTTAAGAAATTACGTTTTTTTTTTTAAAGGAATCAGCATCATTTTTCGTTTTTCAGCAACAGGAAGTTTAATCTGTCCCATAATTACCTGCAGCCGTGGCTGGAGCGTTTTAACGCGCGACTCGAAGGTGGAAGACGGAAACGAAGCGGTCTGTTGCGATGAAAACAAAGTGGCGTCTTTTTATTATTTCATTTATTTGTGTTTTATCACTTAGCTCTATCAGCTGTACAGCAGATCCATATAAATCTTTATTTACCAAACAGAGAAAAGTGTTTAAAGTCGTTAAACCTTTTAATGCTGAGGACAGAAGGTCCATCCAAAGGATCTCCAGAAGTACACCTCAACTCAGGTGGGGGAAGTCGGTTCATTCCTCCACGCTAGTGACTTCCTCTCTGATTCCAGTGCAGCCAGAGATCAGGGTCCAAGCGGCCCCGGATGTCTCTGTCACCTGCTCCACCTCGGACTTTGTGGTGCGGGTCAAACCAGCTTTCTATGGTCTGGGCGCAGATGCGCAGGAGCTGACGCTGGGCACCAACTGCAGAAGTAACGGGGTTCTCAGGCCGCAGGGGGACCTGCTTTTCACCTATCCTCTGACGGCGTGCGATGGAGTGCGGGAGGTAAGACTGTATTCATGTGTGGCATCTTTTATGTGTTAAAGAGCAATATCTAACCGCCTTACGCACAGCTACCGCACGGTTATCTGGTCTACAAATACGTGCTCCACTATGAGCCGTCTCCAAAAAGGTTCCCCAGCAGAGCGCACCAAGTCGACGTCAACGTTGAATGTCATTATCAAAGGTTAGACTCGCCTCCCTTCATTTTATAGCATGCAGTTTGTAAGTGCAAATGATTTCCATATTCCCTATCCTGCAGAGACCATTCTGTCTACCAGCTGGCGGTACAGCCCACATGGCAAACTGTTATTCTGCGCAAAAAACTGAAGGGACGTCCCAAGGAGTTCCAGATCAATTTAATGGATGGTAAAAGTTTTCACAACCGTTTTCCTATTAACCCTTTCATTCATTCACTGTGGGCAGCTCTTAACAGCCGAGTGCATCTCAGCAAATTAGAATACTGAAAAGTTGACATTCTTGAATTTTCTTATTTCCCTGTTGCCTTTACAGATTTTCCTCTCAATATTTTTCAACCATTAAATATTCTATTCGTGTGGTCAGACAAAACATTGCATGAACAGCCAGGTATTGTCCTTTGTGGCTCATCCTTATTGTGGATCTTGTCAGTGACTGATTTCTGGGCAAATGTTGATCAGTAGTCTTCACCATGATTAAGGCCATAACAAAACATTTCTGTATTTGACAGACAGATAGATGATGGATTTAACTACCCATTAGGCGTAATCATCAAAATAAACATAAATAAAAGCTTTAAATATATTATTCCATGTGTAATGATTCTGAATTTCACTTTTTAAATTGACTTACTGATATTGTAGTGGCGATTCCATTGTTTGTCAAATCTCAAACATCCATGACTGATGACTCAATGCCGCACTGTAGGCATAAACGTGATGAAACAATGTCAGCAATTAATGCAACAGGCTCCTCTCTAAATGGTATGAGAACCCCAACGTGGGACCTGTAAGATCAGGTCTCTGTAGAAGCTGGCTGTTCAATGATGCTCCTTTTTATAAGTTGTTCAACAGTCAGATACAACTTTCAATTTGCCTTTTATGGGATGAAGCACGCCTTGATGAGAAATGTACACCTTTCCATCACCTTTCTGGTATTCATCTGCAGGCACAATCTAAGCATATCCTTGTTCTAACATGGTTAGACATGCGGTGTATTCCTCCTTGTAGTGAGCATCCTTATCAAATCTCCTTCTGAGGCTCTGGAGGTGCTGCTCTGCAACACGTGGGTGATTTAGCAAGCTGGGACTTTCTCTTTAGATGATAAATCAATATGATAAAGTTTTGATGAGCTACTAACTATGTCCATGAAACATAGATGTTCCCTGGACATTTCAATCTGCTCCTCTAAAGCTCTTTCACTAGAGTCATGTTTGTACGGTTTGACATTTCTTTAAGATGCTCAACATAGATCCTATCTGTCTGTTACCACAGTGCAGTCGTTTTTATTTATGCTGTTGCCTCCAATGCGCAGGGGACAATTTATGACCCAGCCAACTTTGGTTTTCACAGCATAAGGTCCACCTACACTCTTTATCAACTCCAATGGCTCTAAAACATTTGAATCATCAGTTCGTCTCAGTAGTTTCACATCAGCATCGATGTTGTAAAGCTCAACAGGTTTAAGACAAGGCCACTTGATTGGTTGCTTCTTTTTGAGGTAATATTCACTGCAGAAACCTGCATGGTCTTTTAAGTCAAAACATCTGTCATCTCCATGAAGTCATTAT
Source organism: Girardinichthys multiradiatus (assembly GCF_021462225.1). Classification (NCBI taxonomy): domain Eukaryota; kingdom Metazoa; phylum Chordata; class Actinopteri; order Cyprinodontiformes; family Goodeidae; genus Girardinichthys; species Girardinichthys multiradiatus. The sequence goes on along the minus strand of NC_061811.1, from coordinate 15,788,061 downwards.
TTCTAAATCAGACACTTCCAAGCCACACAGAACTTGATAATCTTATTTTGACTCGTTGTTCTCAACAGAATATTTGTCCTTTTACCATTTTTAGGTTTAGTTTCTGTACAGGATGTACCTAAACTTCCAGAAAATAGAAATGAATGTTTGCACACTTTTATTGCTATTTTGCCTCTTAACTTGATCTGCAACAATAGAAGGAAAAATCATCAGCATGATCGGCCCCAATATGCCCACATGTCTGAGTGGCTGCAGCTGAGATGCTAACATGAGATCCTGTCTGTTGGGTTTGTTCTGAGGATGCACCTGGTTCCTTTCACTCTATATGAAGGACCCTTGGGTACTTTTGGTGACCCACATTGTAACCCAAGCGAATCCCACAGTCTTTGATTATTACGAACTCTCAGACAACCAAAACATGCCCCCTTTCTTGGATCTGAAACTACTGGTTAACTTTTCGATGGTATTCTAATTTGTTGATGTACACCTGTATAGTAGCAATATTTTGGCAACAAAGTAGTTTGTGAAATAATTTTGAATGTCCAATAGTCAATTTAATAGATTTTTGTGGGTAAAGGAGAATCATTAAACCTCGTGTTACTTCAAACACCGCCACCTCCTGGAGAGCCAGTGCAAGTTCACCAAACTTTCACCCCAGGAATGTCTTTCTCGCCCTTCTATAGTTTAACTTCGTTTACAATATTTTTCAGTTAACCTCTAAGGACAATTATAACTGCTCAAATTCTGAAGTATTTCTATGTTGTAAAAAATAAGCAAATAATCACCAATTGATCAAAGTGTACATAATGCATTAATGGCTTTATTTTAAGGTTTCAACATTTTTGTGCCGATATTCTAAAAAATACTTGAACATCGGTAACTGTGTGGAAAGAATCCATATTTATTAGACTAAAATTGTGTAACCAAGATATATTAAAAAGTGCATTGTGTGTCCACTTTGCATTTGTATTATTTGTCAAATCAAAGACTGATTGCAGCAAAATGGTTTAAAATATACATTTATGAAAACAACCCTAAAAATGATTCGATATCATGTTGGCTTATAATTTATGCATTAAAGGGGTCAAGTTTTTTTTTTTTCTTCTATTAAACAGGAAATTCTGAATATTTCATTACTTTCTGAATGTCTCATAGATTCATGGAGAACACCAACCAAGTCTCAGGTGTATCTACTGGGACAAACTGTTAATATCCAAGTCTCTGCACCTCACCTACCTCCTGGATTAAAGTTATACATCAACAGCTGCTATGCAGCACCCTCTAGTGGCTCCAAATCCTCTCTCAAATACACCTTAGTAGACAACCTTGGGTATGTATTCAGGAAAATGGATAATTTAGGTGTTTGTCTATTTGAAGTAAATAATTTTTCCATTTGAATCCACAGGTGTATGCGGGACAGCAAGAATGAACCTGGAGCCTCACAGTTCATATCTCGGACAGACAAGACCCTGAGGTTCTCCTTGAGGACCTTCCAGTTTACAGCTGACCCTGACACTAAGGTGAAGATGGCAAATAATGGTGGTGCAGATTTATCTTTTTAAATATGCCAGTGATGAGTGTAATTTCGCTTCTTTTTTAGGTCAGCATCCATTGCAAGTTATCAGTCGCATCAGATGGTCCAGGACCCACTCAAAAATCCTGCACCTACAAAGACCACAGGTATGCTTAAAATGAGTGGGGGACTTCACATCTATTCATCCACTGTTTCCAGGTAAATTATAACATTTGCTTTCACAGATGGCGAGCACTTACTGGTCAGGATTCTGTATGCGAGTGCTGTGAATCAACATGTGTGATGGCTAAACAACGGAGAGCATTATTAGAAGGTCTGTCGGTCCTTAAGGGTCCATTTCTGTTCAGATTTATTGGACACTATAGCCACTATTTAATTAAACTCTTATTACTTGCATTCCCCCTGCATCACACTCTATAAATACTTTAAAATGTAATATCAGCATCAACCAAGATATGTAAAAGTCAAATTTGGCTTTTTACAGGATTGTAAATTTGAGCTCACTTCAAAAAAATCACAGCAAATCTCAGTCCGCTACATATGAGGTCTGGTGATCATTAAGTCAATCAGCTATTATTTAAAATCTAATAAATTACTAGTAAAAATGCAATACTATGTACACCTGTCATTAATTTGTTGCATGCTTTCCATCTTAAGTGAACTTAAAACAATACAATGACACTTGAGGTCTTTTGCTCCAAAGGTTTTGCCATCAGTAGGCCGTTACTGGTCTCGGATCCGCCATACCGGGCTGAGAATGGGCACCAACAAATAAGCCCATCTGCAGTCAGCAGAAGAGAAGATGAAGACGAACTATATGACCAAGACATGAATGATAATCAAAATCTTTGGGAGGATGAAGTCTTTAAAAATCATGAGGAAAACAATAACAGATGGCTTGAAGAAAGTGAAACCATCCATGGAGCAAGGATGGAACCAGAGGAGTTGACCCACAGTAGGAGAGTCGTGGAGGACAATTGGGGTGAATCTGAATTATCAGATTTAAATGAGTTTGAAGAGGGTGCCTCAGGATATGTGGAAGAAGAGTTTTCAGAGCATGCAGAAGCAGAGGAGACCTTAGAGGCAAGCGAGGATGAAATCACTGAAGAGCTAAGTCCTGTAAACGATAAAGATGATTTGCTTAATCCAAAGGCGGAGCTGGAAGAGGTGTTTACAGAGGTTGGGTTAGAGAGGGGACTGAAGCCCCCCGGCCCCAAGGAAGGAATAATTGATAAACAAGCATGTAGAGGGGAGGAGGACAGGAGGACGATGCCTCTAAAGATGCAAGGAAAGGATGAAGACAGTGTGGTAGATGAAAAGGAGGAAACATGGTATTTCACATGGATGTAGATGATGATCCATCTGCTTGATTGCTGTCATAAGACTGATGTGTGCATAATAAATGATCAAATCCAATGACTAAAGTGTCTTCTGATAACCTAAGCTCAACTCAACATCTTCTCAATTAATTTGGATTTAAGAGAAAAATATTCAGGATAGTTTAACAAATTTCTTTAAGGCTGATCAGCTACAAGCATTTTTGGTTGGACAACTTCTGTTTATAGGAACCCTTTGTGGAAGGTTTACATGCTCTCCCGTATGTATGTTCTTGTTTAAAGATTGTGTGCTTATTTTCCAGATGTGTATTGAAGTGATTATTTTTGTCATATTTGGAAAACAGCTTTGAGTTTTAAAGTAAATGCTATATAAAGACAACAGTAGTGGGGGAAAAAAAAGTATTTGCCCCCTTGCAGATTTGTTTTTGCTATTTTTGTCACACTGAAATAGTTCAGATTAAACTAATATTTATTTTTAAATTAGAAATTACTTAAATAGAAGCCTAAATAAAAAACACATTAAATTTAATAAATCCAGTGAGAACATATGAGATTTCTAAGTGGAAGCTGTTATTCTAAAATGCTGCAAACATGGAACAGTGGTTAACCTCTCCAGAATGGGTCGGCCTACCAGAACATCTGAAGTACTGCAGGCCTCTGTTGCTTCAGTTCAGATTAGTTGTGAGAGATCAGTGCAAAAATGTCATGCATAGATCTCCAAGAAAAAAATTCACTGCAGACCAAAAAGAACAAGGTTTGTTTGACATTTTCCAAATATCTTGATCCCCAAAACCTTTGATAAAATATTACAGACTGACGCGACAAAACGTTTTGGAAGCTATGAGTCTTGTTGGATTTGGTGACAAACAGCAAAATGTGGTGGTCTGGAGCTGCTTTGCTCCTTAGGATATGGATAACTTGTAATTGATGGAGCCATGCATTCTCCTCTCCCCCAAGAAATCCTGAAGAATGTCTGGCCATGAGTTTGTGAGATAAACTCAGTTTCATTTGAATTATGCAGCAGGACAATGATCCAGTCCACACCAGAAGGCCCGCTTCTGAATTACTCAAAAAGAACAAAGCAAAGTATACAGGTCCTTCTCAAAATATTAGCATATTGTGATAAAGTTCATTATTTTCCATAATGTCATGATGAAAATTTAACATTCATATATTTTAGATTCATTGCACACTAACTGAAATATTTCAGGTCTTTTATTGTCTTAATACAGATGATTTTGGCATACAGCTCATGAAAACCCAAAATTACTATCTCACAAAATTAGCATATTTCATCCGACCAATAAAAGAAAAGTGTTTTTAATACAAAAAACGTCAACCTTCAAATAATCATGTACAGTTATGCACTCAATACTTGGTCGGGAATCCTTTGGCAGAAATGACTGCTTCAATGCGGCGTGGCATGGAGGCAATCAGCCTGTGGCACTGCTGAGGTCTTATGGAGGCCCAGGATGCTTCGATAGCGGCCTTTAGCTCATCCAGAGTGTTGGGTCTTGAGTCTCTCAACGTTCTCTTCACAATATCCCACAGATTCTCTATGGGGTTCAGGTCAGGAGAGTTGGCAGGCCAATTGAGCACAGTGATACCATGGTCAGTAAACCATTTACCAGTGGTTTTGGCACTGTGAGCAGGTGCCAGGTTGTGCTGAAAAATGAAATCTTCATCTCCATAAAGCTTTTCAGCAGATGGAAGCATGAAGTGCTCCAAAATCTCCTGATAGCTAGCTGCATTGACCCTGCCCTTGATAAAACACAGTGGACCAACACCAGCAGCTGACACGGCACCCCAGACCATCACTGACTGTGGGTACTTGACACTGGACTTCTGGCATTTTGGCATTTCCTTCTCCCCAGTCTTCCTCCAGACTCTGGCACCTTGATTTCCGAATGACATGCAGAATTTGCTTTCATCCGAAAAAAGTACTTTGGACCACTGAGCAACAGTCCAGTGCTGCTTCTCTGTAGCCCAGGTCTGGGGAATGCGGCACCTGTAGCCCATTTCCTGCACACGCCTGTGCACGGTGGCTCTGGATGTTTCTACTCCAGACTCAGTCCACTGCTTCCGCAGGTCCCCCAAGGTCTGGAAACGGCCCTTCTCCACAATCTTCCTCAGGGTCCGGTCACCTCTTCTCGTTGTGCAGCGTTTTCTGCCACACTTTCTCCTTCCCACAGACTTCCCACTGAGGTGCCTTGATACAGCACTCTGGGAACAGCCTATTCGTTCAGAAATTTCTTTCTGTGTCTTACCCTCTTGCTTGAGGGTGTCAATAGTGGCCTTCTGGACAGCAGTCAGGTCGGCAGTCTTACCCATGATTGGGATTTTGAGTGATGAACCAGGCTGGGAGTTTTAAAGGCCCCAGGAATCTTTTGCAGGTGTTTAGAGTTAACTCGTTGATTCAGATGATTAGGTTCATAGCTCGTTTAGAGACCCTTTTAATGATATGCTAATTTTGTGAGATAGGAATTTTGGGTTTTCATGAGCTGTATGCCAAAATCATCCGTATTAAGACAATAAAAGACCTGAGATATTTCAGTTAGTGTGCAATGAATCTAAAATATATGAATGTTAAATTTTCATCATGACATTATGGAAAATAATGAACTTTATCACAATATGCTAATATTTTGAGAAGGACCTGTATAGTGGCCTAGTTAAAGTCTGGACTTGAATCTGATAGATGTGGTGGCATGACCAAATCTTTGTTAAATGTATTTAATAAATGTGACAAAAAACCAAAGTAATCTGTAAGGAACAAAGTACCTTTGCACATCGTTGAGAGTAAAGATATACATTAAAATTACATGTTGATTTGTATACAAGTGTTTTATTTTCTTTATAAATGATTATATCCTCCATTACAGCCTCTAAAACTAGTTTGAAATTTTATGATACAACAAAAACAAGTTGGACCTGTAAGAGAAAGGCATTGCCCTCATCAACAGTAACTAAAAGCAGCAGGAAATGATCTTTATAAAGACTTGCGTTGCTTTATGCGCATATTTGTACTTACCTTGTCATGCACATTTAAAAAATGTGGGATTTCTGATATGACAATTATAGATCCTCAACACAAACAGCAAGTTTAAACAATAATGATCTTTGCACTGAATAAAATCCTCTGAGGGGAAACCCGATGAAACAGAAATAACTTAATATATTTTTAAACAAAAATAATTGGTGTAGAAACTCCTTTGGAAAATATACAGAACTCTGTGGAACACATCCATAATTATTAGATATGTTAAATAAACAAAATGTTATATAAAACACACACAAATCGGTTCCCGAAGATCCCATTGATACAAGCAAAGACTAAAGCTTTGATTCAGCAGGACATATTATGTAAGTGGTGTAATCACTGGTAGACGCTAGAGGGCAGCATATCCCCCCCACATCTTAAGCAACATAAAGCACAAACAACCCTCTGGGAAAGAAAATAAACATTTACTTTCTCTAAAATGCAAAATGAATACTTATGAAAATTAAGGCCCCCACACCATTAACATAAAACTTAACTTCCTAATGCATAAATTCTGAAAATAAGAACCTCATCAATTGAAATCCAGTTGTTTCTCAAACACATGCATTAAAAAGAAGTCAGTGTTATTTAGTCCTTCCAAGGTCTCCTTCAGGCTTTGCTATCATGCTGATCATGTCCTGTCCTGAACAGTTCCTGCTGTCCCGTTTATTTCATCAGTGGCATCTGCAGATAGAAATGGCAGAATTAGATTGGTGCAAGAGCTTCGCCGATAGCACAGCTGTTAAAGCAGCATAGCTCTGGGCATGGCAATAATTGTGTATTTAAACAGGGTTAAACTAAAATGTTAATCTTTTTCAGTGCATTTGTTTCATAGTGCATTTGTTTCATCTGGCATGGAATATTAAAACACGTTTTATCTCTTTATTCAGATTTCTTTTACCTTTGAGACCATCTTGCTGTGCTTCCTGACCTGCAGTTTGCTCCACAGCATCACTGGTCTCAGCCTCTTTTCCCCTTGTTTTTGGTTTCTTTGCAACAGGTGGTGGCACTTTCTCTCCCATCTTTGATTCTCCTTCACTCGCCACCTTTGTCAAAGGGAAATCATCCACGTTTTTTTGTACATTTTCCATCTCCTCTTGCTTTTGCGTCGTCTCAATCACTTCCTTTTTGTTGCTTTTGGAGAAGATAAAGCTTGCAGTGCTGGTCGGCGATTTAAGGTAGTCTAAAGGGGCCAAAGGTGAAAGGCGAGAAGCAGGACCCTGTTTTGATCTGGTGGCTGTCCTGAGGCGGATGACCTCTTGCAGGTTCATAGAGCCAGAAGAGGTTGTAGCAGGGGGAGGCTTTTTCATTGGAGAGACTGTTGGTAAAGCTGTGGGTGGAACTACAACAGACTGAGACTGGGGCAGAGCTGGTTGTGAGCTGGTGGGGGCAGGTGAAGATGTCATGATCAGAGATTTTCTGACAGGCTTCTGAGGAGCTTCGCTGCTGGAAGACGAGATTGGTAGCTCTTTGTCAGGTAGCTGTTGGTTCACTGTGGCCTCTGGCTTTGGTTGCTCTTGAGCTTCAAGGGCTTTGGGGCTGTTAGCCTGAAATTTGACCTTCGGGGTAAAAGATGGTGTTACTTCCTCTTTTATACCTGTGGCAACTTCAGAGGGCTCTGGGCTGTTATTGGCCTGAAGCTTGACCGTCTGCAGAGACGATTGGGTGTCATTGGTCACCGATTCCTCGTTTGCCTCCTTAGTGGCTTCAGCTGGTTCAGGGCTGTTGTTGATGGACCGAAGCTTGACCTCCTGGAGAAAAGATGGTATTGCTTCCTCTTTTACACTTGTGGCAACCTCAGTGGGTTCAGGGCTGTTGTTCACAGAGCAAAGCTTGTCCATCTGCCGAAGTAATGCAGTTACAATGGCAGGGGGTTCCTCCTGGACACCTTTAAAAGAGGCCTGCTCTTGGGGTTCAAGGCTGTTGTCAATAGACCGAAGCTTGACCATTTTCAAGAGGGAGGGGGTGATAGCATTACTTTGTTTCCTACGTACATCAGATGCGCAGGCTGTTGCTTGGTGTTGCTTTTCTATGCTGAGAGGACCAGGTTTATGGTTACTGCTTGCAGGAACCTGTGTTGGCAAAGGTGGAGGCAAGGGGACACTAATAGGTTGAGTAGGAGTGAGTTCTTCTGACTCATTCAGTAAAGCAGCGTTTCTGAACTCAGATGGTGGTAAAATTGGTGCCTCGTCACTTCCTGAATAATCAGTTGAAGGTTTGAGAGTAGACTCTAAAGGAGGAGGGGAAGGAATACTCTGATGGAGGATTAAAATACTGTTTGGTAAATCTTTTGTTACAGGTTTCGGTTGGACGTTCTTTTTAGCAGGATCCATCTCCTGTTGGACCTGTGTTGGTAGGGGTGGTGGAGGTGGAATACTTAGCGGTGCAGCCTTTTCAGTGAACTGAGATGTTTCCTTGGTATGTAGAGCAGTACAGTCTTTAGGGGGCACGGTAGAAACCTCTGTGGCTGGCAATAGATGTGGGACTTCTTTAACTGTTGAAACAGACTTTTTTGGTGGGAAAGAGCCCTTTTCAGTCTCAGTAGTTGGTGGAGAGGGAGCAGTGTAAGGTGGGGGAGGAGGGATATCTGGTGATGGAGCCACCATCTCTTGCAGTTCAGCTCCTGCTGTCACCTTTAGAGGTTCTCCCTTTTCTTTCTGTCTAACAAACAGAGCTCCAGATGATAAATTGCCACCAGAGGAGGGCACATTTGGTGGCACCTGAACAGCTGAAATCAGCCTACCCTCAACAAAGAACGGGGGAGGTGGAAATGGAAAATCTAGACCATCAGTTCTGGTGATGTTAACGTCAGCCATTGTTGAAGGAGGGGGAGGCCAGGACGATTCAGGTGAAACAACTTGTACTGATGGGAAAGTTTTAGTGGTCTGTACGACGGTGGGTTGGAGAGGACCATCCACCAGTGGAGGAGATGATGATGAAGAAATCTTTACTAATGGAACGGTGGTTAACGTACCAGTGTTCGTCTTTTCCTCTGTAGCTTGTCTGGAAGTTTTCGGATCTTTTTCCTCTCTCATTACTCCCAACCTTTCCTCACGTTGTTCTACAGCCTTTACTAACAACCCATTTAACATATCACATACTCTCACCTTCTCTTCTTTACTGTTGCCTTTCAGATCTCCATTCTGAGACAATCTTTCAATCTTCTCTTTGTGAATTTCTGCATTTAAATTCCCACTTTCCTGAACTTTCTTTGCCACTAGTGATTCATTCACTGTCACTGCTGTGTTCTTCTGTTTTCTTTCTACTACAAAGCTCTTCACAGATCCTTCTCTCGACACGGAGGGAGACTGTCTCTGTTGCCTCCTGTCCTTGGGATTCTTCTTTATGATGGCGTAGACGTTGTCAGGAGCCGGAGGTCCCAGGAGTAACTCAAATGTACGTTTACTGTGAGCCCACACCTCGGGGGGAGGAGCCGGTGGAGCGTGGACCTTGGGTGGAGGAGGGATGTTGAAAAGTTCTCTCAGGGTCTGAACCGAGGGGCTGACGATGAGTGTATCATGTTTAGATTCGCAGGTGGAGTTGGTTTTTTCAGTAACCTCTGGCTGTGTCGGGAGGGATGGAGCCAAACTAGCAGCGGTAGACCCAGCGAATAACTGCTGAAGCTTTGTTAAAAACCCCTTCTTGTGGTTTAGAGAGGTGCTGGGAGGCTGTTGTGGAGATGTTGCTTCTTGGCTGGAGTAGCCACTGGATGGAGACAATAATCCACCGTGCTTGTTCTTTTGAAACTGTGCCTGTTTCTTTTCTGAATCTTCTTTGCAATCTGTTGCTGCATTCTTTATTGAATCCTCTATCTTTGGTGCAAGTGACGAGGATTTGTTAAAAGTGAACAATGTTGAGCCAGTGGAGTCATCCAGAGAGCTGGTATCTCCATGATAACCAGGGCTGTCTATGCTCATGGAGGGCACTGGGGATGATCCAGGTTTCTTGTTTTCCTTCTCCTTACTCAGGACTGTTGGTTCTACTGCAACCTGTGCCAGAGCCCCTGATCGTTGTTTCCTGTTGCTGTGAAGGGAATTTGACCGACTTGGTGGAGGTGGAGCTTTTTTGGGCTTCATGACAGAGAGGCTACGTGCAAACTGCCCATCTTTCTGCTCTCCCTTCATTAGGACCTTGGTGTTGAAGGGGCCATTAGAATTACTATTAACCTTATTATACTTAGCAGAATTATCTACATCGTGATAATTTTTTTGTCTAGGGGTACTGCTGCTGGAGATGGTTGAAGAGTCAGATACTAAGGTCTCTGAAGATTCAGAAGTGCTCCAATAGGAGGCGTCAGACAGAGTGGGGCCGTTGTAGCGGGAGGCAGAGGTGATGTTGGAGGACGTGGTTCTTGATGAAGAAGCTCTAGATGAAGCACGGGAGGGAGCAGGGCTGGACAGCAACAGGCTGCTCTTGCTGACCATGCGCACACTGCTGCGACTTCCTCCGCGGCTGATTTCCACCACGTCAATGGAGGGAGGCAGCACAGCGTTTGGAATAATTTTGGACATGTACGTAGCCTGGGGCGACATGGTCATGACAAGGCTGGGGGGCTTCTGTTGGAGGCTGGACGTAGTGGTCAACCATGGCACGGCCAAGGACCGAGGCCTCCCCTCATCTGCAGAGTGATGATTCAGACGGTGCAGCAGGGCCAGGTCGTCCCTTTGAGCAGCATGGGCAGCATTCAGCTGTGCCACTTTCTCTCTACTAAGTGGATGGATGATGTTTGCGGCTTGAGGGCTGGCACCAGTTTTCTTTGGTGATTTTGCTCCTTGCTCCAGCCCATAAGTCACAGGGCTGTTATCAACATCTCCATTGTAAAGCTGCTCTTCATCCAGCTGCTGGACTGTCCAGCCAACTCTATCTAAGCCTGATGGAAGTTTAAAATAAAAAAGCCAAAATTGTTATCAAGGAAAACGACAAAAAATTTAACTTATTTACAAGATTAGCTGCATACCGAGCTCTTTCTGAACATGTCGTGGAATCCCTGGAACAGTTCTCCGATGACGTCTTCGTGTCTTGTTTTTTTCTGACTTTTTACCAGAGTTCAGTGGTCTGAACGTTGATCCTGAAAGGCATGAGAAAAATAAGGAATTTAAACATAAGCAGATGCTTTTATGTTCTCGAAATCCTATGCTTAATTTTCGTACGTGTGCACTGAAAAATGGTATGGAGACAGAAGTGGACCTGATTGGTTACCATTAGGTTAGAAACACAAAAATCCAGTGTTTTCTAATCACTGAATGTACCATGCATAAGTACTACCAGGTCACATTGACAACAACAATCTATGTGGATGCTGTTATTGAGAGATTTTATGCATCAGCCAGGTGACTGAATAGCCAGAGGAAGCGTATAGATGTATGTAGATATTTAAAAGGAACTATTTTCAGTGACATGGCGAAACATGGCTAGCAAGCATTTAAGAAGATTACAAGAAGGCTGAATGGTGGAGAGTGGTTTCAGTACTGCTAGCCAGGCTAAACATGCTAATCATTAAAACAATGATGAGGACATAAATACCATTTATATCACATTACCTTGCCTGGTGAGTCCAGAGCGGGACGATCTTGCAGACACAGATGACTGTCTCGAGACAACAGAGGAGGTGTCAGCAATGGTGCTGTCTGTCATAAACCCCCCACTTTCCCCGTCGGTTTGCACAGTCACAGTCGACTAGAATGAAATATTAAAAAAGATTGAACAGGTAATAAAAACATCACATTTATTTGTACTTAAAACTGTGCTAAACTTACAACTGTGCTTTCATTATCTTGAAACTCCACTCCATTACTGTTTTCTGCGGGGAAACAATGGATATCCAGACTCACTGCAAATTCTTACAAGTAACACCATCTCTCACTATACAAACTGCATCACTGATACGCAACATACCTTCTTGCTGCATCATTTTCAGCCCTTCGAGGGCCTCGGTGTGTAGGTCCTCCACATACTTGGACCTGCTGCTCTCGATAAACACGTTCTCCTGGAACTGCGGGGGAGCTGGTGTCTTGTCGTCGTCGTCCAGTTTTGGGACAGCTTGGAGGTGGATAAAAAAATAAAAGTGGGATAAACCTACATGAATTTAGAGTTTCTTTTGTCAAAAAACTTAACAGAATTCAGGAACAAGAAAAGCTACAAATAAAAACATGCAAGAGCAAATTAAATAGGCAGGACTCTAACTGAGCTTACAACTACAAAAATAGGTATTGAACAGTTTTTTCAGTTAATATATTTCTAATAGCATACTGGACATAAAATCTACACAAGCTGCTAGTAACCCAGGTAATCTATACACACAAAGAAATAAAAACAAATAAGCCCATAAATGGTGTGTAATAAAGTGGACTGGCACAGGAAATATTAAAAACAAAGACCAGGTCCAAAAAGACATAAAAAATAGCTAGAATTTGTAAGCATTTAGAAAGCAATCCTGCCTCGCATGTGTAATAATAAAAGTGCAAAGAACATCATTTAATCATAAAAAGCCACAACCAGGTGCTCTTTAAAACATTTCTGGCAGAGCGGTCGAAAGAGCAAAGGAATATTTATTTGGGGGCTTCAGAAAGACCTGGATATGGCAGGTACTGGGATTGCAATAATCTTGGGACTATATATTCCACGTGTAGTGAGTTCATGTTGGATGAAGTTTCTCTGCAAAACACAGCCGTGATGAAGTGTGGATTTATTGCAACAGGTATTTTCATTGCAATATCTACCAAAAATATCATCCCATTAGTTCTAAAAGCCTTGCAGGCTAAGTCACAAAAGAAAAAACGTAACCACTATGATTCCTATGTTTACTTACAGTGCAAGACCCCAATGCTGATAAAAAAAACAAACATGTTTAAGCATCTAGAGAAGTCACTGAATTACTTGGAGAATATGGTCAGGTCAGATAAGACAAAAATTCCCCAAAGTGGATGCCACTGCACACACTAGACACGTGCAAAAACATCCCAACAACAGTGAAGTTTGGAGGTGGGAACATCATGGTGTGGGGCCATTTTTCATCACATGGTACTGGCAAACTGCATATAATTGAAGGGATCCTAACAAGAAGCTGCTATTGCCAACCAAGGCTATTCTACTCAGTAATTAACTAATTTAAGTAACAATGCTTAATATTTATTACCTGTACAATTACACTCTTACATATGATTTATGGATTCATTTATTTGATTCCTTTGCTTGTGTAAATCCCATAGGATTTTCATAGCTATAGACCCAATAGAAATATGTGATCAACAATTATGCTGTATGTAGGATTAAACTGTTGGAATTTCTAAAGAAGGGATTATATCAAAAATCTGCCATCAACAAACATATGTCATCATTGTTTTGATCATAAAATGAGAAGGACATTCATTACAGTACCACAAATTTCTAATTTTGTAAAACAAAATCTTGAAAATGTAAAAAAAAAAAAAAAAGTGCTCCCAGGAAAATCAGTTTGGTTTGTTAATTAAATACATTTAAGCAAACTATAATAAAAAAAAAAAATTGATGTAGTTTTGTTTTTATGTTGTACCCCCAACCTTCGAGGACACAATCAGATCAGCAACCTACAACTCTGCTACAAGACCTTTATGTAATCATCACAATTGCTCTGCATTTACCACGTTAGACTACTACCTTAGTGACTGACACCAATTTTCATTTTCTTTTTCTGTAACACCATTATAGCTGCTGCTCAGATGCAGAAAACAAAACGGATTAGTTATTTCCAGGTAAGCATAGTTTAAATTCCTCTTTCATTGCTTGATTCCCATATTAAACAGTACAAACGGACAGAGGTTTTTATCGATTAAAAGCCTTAAATGCAAACACATAACTGTACAGCATTCTATTTTGGGTTCGTTTGTGCAGATTTTCTTTGGGGTACATGCATAATAAATTACTTTAGATTTCATGGGAGCAGCAAAAAAATAAGCACAAACTACTTCAACAAGCAAATAAGGCTCTTTTCACTTACCCTGCTTCAAAACTGATGGAAAGCAGTTAAAATGTGAGCTAAAGTTATTAATTGAAAGTACCACCATGGCTCCTTCTCATTTCAGATAAAAGTGATCCAAAAGTTCAGAGTAAAATTCACAAAAATTGTGTTGAAAGGCAAAGATTTACTGTCAATGAACAAAGTTTAAACCACAGATGAAGGAACGTTCTAAAAACAATCAGGGTTGTTTTGAATACGTTGTTGTTGTCAGCAGATGTCCAATTGGAGAGTGGCTGAACAGCCAATAGAGTCCAGACCCTAATCCTCAACAGCCTAATTCCCCAACTGCACTTAGACAGACACCCTGAATCTCGTTGTTCCTCTTTCTCACCCCTGATTGGTCAGCCAGGAAGCAGACGCTGCTGATGTTGAGGACATAAACATTGCAAGAAAGAGAAAAGCAGGAATTGGCAAGGATTAAAGGTAAAAGAGCCCCGAGGGTGCTTGGTGTTGCTGCTAAAACTACAGGTATAGCTCAAAAAATGTTAAAAATGTTATCACAGAAAGGTTCATTTATTTCATTAGCACAATTCAAATATTAAAAATCATATGTCGATCCAACACACCTGGAATGATACATCTCAAGCTTTTATTTCTAGGAATTTTGTTGATTATGGTTGAACCAATATTCAAATATTAAAATATTCTGAACCAAAAAAAACTACTTTACATTACCTGTAATTAATATAATCACAAAAATGACCAGAAATAAATGCTTCAAATATTAGTTTGTGTGCATGTACTAATATAATGCCTTTAAAATTTAGAATTAAATTACTGAAATACATTTTTTAATGATATTCCAATTAAGACGCATATTGCATTGCTAAACATTTAACACCTTCTGACAAAACACCTAACAGAACTTTAAATTTCTTTGCTTCCTTCAGGTTCATTTAATTCAATTCAATTCAGTTTTATTTATGTAGCGCCAATTCACAACACATGTTGTCTCAAGGCACTTCACAACAGTCAGGTACATACATTCCAATTAATCCTAACTATTGAACAGTGCAGTCAGAGTTAGCTTTTTATTCAAATTGGATAAAACATTTTTCTGTCTAAGGAAACCCAGCAGATTGCATCCAGTCAGTGACTTGCAGCATTCACTCCTCCCGGATGAGCATGTAGAGACAGTGGACAGTCACTGGCATTATCTTTGCAGCAATCCCTCATACTGAGCATGCATGTAGCGACAGTGGAGAGGAAAAACTCCCTTTTAACAGGAAGAAACCTCAAGCAGAACCAGGCTCAGTGTGAGCGGCCATCTGCCACAACCGACTGGGGGTTTGAGAGAAAGAACAGAGACACAAAAAGAACTCAGAAGCAGTGATCCTGGAGTACTTTCTATGGGAAGGAAAAGTAAATGTTAATGGATGTAGCTCCTTTAGTGGTTTCACCTAGAAAGAAAGAACAGATAAACTCTGAGCCAGTTTTCAAGGTTAGGGTCTGAAAGAGAGCACATATAATTAGTTACAGTTACACAAGTAGAGCTTTGCAGTTTTGCCACAAGATGGAGTAAGCAAACTGAAAAAAATCTAAGTTTAAAGTAAGATTTAACACGTTTTCAAAAGAAGCCTGCCGCTCAAGAGAAAATGGTCATTCACCTGAAAAAAACAACAAGGTGCTTTTTTGAACGATGCAAGATTCCTAGAATCTATGTTCTTGTGTTGCGACAACCTCCTCCTAATTCTGTTTGTTCTCATTTCATCTGTGGATTTCAGACTCATCTGCAGTGAGCATGGAGCTTGTTCACTTCCTGGTTTACTTAGCAGGCATGACATGGAGGAATGTTTGACATCTGAGCAAATGGAAAACATTCCCATGCAAGAAATTAGTCAGATGAAAGCACTTCACAAAGAAATGGACGAGTGGTGCTGGTACTATAACATAACTCTAGTTTAACAGGACTGGCTGCTAAAGGTTTTCTGTCCACATGTGTAAACAGAGAGCTGTTCAGCATGTACAAAGCTAAGTGAGTCTAGGAAAATCCCCATCTAGTTACCATGACAGGACACAGTGACATGGAGACGCCTGTAGTGATGGGTGGGCCAGGACTGCACATCAACACGGGGCCTCACACTGTCACCCGTCCTTCACTCTGTAATTGTGTCCATATTAATGACACCATCTGTCACTGCTGGATTGTGTGAAAGCTGGTGGTGATTATTAATGAACCCTATAAACTTGTGTTTACATCTCGAATTTGGATATTCATCCTAATGGATTTGACTCTGTGACGATTCCAGTAAGGTTTAAGACTTTAGCTGCCAAACATGGAAAAACAAGGAGATTTATTTTGCATGTAAATAAATTAATTCAGATATGGACTCAGCAAAATAACCAAACATTTGCTTAAAACCTTTTTTCAAAATTATAGAAAACCTTTTCAAAATTAATGAAAATGACATTCAAATGAACATAATGGGAACTGGTGTGTATTTATTAAATTAGTTGGCAAATCATTTTCTTAACCTAGAACAAGTTTGGGCTTTTTTATCTGGGTCGTCTCCAGAAGCTTACAAAGGCTGTTGGCCAGATGGTGGCCACTTATAATCTTAGGGTGATACATCTAAATCAACAACCACAACAGAATTTCAGGAGTTTCATTGGGAAGTGGTCCAGTTTGGGCTGCATGGGGGGGCTAGACCACAACTGAGTGAGGGACATTAAACACGAACATGACTGGATCTAAACTACTCCATTGTAGCTCTAGATGTATGGTTAGGGTTGTTATCCTGCTGAAAGATGAACCTCTGCGCCAGCCTCAAGCCTCAAGGTTTTCTTCCTAGGATTGTCCTGTATTTAGCTCTCCCCATCTTCCAATTAACTCACAACTGAAGGAAAGGATCCCCACAGCATAATGCTGCCACCACCATGTTTCACAACAGGGATGGTCTGTTCAGGGTGATGTGCAGTGTTAGTTTAAAGTTTTGTGTAGTGCTCTTCCAGTCATATTTACCACTGAAAGCTCTTTACACTAGAGCCGCATTCACACAGTCACACTTACTAATGTGCACATATTCAAATAACCGCCTGACTGGTTCTCTAATAAATTTTCTCCCTGCTTGGCCAGTAATTTCAAGTGCAGGGGCATGTCTTTGTGGGTTTGCAATTGTGCTAATCTTTTGACTATTAAATGATGGATTGAACATAGCACTGCGAGATGTTCAGAGCTACCTTACCCCTGACCTGTCTGGTATGTTCTTTGGCCTTCGTGATGTTGTTTCACTGTCCTCTAAAATCGTTTGAGACCCTCACAGGACGGATGCATTTATACTGTGGATTAAGCCCCAAAAGCTCTCGTGACAATTTGTTATTACAGAAGAAACTCTTCATGTGTCTTAAAAGTTTGCTGATGGTATACTGCAGTTGTCTGCCAGGGGGAAGTGACTCAAGAACCTCTTGTGTGGGAGAAATGTCCCATCGCAAACTCCTGGAAAGAGAGCTAAATGCAGCCAATCATCTTCTCAACAGACCAAATCAAGTTTTCAGTTGGCTTTGCTGCAGACAAACTGGTATTGATGTGGGAATGAAGCAAAGTCTCACACATACACACACCTCCGGTCTCTGCCCTAACTTGCCCCTGTACCTTGTTTTGCAAAGTCAAAAAGACAATCATGAAGAGATCTTTGCAGCTCCGCAGATGACATCTGCCAGGTGTTTAAGCCTCAATAATAAGTGGAAAAGGACAGAAGGCTCAATGTTTTTGAACTCAGAGTTCGCTGGACATGCGTGTTAATGCATCCTAGTCAAACCTTGGCCTCCTCCATCGACTCCTTTCATGGTTTACACTAAAATAAATTTAGTCCCAGTGGAAGAAAACATCAAGACAGGTGTGAAAAGAACAAGGAACCAGGTAACAGATATACCTGCCTGTAGAGTCACGCTCCATGATCAGCGTCAGACAACACAATTGATTCACCAGGAAACCAGCATGTATCAGATTCCTCACAAAATAAAAGGGATCCTCAATGAACTAAAGGCACATGTCATGTTGGAAGAGGTTTCTTCCCATGCCAATTTATCTTAAACCTCACAGCAAGGAGGGCACAACTTTTCCCCCAACTTTAAAATTCCAAAGTCTGGCATAATCGGTTCTGAAAATAAATTAAATCACATTAGAAAATGTGAGCCGAACAGAAAATATTCAGACCTGCTGGTGCCTGTTTAATGTCAGATTATGTTTGCCAAAAGTTTCTACTATATGTGACGACAGACAATAAAACAGTGTAATAAGTAACACTCAAGTTACCACCTTGAGGGGTGTTTGCCTCTGCTAGCCAGTAAACCTGAAGTTTTACATCAAAGTCTGTCCGGGCTCATACAATACATGCACTGAAGAGTTGAAAACCTGCCAGAAAAAGCATTAAAAACTCTAGATGTTTCCGAAGGCGGTTTTGAAAGCACATATATGAAGCCGCTCTGAAAATAATATTTTATGGTTTTTAAATTTGGGTGTCTGTTCTTAAACAAAGGTACCTCACCTATATTTTTATTTACAAAAGGCAGCTAAAACTTCTATTTAGAGTATGAAACCGGCATTTTTGTATGAGCAATTACATCAAACAAAATTCCAAATATGGTCACAATCTGTCATTCAGTTTTTGAGTTTTGATAGAAACAGACCGCTGCAGCCCATCTGTATTTTGTTAAAATATTTGTGCAAACAGGGCTGCACGGTGGCACAGTTGGTAGCACTGTTGCCTTGCAGCAAGAAGGTCCTGAGTTCGATTCCTGGCCAGGGGTCTTTCTGCATGGAGTTTGCATGTTCTCCCCGTGCATGCGTGGGATCTCACCGGGTACTCCGGCTTCCTCCCACAGTCCAAAGACATGCCTGTTAGGTTAATTGATCAGTCTAAATCACTCTAAATTGTATGACTGCGCGTGTGTATGGTTGTTTGTGTTGCCCTGTGATGGACTGGCGCCCTGTCCAGGGTGTACCCTGCCTCTTGCCCGTAGACTGCTGGAGATAAGCACCAGCTTCCCCGCGACCCACTATGGAATAAGCGGTAGAGACTGACTGACTGACTATTTGTACAAATAAAGAAATCTCTGAAGTACAGTGGAGCATTTAAACTGGTTTGGGACTGTAACACTACATCTCAGGCTGGTTGGCCTGACATCAACCAAAACAAAGATATTTATCTGAATCCAGTTGAAAAGACTTATTGTTGGTGTCTTTAAATGACTACTTAAATACTTCCTAATGTAATCTGCAAATTTTTTAAGATTGTTTTTGCCAATTCTTAATATTTTTCAAAATAATGACTAAATCCACCTTATTTTTAACACAAAAGAAAAGGAAATTTAAAAAATGTCTAGATTTAATGCCATTTTAAGCAGTAATAGGGTTAGAAAGCATTCAAAACATTTAAAATTCCGTCTGTGGATTATCTGAACCGAAATCACTACTCCGTCTAATGTATTTGCTTAATACCAGTGAAAAGCTAATTTTATCTCAAGGCATTTAATAAGATAAAAGGTTCCATTTATATCAAGAAACAAATAATCGACTCAATTTAATTTACACCAATGCAATCTAATCTTAATTTACTTACTTACAGTCCAATTCTATGGACTTTATTATACGTAAATTAAAATTTATTTCATTACGAAATGCCATTCGGCTTGAGGCTGGTGTACTTTTCGCCAAAAGCTGAAATATCTCTGTCAAATGAAATTTCAAGAACTGCTGGTAGCTTTAACAACTAGCTACTGGTTAAAGTTAAGGATGAATCCCAATCAGCTTTAAAGCAGACTTTTTAATTGTCTGGCTTATTACCAAATATTAGTTTGGAAGACTACAAAAATATGGGACACAGTATCAAGCTTTACTCAACCTAACTTTGCCAAAACTGGCAAAGTTATCTTTAACAAGACTATCAGACCTCTGTTGCTCAAAAGTTGAACAACCTAACCACAGAACTCATGAATGGTGGCTTGCAAAATCCACAAAACGAGGCACATACTTATCAGTGTCCATGCAGAACTGTCGAAGAGTGTTGGCAAACATTTTTCTTTCCCTGACAATAACCTGTGTAGCTGGAGCAAAGCCAGAGTCACATATTTGCATATATTGATAATGAAACAATGTTATGATTTCATAAATGATCCCTGTTGCTTTTGGCTGTTACGTCCCATTCATTAACAATGAAAACAAGCCTTAAAACAACAAAGAAAAAAATGGAACATGATGCAAGGAAACCTTGCTGGCATATTTAGTGGAAGTTAAGCTGCCACTTTTAGAAACCTTTATTGTTTGAGTGACCTAAATATGATTGCATCTCCCATGTGGGTGTGGTGACTCTACAGCTATTGTTAGAAAATCTTGCTAAATGGCCTGAAAGCCCAGTTGTTGCTGTGAAGCATTTGCACAACTGTTTACTTAACAGATAATCAAAGCCACAACATCCAAGATGGCGCCGTGGATGGTTGCCTTGGTACCTTGTTCACTGTGAAGGACATCGCAGGCCCCCTGATGGGCACAATGCAGTCTGCTTACCAGGCAAACAGGTCAGCAGACAATCAGCTCGGGTCTACATCTCATTCTGCACCACCTCAACCACACCAGGACATACGCCAGGATCCTGTTTGTAGATTTCAACTCAGCCTTCAACAGCATCAACGCAGGCATCCTCCACCAGAAGCTCACCCAGCTCAAAGTCCCGGTCTCCACCTGTCAGTGAATCACCATGTTCCTGATTGACCGGCAGCAGCAGGTTAGGCTGGGAAGCATCTTCTCCCGCTCAGGAACCACCATTACCGGTGCCACTAAAGGGTGTCTTCTTTCCCCACTCCTCTTCTCCCTGTGCACAAATGACTGCACCACAGCAACCCATCTGTGAAACTCCTGAAGTTTGCATTTTTGTTGGTCTGATTCAGGACATTGATGCAGACAGGACGTGGATTGGCTGGTCTACTGGTGCACTCAGAACCAGCTGCAGCTAAACCCCCTAAAGACTGAGTTGGTCCTCACACATAGATACGGTTTGGAAGAGACTGTACCTCCTGCAGCAGCTAAAGAAGTACAACCTTCAAGAGGAGCAGCAGGTCATCTTCTACACTGCCATGATTCACTCTGTTTTGTACACATCCATCACTGTGTGTTTTGGCTAATCTACAGAACAGGACAAGTCCAAACTGCAACAAACAATTAGATCTGCAGAGAGGACCATCAGGGCTGACCTTCGCTCCATCCAGGACGTCCAGGATCCAGGACATCCAGGACTTTTCCTGGCAAGTCTAGGGTCAGGAAAAGGGCAGCTAACATTTCTGCTGACCCCAAATATCCTGGACACAAACTGTTAACTCTGGGTCCACGCTACAGAGTGCTAATAGCCAGCCGCCACAGAGACAGTTTCTTCCCCCCAGGCTGTCTCTCTGTTGAACACAGTGAACACCTCACAGCCAGAGTAGTCAGCTACTTTGCTGGAAACTAACAAGTATATTTGCATTACCACAACCTGCCTTCCATCTTATATTTAGATAAAACACACACACACACACACACACACACACTGTTCATTGACGTACTCGAACGCGTCTCGTACTTATTTGGTTTTAGACATTGGGGTGGTTGTTTGGATTGTGATGTGAGCGATGGAAACCGAAGTCAAGTTCCTCATTTGTGCACACAAACTTGGCCAATAAAGTTGATTCTGATAAATGTCCGCATCATCCAGTTGATGTTTATTCTTTTGCCTGTTGATTCTCAGATATTGTTAAATCCTATGGTGCTAATGAATGAAAAACAGTTCTTACTTATAAGGGTATAGCCTTTAGAATTGCATTTTTGTTCCATAAAGAACAAGTAATCAAAGAACTCTCTCACATAAATAACTATCCTTGGAGCGACGGTTGAATAAAGAGGTAGTTGATTACTTCCCACAATGAAACGGAGAGAACGAAACTATTACCAGTCAGTTTTCTTAAACCTGTTCTTCTGCTCTTCTTTGTTATTGTGCCATGTGGAGCAGCAAAGGTGCCTTTTGCTTTTGTCATTTTTTCTCTTCTTTGAAGCACTACAGTCTTTCAAGCTGAGGTTATCTTTACTTGCTCTTATTGCACAGAACAATTATTGTGCAGAAGGTTTTCATGTAAAATCAACACAAGACATCATGGAGTTGCAGCAGGAAATCCCAGTGATGGTACGATGGGTCAGAATCTAACAGTTTTAAAAGAAAATGCCGACCATTTCAATGAACTTTCATTAAATCATCACAAGACAATTTAACTGAGGATAAAATTGGTTTAGAATGGAGTTTGTTAATGAAAAACCTCTGTACATAAAATAAAAATGCTAAATTGGTGTCATTGTTACATAAAATTGGTCTCAGAAATTAAAGTTGGGATCTGGGAAGGACATCACACCCACGTTGAGCATGTTTTAGTCGCAAGTCACACAACCAGTGAGATTTGTTAATTGGTGAGAACTGATACATTATTTAATTTAACCAATGCCGCATATAGAATCCACATCTCTTTTGTGGCACTAGTTCCTTTTATTCTTTTTTTTCTTTAAAGTAGACAAACAGGAAGTGGGGTGGAGAGAGAGAAAAGACATGCAGCAGCGGTCTCCAGGTCAGGACTCAAACCAGAGACGGCTGTGTCGAGGACTGAGATCTCCGTATACGGGTCGCGCGCTCAACTGCTATGTCACTAGCCGCGACCCAAGAATCAATATCTCTTCTGCCAGGAAGTTCTAGTCTACAGGTCCTTCTCAAAATATTAGCATATTGTGATAAAGTTCATTATTTTCCATAATGTCATGATGAAAATTTAACATTCATATATTTTAGATTCATTGCACACTAACTGAAATATTTCAGGTCTTTTATTGTCTTAATACGGATGATTTTGGCATACAGCTCATGAAAACCCAAAATTTCTCACAAAATTAGCATATCATTAAAAGGGTCTCTAAACGAGCTATGAACCTAATCATCTGAATCAACGAGTTAACTCTAAACACCTGCAAAAGATTCCTGAGGCCTTTAAAACTCCCAGCCTGGTTCATCACTCAAAACCCCAATCATGGGTAAGACTGCCGACCTGACTGCTGTCCAGAAGGCCACTATTGACACCCTCAAGCAAGAGGGTAAGACACAGAAAGAAATTTCTGAACGAATAGGCTGTTCCCAGAGTGCTGTATCAAGGCACCTCAGTGGGAAGTCTGTGGGAAGGAAAAAGTGTGGCAGAAAACGCTGCACAACGAGAAGAGGTGACCGGACCCTGAGGAAGATTGTGGAGAAGGGCCGATTCCAGACCTTGGGGGACCCGCGGAAGCAGTGGACTGAGTCTGGAGTAGAAACATCCAGAGCCACCGTGCACAGGCGTGTGCAGGAAATGGGCTACAGGTGCCGCATTCCCCAGGTCAAGCCACTTTTGAACCAGAAACAGCGGCAGAAGCGCCTGACCTGGGCTACAGAGAAGCAGCACTGGTCTGTTGCTCAGTGGTCCAAAGTACTTTTTTCGGATGAAAGCAAATTCTGCATGTCATTCGGAAATCAAGGTGCCAGAGTCTGGAGGAAGACTGGGGAGAAGGAAATGCCAAAATGCCAGAAGTCCAGTGTCAAGTACCCACAGTCAGTGATGGTCTGGGGTGCCGTGTCAGCTGCTGGTGTTGGTCCACTGTGTTTTATCAAGGGCAGGGTCAATGCAGCTAGCTATCAGGAGATTTTGGAGCACTTCATGCTTCCATCTGCTGAAAAGCTTTATGGAGATGAAGATTTCATTTTTCAGCACGACCTGGCACCTGCTCACAGTGCCAAAACCACTGGTAAATGGTTTACTGACCATGGTATCACTGGGCTCAATTGGCCTGCCAACTCTCCTGACCTGAACCCCATAGAGAATCTGTGGGATATTGTGAAGAGAACGTTGAGAGATCAAGACCCAACACTCTGGATGAGCTAAAGGCCGCTATCAAAGCATCCTGAGCCTCCATAAGACCTCAGCAGTGCCACAGTCTGATTGCCTCCATGCCACGCCGCATTGAAGCAGTCATTTCTGCAAAAGGATTCCCGACCAAGTATTGAGTGCATAACTGTACATGATTATTTGAAGGTTGACGTTTTTTGTATTAAAAACACTTTTCTTTTATTGGTGGGATGAAATATGCTAATTTTGTGAGATAGGAATTTTGGGTTTTCATGAGCTGTATGCCAAAATCATCCGTATTAAGACAATAAAAGACCTGAAATATTTCAGTTAGTGTGCAATGAATCTAAAATATATGAATGTTAAATTTTCATCATGACATTATGGAAAATAATGAACTTTATCACAATATGCTAATATTTTGAGAAGGA
The DNA here is from genome assembly GCF_021462225.1 of Girardinichthys multiradiatus. Classification (NCBI taxonomy): domain Eukaryota; kingdom Metazoa; phylum Chordata; class Actinopteri; order Cyprinodontiformes; family Goodeidae; genus Girardinichthys; species Girardinichthys multiradiatus. Next base: position 15,763,841 of record NC_061811.1, on the reverse strand, counting down.
CCTGTAGAAAAGCGGCAAAAATTTCATACAGAAATACATCAGCTGAAAACAGGAAGGTAACGGATAAATACTAAAGACAAAAACATTTTTTTAAAACTAAGGTAAAACTATTACACTGTTCTACTACAACAGTCTTGAACAGTTCTTTAAAATTACTGAAGGTAATGAATCCAAGTTTAAAATTTTCTGGAGGTCATTTCCTACAGAAGGAGCAAATGTTTGGAAAGAAGTTTTTCCAATTTCTGTTTGTGATCTAGGAACTATCATTTTAAGACATGTTGTGGGACCGAGTGTTTTACACACTGGAACGCTGGGTTTTCACAAGATTATTAATACTGGTTTTAATATTCAAATTGTAATCAAGTGAAATGCCGAGTTTTAGCTTGGCTAAAGGACTTGGCTAGGCTAAAGTCTACTGCTACTTGTAAAGATGATGCAACTGTGTATGTGCCTTTTAGCGTTTTGTGATGTTTGCAGTACAGAACAATACCATTGTATTCTTCTACAGAACTATGTGTCCCTCTGGTTTAATCAGATAAGATTCATTAGAAGTGCTAATAGGAATTTCGTCAGCCACTTGGAAACTGAAGTCGGGGCATCTCGGCACCCAATGGCTTTTCCAGTCAGACATCAAACTTTAGTTGGTGTTCTTGTTGTATTTCCAACCGTGAAGCCAAAAAATCTTTCTGAGTACAAGGAAACCACACCATTTAAAGCAGGGGAGTCCAGTCCTCGAAAACTACTATCCCGCAACTTTTAGATGAACCTTACAACATCTGAATCAAATGAATGGCTCATTACCAGGCCTCTGCAGAGCTGAACAACGTGCTGATGAGGGAATAAAGCCATTGGATTCAGGTGTGTTGGAGCAGGGATGCATCTAAAAGTTACAGGATGGTAACTTTTCAGGACTGGACTTAGGCAGCTCTGATTTACAGAGAATGCATCTTTTATCCTGCAAATGGGCAGATTACAGCAACACATTGAGCAAAACAGCTAAATTAAGACATGCATAGTCAGGTAAAGCAAATAAAATCAAACTGTTACAGCTTTCAAAGAGTTTTCACTAATTGGAAGTTAATCTACAAAATGCAGTGGGAGATATGTGCGTACTTCAAGGAACCCAAAATAAGTACAAAAAATAAAACATGGTAGTATGGCAGATAATAGATGGCTTTTTATGGAGCAGAATCTAAATGGCCAACTGCTGAGGAGGCGGGCCGACTGTGAGGAAGCACAGAATATGGTGTGCTGAGAGATGGAGGCTGGGCAGCAAAAAATTAGTCAAGCACGAATCCGTCGGACTGCAGGTAACAAGTACACCACAGTTTGTCCATTTTATAACAGACTTCTTTTTTTTTTACAGCTGCAAGTACATTCAAAGCATGTAAACAGTTGTTTTTGTATTTTAACTAGTTCCTTTCAAACATCTCTGAATACATCTGTACATAGTAGCAGGCTGATGGGTAACATGCTTCCATCCAGATTGCAACTCGATGGGCTGATGCTGCTTTGCACATCTGAGTAGGACACTGCCACCACCCATTGATCACTGCCACTTGGTTACCATAGAGACTGAAAGCAGGCTGGTGGACATTCATTAGTGACTAAAGCAAGATATCACTGATATTCTCTGGACAAGAGAAATGCAATTTAATTTATTGTATATTTTTAAAATATATGATATATATATCTATATAAGTGAAAAATAAATTACTTGATACTAGTTTCTCTTTACTTCCCTAAATGTGTCTGTATGAAAATACTTTGGCTTTCAAAAACAGGAAGTACATTGGCTGTGGGATGTAGTTCTTAACTTGAGATGATCCAACACAACTCATTTGTTTGATCATTTAAATTTAAACAACAAACAGTTTGTATGAAAGCAAAACCAGATCCAAATGCCACCCATGACCATAAAAAGACATCACTTTAGCCTGACTGATAACAAGTCAACCAGGGTATTCATTTTCTGTTCAAGTCCTCCCAACATAAGTGAAAACACAGGGAATAAATTATGTATTCCTAATATTTTGCAGCAACATGTTTCAACGATAATGATGAAAATCTGTAATTTGTGTCTGCCAGTCACAGTGAACTACAGTAGTCTCTTTTTTTTAATCTTAGACAAAAATCTACTGTGCCAATTTAGTTCCTTTCCCCATGTTTTATCTTCTCTATTATCGCAGATTTACAATACTCAAGCTATAATTTACTCCAAAACTGTTTGTGTGAAATTTTGCCTTAAATGCGGCCAAACAGAACTTGATCTAGAAATGCACCAAGAGAGGAATTCATTACTGAGTAGTCTGGAGTGGATTTTCTGAAAACTGGCAAGTCTGAAAATCAAAAATCGAATCTTTTTCTGATCAGCGAATGTTCTATACTCAAATGCTGTAACAAAGCTCTTCAGTATGGGTACCGTTACTTAGAGCAGACTCAAAGTTAGAAATGATCAGTATCAGTGAGGTATTTAGAAATCAAGACAGATGATGTACAGAGATGTAAGAACAAATGACGCTCAGGCTGAGAGAGAGAGTGAAAGAGAATAAGAATTTCAGCAGATAACAGGAAGGCTGAACAAAGCACAGCAACATTGCTAGTACAGAAAGCGCTGTTGAGCTTTCTGCTTCTTTTAAGGAACAAGTTGAATTTGGAAATGTTGTCATAATTTTGGAAATCTCCAAGTGAAGTAAGGATCTACAGTCTTTAGAAACAACCCACGCACACTGGAAGGTAAATCATTTTGTCTCGTTTTAAAAATGGTAAAACAGAAACTCTCTTACTAAAAGTGTAATGTCACCCTGCCCCTAGAATGAATACTTAATGATAATCCATGATGGGAAGTCTAGGTAAAAATACTTTTTAATTAAATGCTGTTCTTATACCCCACATCATAGCTCTTAAAGAGATTTTAGAATCAATTCAAAACGATATTTCAGGTCAAAGTTTCACAAAACGTAAGATTAGAAATCGGCCCAAAAAATCTGATCTGTGAGTCTCCTTTTTGATCTGAATTAGAAAGAAATGCTTCCTATACTTGGTTAAAAGCCTCAGTTCAATGCTCCAAAAATATCTTTAACAAGATCTAGCCAGAGTCAACTGATTTTAACTGAGTTCAACTTCTGGGAAGCAGAGTCTCCTACTAAATACTCAACGAAAGAAAATCAAATTAGCTTGTTTCAAAAGGCTTGATCCTGGCATGCAAAGTGTACACAAACTTGCTCCAATACAAAGGGCTCAGCTTTTCTGGCTTCCTCAAAGAAATATCTAAAAGATCAGGAATGTGAGGAATCTTTTAGGGAGTGTTCGAGCAAACAGGTGACCTTGGGAACATATGATGTTAGGGCTGTTCGACCTAATCATTTGTTAACCAGGGTGTTTTTTATTAAACTGAGGTGAATTCTTCTAGAATCCAGTGATAAAGGAAAGACAAAGTGAAAGATAGAAGCTAGTTATCTAGTTTAACAATGACAGCATGACATGGAAATTAATCTGTGGCAGAGAGCTAATGAAACGCAAATGAACAGTAATTAAATAAAATTTTAAAGAACCTGTACAGACAATTAATCTTGGCCGTCTGTTTCAAGACACAAAATTCAAAAGTACCAGATAAGACAATGGAGAACAAATGATTTAGCAACAGTAAAAGGTTTAGTAGGTCAGGGTTTATCCGTCTGAAGCCAGGTTCTGTTCAGTTTCTCTGACTGGATAAATTCCATGGGTCGTGTTTACAGAAATGCTCCACCATAGGAGCAAAGGGTAAGATAAGCCTACAAAGGCTTTGGATGTTACAGCTAACAAGGAATCCACGTCAACCTGCATGATCATGTCCAACAAAAAATGAAAACAAATTAAAGTCTGATCTGCTGACATCAGTTTGCGCGGTCTGTCACTAGAAGTTTACCGATCTGGATATTTATTCAGCTTAAGCTGATATTTAAAATCAGAAGTGAATGGTGGATATTTCAGGCTAATTATTTTTTATTTTATCGGGCCTAGTTTCACTGTCTGGGGCATGATGAACATGCTGATAAAACAATGTTTAATGAAGCAGAAGCTTCTTCCCCAGCTAACCGCTACAGATCTGCAGGTGGAGACATTCTGTTTGACTCATATACATCATGTTTACATATCTGTCTCACACACACCCTCTAAAGAAGAGCCATTCCCCTGAACAGATGAAAACATCAGAGCTACTTGCTCTGAAACCTCCTGCTGGGTGGATCTCATCGCTTACTGAGCTACAACTGACTTGAAGGCTTGCTGCTTGACAGTTTAGTTGATATTTTCTTATAAAAATAAAGCTACTGATGTGCCGCGCCCTCCACAAATATAAGCACCCTTGAAAAAGATTTGAAAAACAATAAATTCCTTAATTGCAGTACCATTGAATACATTACATTAATGGTTGGATTTTTCTCAGTTTTACAGAGCAAGATTAGGCTGCTGTACTAGAATCAAATTTATTTGAAGACTTTTAACACATTTATACCAGGGTTACTAAAAATTCTGGAGGGCAGAGTACACTCAATTACTAATCTACTCAATTAGATCTACAAATGTGTGCCTGGTTTTATGGTCAACCGACACAAAACTTCGCATAAATGTTTCCTAAACTTTAAAATCCATCTAGAGGAAATCTAGAGGAAAATGAAGAACGAGAAATTTCTTTAAAATGTGAAAATGAATTTGCTCAAAGTCATAAATACTACAACATATTTCATTGCCACAAAGTTGAAGCTGCAAATCCCATCGTTACATCCTAGTTTCCCGAATGTGAACATATCTTTTAGGAGCCTTAAGGTACCACTGTTACAGCTTCATGAAAAACAGTCTCAGTTGACAGGTAAGAAAACCCAGAACCTCTGGTGCCTCCCCCTTCACAACAATCCTGGTATGGCTTTTAATTAACTGGCACTTTGCCTGTCATACCAGGCTGATCAGGAGGTCTCAGCTGGAGGGACTCACTTTTTCTGGGTAAAACTTCCACTAAAGCATAGCTTGCTTCTGTAATAAACCTCCTGGTCTGTATTTTAGGAGTTTCTTTCCTCATCAACAGCATCTGTTGTGCTATGCTCGTTGCCAGCGTATTTCAGTGATCATTGCTAAGGGCTCAATAACAGACTACGCTGCACGTAAATCATGCACATTAAAAAGCATGTCCATAGGTGCCATTCTACATATACATAAATGTTATTTTCTACTTTTTTGTTTTTGAAAATATGATCCAAATGAGTGCATGAGTTTTAAAGCTTGTGACTTCTGTAGTGAGAGGGAATTGGCCTCTAAACTGACCTTGGCTGAGACCTTATCTTTTCTCAGTTTGCTATGTCAAACAAAACTTTACTTTTCAGAAAGAAAAACCTGTGCAAAAGCTCTATAACTGAGCTAACAAATGAATGTTTTAGCCAGCTTTGACGTCAATGTATTCCATATCAAAAGAGATGACTAAAATACAAAAACAAAAGTGTCAACATATTTTTCCTGTGCTGTAGGTTTCGTTTGGTGATATGAGACTGAATGAGTCTTGGATCGCGTGGAAATCCCCAACACCCTCCCTACTTATGATCTGGGCTTCCACTATGAGAACATGCAGCAAAATAAACGAGCGGAGGCTCCTCTGTCTGTAAAGCGGTGAGACAGGATCATAAGTGCTGCCAGGCAAACACAAGTAAACAGTCCTGAGAAACTAACTAAACACTGCATCTAATTTTGTTGTTTTATCTAAGCACACTCAATAACAAGGAAAAAAATGGTTTCTGCTTGAATGTGAGCTGTTTGTGTTTCACGTCTTCTGCATTGAAAATGCAATTAATCTGCTAATAAAAATAGTTAGCACTGACAGTTCACATTGCACTGCACTGAAAAAAATGTGCTCTCACAAAGACACGGTGCTGGCACAGGCAAACCTGCTGATATATGTGTGCAGCTCTACAAGCTCCAACATGATCCTCAAAGATCAGCTCTGGGAAAAGCCAAAGTGTTGCTGCAAGTTTCTGGGTAATTTATGAACACTTCTCTATAAAACATGCTTCTTTTGAAGATGCTGGTTAGTTGTTCACATATCTGACTATTATTTAAAGACATCTTACTCTTGCTGCTTGTCGTGTTTAGAGGGTGAAGAGCACTGGACCTCTTTTTTGATTTCAGAGTTAACAATACATGCACTTATGGTAAAGTATACAAGACACTGCTAAGATTTAACACCTTGTCTTCGGCTTTTAAGGAACACTAAATTCAGGTAAGTAATTAAGGAAAGGAGAGTTTTGCACGGCAGATGAGGAGATCTTTTAGGACAAAAGAAGGAGCAATGTCAGAGTTCAAACATCCTTCCAGTAAACAAACAAATCTCTCTGGGAGCCAGCAAACACTAAATTTAATCTTGTTTCCATTTATTCCCCATCATCTACTCTCCCAATCACATTTGACTTATTTGTATAGATACACGGGTCAATCAACCAGAGATTGAAATCTGATTATTTTTCCTCGATTGATTCTGAACAATGATGGTCAGATACTAAAATATGTGAAGTTTCCCTCTTTCCGGTTTATTGAATTTTCTCTCTACAAATGCATCAACCTACAATTTTCACTTTGACACACATTTTTTTAATTTAATAAAACTCAGATAAAGGTTATAGAACAAATGCTTTAATGCATAAATGGGGACAATCTCATAATCCCTTCCTTTAGATTTTAATCAAAACTAGTTCTTTTCTTTCAAGTTTCATATCTGTAACCGATGTATTTCTTTATCAGAAGCTAAAATAATATGCAAAGTAGTGTGGGAAGCAGCCAGGGGCTAAACTTCAAATGCACCTGATTTGGTAAGAAACTAAGAGCAGCTCTTTTAGCAATTTGCTTCTCTTAAACATTCAGTTGTCAATGCCATGTTGGAAAAACATCAGCAATAACCTTATAGAGGATATTAGTCCTGCTCATCAAAATCTGTAAGGGTACAACTATTTGGTCAATTCCAAATAGTTTAGAGTCAGTGATTGTACAATACAAATATTCAGTAATTTAGGTGTGGACCTTATAGAAAGATCATCCAAATATCTGACCATGAAATGCTGAGAGGAATTACCAAAAAAAAAATAAAATTAAAAGACTGTACCATATTGATCTACATTTAGTCAGAAACTGTTTCTTTGGAAGTGGTTCGCACAGAAATCCTCTTTCAAAAACAGAATCTGAAAGCACCAAACAGTCTTTTCTTGGGCTGATAAGAGATGTTTATTAAATATTTCAAACTTGTTTCATTAAATAACTTGATTAGAGATTCACAGATCAAGCTTTTGCCAACTGATAAGATTTCCAGTTTTCTTTGCAGTCTGGACTGTTGATTACAATTTTGGCCAAATCCGATAGTTTCATGAGGAGCAAAGTACACACAAGCTAATCTGTGTGTAAACTTTGTTTTAGCTGGATAAATAAATGAAACAACTTTGTATCATATAACAAAAACCCATGGCAGGATCCATAATGCAAGTAATAATTTGGAATCCAACTGAAAATGAAGCGACTTCAAGATCATACCCATTTTTGCATCATAGCACATTGTTGCACTTTGTTAAAGTTTAGACATGTGCACTGTTTGTTGATGCATTTAATAAAACTAGAAAAAAAAAAAAGATATTTCAACTGGCTGACCAATCAATTCCTTTCTAATCATGTAAGTTAGAATAAAAATAAAAAAATAACTTTTTAGTTGAGTTTTAAACATGCACCAATCAGAGATTTTGCAACAAATTTCAGCAACAATTTTTTAAATATCCGACCTGCAGATACAGGTCCTTCTCAAAATATTAGCATATTGTGATAAAGTTCATTATTTTCCATAATGTCATGATGAAAATTTAACATTCATATATTTTAGATTCATTGCACACTAACTGAAATATTTCAGGTCTTTTATTGTCTTAATATGGATGATTTTGGCATACAGCTCATGAAAACCCAAAATTCCTATCTCACAAAATTAGCATATCATTAAAAGGGTCTCTAAACGAGCTATGAACCTAATCATCTGAATCAACAAGTTAACTCTAAACACCTGCAAAAGATTCCTGAGGCCTTTAAAACTCCCAGCCTGGTTCATCACTCAAAACCCCAATCATGGGTAAGACTGCCGACCTGACTGCTGTCCGGAAGGCCACTATTGACACCCTCAAGCAAGAGGGTAAGACACAGAAAGAAATTTCTGAACGAATAGGCTGTTCCCAGAGTGCTGTATCAAGGCACCTCAGTGGGAAGTCTGTGGGAAGGAAAAGGTGTGGCAGAAAACGCTGCACAACGAGAAGAGGTGACCAGACCCTGAGGAAGATTGTGGAGAAGGGCCGATTCCAGACCTTGGGGGACCTGCAGAAGCAGTGGACTGAGTCTGGAGTAGAAACATCCGAAGCCACAGTGCACAGGCGTGTGCAGGAAATGGGCTACAGGTGCCGCATTCCCCAGACCTGGGCTACAGAGAAGCAGCACTGGACTGTTGCTCAGTGGTCCAAAGTACTTTTTTCAGATGAAAGCAAATTCTGCATGTCATTCAGAAATCAAGGTGCCAGAATCTGGAGGAAGACTGGGGAGAAGGAAATGCCAAAATGCCAGAAGTCCAGTGTCAAGTACCCACAGTCAGTGATGGTCTGGGGTGCCGTGTCAGCTGCTGGTGTTGGTCCACTGTGTTTTATCAAGGGCAGGGTCAATGCAGCTAGCTATCAGGAGATTTTGGAGCACTTCATGCTTCCATCTGCTGAAAAGCTTTATGGAAATGAAGATTTCATTTTTCAGCACGACCCGGCACCTGCTCACAGTGCCAAAACCACTGGTAAATGGTTTACTGACCATGGTATCACTGTGCTCAATTGGCCTGCCAACTCTCCTGACCTGAACCCCATAGAGAATCTGTGGGATATTGTGAAGAGAACGTTGAGAGACTCAAGACCCAACACTCTGGATGAGCTAAAGGCCGCTATCGAAGCATCTTGGGCCTCCATAAGACCTCAGTGCCACAGGCTGATTGCCTCCATGCCACGCCGCATTGAAGCAGTCATTTCTGCCAAAGGATTCCCGACCAAGTATTGAGTGCATAACTGTACATGATTATTTGAAGGTTGACGTTTTTTGTATTAAAAACAGTTTTCTTTTATTGGTCGGATGAAATATGCTAATTTTGTGAGATAGGAATTTTGGGTTTTCATGAGCTGTATGCCAAAATCATCCGTATTAAGACAATAAAAGACCTGAAATATTTCAGTTAGTGTGCAATGAATCTAAAATACATGAATGTTAAATTTTCATAATTATATTATGGAAAATAATGAACTTTATCACAATATGCTAATATTTTGAGAAGGACCTGTATTTATTTTTGGCTGATTCCAGTTTCTATTTAAAAGCTATAAAAATAATCAAATACCTTTTGTCTTCTTTCTGCATAAAATTGAGGATTCAACAGGCATAAAAAATATTTCTAGTAAAACAAGAATTACAGGGCTGTTTGTCTCTCCAACACTGAAAATCTGCAAATACAATAAAACCTTAAAGTTATGGACAAAGTTGTCAACAATAAAACCCTAACTAAAAACTTTTTGCATGAAAATGTAACATGCACCATATCACACTACATTAAACTTTTTCTTCAAGTGCACCTAAACAAACATCAGTGGTGCACCATTTTAAAAGTGAGAGGAAAACTCTCTACATCATCTGTTATATGTAAGACTTTCAACTTATTCCGTTATTTATTGTTAGTGTAACAAAGCTCATAAAAACTTTCGTACAGCTTTTGTTCTCTACAGCACTGAAAATAGCTAACTTGGAATCTTCTTTTTACAGTAACTTCTACAGCGAAGAGTGTGGGAACTGTGGTTTGTGACTGGCTGATTACCAACCAGGGCTCATCAAGCATGAAATCTGTCTGTCCTTATTTATCTGTCCATCACTGCTTGATTATATAAAGAAATATATAAAGAGTTTAAAATTCTAATTACATTGCATCTTGAAACACTGAGAAGTTAATTGAACAATTCTGTCAATGATAAAAAATATAAACATTTCACCAACAGATTTTTGGACCTTGGTAATCTGTGGTTGGATTTAAAATGGATAAACTCCAAGAACAAACCAAAAAACCGTCTCACCATGACTGTTTCCATGTTGATGAGTCTGCCTCCCTGACTTCTGTCCTCCCTTGTGTCCACCGTGATTCCCTGCACGGTGTCCATCCAGGGCCAGGTCCAGCGCAGGGCCCATACCGTGGTTCTGCCCATTACTGCCAGAGCTCTTCCTCTTTTTTCTCTTCAACCAGCCGAAAGCTCGACGGAGGGAGCGAGTGCGCTTCTTTCGGCCCCTTTTGCTGTGCTTCTCCTGGGCAAAGACATGGATAACGTCCTGGGGAAGCAGGTCCCCAACCCCCAGGGAATCACGGTTTGACATGCTGCCTCACGATGGAGCTACGTCCTGAAGAAATGAAAAATGGGGAAATATGACAGAAATTAAGAAACATAACAGAAGTTCTGATTGATTTCTAACCTTGCAACATAATTTTTACAATTAAGATCTGCTTCAAATTAAGATAAAGTTCCTCAAAAGCTTTTAATTATTTATTAAACCTTTGGGTGCAGTTTTTCAGTTTAGAAGTGCCCATCTTAATCCGTAAAAGACAAAAACGTAATAATTGAGACGTTTGTCTTAGATCGCGCCTGTCTCTGCGGGCAGTCCTATTACAGCCAGCACAGACCCCCGCTTTTTCCTCTGAACCAAACTCCACCGTTCTGCAAAGAAAGAACTGGCACCGCTCCCTTCATTCCAAAACACGGAGTCATAATGCACAAAGCCGCACCCGTAAAGCTCATTGCACTTTTACACACAGACACACACGGCACGCCGGGAAGAGCTTAAAGAATCAACAGCAAACACCCGTTTGTAGCTATCCGTTCCTACCGAACAGTGTGCATTCATATTTCAGTTCATTTCTGTTTATTGTTTCACTGAAATATCTTCCTGTGGTTTTCATTGCAAGTTCAGTGATCTCATCCAACTCCCTTTGCTTCTCTCCTTCACCCACCCCTCACCTTTCTATGTACTCTCAGATGGATTTACTAGCATTGCTCTTGGGGATCTTACACTTGACTTCTCCCAGCTGTGCACTTTGTTTGACACTTGTCATCCAAATCACAGGCTAAATGTAGGCAGAAAACTGCACTTGTAGAACAATTCAATTCAGTTTATTTGTATAGCGCCAATTCACAGCACATGTCGTCTCAAGGCACTTCACAAAAGTCAGGTACATACATTCCAATTAATCCTAACCATTGAACAGTGCAGTCAGATTCAGTTATTTATTCAAATTGTATAAAAAAGTTTTCTGTCTAATTAAACCCAGCAGATTGCATCCAGTCAGTGACTTGCAGCATTCACTCCTCCCGGATGAGCATGTAGAGACAGTGGACAGTCACTGGCGTTGACTTTGCAGCAATCCCTCATACTGAGCATGCATGTAGCGACAGTGGAGAGGAAAACCTCCCTTTTAACAGGAAGAAACCTCCAGCAGAACCAGGCTCAGTGTGAGCGGCAACTAGGGGTTTGAGAGAACAGAGCAGCGACACAAAGAGAACAAAGAAGCACTGATCCAGGAGTCCTTTCTATGGGAAGGAAAAGTAAATGTTAATGGATGTAGCTCCTTTAGTCGTTTCATGTAGAAAGAAAGAACAAATAAACTCTGAGCCAGTTTTCAAGGATAGAGTCTGAAAAAGAGCACATAGAGTTTGTTACAGTTAAGCTCAATCGCCATGTCTAGGAGAGAGAAAGGGTTAAACACTGAAAGACAGGGCCATGTGGATCATCGGTAGAGGGTGAGCATTAAGTTGTCAGCAGAAGCTTGGACGATGCCCCTCTCCAGAAAGGTGTAACAGGTAGACACAGAGCCAAGCCAGGTGTAGCTTCTAGGAAAAGAAAAGAGAGAGAACATAAAGTTAAAAGCTGAAATAACAGCAAATAATGCAAAATTGGAGAGTAGTGCGAAAATGTAGCGAAGAGGGTGAAAGTGGTCATTATGTCCTCCAGCAGCCTAAGCCTATAGCAGCATATGGTCAGTAGCTGAGTCAGGTTTCTGGCTGCTGTCGTGCTCGAGAAACACTTGTGTGAAATATAACCAAGCAAATTCCAGTCTGGGAAATCATTCTGTCGCCACATGACGTGACAGGAAATGAAACCAGATACCTGTGTCCTCTTTTTTGGATCAGTTTAACATAGATACAGAGCTGTCATATCTCACATTAAAGCATATTACTGAATATGGGTTTATTTGTACTCCGTCCGATCTTGTGTGTAAGCTCCCTCACCCCTGGTCAAGAGTAAAAAACCTCAAAATAAATTCATCTCATATTGTAGTAACATTATTTCTCACTGAAAAATGTTATTCTACATAAGTCAGGTAATGAATACGAGGAAAAGAAAATGAAATTTTCTAAATTTGCCCATATCTATAGTCAGAGCAGTCATGAAAACACTTGAAACTGTTATAAACGAGACTGGACAAGGAGTAACGTTTATCTTGCCATCACACACACAATGAGTGATAATGGCGATAAATAAAAAACATCTCAAAATATTACTGTTACAGCAAAGAGTCACCAACTCGTTACGCCAGCCGGTTGTTTGGGAAGCATGCCAGGAAAAAAAAAGCTTTTCTATCCTACCAACCGAAACGTAAACATGTAGAGTTTGCCTTCGTCCACTGGAACTATAACTGGGACTTTTTGCTTTAATAAAATTTGATTTTTTGTTTGTTTGTTTGGCACCAAACACTATGTGGGTCTGCCATAAAACAACAGATGAATATGTGGAAAAGCATCTCATGCCCACTGTTAAGTACAGCAAAGGAGGCGTGATGCTGTGGGCCTGTTTCTTTTCCAAATGACCTGAGAAGGTGCTTAGAGGGCATGGCCTCATGATCTCACCGATGTACTAAGAGATTTTAAATGAAAATCCGGTGGACTCTGCCACAAAATGAAAATCAAAAACATCTGGTCAATTCAACAGGGAAATTATTCCCAAAACCGGCCATCTCAGTATTCAGACCCTAATTCATAAAAGAAAATCTGCAGGATGACCTGAAGAGAACAAGAGAGAGGAGCCAGGATTCTATGATGATCAAGAGGATTCATGTCCAAATGTGTTTGGGCCAAACTGTCAAGATAAAATTACCCATGGGCCACAAAATTATATATATTTTTTTAATTTATGAAAAAAGTTAATTATTGTTCAGTTGTATTCACCTTGTCAACAATATACTTAATTATATTATAATGAAACGGACAAAAGCAGTCTGATTTCTGCAGAAAAGGAATCTATACATCATTGTAGATCCGAAAATAAAAGGGATCTTGCATGTTTAAATATGACAAAAATAGGATGAAGACCATTGACTTCTCATTCAAAAACTCTAGCTTATTGGAGATGAATAGTTTATGCTCTATCTCACATTTTACATTTAATGATTTTAATTTGTTTGCATGTATTTTGAAAGGTCCTGCATAATTGAAAATTTTACCCAGCATATTTTTAAACATGAACCCTTCTGAGCTGATGAACCAAATTTGTGCCACTCCTGAAATTTGGTCCAAAATCCTTCCATAGGGTCGCAAATGGTCCCAGGGCCGCACTTTTGGACACACCTGATTGTCCAATGAGGAATGAACAAATATCCTTCTCTTTGTTTGCTCCAAGGTTGTGAAATGTTTTAGACTAAGACTAAATGCAATTCTGTTGGCAAATGGGGGTTGTACAAAGTATCCAAAACAGTGGCGTCGACACTAGTATTTTTTTTGGGAAGAAAAAAAAAAAATACTATTGTGGGATTTTTTTCCCCCACAGAATAAATAGATTTTTGTATCTTTCAACATTTTTCTGTGTGAGGTTTTTCTAATGCTTTAAAAGTGAACTTAGACAATAGGTTGTCCTGCTACTATTAAACAAGATTATATTTAAATATAAAAAACGAGAGGTCTGTATTGATATAAGTAGATCATGAGAATTTTTAAGCGCTTTTCTAAACCTAAAACAAATGCTGTTTTTCTCAACTCCTTTTTTTTTTCTAACATCATTGAGTTGTATTTGTTATCCACTCCTGCAGCACATCTGAGAATATTTAGCATGTGAGAAACAGATGCAATCCAAGGAGTAGCTCCACCATCAGCAAGGAACGTCCATCTCCTCTGGGGAAGAGTACCATGCCTTTTTTCCCCGCTCCAAATTACAGTGATTTAAGCATGACTAACATCCATGCATCAGTATTTGCTACACTGGCCAATAATCAGACAGCTTTCTCAGAAGAAGACAGTCTGGTTTATTCCCTTACGGCCCACAGGCGGCTGAAAGTCCAACAATCCTTGCGTTACTAACAGAAGCATGAGATGAATGTGAAGAACTCTGGGTTGTGGCAGAGACCACCCAGAGGACCGGTACCTGTATAGTCTGGTCTTCAAGAAGCTGAGTCATGCCACCAATGACGTGGTTACAAAAAACTACCTGTAATTTAGAGGATTTTCAAACAAATCTACGAGGGTGCGGCATGAAGTTAACATTTCTAAAAATCTCGTTTTTTTATTTTTATTTATTTCAACACTTTGACTTAATACCTAGGTTGCCTTTATGTCATGGTCATGGTTTTCATAAGGGAAAATCAGAAACCACTGAACCTACATCCTAATTACAGAGCTACCCGATGGTCTCAGTTTACAAATGTTTACAGACAAACTACAAAACACAAATGTATGATTTTTAAATCCAACATATTTTGTCCCCTCACTATTTCTGCATCACAGCGTAATTTCTGTGGGTTTCAAAGGACTAGTCCCAGTTCTGCAGAAAGCATACATGTGTCCCAACCTATTGTTTATTTAGCCCTTACAAAAGACGTCAAACCTCATGTTGGACAGAAGATACCTCTCTAACCGCACAAACCTCAACTCGCTGTGTCAATACCTGCAGCATTGACTGACGGCAGTGTGCACACAAAGTTAACTGCAACAGGGAAATAGTTTTCGCGCTCACCTGAGACTCACCATATCCATGTATTGACCGAGCATGTCTCACAGCTAAATGCTTTGCAACTTGAGGACACAAATTCCTGAGCAAATTTGCATCTTCTCTTCTCTTTAGCAGAGATGTCAAGTAAAGCTGAAGAGATGTACAGTGGTGCCTGAAGCAAAGCTCTGGTGTACTAACAAATGTGTTAATTCAGGATTGTATCCCACAGAGAACCATTCAATGCTGACAAAGGATTGTGGGAAGAATGAGAGAAAATTTGGGGTGTTTGATGTCTAAAATAACCAAGACACTGAGTGGTGAATCTGAATCAATTAGAATATTTTTTTCCCAGTATTCAAATTCAATAAGTGAACTTCTCATATATATTTATTACACATTGAGTTGTTTGTATTTCATTAAATAAAAACACAATATTCATTTTCTCAGAAAACTGGAAAAATACATGAGGACCAGTAACTTCTGTGGTTTGATTTCATGTTTCGTCATGTTGGCTCTGGTGCCTTTCATCTTCCTCCTCCCCCATAGGTTCTCTATACCGGGTGAGAGCTGAGTGTCAATCTTCCCCCAAATTCTTGAATGGGTTTTGTTTTACAACCATCTCAATGCTGTGCACATCCATGTTGCTTGTGTGATTTGTTTCCCCACAGTTTTTCCTTCCACTCAACTTTCCTTTAATATGTATAGATACAGCACTCTGAACAGCCGGCCTTTTTAAGGATTACGCTTTTCCGTTTCCCCCGTTTGTGCATGATGTCTGCTAAACAACTGTCAAGTTAGCAACAGTCTGCACTGTGATTGTTCAGGCCCTAGCATAACATTTTTGTAGTTAAAATATGGTTTTATGTCTTATATTTTCTATTTTCCTGAGAAACTGAATTTTGAATTTGCATTTGCTGCATGCCATGATCATGGAAATAAACTGAAAGAAAGCTCTGGAAATACATCACTCTGTATTAAACCTACAGTGCTGTTAAACGGTGTACGCCTTCTGTTTTTTGCTTTTTGGTCATATTTAACCATTTCAGATTACCATAAAGATTTTAATTTCAAACATAACCAAAGTAAATGTAAAATACAGTTTTTAAAATACTTCAATTATTAAGGGAAAAGGCTATCCAAACCAATCTTGTTATTATGTGAAAAGGTAGCGGCTCCCGGTTTTTCCACCCTGTCGTCAAGTTTCTGAGGTAAATGTTAGTGAGTTTTTGGATCTAGGTCAGATTTAAGTCCAGACTTTGACTAGGCCACTCCAAATGTTCATTGTGATTTTTTAAGCCGTTCAGGGGTTTCTTTCTGGATTTTCTAGCAGAGAGCAGATGTCATGATTCCAACTATTATGACAAAAATGCAGGTCCTGACACATCAAACAGCTCCAGACCATCATACTACCAATCACCATGTTTGACTGAGAGTATGACGTTATTGTTATGAAATGCACTGTTTCTCATCTGTTCCTGAATTATGCGTTGCCTTTTGAGATCTTGTAGGGGACTTTGTGTAGTCAGACAGGTTCTGACAACAAAAAGAGAAATAAAACTCTGGCTTCTAACCAGATTTAAAAATGGAGGCATTTTGGTTTTGAAAGCTTTTTAAAACTCCATCATTTGAAAACTGCATTCCTATTTACTGCTTCCCAGCTTATCTTTGTCTGATATTTAAATTTGTTTGATCTTTTGCAATATTTGTAGTGCTATGGATAACTTTATAAAGCTGACTTTGTTTCTGCACAAATGTAAACATGCATTTGATCCAATCGGGACCCCCTCAAAAGTCCCTGTAAGGTCACAGGTTGCTCTGTTTAAACTGGATTCCCTTCAGCTCTTACAAACAGAAGCAATGGAAATCTCACAGGTTGCAAGTGGCCTGGGGGACAAAGGAGGGGGCTCCAGGAAATGTAAATGTAATCGCAGTGAGTCATACAGGGAAGCCGCCTGACTAGCACACTGTGCTACTTCATGGGGATAAGGCAAGAGGGCGTGGCGGTGATACAGACAGCCACCTTTGTTTGAATAGGACTGGCTCAGTTTATCCATGGGGCCCATTCACATCTACACCTGAGCTGCTGGTTTCCCATGGCACGGCTCCTCAATGACAGATCAGATGCTCAATATTTCCCTTACAGGAAGCAAGAAAGGTGTTTTGGATAAACTCCCGTTTCAGCAAGTAGTTAAAAATCTTTTTTTATTAATCAACACCCGAAGTGGAAAATAACAGTTTTCAACCTCTATGACTGTTGCTAAATAGCAAGTGTTGAGCAAAGCTGGTGTTACAGTGAGGCATCTGCAGGCATCAGTCAGGGCGTTGGCCGTCTTCTCTGGGCTTTATCAAACAAAGGAGAGCATTGCTGCTCATGAACAAACTTAAGTAACCTTGTCTGAACTTATCTGTAGGTGCTCAGTGTACAGGACGGGCGTGAATGATGAATGACTGGGGTTGCTGTAAGAGGAAAAAACTGGAAATGCTTAAATGTGAGAAGAAGGAGCTCATGAGTTTGTTATTTTTTTAAGTGGCATGTCTTTCTGAGTCAAACGTCAGGGTGGTCAAAAAGTTTCCAGTCATTTGTTTTCCTGCCAGTGCATCAGCATAAACATGCAGTGGCAAAAAGCTGAAAGATAATCTCATTGTTACATAATGTGGTCTCTTTGTTTGCTGGAGAGAGGATACCATTTCAGAAAACAACCATGTAGGTAACCAGAACAACAAAAACCAAGAAAACAAGCACTGCGGGGCAGTAACGACACAAATAAACACCAAAAATAGTCTGGGAAGTTTTCTGATTGTCCGCCCTCTGTGTGTGCATGTCGGAGAACCATGATCTCTGACGGGGGGTAACGCGAGCTGGTGGAGCTTGTGAAGCTGTTGTAGCCATGCAGCAGCTTGCCTCGTAAGAGTGGCAGCTGCATTCCTGAGAGATTGATAATTACTGTCTGAAGAACTCTTTTCTCCAAATCTGCTTTCTCCCTCCCCAACACACACATACACAGTCTTGCTATCCTCACAGGGAACTTGCATTGACTTTAATTACTAACACTGACCCTTACCCCAAGCCTAACCTAAACTGAATTCATACCTTAGTCGTCAACCTAACCAATAACCCATTTCCCCTGGTGTGGACCAGGCGTTGGTGTCCTGTCAGGGACTGATCCACACAATGTTTTATATATACATGCGCACGCACACACACACACACACACACACACACACACACACACAAGTCCTCCGCCCCTCATCCTCTCCCTGCCCCACATCCCTCCTACGGCCCCCCCTGCAACACTTGGCCACATGGAAGAAAATGGATAATAGCTGGCACATGGGAGTCATTTAGAGATAATATAATATGCATTTGTGCGTTTCCAGAGAGTGGAACAGTGCTCAAAGAAGACAATGCTCTTCAACGTTTTCTTATAAACTATAAGATTAAACAGCTTGACTGATTATCGTCTAATCTGGTGATTAGGTTACTGGTATTCAGGTGTACCAAGGTTTTAAAACTCACTAACATTTCTGGTCTAACTCTTCTTAAGGTTCAAAAGTCCTTTTAATAACATGCTGGAGAAAGCGCTAGAGTTGGGAGCAAAGTTGACCAGTTCACCACTGCTGGTCAGCTGGCTGAAAGAATGCTACTACACTTTTTGTCAGTTATAAGAAAGACAAGTTTGACTTTCTGGAAATATTTCTGGTAGCAAAAAACATGGATATTCATAGTGGAAACTAAAGAATCCATTTTCTTTTGAGGCTTGAAGCAAACCGATGTATTTTGTTTGTTTCATTTTCAGTTCTAACAAGCCGCATGTAATTCAAAGTAAAGCAATAGTTTTTTTTTTTTTAGGGTGATTTCTTAAATCTACAGTCAGAAAGGACTCCTAAATGACTCTTATCCTAAGGGCCCACAGTTCTTCGTGTTTTAGATGCATCTTTTCTCCAGCAATGATTGCATTATCTCCTAAGTAACCAATACAATCATGCAGAAGCCTCTTGTTCACCCCTTAATTTAAGCTAGGTGTGTGGCAGAAGGGAAACACCTAAAGCATGCAGGACAGTGGGTACCGAGTCCAAGGTTAAGAACCACTGCTCCAGAAAAGTCAGAAGCAAAAAGATGCATAGTATTCTACAGTATAAGAATTAAAATACAGCTAAATTAAATACAGCAATAATGTTACAAGTCTTTATTGTGCTTAATGTTATGTAAGATGTTTGCTGGTACACTTTTTATAAAGCATATAGGGCTTACTTCAGTTAGTGGATTAGTCAGGCTATCTGCTCACGTAGCCAGCCTGCAGTCGGCTGCTTTACAGACACTCTGCTCAAAGCTTACTAGCTTTATTACAAAAAAAAGATGGCACAATAACAGTAACAGTTCAGTAATTTCCTCACCAAGACTGGCTTTCCAACCGCTAAAAATATTTCCATACTGCCAAATGGGTGACAGAAAAGGTTAGTAGGCTTTCTTAAGCTAGCTGACCACCAATATGCAGCAACAGGTGGAGGAGGGGTTGCCCTGCCTTTCTCTAGGTTCCATACAGTAATATAAAGTGTGGCTACTCCCAGACTTCCCCTAGCATCTTATTAAAAGCACTTTAAATCACACAAAGGGTATGATAGAAGAATTTTATTATTTTAATACGTGGACATACCTTAATACCAGACACCAACCCATGCATACTGAATTGTGATGTAGTAGTGTGCACAGACGTAATCACAATCAATGTTAATTTTGCTTTAAACCTTGTTTTGCAACATTAGAAGAAGAAAACCCAGCAGGATTACTGGCAATAAAGTGTCTCGTTTGCTTTACTTCCAGGGGTTGGCAGGAGAACACTTAGGACTGCAGCCTTATAGACCCCTGGACTGCCAGGTCACTCTTGGAAAAAAAACTGCTGTGGAGCAGCACTGATCAGGTTACCAAGAGGGCAAACACAGCTGGACAGCAAAGGGGTTTAAAAATACAGCCTCTGAAACCACTGAGTTTCTACTGGGCCTCTGGCTTAAATTTTAAGCTCTTTCAGTTGGAGAAGCAAAGAAGTGGCCAGAAGTCAAAGAAAGATGATTATAGTGAAGAAAATAAAGCTTCTTGACACAAAGACAAACGTGGAAACAAACTTATTTGCACAGACCTTCTGATGCTCTCCTCCTTTCAACATGGACTCATTTGATTTTTGATAAGGAATTCCTGATGATTTACTCATATCTCTGATTAACAGCACACCGTTTTTCAATCATGAGCCAGCCGCTTCCAAACTGACACACACAGATCTCTCAGTCAATCAGTCATGTGGCTGTAACTGTACTGATTGTTCCTCTTTGTGTCTTGTCTGGACCAGCTGCTTTGACCTTTCCTCCACTGAGCAACTCAACCTAAACCTGACTGCACTGTTTCTTAAGAAAACAATGCATCATTTAGAGTTTTTTTTTTTTTTAAGCGATGCACCAATCACCAAGCAGAGATCGGAATCAGACAATTTTCCCCTGATTTTTTTCCCATATTAACTAATTGCATCAAAACTAAGAACTTACACTATTTTCGGCCTATAAAATGCATCAACTTTGAATTTACTAAAAATCCAATAAAAGTTAGGGACATACATTGTGGATAATAAGTATTAAACTTTTCAATGTGTTTCCTTATCTAAAGGTCGTGTTGACATGGAAATCAGACCAGATGTTGGACACAACCTAAATAATCCATGCATTGAAAAAAAGAACACAATTCAGTTAATAAATTATGTGAAATAATGAAGAATTACACAGGATATAAGAATTAAAGATGCTTACTGAAATGTAATAAATATATATCAGAAAATCAGAGCTGGTAGTGAAAACTTCAAGGCGTCTCATCTAGGAGAAACTAGTGGTGTGCATGCTTGGATGCATACAGGTTTAATTTTGTCCCATTCTTTGACGTAAACTGTTACCAGAACAAGATGGTTCTGGTTCTCTAGCTCTATATACAGATTTTCAATTGGATTTATGTCAATGAATTGGACATTGTAGCAACTTAGTTTTCTTTCTCTAAAACCAATTGAGTGTCTCATTGTGTGTGAGGAATCACCATTTTGCTTTAAGGTCAGCCCTCATCTTATCTTCAGAGTCTTATCAAGAACCTCTCTGTAAATGTCTCCATTCATCCTTCCTTCATTTGCATAAAATCTACCAGCACCACATATTCTCACCTCCAAACATGGAGTTTTGGTGTGATGTACAAAGCTATTTCTTCTCCAAAGATTATGTCAGCAATGAGATGCAAAGAGTTCAGATTTGGTCTAAACTGACCAGACTATACTCCCAATTTTTCACAGACCTATCAAAATCTTCTGCACCAACCTCAAAACAAGCTTCAACATGTTTTTCCATCAGCAGTGGAGTCTTGTGCAGTGAATGTGCATAGACGCCTTTGTGATTGAGTGCATTATGCATTGTTTAGTAGGAAACTACTGTACCTGCAAATTCCAGGTCTTTCTGAAGTTTTCTGCAAGTGAGTCCTTTCCATTCAGAACATTCAGAAGTTTAGAAATATGTCTGTAGTCTTGTATGATACTTAGGTAATGAGAAACCTTTTTACTGGCCATCAACCAGCTGCTATTATCAATGGTAAGAGTAGGATCACATCTAAAACAAAGAGATTTCAGATGGTTTCTTGCCTTTCTATGCTTTTTGTAGCTTCTTTTGCTTATGTGTTCAATATTTTGTTGTGTCATTGCACTTTATTGCACATATTTTATGGATTGATGTGTTTACATTTTTTGCGCATGTGTGAATTACTTGGGTTGTTACCAACATCTGGGGTACATTTCATGTCAGTCGCACCATTAGAACTATATTTACCACGAAAAAAATAATAATACCTAATTTTCGGGCTGTCTGCTTGATGCATAGCTAAAGTTATAGCCCCTGAAATATAAAATTGGAATCAGCATGTCAGACCACAAAGAATCGGGCACTGGTATCAGCTAGGAATTGGTGCATCCGTTATTTCATCTAAGTCCACTTGGATATTCAGCTGAATCTTTGCTCTCTCGCACTGCTTCCACACACAACTGTAATTTCCTTGGGTGCAAGCCTTGGCATGGCAGTCATGGTAAAGAAGGAGCACCAGTATGTGACACACCCTTTCTAAACAAAAATGGCTCACCAACTCAGTATAAAGCCATGAAATTGGAAATTAAAAAACAAACAGTACCCCTCACTAATCTGAAGAGTTTTAAGAAAAGGTCCAATCCGGAGCCACAGCAGACCAGAGAGAGGAAGAGTCCTCGCCTGGAGAGATCCCCCAAGATGGGAGCTTTACTACCAACAAGCAGCAAACACGCATGGGCAACAATTAAAACCAGAGAATCATGTAAGGAAAGTATTTCCAGCTGGGTTAGAGGAAGGAGACAATAGACTGTATTGTCAGGTCTTAAATTACCTCTGTTGGCTCCTACAAGGCCCTAGTCTTTATTTGATTACCAAGTAGAACATTGACCTCAACAAGAAAGCTTCTCATTAATTTAAAAAGAAATAATAGCTGCTGATGTAAAGACACAAATATTTTATAAAAGCAAATCATGAAAGATATTTATTTTAATTTTGAATGATAGAGCTAAATTTTTACGCGCAACTCTTTGAAATCGCTAGAAATAAACACATTTTAGCGTCAAAACGTGGAGAAACAAACGCGAATCTTACCTTTACGAAACTTTTTAAAGATCCGGTTTGGCTGCTTCACTCACTCTCCATTTGAAGCGTCTCTCTGGGACGTCATTTCTCTCCAGCTTCAAACTTTTTTTCTTTTTACTGTCCGAAAGAAAACTGCAGGTGAATCATTTCCGTGAAAGCTGCAGTGCGCTTCATGAAACTGCCAGATTTACTCGACTCCACTCTGTCAAAGGAAAACAGAAATGTTTTCCCTGCTGTCATGAGCTGCTTGACTGTCTGCCTCTCCGTCCACTGAACCAAACCGAGAGGAGGGGAGTGAAGAAAAAAAACACCGGGCTGGAAATCCCACCTGGAGGAGGCAGGGCTCAGGTAGGAGACACCGCGGTCGGTGCTCTGAGGACATCTAGCGGCGAAGATGCAAAACGGCAATCAGAATCAACCTACAAAACTAAATTAGCACTGCATTATAGTGTTATTTTAATTGATTTATTTTAATTTCTTATTATCAATCTTATATTTTGAAAAATGAACTTATTTCTGTTATCCTCCCATCATCCTTATGACCCAACACATTAGCATTGGTAAATCTAAAAATGTTTTAAAATAATTTGATTTTTAAAAATATTCAATTACTACCATTTTAACAGAAATATTTTTAACTCAACCGTACTGTGATTCAGGTTAGCAAAATCCACTCAAAATTAAATAAAAATAAATAAGAAATTTTACAGATACTGCTAAAAATATGGAATTAAAGTTAATTTCTTTTTTTTAAAACTGCTTCAATTTTACCTTATTTATTCAAGAAATCTTTCAAATTGTTTTGCATTTTGCTAATGCAGCACCTTAAAAAGTATTCTTACACCTTGCACTTTTCCACATTTTGTTATGTTGCAACCGCAAACTCTAATGTTATTTAAGTGATAGTTCAGCACAAAGTAGTGGGTAACTGTAAAGTGGAAAATCATAGCTACACGGTTTTTAAATTATAAGACAAATGCATCCCCACACCATGATGCTTCTGCCACTATGTTTCATGGTGTATTCAGGGTGACGTTCAGTTCTGCATCTTGGCAAAAAAAAATTCAGCTTTGGTCTAGTCTAACCAGAGAACCTTCTTCAATGTATGCCGAGTCCCCTACGTGGTTTGTGGTAAAGTGCGAAGAGATTTCTTTCAGAGAAATCCAAAATTTTACAAAAGGTAAAAAACTTCAAGATTGTGAATAGTTTTGCAAGGCACAGTAAGAACCACAGTGTTTTTAAGACTACAATATCATATCTTTATTAAATTTTTTTGTGTCCTAGTTACAGCTTATTTCCATTTGTCTGTGGGAAGCTTGATAGACAGTATGCAAAACCGATGAAACAAATGTGTTCATCAATCATGCAAACGTTACATACAGAGCAACACTGGTTGCTCTGCTACTGTTGCAATGATTGTCTGCATGATTTATGCTTATAAGGTGACAAAAATAGTCTTTTGCACTCTGATAATCTCTGGCAAACTAAACGTACATAAAAACACAAGCTGTTGATGTGTATAAATATTGACTTCTATGCCACACGGGCTGGTCAGAACATGGTGCATCTGGGGCATGTAGGGCAGTCTGCTCCCAGTGCTGACACGGTTTGTGATCCCATGAGAGAGTCTTAGATAGAGTTTCCCCTTCATGCCTTCTGTGTTATTAATAAACACAGTGTAATCCAGTGTTTTCCTGGAGACATATAGAGAGCAAAGAACTACTTAGAGCTACAAACCAAGCTCTGCTGAAAAAGTTTGAAGCACTGGGGCTGTCATCTCTAAAACAGTGAGTACACTTAATTTGATTTAATGTTGTTTATTTCTTGATTAATGACTGTAAAGTTGTTTTCTGCTTCAGTTTGTCATGGACAGAAAACACCAAGTGGAGGATGGTAACACCATAAAATCCACTGAGGTATTGCGCAATGAGGATATTTCACAACATCATGTACAGACTGACACTGAAACAGAGGCTGTTTTTGCCCTGTATGAACCTACATCGCTCAGTACACTAAAGATGGACCCGGTAGGCATGAAAGCTCTGGGGGAACTTTTTGAGTACTGGATCCAGCAAGTGTCGGGTCTGGAAAGGGCGAGGGACAAGCTGATCCAGGAGCTTCTTGCTCTGCAGGAACCTATGCTGCAGGATGTGGAACGCCTTAGAGGGAAGCTGAAGGAGGCAAAGAGGCTCCTCACTCTGGCTCAACTGGATTATGTTGCTGTTCACGAGGAAGTGCAGCAGGTGAAGAGGAAACTGTTCACCACCGCCAGAGACTGCATCCAGAGTCAGGTGACGCTGGCTGCACAGGTGTACGAGGTGGCTCAGTCTGGTCTTACACAGGTGTGTACACATCTTCTTCACTGTCACTAATTCACAACTTTTAATCATTATTGTTTTGTGCACAATCATTTCTATCTTTGGGAGATAAAGCTAACAAAGGCAGCATAATAGAGTACCGTTTGTAAAACCTTCACCCAGAAATAAATAATTATTGTCATTTTATTTATTTTCTTACAAAGCTAAATCCTTGTGCTCAAACAACAAATAACTGAGTATTTCAAACATGATCCTAAGGTTATGCTGGTAACATAAAATGAATCAGCTTCTGCCTTTAAACCATAATATTACAGCCTAAGGTGTTAAATTACAACAGTCTATTTTATCAGTTGTTTTATTTTCAGACAAAATATCAGAAGTATCAAGTTGCTATAGTAAACCATTTTCTACAATTTTAATTTTATTTAATCTGTTGTCCTGTCAGGGACCAGCAGCACAAAATACAAGAGGGAATTTAAAATATTAAACATGCACTTGCAATCTTAAAGCAGGTGGCACTCACCTGCTAGATTTGTTAGATTTAGCTGTTTCGGTCATAATAAATTTGTAATCCCTAGTTCACATCCAGTTACATTATGAGCACAAACCTTACGATATTTTATTCATATTTTATATGACAGACCAGAAAGTAGTGATTAGTTTTGAAAAATTATTTGAAAATGATCAAAAACCATGGCCCCCCCAAACAGCATTAGTTTCTGGGCGGGGACCCCCTTTTGCAAACCCACAGACGATGCTAAAAATTATGTAAAGAAACTTCAACTTTTTAAAATGTCTTTTATTAACTATTCAATAATCAAAACATTTATTTATGTAAGTTCTTATTAAAATATGTTAACACAATTATAATCACACTGAATAACATTCAACAAACTGTTGAGAATAAGAACAGTGTTTTTTCTATCATGTCCACAACCTTTCTGAGGCCCCCTAGTGCCCCGTGACGGCCCACCCAGGGGGCCACAACCCCCACTTTGAAAATCACTGCCACGACTTGCAGCTTAAAAAAAAGTGCACCACACTTTTCAGATTTGTTTTTGTAAAAACACATTTCAGTTTCCTCAAACGTCACAATTAAGTTTGTGGTGATAATGCGACAAAATGTGAAACAAATTCAAGGGATGTGAATACTTCTGCAAGCCATTGTGTGTTTGCAAAACCTTACGGTATATTTTCTCCTCAATGTTTAAGATTCATGCACTATTTATTGACAGGAGCAACTCAAGGCCAGCCTCCATGTTCTGACCCACGAGTTGTCCCAGCTTCTGGATAACCACCAAAACCAGCTTAACTCCCTCAGAGATCAGGCCTCCAAACCACGCAGGTCAAGAACCATGAGCGATGTCAGCCAGTGTCGGCAGGCTTCCATCAGGCTGCAGCGAATGCTCAGCGGCAGCATGATGGCACTGGAGGGCTGGTATG
The DNA here is from genome assembly GCF_021462225.1 of Girardinichthys multiradiatus. Lineage (NCBI taxonomy): Eukaryota > Metazoa > Chordata > Actinopteri > Cyprinodontiformes > Goodeidae > Girardinichthys > Girardinichthys multiradiatus. Next base: position 15,737,373 of record NC_061811.1, on the reverse strand, counting down.
AGCCACGGATGGTCGCCCTGCTGAGGAGAAGTCAGGCTGGGGAGGAAGCACTGAGAAACTGCAAGGGCCAGGTGATGGACCTGAAAGCCAGCTTGGCTCCTCTGAGAGATGACATAAGGAGACTGGAGGTGGAGAGATCCTGTCTGGAGAAACAAATCACTCTTATGGAGATAGAGAGGGAGGAGAGGATGGCAGATCACAAGGTAGGACTTCTCTTTAGAGGGACATTGATGTTGAGGATGTTGCAAGCCCCAGACCGACAATATTGTTTGTACAGGAGACTGTGGAAAAACTACAAGAGACACTAAGAGAGTTAAAATTGGAGTTTGAGGTTCAAAAGAACTTCAGGACTAATTTGGAGCAGCTCACAGAGGGCCTGAAAACAGAGCTCACATTTTTAAGGTACATTTACTTGAATCATTTTGGCTTTAACTGAGAATCCAGATGACAAATGACCAGAAAAACATTTTACTTTGCAGAGGCAGGGATGAACCCCGAAACATCTCTGAAGAGGAAGAACAGTTATTCATCTCCAGAGGGTGAAAGCAGACCAAACCCCAACATTTACAGTGCAGGTTAAAAGTTTTCATCATGATCTTGAATATCATGTTATTTTGGGTCCTTTAAGGATGCTTTGAACCTTCCTGCTTTTAGGATGACTTCATCTACAACTACACTGACTTTTAAAAACAAAAATTGGCTGCACAACTTTGAATTTCAGCAGATTTTCTCTCATTCACACACATTTAAACTTTTACATATTTTTCCACTCTTGGGTTATTTAAAAAACCAGTTACATGTGTGTTTAGGATCATTGTTCTGCTGTGTCCAACTGGCAGTTGAGGTTAACTTGAATAATTTGAAAAGAGTCCATTATTTTTCCACCCACCTTGTGCAATGCTACATTACACTTGGTAGCGAAGCAGACCATTAGCATGATTCTGCCACCACCGTGCTAAACTGTTTGTATGTTCTTAGGCTTGTAAACCTCACTGTGACTTTCCCAAAAATGTTTGTGCCCAAATTATATTTATCTTGTCTGAACTGAGGATGTTCCTCCAGAAGACATTTTAGTTTTACTTGAGCTGGAAGGTGTCTATTTGCGAGCAGGGGCTTCTTTCTTAGTTGGCACCCGGTGAGGCCATGTTGATGTTTCAGCTGTGGTTTCTAGGTTGTTCCTGACCATCCTAAGTAACTTCCTTTCGTCTGAGGGTGACACTGTAAGCGAAAGAGTTGAAACATGGACACGACTGGTTGCTCCCACAGGACAATGATTTAAATCTCACATGAAAGCTGGTTTTGGAGTAGGTACAGCGAACATTATGCTTCTGAACGACTCTTTGACATCAACCACATTGAAAATCTCAAATTTAAACGAACACTAGTTCTAAGAAACTAAAATATCCAGCCATTTTCTTATCGATGGCTACAGGAAATATGTGGTTCTCTGCATATTCCAATGACAATATTTATCCAACAATTTTTTAAATTTTAACATGTAAATTGGATAAAATCTAGAGTAAAAAAAAAAAATTTAAAATCAACTTATTCACCAATTTTTTGCTCATAAATTAATTTAAATTGTTTGCTGTTATAGTTCAACCCTGAAAAAAATAAATCTGAAATAGCCCAGTTAGAAACTGCTGCATAATGCAAACAATGTAATCCATATTGAGCAGCCCATTAGGCCCTGCAGACACCTCACTTTCAAAAAAACAGTGGAAACAAGCAAAATATACAACTTTTCTGTAAATATTTTTATTATGAATATACTTAGATACACAAAACTTCAGATGCAGCAGGGGGAAACAAAATGCAGAAGAAAAAACACAGACAAGTGACAACACGAGCTGGAAAATTCACCTACAAATATCAAGCAAATGAAAAGGAAAACCTACAGTATGTACAATTGTATTAAAAATGGATCATTGTGAACATGTTTCCTGCACAGCTAATGAGACGAGTCTGTGATGCTTTCATTACGAACCACAGATGATTTTAGAAAAACTAAACGGTATCTAAAACTTCAGACTGAAACCGGCGTCATTCGAAATATGTCACGACACATTAATGGTGCAGAAACTCTTTAAAACACTTTTCTCCAAAACGTATTTCAAAAGGTTTTACTGTTTATGTGAGCAGATCTGAGAAAAGTGATCCATTTGTTAACAAGCAGGTCAAAAGAAGCGACGTCACAACTGGACTCATGCCTGGACCTCTGAATCTGCAGTACCCTCTGGGTCCTCATCGTTGTAGATGTTTTCAGCCTGTGCAAGACACAATTGACATGAATTTACATTCACTGTGTTCAGAGTAAATGTAATGAGCAACATTTTCCAGTTGGTACAGCAGAGTATTCCATTTAAAATTTTACTACATGGAAACACAAACTGTGGGGAGAACAAGTATCTGATACACTGCTGATTTTGCAAGTTTTCCACTAGTAAAACATGTAAAAGTCTTAGATTTTTATCATAGGTACTCTTCGACTGTGAGTGACGGAATATAAAACATAAATCGAGAAAAATCACATTGTGTGATTTTTAAGTAATTAATTTATATTTTAAAAATATTCGATACATCAGAAAAACAAAATTTTATATTTTGTACAGAAACCTTTGTTTGCAATTCCAGATATCAGATGTTTCCAGTAGTTCTTGACATGGTTTGCACACAATGCAGCAGGGATTTTGAACCACTCCTCCATTCAGATCTTCTCCAGATCCTTCAGGTTTCGGGGCTGTTGCTGAGCAATATGGACTTTCACTTCCCTCCCAAGATTTTCGATTAGGTTCAGGTCTGGAGACTGGCTAGGCCACTTCAGGACCTTGAGATGCTTCTTACGGAGCCACTCCTTAGTTGCCCTGGGTCGTTGTCATGCTGGAAGACCCAGCCATGACCCATCTTCAATGACCTTACTGAGGGAAAGAGGTTGTTGGCTAAGATCTCCCCATCCATCCACCCCTCAATACGGTGCAGTCGTCTTGTCCCCTTTGCAGAAAAGCATCCCAAAAGAATGATGTTTCCACCTCCATGCTTCACAGTAGGGATGGTGTTCTTGGGGTTGTACTCATCCTTCTTCTTCCTCCAAACATAGCGCGTGGAGTTTAGACCAAAAAGCTCTATTTTTGTCACAGACCACATGACCATCTCCCATTCCTCCTCTGAATCATCCAGATGGTCAGCGGCAAACTTTAGACACAAAGTGAGATCTTGCACGGAGCACCAGACCGGGGGAGATTGACGGTCATCTTAAACTTCTTCCATTTTCTTACAATTGCGCCAACAGTTGTTGCCTTCTCACCAAACGGCTTGGCTATTTTCCTGTAGCCCATCCCAGCCTTGTGCAGATCTACTCTTTTATCCCTGATGTCCTCACACGGCTCTCTGGTCTTGGCCATTGCGGAGAGGTTGGAGTTTGTTTCATTGAATGTGTGGACAGGTGTCTTTTATACAGATAACAAGTCCAAACGGGTGCATTTAATACAGGTAATCAGTGGAGAACTGGAGGGCTTCTTAAAGAAGAACTAACAGGCCTGTAAGAGCTGGGATTCTTACTGGTTGTAACAGTTCCTACACATTTTCCAGACATCAATTTCCAGAGTTCTCAATTCTGTTTTGGCTTATAAAAAGGACTGGTGTGGATGGATCCACAGATAGATACAAGAATGGACATACAGTTGGGGGTAGATTTACAAATGGATGGATGCAAAAATGGAAAGATGGAAGAAAGAAGAATATACAAATGGACTGATGATGGATAGATGGGTGGGTGGATAAAACATTTAGACAATTCAATGTTATAATAAAGTTAGGAAATACAAATTATTTTCATGCCGTCCTTCTTTTATACTTTTCCAGAGCTGGAAAGTACATAAATCGAATTCCATCCTTTCCCAGATTGTATAGGAACCTTGAATAACTCAGGATGTGACATGTTTATCGGTAAGCTCTTACCATCTGCCACACTTGCATGATGTTGTCCTCTGACACTGAACAGATGACCCACGGCTCGTTGGGGTTCCAGGAAAAGTCTGAAATCTTAGCTGTGTGTCCACCGTGGATGAACTAAGAAACAGCGCAGGAAGAATTAGCACACCAGCTACTCTTCAGCTAAAATCTGAACAGAATTTCAAGAGGACCACTGACCAGCAGCTCAGGAGGACCATCCTCAGCATCCTCTGGCGACTGCTCCTCTCCGATCTTACTCAAGTCCCAGACGTTGAGCCGCCTGTCAGTGCCGCTGGAGGCAAGGATTGTTTCGTTATGAGGAGACCACTGAACCTGTGAGGAGAAGAAGAGAGAAGATGTGGAACAGTTATGCAACGAAAGACTCTTAAAGTAATAATATATTTTGACAGTTTGACATTTGACAGCCTCGGTAAACTGTGTGCACGCTCTACCCACTGAGCCACACTTTGTACAGGCAGCTAATATTACTACAAAATCTGGAAGAAAGCTTTAATCTATTTATAAATATTTGTGCACGCTGCCTCTTTCCATCAATCGCTGCTGCAGGGAGGCACCAGTTTCCAGTGACCCAGAAGGTTAAAGCAGTTACAGAAAACGTATGGGTATTGGTAGATATATCTGAAATGTTATTTAAATCAAAGCAATTCATTTTTATGCATCATTTGCAACCACGGTTCAGTTCTTTCTTGTCTTTCCTTTATCGTTATCAATGTGCATTTATTTAAATGTTTTTTTTAATTGAATTAGCTCCGGGAAGATTGGTCGGCACCTACTAATTCAATTCAAAAACACTTTATTAATCCCGAAGGGAAATTAAATGTTGTTGTAGCTCATATTATGAAGGTTTCTTCAAAGAGCCGTTGTAGATGCTGATGGCTGTGGGCAGGAAGGATCTCCTGTAGCGCTCCGTCTTACAGCAGATCTGAAGAAGCCTCTGACTGAAGACACTCTGTTGTTGTAGGACAGTCTCGTGAAGAGGATGCTCAGGGTTCTCCATAATGTTTTTCATTTTATGAAGAATCCTTCTTTCCACATTGATCTCCAGATGTTCCAGAGGAGTCCCCAGAACAGAACCAGCCTTTTTTATCAGCTTGTTGAGCTTTTTTAAGTCTCTGGCTCTGATGCTGCTTCCCCAGCAGATGATGATGGAAGAGATCACACTCTCCACAACAGACTTATAGAAGATATGCAGCATCTTGCTGCAAACACCAAAGGACCTAAGCTTCCTTAAGAAGTACAGTCTGCTCTGTCCCTTCTTGTAGATAGCTTCACAGTTGCATCTCCACTCTAGTCTGTTGTCCAGGTGAACACCGAGGTATTTATACTCCTCCACCACCTCCACTTCTTCTCCCATGATGGAAATAGTTTTTGACTAATTCCTGTTTCTCTTAAAATCTACAATCATCTCCTTTGTTTTAGTCACATTCAAGACGAGATGATTGTTTCCACACCATGCCACAAAGTGGTCCACCACCTTCCTGTACTCAGCTTCTTGTCCATCTCTGATCCACCCCATGTGCTTCTCATACGCCTCCAACCACTGATGAGGGTCAGACATCAGGCACTACTACAGTTTGTGCTAGTTTCTGTTCTGGATTTTTTTCATTAAAAAAACCCAAAAAACTTAAAGTTTCGGTCTTACCTGGAAGATCTCGTCCTTGTGAGATTCAAATGAGTGAAGTTTCAGCTTCAGATTCCTCAGGTCCCAAAGAGCCACAGTCTGCACATAATGAAAGGAGCCAAAGCAAAGTGATTAAACTGAAACAAAACTACGAAAGCAAGATGCTATGTAGCAGTTTGCCAGGATCTCGTCCCACCTTGTCAGCAGAGCCAGTGGCCAGAATGAATTCGCTGTAGGGATTGAAAGACAGGCAGTTGACTTCAGCCGTGTGGGCGTCCACTGCATGGCTTGGTTTGGATGTGTTGTTTGATCGCGTGTCCCAGCTTTTCCAAAAAACAAAAACATGCCGCCGTTTATACAAAAGCTCAGAACCACTGATTTCATTCTCTAAAAGTTACTTACATCATGAGTTTCTGGTCATCTGCCACAGATCCGAAGAGGGATTCATGGAGCAGGTGCCAGGAGACGTCCTCCACCACAGCAGTGTGGCCTGTGAAGATTGTTTTGGCGTCTACGATCTTCCCCTCCTTCGGCACTGTGCTGATATCCCAGAGGCATATAGTCTAAAGATGACAAAAATATGAAACAACGTTTAACCGCAAAGAAAGTCACAGAGGAGAAAATAAGTCTATTGTAGAACAGAAGTAAAAACTTTAAACAAATTCTTTAAAGAAGCAAACGATTTAGACAGGTCTCTTACGTGATCATCAGAAGCACTGAGGAGGCATCCGCTGAGGTTTGGGTTCCAGGAGAGGCCGTAGCCCTCCTTCTGGTGTCCCCTGAGACGCAGATCAGGGGTGCATTCTCCAGAAGGATCTTAGATAGAAAATTTAACCAATTTAAAGGAATCTGCAAAGTTTCAGGGGAATATTATGGTACATAATGTTGTAAAGTATGTCAGAAATGTCCTTACCAGGTTTGGAGGGGTGTTTTGTGTAATCAAAGACCAGCACGTCACTGGTGGGGGTTTTGGTGGCAATAATACAGGGATTCTGGGGCATGTAACGGGCTCTGTTCACTTCTCCTTCATGGTTGATTTTGATCTCAATCTCTATTTTTCCACTGACAGAACCAAAGCCTCCAAACTCTGAAACAAACAAATTAACCCATATTTAAAATACCTTTACTTGGTTTAATAAAATTTTTAGGTATATTTTAACAGAGTATTCCTCACCTCCTTTTTCACTGTCATAGTGTGAGGCGTCAAACTGGGCGTCATCATTTGGAAGCTGAACACTGGCGATTACAAGGTGATTCTGCTCGTCAGAAGTGTGTGTCCCCAAAACCAGCCTATGGACACTGTAGTCCTTTCCCTCGGGTCTGTGAAGAACGACATGACAGTAACATAAACATTCCTGTTCAGAATCAGCCTAAAGCAGTCCTCTATGGCTGGTGTCCTCCACTTTTTGGATGCGTCCCAACACACCAGAATTAAATGGCTAAATAACCTCAAGCACATGTCCTACAGAGTCCTGTTAACGACATAATTATGTGATTTTGGCATATTGATTGAGAGACACACCTAAAAGTTGCAGGAGTTCGACACCTTTGGCCTAAGGCAATCCAGTCCTCAAAGGCTGGCGTTTTTTGGTCAACACGTCCAAATCACATAACTAGGTCATCAGCAGGTCTCTGGAGAACTTCGGAGCATGAGGATGTAATTCAGGTGTGTTGGACTTGGGACATATCAAAAAGCCCCGAGGACTGGAGTTTGACACCCCAGGCCTACGCCATGAGCAAATGAAGCTGCTGCCACACAACTAGAGGGAAACCCTCAAGAGCGACAGAATTGTGACTAAAGCCAGGTTTTTTACTATAACAGTAACACATCACCATCCCTCAAAACAGGAGCAATGTCGATGTTTAAATGTACCAATCAATCAGCTAGCGACATATCTGCAAAATTTTCCTTGATCAATGATCGGCAGGTCTAAAGCCAGGGAACTTATAATCATTTTGTACTATTAAAGAAAAAACATTTTAGCTTTAGTTTAATTAGATAAACGGTTAAGGACATGCAGTCATTCCTTGTCACAGCTACAACCTTTTCTAAAATGCAGCTTTTTCCCGATCTGTTTGGTTCATCTTAAAACCTTTTTTTAATCACTTGAAGACCGTTTTTAAAACAGAGTTAATTTTTCTGATTTTAGTATTTTAAAAGATTTATTTTTAGTCACAATTAAGGCATCTGTAGTCATTTTGGTTTTGGTCAACTACATCATTTCACTTTATGTGCGACAGAATTGGCAGAAAATTATGCTAAGAACAACTTGAAGAAATTAGGCAATGATAGGCAAGGATTTTTATGCCTGTTTTAAGTCTCAAATGAAAATGATTATTTGCTGCATCAAATTTCATTAAGCCAACCATATGCATTATACATATTGATGTATAACGCATCAATATCCTGCAGCTTCAGGCCCCATACAACTTTGGACCAGCGGTATCTGTGAAGGTGTTGCACATCCCATACCAACCTGGTGACATCTGGCAGCCACTGAGCGGTCAGGCTGGGCCACTCCAGAGCATGTGTCATGACCAGATCATAGAGGAAAGGGGTGTTCTTCTTCCAGATCTTGTACTCCTCATTGATCACCCTTTCCTCCACAGCATCATCAAAAGCAGCTGCAAGATATCCAAACCCACAGTGCGGTTAGAATAAAACCTAGAAACCCTCACAGTAGCGCAGTATATTGTAAGAGAGCTGATAATAACCATGTGGCATTTAGATTATGTCAATTACCGAGTTGTTATTATATTACCACCACAAATCATCAACTCATCTATTTCCCGGGCTGAAAAGGACTATAACACGACCATTACCGGCAGGATAAATACAGAAACACGTATGTAATATGTAACTTCACATATACCAGCATATGACATATTATTGCATTACAAGTCCCCTTGTCACCAACACGTTAGCAGCTAACAGCTAGCATGCTGCTCTGTAACAATGAAAGGAGATGCTGTCTGACGCGCCAACAGCCACCGGTCCGACAGCTCTCGGGCTTTAAATCACTATAGACTGTGAAATTTCAAAAATAAACTTCTGGCCCTGAACAAAGGGCATTCTTACCGTCTTTATCGGCCATTTTTTTGTAACTACACAGAGAATTCAGGCAAAAATAAGTATTTTTCGGGAGAGCGCAGAGAAGACAGCACGTAGCTCTGCAATGGCGCCAACTCCACAGAACACCACCGGCCAATCAGCATGCAGCAAAGCCACCAGGAAGTTCTTATGACATTAGATCCGGAAGATCCAAAAACGCAACATGGTAACTCGGAAATTACAGAATCAGGCTTTGAAAAATCAACACAGAGTCTGGCTTTTAAACTTTACCTCAAATAAGTCGTCCAAAACTTCAGTGTAAGGTGTTACGTTACAACACCAAGAAGTTATAAACAAAGTAAATCCAACTGTTTTCCTAATCACGTAAAACACGATCAAAGATTTCTGGTAATGGTAAAGATTTCAGATAATGTGTTTATTCGATTTACTAAAACGTACATTGATTGTGAGTTTTGGATTTACAGCAATAGGGTAAATATGATAACTTTAGTGTTTATTTTTAGTTTTTGCGCTACATAACGTTCTGAAACCTGGAGTTCAGACATTGAATGCAGCATTAGCCTTTAGCTCAGCGACATGGTGTTAAATAGAAACACTCATCATTTTCAGGTTTAAATCAATTTCCTACTTCGATGGACGACCGTCAGCTAGACCTAACCAAGGAACAACAAGCTACTAAATCAAAATACCCTCCAATCAACAAGAAATATGAATGTAAGTCTTGAATAATTATGAAAAATGCTTCTTAGCCTGTTTCATGGAGTAATAAATCAAGAGGTAAAACTTTTCCTTAACTTTTGCTGCCTGTAATTAACCTTGTAAATAGATACAATGTTGTGTTGTTGACTCCGTTTAGATGAAGCAGGAAGTGTAAGCTGGGTGTCATAGATCATATAAATTGTTCGTCATTACAACCAGCTATTTACCTGATGAACAATAGTTCATTAAACTCATGTTTTATTTCAGACCTGGATCATACAGCAGACGTGCAGTGAGTTTTCCGTCTCCTGCCTTAATAAGTTTATGTCTGCCTCATGTTCAGCAATCACCTCGATCGTTTCTTGTATTTGTATTTTGCCAGAATTCACTCCTGGGGAGACTCTTTGGAGGAAGCTTTTGAGCAGTGTGCGATGGGGATGTTTGGCTACATGACTGACACAGAGACGGTGGAACCCCTCGATACTGTTGAAGTGCAATCAGAGGGTGAGATATTAGCAGAAAGCATACTGCGCCTTGGGTTTTATGTGAAAAGGCCAATACAAGGTAGTGAACAACTATTTGAAATTGTAAGAATAGATATTTTGCAAAATAAAATCGCATCTCCACAGCATGCTGCTGCCACAGCTATGTTTCACTATGGGGATGGGGTTTTATTGGGAGGGAAATTGATATGTGGCTTTCACTGTTATTTTACTAACAGAAATATGAAGACCGCTGCCTTTATCTCAATGCCTCTAAATAAAATCCAGTGAGATCAGCTGCTTTTAGAACTCACCAGTATCATAATGAGTATAAGTATGAATAAAATCCACTAAAAACATATAAAACATGAGAAATCTATATGATGAAACAGATGGGTGCCACCAAACAGGAGTGAGCAGTGGCTACCCAGATACATTTGGTGCCCCCATAACAAAAATCTGAAAAGTGGAGAGCATGATATTATGTCTCCATCGTCTGAACCAGTTTCCTTTTACCTGAGAGGGACAGTCTGTGTTAGATGGTTGAAACATAAACACAGTTGGTTGTTTGAACAGAATAATTGTCCAAAGCACACATCAAACTGGTCTAACTTAGTTGTTGTCAAGCTTTTGGAAAGCCCCGACGTCAAACTGAATAAAAATTTATGAACTGTGCTTAAAATTTGCGTGCCATCTCTGACCTGTTTTTATTCAAAGCTAAACTTAAGACCTATTTATTTAAAAAGGCTTTTGACTTGTAGTGTTTTAAATTTTCTTTTAACGTGTTTGTATTTCAAGTTTTTACTTGACAGTTTTTTGTTTTATTGTGTTGTGTATTTATTTGTTTTATTTTGTACCTTGGCTAATGTGAGGCATTGTTGGAAGGTGCTATATACAGGTCCTTCTCAAAATATTAGCATATTGTGATAAAGTTCATTATTTTCCATAATGTAATGATGAAAATTTAACATTCATATATTTTAGATTCATTGCACACTAACTGAAATATTTCAGGTCTTTTATTGTCTTAATACGGATGATTTTGGCATACAGCTCATGAAAACCCAAAATTCCTATCTCACAAAATTAGCATATCATTAAAAGGGTCTCTAAACGAGCTATGAACCTAATCATCTGAATCAACGAGTTAACTCTAAACACCTGCAAAAGATTCCTGAGGCCTTTAAAACTCCCAGCCTGGTTCATCACTCAAAACCCCAATCATGGGTAAGACTGCCGACCTGACTGCTGTCCAGAAGGCCACTATTGACACCCTCAAGCAAGAGGGTAAGACACAGAAAGAAATTTCTGAACGAATAGGCTGTTCCCAGAGTGCTGTATCAAGGCACCTCAGTGGGAAGTCTGTGGGAAGGAAAAAGTGTGGCAGAAAACGCTGCACAACGAGAAGAGGTGACCGGACCCTGAGGAAGATTGTGGAGAAGGGCCGATTCCAGACCTTGGGGGACCTGCGGAAGCAGTGGACTGAGTCTGGAGTAGAAACATCCAGAGCCACCGTTCACAGGCGTGTGCAGGAAATGGGCTACAGGTGCCGCATTCCCCAGGTCAAGCCACTTTTGAACCAGAAACAGCGGCAGGAGCGCCTGACCTGGGCTACAGAGAAGCAGCACTGGACTGTTGCTCAGTGGTCCAAAGTACTTTTTTCGGATGAAAGCAAATTCTGCATGTCATTCGGAAATCAAGGTGCCAGAGTCTGGAGGAAGACTGGGGAGAAGGAAATGCCAAAATGCCAGAAGTCCAGTGTCAAGTACCCACAGTCAGTGATGGTCTGGGGTGCCGTGTCAGCTGCTGGTGTTGGTCCACTGTGTTTTATCAAGGGCAGGGTCAATGCAGCTAGCTATCAGGAGATTTTGGAGCACTTCATGCTTCCATCTGCTGAAAAGCTTTATGGAGATGAAGATTTCATTTTTCAGCACGACCTGGCACCTGCTCACAGTGCCAAAACCACTGGTAAATGGTTTACTGACCATGGTATCACTGTGCTCAATTGGCCTGCCAACTCTCCTGACCTGAACCCCATAGAGAATCTGTGGGATATTGTGAAGAGAACGTTGAGAGACTCAAGACCCAACACTCTGGATGAGCTAAAGGCCGCTATCGAAGCATCCTGGGCCTCCATAAGACCTCAGCAGTGCCACAGGCTGATTGCCTCCATGCCACGCCGCATTGAAGCAGTCATTTCTGCCAAAGGATTCCCGACCAAGTATTGAGTGCATAACTGTACATGATTATTTGAAGGTTGACGTTTTTTGTATTAAAAACACTTTTCTTTTGTTGGTCGGATGAAATATGCTAATTTTGTGAGATAGGAATTTTGGGTTTTCATGAGCTGTATGCCACAATCATCCGTATTAAGACAATAAAAGACCTGAAACATTTCAGTTAGTGTGCAATGAATCTAAAATATATGAATGTTAAATTTGCATCATGACATTATGGAAAATAATGAACTTTATCACAATATGCAAATTTTTTGAGAAGGACCTGTAAATATAGTTTGGCTGGTTGATTGATTGAATGATTTATTCAAAGTTGGGTCACTTCCTGGAAACCAACCAAATACCAATTCTGCCAAGAAGACAGTCCAAATATCTAGCAAGAATTATTCCAAAAAGCATTATATCAAGATGCAACTTCCAAAGGGACATTTCACTAAATAATAGTGGGTTGTATGTAATTATTTGAGAAAATATACATAATGGAAAAACAATAAATTAAATCTTTTGCAGCCAATTCCTCTCTTTAAAAGTCATTAGAGTTGTTTATTGTATGATTAAACCACCCTGACAAAAGAAAAACAAAAGGATTGATCACATTACTTCAAACAAATCCCAAAATGAATATATTTACACCCATGATGAGTGTATGTAAACCTTTGACTAACCTTTTAAAAAGGCAACAAAAAGGCTTTTGTATGTAAACATAGGAAACAGCTTATCTTTGGGTACTTGATTGATTGATTGATTGATTGATTGATTAAAATAAATCACAGTAAAAACAACAAAAGGGGAGAGTATAAAAAAGAAACTACATACAATACACTTATATTTGTTTACAAAGTTTATTTTTAAACTCAGAAATGATGTCCTTTAGCATTTTATTCCACTGTGCTGCTCTGCCGTGGCAGAAACTGTTCTTACCTATAAGGGTTTAATGTTTGTAATGCGAAAAGTCTGTTACACTTCTCCAAGTGGATTAATGGTGAATATGACTAATGAATGAAAAAATCATTATCAAATACTTTGGAGCTTGGACAGTGACTATTTTAAAGGTGAGCAGCATTTTGAGATATATATAAGACCAATGTAATTTATTGCAATGATCAGGATGGAGGTGTGTAAGTGGACGTCACTCAAGAATTACCCTAATTAGTTAGACTCTCTGTAATTTTCTTTAAAATCTGTGAAAGGCCAATGTACCGAGAATGGCAGCATAGTCAAGGTAGCTGGACCAGTTCTCCAGCCAGAATGTGCTGTAATGATTCTTTAGAAAGTTGCCTTCCTAACTGGAAATGTAATTCTGGTGTTTTTTGTGCTGGTGCATAGGAGCCATGTCTTCAGACACATAAATATACAACTGATGTTTGTTAATAAAAGCCTGTGGCAAAGGCACATACTCTTTTAATAATTTCCTCAATTGCATCTATTACAATGGCAAACATAAAAGACGGAAAGTACATTAAATATTTTACCTCAAGCTATGTAATTCCCAAACATTGTGGTTTTATAGCGGATGTGCAATAATAATAATAAAAAAAGGTTTCTGATTTTAAAACCAAATTATAAAAACATCCATCTGGGAAACTGTCATTGGGATATAAAAACGATGGAAAAAATGTCAGACCATGAAAATTTATTTCAGAACTTTTTCCACCTTTAATGGGAACTGTAGCATGTACAACACAATGGGGAAACAAACAGAAATCTTTAGGAGTACAAATAAAAAAAAATCAAAAAACATGCTGTGGTTGCATCGGTGTGAACACCCTCTTGTAATTAAGGTAAGTTTATGATTGTACAGCGCTTTGAGTGTCTCGTTACTGAAAAGCGCTATATAAATAAAGAAAATAAACACAGATACAGACACAAAAAAAAAAAAATCAAATGATACTACAATCCTTCTCAGAAATCTAAAAATCTCTGGCCAACATTACAATGATACAGATAACATTAATAATCCTTTGGGTTTTACTGGTAAGAGTTGGTTCTAAACCAATCTTTCTAAAGAGGTAATTATATCATTAAGTCCTCTATGTAGGGGAAAGCATCTTGTGCTAAGAGAGAATTATCCTCGGGTTTGCTGGTATAATGCAGTTGTAGTCCAATAATAACAGTCATTTGCATTCATTGAAATTTAACTAAGCAATCCCTGAGTTCTAACTTACGAAGCTGAGTCACTGATGTAAAAACAGCTTTTGTTCAAATTTTTAAAGAAACTAGTATTATTTTCCTTTCACTGGTAAATCTAAAAATCTATGAAAAGGAGAAGAAATGAAATTCACATTTAGGTAAAAATAAGGAGCATGGGAAAGCAACACACATAAGCAAAGATTTTGCAGGGCCATGGTGGACTCATGGAGGTGGACTCGTAGCGATGTGGCTGTGTTCAGAATATCTCCATCGACTCAAACACTGGTTAAATAGGAGTAAGTAAACACATGCCATCATATACAGTGCCTTGCGAAAGTATTCGGCCCCCTTGAACTGGTCAACCTCTTGCCACATTTCAGGCTTCAAACATAAAGATATAAAATTCAAATTTTTTGTGAAGAATCAACAACAAGTGGGACACAATCGTGAAGTGGAATGAAATTTATTGGACGTGTCAAATTTTTTAACAAATAAAAAACTGAAAAGTGGGGCATGCAATATTATTCGGCCCCCTTGCGTTAATACTTTGTAGCGCCACCCTTTGCTGCAATTACAGCTGCAAGTCGCTTGGGGTTTGTCTCTATCAGTTTTGCACATCGAGAGACTGAAATTCTTGTCCGTTCTTCCTTGCAAAACAGCTCAAGCTCAGTGAGGTTGGATGGAGAGCGTTCATGAACAGCAGTCTTCAGCTCTTTCCACAGATTCTCGATTGGATTCAGGTCTGGACTTTGACTTGGCCATTCCAACACCTGGATACGTTTATTTGTGAACCATTCCATTGTAGATTTGGTTTTATGTTTTGGATCATTGTCTTGTTGGAAGATAAATCTCCGTCCCAGTCTCAGGTCTCTTGCAGACTCCAACAGGTTTTCTTCCAGAATGGTCCTGTATATGGCCCCATCCATCTTCCCATCTATTTTGACTATCTTCCCTGTCCCTGCTGACGAAAAGCAGGCCCAAACCATGATGCTGCCACCACCATGTTTGACAGTGGGGATGGTGTGTTCAGGGTGATGAGCTGTGTTGCTTTTACGCCAAACATATCGTTTTGCATTGTGGCCAAACAGTTCGATTTTGGTTTCATCTGACCAGAGCACCTTCTTCCACATGTTTGGTGTGTCTCCCAGGTGGCTTGTGACAAACTTTAAATGAGACTTTTTATGGATATCTTTGAGAAATGACTTTCTTCTTGCCACTCTTCCATAAAGGCCAGATTTGTGCAGTGTACGACTGATTGTTGTCCTATGGACAGACTCTCCCACCTCAGCTGTAGATCTCTGCAGGTCATCCAGAGTGATCATGGGCCTCTTGGCTGCATCTCTGATCAGTCTTCTCCTTGTTTGAGATGAAAGTTTAGAGGGACGGCCGGGTCTTGGTAGATTTGCAGTAGTCTGACACTCCTTCCATTTCAATATGATTGTTTGCACAGTGCTCCTTGGGATGTTTAAAGCTTGGGAAATCTTTTTGTATCCAAATCCGGCTTTAAACTTCTCCACAACAGTTTCTCGGACCTGCCTGGTGTGTTCCTTGGTCTTCATGATGCTCTCTGCGCTTTGAACAGAACCCTGAGACTATCACAGAGCAGATGCATTTATACGGAGACTTGATTACACACAGGTGGATTCTATTTATCATCATCAGTCATTTGGGACAACATTTAATCATTCAGAGATCCTCACTGGACTTCTGGAGTGAGTTTGCTGCACTGAAAGTAAAGGGGCCAAATAATATTGCACGCCCTACTTTTCAGTTTTTTATTTGTTAAAAAACTTTGACACATTCAATAAATTTCATTCCACTTCACGATTGTGTCCCACTTGTTGTTGATTCTTCACAAAAACGTAGAACATTATATCTTTATGTTTGAAGCCTGAAATGTGGCAAAGGTTGAAAAGTTCAAGGAGGCCGAATACTTTCGCAAGGCACTGTAGTTGCCTCTTTTTAATCCCAAATAACGTTTAGCAAACTTAACCTGACTTTTTTTGGATGCATCTCACATCAAAAGCCATGGTATGGGGAGAGCTTTCAAAGCATCTCAGGGATCTTTTTTTGCCCAAAAGGTATGAGTCAGGAGAAGGTACAAACAGCTACAAGGTATTAGATAATACCATGGAACAAAGCAAGAGATTCTTCCTAAAGTGTAGAAAATTTGGTGCAACAATGCCAAAAACAAGACGCCTCCCAAAACCAATAAAAAGATGAGAGGAGAACTAGTCAGGGAGTTCTCAAGATGCCTTCAGGAAAGTTAGAGGATGGCACTGGGGTAGGGTGGCAAGATGGAAACCTTTTCAAAGAAAATCATCCTGGACAGATGTTCCAAAAACACTCAAGAAAGCATGTGGGAAATTGTGATAACCTGGTCATAATTCCAAAAGTTTTGTTTGGTGTATAAAAAACAACAAAACAAAAAATCCCGTAACTCCGGTGAAGTATGGTGGTGGCAGCAGAGGGTTGTGCACATTCGATGCCATCACTAACTCTAAGAGTCTTTGAGAAGAGCACTGGACAAATATGGCTAAGTCAAGATGCACCATCCTGATGGACTTCATTTAAATTCAGAGGGTTATGGTCAAATTAAAAGTTTTGAAGTAATTTATTATATAGTTTATATAGTATATTATATAGTATATTTATTATATAGTTTATAATTTATAGTTTATTTTTTGGCATCACAAAATACAGGCATTTCAACAGGCATGTGTGGACTTCATATACCCAGTGTAGCTTAAGGGATTAAATAAATCTGGGGTGTTACAGAAACATCTGTATACATGTTAATGTCCTGCTTAATTGCTCAGCTGGACAGTCCACTCTGTGACAGTGCTTTGGGTTTATTTATATTTCAAGTGGGTAACTGCTGATCCGATCACTCAGGATGGATATTGTGTGAGTGTCGTTGTGTTGGCCCTCTTAAATCTGATCACCCATGCATGTTAATACAGGGTCTTAAAAGTATCGAAGTGTCAAACATGAACAACAAAAGAAGAAACAGAAACTCTTCTTTCAGTCATGGTTGGTGGCTGGGTGAAGTCATTTATCATAAGACAAATGTGTTTGTGCTTTTTAAATCATAATGGCAACAGAAAGTACCCATATCACACTGATCCGTTTACATAACTCAGCACTTAATGTCTTACTGACTGAGTTTAAATGCCATCAAGTTCTACCAGGTTTCCTTTGCAGTCCACACATCCCCATTAACACCAGTGATCAACCTCCGTGCTTCACAGTAACAGTGGTGTTCACTTCATCATAGGCCTCTTTGACTCCTCTCCAAAGCTTCACCAGCAGTCCTCATGATTGTGGCTGCAAGGTTCAGTTTTGGTCTCTTCATTGCAAATAACTTTGTCCCAAATATTTTGAGGCTTTTGTCTGTGATGCATTGGTCTGGTTCGATGTGGTGACTCGACCACATACCCCATTTTAATTCAAGTGTCTCCTTATTGTGCACTTGAGACAGCACAGGTCGCTGTCTCATGGGGGGGGGGGGGGGGGTTACCACATCACCCGGCTGTGGTTTTAATACAGCCAGTGAGCTTACATCGTGTTGTTTTGAGATCGGTAAAACTAAACACTGCACGTACTTGTTCTTTCTCAAAAGGTGAAGACATGGAGTCTCTTCTCTTCCACTTCTTAGACGACTGGTTATACAAGTTTTGTGCAGATCTCTTCTTTGTCCCTAGGGTAGGTAAGCCGGCTACTTGTGGGTATTTGATCACTGCTGGAAAGCTCTTGGTTTCTTTTATTCTTATTTTTGTCAGCACTTTACTTTTCTTTCCTTCAGATCACTCTTGGTCTTCATCAGGGCATTCGTTAGATATTAGAATTTTCTGTTCCAGAAAATTGGAAAAATTCAATCATTATTGGCAATATTTATTTCCTTGTGTTATTTTGTGGTTAAATCTGTTATATCTGTTCATCAGGAGATCAAAGTCGTGTCCATTGACAGAATGCACTTCAAGATTCGCTCCATTGGGTATGTCCAGACAAAATTTGATGAAATTATAAATCTGTCTGGTAATTTTATGTTGACATCACCTACTGTTTTATGGCATGTTTTAATAAGTTAGCTGTTTCTCTTTGTAATTTTTAATTTTATCTATCAACTCTATGCAGTTCATTTAATTAAAATGCCTAAAGGTTTAATTCCTGCAATAATTTCAACATAAGTGTTAAACGTTTTAGTTTTGGATGAATATCACTGGATACTGTGTGTTTTGACTCTTATTATGTCTATCACTAATAAAAGGTGGGGTGAAGAATTTTCTCTGGCAAAGCATCCACAGGTAGGACAAAAAATGAGTAGATTTATTTATATACAAACAGTAAAAATAAGAATAAAACTAATTCATCCTTTTATGATCTGTATTGGTTTTTAAAGGGAACCGAAGTGAAAGCTATCACATACTCTGCAATGCAGATCCACGATAAAGAAAAACCAGAAATATTTGCCATCATTGATATCTGAGGATACCTCTGAGGGAAGATCACACTCCTGGTTCACTGGAACTGCTCAGTCTATACGGCCAATTTAACTGGTCTTTTCATTTTATTTGACACACTGATTATTAACTAGCAAAATCACGTGTTCTGCTTTTGGTGAACTGTTTACTAATTAGCTCCCTTAAGGACTGATATAATTAAAGGACCTCGGCTGATGAAGTGAAATGTTGAACTTAAAAAAAAAGAACTTTAAATAAACAAATGTCTGCAATATAGAGGATGTAAATGTCATAAAAGTAATGAAGATGTTTACTTAAAGTCATTGTTAATAAAACTTATGATAAACACTGATGTGATGGTATTTGTAATTGTAATTTATGATAAATTGGAAATACTTCTAACTCAACTAAGTATGAATTAATATTTTGTGGGCTTGAGTAAATGGTTATGGCTACCTAAAGATAAAATCTTACTTTTCTATTTAATCTAAGCGTGGAAGTTTCTTGGTCAAAGATGAATGTGTACATTTGCTTAATGATGACGGTGCAAAGCATTGTTCTAAGGATACTACAACTCATATTGTCAGAATATTGTTGTGGAATTTTCTTATCAAAGTGGGTAGAAGTTGACTCGTAACAAGAGAAAATCCGGACTTTGTCTTTATAAGTTTTATTCAAAGGCATTCAGCGTTTGAATGACTCTGTCACCGAGCAAGTCAGTTAAGCAGAGCCCCGATCAACATTTACACACAGTATTTATACCAGAACATGACAGTGTTATCTCAACTTCAAAGAGTCTGTGTTTTACGACCCCAGATCCTTCTCGGGTTCAGAGGTGACAAAGTTATCTGGGAACCCATCTGTCCTTCCCAACACATCATCCTAACTGTGGGTTTTAACCATTAAACTTCTGATAATGGCTTTTACAGCTTCCTCCTCTAACACAGATGTTCTGAGGAGTGAGGTAACCTAAAGGTCATACACTTTGGAATGCTTAATAAAAGAATTTCCATTACAATATCAGATGCAGAAACAAACAGGTTGAAACAGAAATGTTGTTTCATAAAGCTCTGCATGTGAAAAGGTTGCTTTATTATTCTGTTATTTTTAATATTCTGGCCAAATTAATATAAACAGAATCTTTATTAAAGACAAATGGCTGAAGAGATATCTAAAAATATTAATTTCCCTCCTAAATAGGAACAATTTCAACAAATGAAACTGCTAATTAAAAAAATACACTAAAATGCTCTGCAATAAATCAACATAGCAAATCAATTTATACGTTGAAAACCCGCATATGCAGGAATAAAAGACATAAAGATAACAGAAAAACAAATTAATGGCATCATTAGGGAAATATTTAACTCTCTACTTTCAAAACCCATAAAATACTTGGATAACATATTCACAGTTTGGTTTTGAACTATTTAATGTCTTTTGTCAAGTTACAAACATGAACTTAAATGTATTTATTGTAATTTTATTCGAATGGCCAAAAAAAATATTGTGAAGTGAAAGGAAAATAATAAAGTGTTTTCAAAATATAAAACTGAAAAGTGTGGCTTGCATATGTTGGCCACCTCTCTAATTAATGCTCTCTTTGCCCAGCCTTTCTGTTCAGCTGGACTCCTTTTCTTTGGCAGGTTTAAAGTTGCTGTAGATTATTTCTATTTTTGGATGATGGACTAAACAGAGCTTGGTGAGATTTTTAAAGGATGGGATACTGTTTCTATAATCTAACCATTTCTCTACAGTTCTCCACAACTTTATCTCTGACCAGTCTGGTGTGTCCCTTCCCGTTGCTGTTGGTTCACCAATGGTCTCTAGCAGAACAGCTGGATTTATACTGATATTAATTTACAAATAGGTAGACTTTATTTACAATTAATTTGCAGGGGGCACATAGGTGGTAAGTGGTTTAATTTTTTTTTATATAGATATGGATATCAGAGTAAAAATGGCTGAATACTAATGTTTACCTCATTGTTCATATTTTCATTTGTAAAAAAGCTTTAAAATAATGAATCATTTTCCTTCTACTTCACAATAATGCAGTACTTTGTCTTAATCCATTACAGGAAATCTCAATAAAATACATTAAAGTAATTTATGTAAAAATTTTAAAAGAATTTTGGAAGTTGGGTTGTAATAATAATGTGAAACTGATTAATTAATTTATATAAAAACGTACAAATGTGCAAACAAGGCAAATTTATTAATACACTTGACCGGTACAAAATATTACTTGTCCTGGTCATTTATAGTTAGTTTGGTAGAACAAAATCCAACTGCTATTATTATAAAGCACAGAATACTAATGTAACAGTAAATATTTGCTTCACATCCCTTTTTAATTGTACTAAAATGACAGTTTCTTAACATGTAACACATATCCCTCTTTTTACAATTACAAAAACATGTAAAGATAACAGCAAGGTACAGTTTTGGGGGACTTAAGAGTTCAACCAACATCTTTTAAATTTAGTTTTGTCTGTTAGAAATATCAACATATGATTAGATTCTTCTTTAGGAAATAGATTTCTTGAGTTTTAGAAAAATTAAAAATGGAATTTAGGAAAAGGGCCCAACTTCTTTATGTTTAAGGCAGCCATATTGGATTTTGAGGATAGGGTTGGTGTGGCACATCTTAGACCATTCTGACTGGGGATCATTCTCGATTATTTTTCCAGCTTGAATTTTTTTTATTTACTGGAAATACCCACCCATAAACTCATGTCTTCTACACTGAAAAAAATACCCCAGCACTTGAAGAAGCTGCATGGGTTTAAAATGCTTCCTCAGGTTAAAGTTCCCATTAAGCACACACTTAGAATGAAATTACTATTAAATCAACTTTCCACAAAATTATTAATATAAAAAGACGTAAACACACTATAACTCAAGACATTATTAGTTTTAAAAATAACCCGTCAAGTAGAAGAAAGAGAATAAGAAGCGGGAACCAAGCGGATGTCCCGGCTGACCGTGACGTCTCTTCCTCCCTTTCCTCTCAAATGCTGCTGCGCCATCCCTCCTTTGTCTGCTGAGGAGAGAGACACCGGCCGGTATCGCAGCTCCTCTGCCCGTTGATATTTTCCGAACTAAAAATATCTTCTAAGACAACCCAAACCAAATCAACACGGTTTAATTTGGTTAGCGAGTGAGCTTTGAGTCCATCGACAGCAAGAAAACCAAGCAACCGTGAGTCCGCCATAGTCGAGCATTAGCAAAGAAAGAAAATCAAAATGGAAGACAAAAAATACCTCCCGGAGCTGCTGGCCGAGAAGGACAGCTTGGATTCATCGTTTACACACGCCATGAAACTCATCACCGCAGGTAATGTGAATATTTGCAGCATTATTAATCTGGGAAAGTCAAATAATTTGTATATTTTTTTATTTTTATGCCATGTTCTTTTTTTGCGGCCAGGCCTGAACAATGGCGCATTAAAACACGTGGTTAAAACAGACGTGGGCCAGACCTCTTCTCTCCATTAACATTCATCAGTAGATATTGCGATCCATATGGGATTTGATATAAAATGACTATAAATTATATTTATGTGACATTTGAAAGAGTCGATTGTCACCTTTTTTCCCATTGCGTCAGCATAAGCGCCAAAATCCTTCATCTTCAAGAAAAACTGCTGTTTTCAGGCTGCACAAATGAGGCCTGGGTTATTTTGTGTTTGCATTGTAATTTATGCTGAAATTTATACATTCTTGATGCAGAGATCGAGAGGATCCAGAAAGGTGAAGCCAAGAAGACCCCAGAGAAGGAGACATACCTGGACCTGTTTGCCACGAAAACTATGAAACTGAAGGAGCGAGTACTCATTCCAACCAAGCAGTATCCCAGGGTATTTATATATATATATATATATATATATATATATATTATTTTTTTAAAGGTCGTTATATCAATAAACTTAATTTTAGGGCTTTTTAATACTTCTAATTGTTTTGGTGTTCAAGATCAATGACTTTAATTTAGTTACATCTTAAGATTGTACATTTATTTGATTAGTTTTTCCATGTGCTTATGTATGATATTGTATGTTGAGGTAATTGCAATGAAACCCACTACTTGCTAACTATCATGAAGTCTACTAATTCATCTAGTGTCCTTGTTTGTGCAGTTATTTTTTAACAATGCAGCATTATTGGGGAGAACAGGAAGGTGTTGATGTGGCTGTTGCATTGATATTAAATGATGTGGTCATTATTTTGCAGGTCAACTTTGTGGGAAAGCTTTTAGGACCACAGGGCAGCACAATCAAGAGACTCCAGGAGGAGACAGGGGCAAAGATCTCGGTTTTGGGGAAAGGCTCCATGAGAGACAAGAATAAGGTTTGTGTTAAAGTGTTTTTTGTGCCACATTTCAGAGGAAAACTTCATTTTTATGAAATGATCATCTTAAACATGTGCAATATTCTCCAGGAGGAAGAACTTAGGAAGGGCGGTGAGTCAAAATATGCTCACCTGGCCATGGAGCTGCATGTGTTCATTGAGGTTACAGCACCCATACCAGAGGCTTATCTGCGTATGGCTCATGCCATGGATGAAGTCAAGAAGTTCCTCATCCCAGTCAGTGAAATCTTTCGTCCCATTACCTTAATCTGCTCTTTATATGATAAATGTGTAACCTCGTAAATGTTTCTGATTTTATTTACAGGAGCCTGGCGAGCATGACCCTTACATGGATCCTCAGTTCTTGAATGGATCCCAGGATGGTTCTGGAAGAGGGCGGGGTGGTCTTGGAAGGGGTAGAGGTGGACCACCTGGTGCAGGAGGACCAAGGTGAGTGCACTTGGAAAAAAAAAAAAAAATCCTGTTGAAGGATGTTGACCCAGTTTGTTTTATGTAAAGGTTTAAAATATACTTTATCTTGCCCCTCAGGGGACGAGGGATGCCACGTGGAACCCTCAGAGGAGCAATGCGTGGAGGAGCACCACGAGGTGGACCAGCAGGAGGCAACGCACCCAGAGGCGCCCCTGCTGGTAGGGGTGGGCCACCCTCTGCTCCTGCTAGAGGAGGGTCTGCTGCCCGCTCCAGGCCACCTTCAGCCGGTGCTCCAAGGATGCTCCCTGCTGCAGCACTGTCTCATCAAGCAGGTCCTTCAGGATCACAGCCCAAAGCTGACGCTTATGATGAATATGTAAGTACGTCAAAGTAACTCTAGGCATATCATTATAGCAGTATTTGTTGGTTACACTTTTTTTGTTGTTACATTTAGGGTTCATATGAGGAGCCTTATGCAGAGCCTGCCTATGAGGGATATGATGGCTATTACAGTCAGCAGCATGCTCCTGCGTAGGTCACATTTTATTTTTATTATATTTTTCTTGGATGTGTCTTCTCATTTCTTCATTTTTGCTTACAGGGATACTGAATACTATGATTATGGACACGGTGAAGCCCAGGATCCATCATATGAGGGCTATGGTACGTTTCACTTAACTACTACAGCGCGCCATAGTAAATGTTGTCTTGTGAATTAAACTGTGAAGGTTAACTGTGTTTTGGTTTGCCTGTGCCTAGGTCAAGGTGACTGGGACAATTCGTGGTCCAACTCTGGCGCTGGAGGCAAAGCTCCCTTAACGCGGCAGACGAAGGGATCATACAGGGAGCATCCATACGGCAGATACTGAACAACTACCGGTAGAGAGTTGCTATGGCAACTGTCTCCGATTGTAACAGGCTTAACTTTTCAAAAAGTAATTTCCCCTCTTGTTTGTTCCCCCCTTTTTTTACGGTTTATTTTATTTTTTGTTTTTTAACTTAGAGGCGTTTTGTTCGATGTATCAGGGTGCCAGATGAGAAACACAAGAATTTTTTTTTTTTATTGTTTATCTGTTTCCATTTAATGTTTTAGTTGCGTAGAAAGGAATTAGTCACTTAAACTTAACAGATGGAAAAAGTGATATTTGATGGCTATTTCAGTTAATTGTGATTGTGGCGATTAAACTCTTACCATATAGGCTGCATTTCTCAAAAGTCCTTCATGACTGGACAATAATTGCTCCTAATGCTTCAGTGTAAGTTTATATTTATATACCTAATACAAATTTAAACACAACCTTAAGATATTTTGATCAGCATCAAAAGTCTCATTTGTATTCAACATTGCAAATCTCGTTTTCTCCTAAAATATTGTAGAAATACATATTTCTGCCACCTTTACAATTGGTATTTTAAGACGTTCTGTAACGTGCAAAATTATACTGATCTAATTTTCTGTTAAGTTTGAAGGATATAAGAAAGGCTGCAGCCACCTCAATATTTTGTACATAACCTTAGGATAACTGTGTATGCTTTAAGTCGTGCCGTCTCCAAAATGCTTAATGCTTGTGTACCTTTTTGACTAAATAGGATACTAAACATCCCAAAATGTTTTTCTGCAGTGCGTGTTTCAATAAAGTTTCTAGTTTCATTTTAATCAATCTAAACTTGGTATTTTTGCCTTTATTG
Organism: Girardinichthys multiradiatus; assembly: GCF_021462225.1. Lineage (NCBI taxonomy): Eukaryota > Metazoa > Chordata > Actinopteri > Cyprinodontiformes > Goodeidae > Girardinichthys > Girardinichthys multiradiatus. The sequence goes on along the minus strand of NC_061811.1, from coordinate 15,712,223 downwards.
TACCAAAGGATTTCCTTCACTTTGTGAAAATGGTCCTCAACGGCTCCCCAATGCTCTTTAAGCTTGTATGTGTACACATCAACCTGAACTGAATCTGGAAAAATCCAAGGAAAAAAAAAAAAAAAAAGACAAGCAGTGTTTTGCCCAAAGAGCTCACCACTTCGTCTGTTTTTCAAAACTAGATGACACTTGTAATGCCACCTTCAAAAACACAAAATAAAGCTCATCATTCCTTGAGGTTATGTGCTGCCAAATTCATGTTTGATTTGACAATGATGCAGTGCTTTAACATGTATTGTCATTAATCTTTAGTTAGTGTATCTCTCAGAGCTCTCAAGAGCGCAATGTATCTTCAGCCACTTGAAAATGACTGAATTTCAACAGTATTCCCCAAATCAAGCTTGCAGGGATCTTACTTGACTTTGATGCAAAGTCATGCTGGCTGCTTTTTATAAAAGAAAAATATCGCAGAGGAGAGGATTCTAAAAGCCTAAAGGTCGCCACAAGAAGGTAAAACTAACCCCAACACTCATTTATTAGATTTATTTGTTCTGTTTTTTATTTTTATTTTCTGTGCAAAACATGTTTAAGTAATGCAAGTCATCCAAAACATCAAAACCATTAAAGTACAAAATTATTCTGTGATATTCAGTAGTTTATTCCGAGCAAAATTAAGACGCACAAAACAATCATGTGGTTGTGATGCAACTCTTGCTCAAACAAAACCAATAATTGTTTCATCTCACTCAATACTTATACCCATCTTGATTATTTCTGTAGAGTAGCTGCACTTAAAGCCTTAAAACATTCCATTAATGGGCAAAAACTTACAGCTCGAGTTGCATGATACTTTTTATTTTTATTTAGTATAAAATTAGCTCTGCATGTTTTGTTGCTCACTTGGTTATGCATTTGGACATTTGTGTTTTCTGGAGCTCATTTCTTTTTCTCCTCTTAGGTTGTCAGCACTCTTGGTGCAGTTGATAGATTCAGGTCCAGCGGCTCGGGCCTGTAAGGTCAGTTATTAAAGAGCATATTCAGGTTTTAATATTGTTTTTCCTCTTAATAAAGTTTGATGATTGGTTTTCTGTTTTCAACAGGTCCATTGAACCTGCAAGGTTTCCTTGATGGGATATTTGGACCAAATGGTGTCCAAGGGAATTAGTCTGGTTTGATAATTCCCGTATTTTACGGTTTCTATGAAGGAAGTATCGAATGGCTTTTTTAAATTAACTGGATGTATGTTTTATTTTTTATAAATGTCTAGTTTTTTTAATGTTTTGCAATGCATTTAACCACATTTTGTATTTAAAAAAAAAAAAAACTCAAAATAAAAAGCTCTTTTTTTTTTTACCAGTTGTATTTATTTAGGTTTTTTTTTTTGTTTTTTTTAAGGATGACCAGATGTACAATTTTGTATTATCGTTACATAAAGTAAACGTTTTAGAGTGGTATAGTCAAAGTCCAGTCTACTCTGATTTGGATTACTGTGGTATTTTCATGTATTAAAACCTTCCAGTGTGGCTGAAATTAATCCACAGCAATGTAAGACAAACTGTCTTACATAAACCTCTGATGGCAATTGTTGCTGCCAAGGGTGGGACAACCAGGTGCTGGCCTGACTTCTTCAATGAAGCTATGATTTGGATCATGCTGCTTGTATTTGATCAGGTTATTTTAATTATGCCATGCAAAAAGAAAATTTGTGTCAGGTGAATACTAATTCCCTCAGCACTGTACATATTAACTTTCATGGGATTTTAATGTGTTTTCAGTGAGGCAGCATGTATTTCTGGGGTTCATAAAATATTTTTTAGGTTCTGATAATCATGTAATAACAGCATGGGAATCTGGAAATATTTTTGAGTTTCCAAATTAAATCACTTGTTCACAGAAAACCACAGGTTTGGCCCATAAGTGTATAATCTGTATTTTTATAATCAAAACAATAAAAAGTTAATTCCTGTGGTTGTATTATGTAGATGGTCAGATGGGTGGGTAAATTACCAGGGTCACTACTGTAACTGACTCATTAAAGATCCTCAAGGGGCCTCTAGACATACATTGTCCTGAGTTGGCTCTGGTGTAGATGTTATTGACATTTCTGTTTTGAAGTTTTACCAAACTAAACAGAGCTTATAAACTCCTTTCAAAGGATGTGTATAGACTACAAACCAGTTTGTGGAATACATCTAATTTGGTTCTGATGGTTCCTGCTGCAATGTTTCTGGCATGGAGGTGCAACATACCGCAGCATAAAAAAGAAACTTAAATAGGAGAAAACTGCTAATTGTTTATAGATTCATGTTACACAGGGTGATATATTCCAAGTGTTTATTAATGTTCATTATTATTGCTAACGAGCTAACTCCAAAGTTCTGTTTCTCTGAATTTAAAATATTGCTTGAAACCAGCAAAGAATTTTAATACCATAATGTTACGGCCATCGTAATCAAGCATATTAATAGAACGTTAACTGGAGGGAAACAATACACAACATTTCAAAAGTTTGTCATTGTTTCCAGAGGCACCACATACAGATGAGTTAAGGAGAAAAGGTACTGAACTGTTGCTCGGTTGTCCAAAGTCGGCTCTTTATTTGGAAAGGTCCCAGAGTTTGATGGAAGAGTGGATAGGGACAGAATCCAGGTTGCTTGAGGTTCATCCAAATTTTTCTCCAGTCTGATAATCTGTTAACCCAAGTCGTCTGCTGCTGTCAGTTCTTTGTGTTTTTCCAAGTCCAAAGTCAGCGCAGTGTTCTAACAAGAAATTTTGGAGCCCTTCACGGTTCCCTCTGATGACAAAACTTAATGGAGATGCTGATTTCATAATCAGGCAGGACTTGCACCCTGACCACACTGGCAAATGTGTCAGTACCTGCTTTAATTTAACAGCAAACTCCTGAGCTGAATCCCATAGATATTCTCTGGATTACAGGTCCTTCTCAAAATATTAACATATTGTGATAAAGTTCATTATTTTCAATAATGTTATGATGAAAATTTAACATTCATATATTTTAGATTCATTGCACACTAACCGGAATATTTCAGGTCTTTTATTGTCTTAATATGGATGATTTTGGCATACAGCTCATGAAAACCCAAAATTCCTATCTCACAAAATTAGCATATCATTAAAAGGGTCTCTAAACGAGATATGAACCTAATCATCTGAATCAACGAGTTAACTCTAAACACCTGCAAAAGATTCCTGAGGCCTTTAAAACTCCCAGCCTGGTTCATCACTCAAAACCCCAATCATGGGTAAGACTGCCGACCTGACTGCTGTCCAGAAGGCCACTATTGACACCCTCAAGCAAGAGGGTAAGACACAGAAAGAAATTTCTGAACGAATAGGCTGTTCCCAGAGTGCTGTATCAAGGCACCTCAGTGGGAAGTCTGTGGGAAGGAAAAAGTGTGGCAGAAAACGCTGCACAATGAGAAGAGGTGATGGACCCTGAGGAAGATTGTGGAGAAGGGCCGATTTCAGACCTTGGGGGACCTGCGGAAGCAGTGGACTGAGTCTGGAGTAGAAACATCCAGAGCCACCGTGCACAGGCGTGTGCAGGAAATGGGCTACAGGTGCCGCATTCCCCAGGTCAAGCCACTTTTGAACCAGAAACAGCGGCAGAAGCGCCTGACCTGGGCTACAGAGAAGCAGCACTGGACTGTTGCTCAGTGGTCCAAAGTACTTTTTTCGGATGAAAGCAAATTCTGCATGTCATTCGGAAATCAAGGTGCCAGAGTCTGGAGGAAGACTGGGGAGAAGGAAATGCCAAAATGCCAGAAGTCCAGTGTCAAGTACCCACAGTCAGTGATGGTCTGGGGTGCCGTGTCAGCTGCTGGTGTTGGTCCACTGTGTTTTATCAAGGGCAGGGTCAATGCAGCTAGCTATCAGGAGATTTTGGAGCACTTCATGCTTCCATCTGCTGAAAAGCATTATGGAGATGAAGATTTCATTTTTCAGCACGACCTGGCACCTGCTCACAGTGCCAAAACCACTGGTAAATGGTTTACTGACCATGGTATCACTGTGCTCAATTGGCCTGCCAACTCTCCTGACCTGAACCCCATAGAGAATCTGTGGGATATTGTGAAGAGAACGTTGAGAGACTCAAGACCCAAGACTCTGGATGAGCTAAAGGCTGCTATCGAAGCATCCTGGGCCTCCATAAGACCTCAGCAGTGCCACAGGCTGATTGCCTCCATGCCACGCCGCATTGAAGCAGTCATTTCTGCAAAAGGATTCCCGACCAAGTATTGAGTGCATAACTGTACATGATTATTTGAAGGTTGACGTTTTTTGTATTAAAAACACTTTTCTTTTATTGGTCGGATGAAATATGCTAATTTTGTGAGATAGGAATTTTGGGTTTTCACGAGCTGTATGCCAAAATCATCCATATTAAGACAATAAAAGACCTGAAATATTTCAGTTAGTGTGCAATGAATCTAAAATATATGAATGTTAAATTTTCATCATAACATTATGGAAAATAATGAACTTTATCACAATATGCTAATTTTTTGAGAAGGTCCTGTATTGTAAAGAGGAAGATAAGACATCAGACCAGATAATGTTGACAAGCTAAGGGCCACTATTAATGCAACCTGGGCTTCCTGGACACTTCAGCAGAGCCACAGGCTGATAGGCTCCATGCCATGCTGCATTGATGCAGCAAATCAAGTTTTTTATAACAAGTAACACCTCTATAAGTACTAAGGTTGCTGATATACTGAAACAGCAGGCTTATCCATTGGTACTATTTGATTGGTTGAAACAGTGTAATTATGTGTTGCAATTTGACCTAGCTTGAAGTTTTAAAACTTACGGCAGACACTAGACATGTTAATGGGAAGGTTGGAGGTTTCTCACCAATGCTAACCTCAAAATCCAATATAACTGCTTTGTGATAGTAAAATAATAGTTTTTTTTACACTTTTCTATTTGTACCTTACTAAATCTTTCTCACAAAGCACTATCCTGTAGAGAATATGTTGCTACGGTGTTTAAAATCTGAGAATGCTAATAGTAGTTAGCATGGTCAATGAACATGTCAATTTATTAGATTCAACTAGTTTTCCAAATTCAAACTGGAACACATTTAAGTTGGGTTATACATCATTCATACATATCTTATTATTACAAAGTTTGTATTTACCTGCAAATAATTAAAACCAATTAGTACCGCTAAAGGCAGCTCAGGTGCCACCAGCGGTACTTCTACCAGAGCTTGAGAACCATGGCAGTAATTCATGCAGAAGCAACACTGAGCCAGTATTAGGTGCATATATTGTTCAGTACATTGACATATTTTTCAGTGGCATTAAAATCTATTCAACTAGTCTTATATTTACATTTTAGCCATTCTCATCATTCATGTGTAATGAATCTATACATATATATATTTTTAATTGATTAAATTACTGTAACACACGACCTGTTCTGTGGTATTCTAATTTATGGAGATGCACCTGTTTTCTGGGATTGTATTTGCCACAGAGACAGAGAACCACTGTGTCCCTTTAAATAACTCTCCTCCCACAGCTAAGATCCACGCTCCCACCCACCAGCGACTTGTTTCACATCAACAATGAGTGTCTTCGCTGGCTTCAGTGCAAAAACGGCCAGTGTTTTTAAAAATCTTCTGAAAATTGAATCCATTATCAGTTAAACAGACCAACCTCTTACTGACCACCCGCAGCGGTAAGCGCATATTTTCCTCTGTGGTCTGTTTAGCTCAATAGTAGTTAGCTAGCAAGCTAGCTTTCTGTTAGCTTAGGCCTCAATCTTGATATTGAATCAAGCGTGGTGTTGGCGGAAAGACAGGGGGTCTCATTGTTGTGGACCACGTTGTTCCCCCCCTTGTGCTCCGTATCTCAAAAGGAAACGGCCCCTAGAACATTTTCGAAGCAGAAAGACAGCAGGAGATGTAGCTGTTTAGCTAACTTGTAATGACAGCTTCCGCAAAAGGTGTAGCCAAATTTGGGGTGTTATGGAGCTTGTAGAAACTTGTTTTGCAGCACAAACCTGTGCCCCAATGCATATTCATTATGCATGAAAGGCTTCTGGACATTTAGTTTTTGTGGCTATTCTCAGATTTTTATGAAGGTAGTGAACTATTTTAGGTTGTAAGGTTGTTTGTTTTGACTCTGCATAATTTTGTATTTTCCACTCCCATTTGATGCAACTGTGAGGAATGTTTTACTAGAAAGCTGTACACTTAAAATAAGAGAAAGTACACACACATATTAAAAAATACATGATTCATTTAAGAAGGCAATATAAAATGAAAATATTCAGCCTACTTTCAGTGTGTCTGACTGACTGCCCTAATGTAAACAGGTGCAAGAAAAGAGAGGTTGAATTCACCCAGCTTGGACAGGAAGCAAATAGGTGAACAGTGGGTGTCTTTGCCATGGCCGGTGGAAGGAGAGGGACGAATCGGACTACCTACTGCAGACCTCCGTTAAGCAGTGATCCAGGCTCTGTCAGCAATGGAAACCACACGACCAGTTCTCCAGTCACAGGGGTGCGATCTCGTGCAAGGCAAGTGTCCTATTTACCTTCTCACCTCATCTGTGCTGTGCAATCTGGAAAACTATACACTGCCTTGCTTAAATACCTATACATTACAGCAGCAAAGTACAATGGATGTCGACCAACACAGAGTAGCACAAAAACTTGAAGTAGAAGAAAATTATGCAAATAAAAATCCGAGAAGTGTGCCGTGTTGATGTATTCTGCCCTCTTTACACCCCTAAATTACTTCCAGTGCGAGCAGTTGTCACCTATTAATTAATGTAGTCCACCTTTTGTGTATTTATTTTTACTATAAATGCATTAGTAAACAAACAACATTATGAAGACCAAGGAACACTGCAGAAAGGTCAGAGATAAAGTTGTGGAGAAGTTTAAAGTAGAGATTAGGTTATGAAACAAGGTCCCAAGCTTTCAATATCTCTGCTAAAACCTTCACTTGGACATGACATGGCTGCCCAGGTTTGAGTAAGGAGAATATTAATTAGAGCAAAGAGGTCAAATGTAACTGCAGAGATCCACGGCTCAGGTTGGACAATCTGTTGATAAGTTGACGAATAGCTGTGAACGCCACAAATCTGGCTTTTATGGGAAAGTGGCAAAAAGAAAGTTGTTGGGGGGGCTAACTGGTATGTAGGTATTACATTTTACTTATTTCAAGAGATAATGCACATTGATCCGTCCATTATGTGACATGTTTCCATCTGCAGTCACTGGCTGGTAGGTACCATAAAACAAGACAAAAACATTAATTCTCAAATTACAAAATACTACAAACAGTTACACAAAAGATAATAGAAACATAGTCGGCGTGCAATGTAGTGGAGAAGGTGTTTACTTACTTGCAAACCTTTGTGTGGTGGAAACTACATGGCACATCACTGTGAAAATCTGCATGGTTCAACATGAGGGTGGAAACATGACTTTGTTGGGATCCTCTATGTTAGCAGCGACTGGGAAGTTGGTTAGAGTCTATGGGAAAATGATTACAGCTAAATCCATAGTAATCCTGAAAGAAAACCATTTGGAGGCTGCAAAAGACTAGAGACTAGGGACGGGGTTCACCTTCCAGTTAGATAATGACCCTAAACATACAGCCAGCACTACATTCGGATGGCTTGGCATAATCATGTGTTAAAATGTCCCAGTCAAATCCAGACCCTAGTCTTATTGAGAATCTGACGTACCAGGTAGATACATACCCCTGAATACTTAAAGCTGTACCTGCAGCAGCAAAGTCAAGTCAAGTTTATTTATATAGCGCTTTTCAGCAACAAGGCACTCAAAGCGCTGTACATAAGGCACCAAAGGTGATTCTACAAGGAATTAAGGGGTATGATTACTTTCTAACACTTTGGTTCTGCCTGTAGAAACGGCTCCGGAACCTGCATGTCCAGCCCCCCGCTTGCTGCTCAGACTGTGGTTCCTCTGAAGCACTGCAAGATCCCAGAGCTGTCCTTGGATCAGAACGTGTTGTTTGAGCTTCACCTCTTCTTCTGCCACCTGATCGCCCTCTTTGTCCACTATGTCAACATCTATAAGACTGTGTGGTGGTACCCCCCGTCACACCCTCCCTCACACACATCACTGGTCAGTACTCATAAGTCATATACCAAAGATCATGTCGGTACATTTCAAGCACAGGTCCATTTAAACCTGTGCTTGAAATGTATAATCTTAATCCTTTGATCTGTTTATTAAAACGTTTTTATTAAAGGCAGGATGATAATCTGGGGACAGAATCATAGATATGCTGCTTCTTTAAACGCGATGAGTTAAACTATAATACTGAATCAGTTCTGTCATTTCCAGAACTTTCATCTTATTGATTATAACATGCTGGTGTTCACAATCATCATTCTGGCAAGGAGGCTGATAGCAGCAATTGTAAAAGAGGTGAGTTTTTTTGGGGGGAAGTGGGGGTTGATAATAAAGAAGCTCATGTGATAAATAGTTGCTGTTGTACAAACATTAATTTCATGTGAACATCACTCTGTTTCCTGTCTTTGGCATTGTTTTATTTATGTAAAGTTCTTACTTGCCCACCCTCCTTTTCCTCCAGGCATCACAGAGTGGGAAACTCTCCTTCCCCCACTCAATATTTTTAGTGATGGCTCGGTTTGCAGTTCTAACGCTGACAGGCTGGAGCCTTTGTCGCTCCCTCATTTACCTGTTCAGAACCTACTCTGTCCTCAGCCTGCTCTTCCTTTGCTACCCGTAAGTATTCACCAAAAAAAAAGTAGTTTCCCTGTGTCCTTGATCCTGTGTTCCTCTGAAGCAATAAGCTGAGCTTTACATCTTCACCATTGATGTTTCTGCTGCTGTTTTCCTGTCATCAACTGGTTTAAATCGATGTGAATATTAACTAACACTGGTTTACCTAAAATGTTTCCAAGCGATTTGAGGGGTGACTGTTTGCTTTCAAGCTTTGTTTCCCTTCAGCGTTGGCTATTATCAAAGCATAAGTATCCTATTGAAAAGCTGCACATAAATTATTACGCAGGATAAGTAAAATAATAGCTTGATGAAATTTAAAATAGATGCTGAATGATTTAACAGCCACCTCCTAGCTTTTTTGATAGATGTTAATTGCATTCGATTAATATTTCTGAGGTTTTTAGCTTTTAGAAAAATAACACTGAGAGTTACTAAAGCAGCAACCCATACATACCATCACTGGTTTAATAATACTGACATCGCTAAAAAGCCAATTAAACAGGGGCAGAATGACAGCACTCAATGTAAATGTTTATCTTTTATTTATGATGACTGGAGATTATCTTAAGTGCTCCTGTTTGATGTGTGGGTCCGTTTGATTTGTTGGGCAGTGGTGTTCATGGACCACGGGTTACTAATGTTTTATAACAGTGTATTCATGTAGCTGTGGCCTCATAATGAAGACCACCTGGATTTATCTCAAGTGGATCTCTGTAATAAATTACTTTAAGTAATTTCAGAACACAATAAACTTAATTTAGCTCTGATAAGCTCATTACAAACGATACCTGTGGCCCTTCAAAATAAAAGAAATGTCCTGTTGCGTTCATTCAGGAAAGGCACTTTCTGTTTTGATTCATTCAGATATTAAATATGAACAGATGTTAACACATTTCTACACTTTTCCTTTCAACATAAATGCATGCATAGATTTCTAATGGGGTGAATATTACCCCTAATTATTTTCAGTTTTTTGCATATTGAATGAAATATTGCTATAAAGTTCTAATAAAGATAAATGTTTATTTAATAAATTAAGTCTGTGCAGGATTGAAATTTTAACCTACAGTAGTGCTGTGCTGTAGGTATGCTAGATGTCAAGTACAATATCTGATGAGAAAATGTTTTTTCAGTTATTAGAAACTTGAAGCTTGACTTAGACTCAGGAAAAATACTTTTCAAACATCTCTGGCGTTTATTGTTTGTATAAGCATAGGTAAAAGAAAATGGAAAAAACAGTTTTCTTGCTTTATTCTCTATATCTAGTTTCCTAAGATATAAAAATAAAAATTTCCTAAAATAGGCAAACAATCAGATTTGCCTTTATTTAGAATATGTAAGAAAACGAGTTTCTAAAAGATGATTGCAGGGCTGGTTAAACCTGAGTTGAGTTGGTGCTGGTGCTTCTGCCGTCGAAACAAAAAAACAAAACAAGAGCTTTTTCTTTGTGGTAGCATCATGAAGGACACTAACTACCAACGTAACATTTGGAAGTGCCATGTTTAAAAAATAAACGAAAATAATTAAAACATTCACAGGTCCAAAAATAAAAAGTCAGATTTATGAATCTGTCATAAAACGTTTCCTAAAACCTTTAGGAAAACTGGTGAAAGAAAGTTGGTTTGTAACAACTAAAAAAGGAATGGAAATCAGAAAACGTGGGAGTCTGTAAAGGCGTTTTGCTATGAAAAACCTTTAGGAACTCTGGTTGTTGCAACCCTGAATAACCATTTTATTGCTTGACTCTAAATATTCAACATTTGTGCACCAGTAACTTCACCGTTACAAACAAATGTTCAGTCTTGGGCTTTGTCAAAATGTTATTACTCAATTGTCCAAAATTAAAATGCAACTATATTTACATGTTTTTATATATTTCCTTCCTTCTTCTTGCCTTCTAATACTCTTTACCCTCTAAAGCCCTTTTTTGACAATATTGCTGCTGTAATCTTTGTGAAAGGATTTAAAATCAGCTAGATGTAACTTCAGGTGTTGATTCCCACAGGTTTGGGATGTATATTCCGTTCTTCCGGCTAAGCTGTGATTTCCGGCGAGCGGGCTCTCTCTCGCCGATCGCGAGCATCGGCTCCAAAGAGGTGGGCAGCGTGAGCCGCGGCAGGGACTACTTTACTGTGCTGAAGGAGACATGGAAGCAGCACACAAGCCAGCTGTACGGAGTTCAGGCCATGCCCACACACGCCTGCTGCCTCTCACCTGACCTCATTCGAAAAGAGGTGGAGTATCTAAAGATGGACTTCAACTGGAGGATGAAGGAAGTGCTGGTCAGCTCGATGCTTAGTGCGTACTATGTGGCGTTTGTACCAGTATGGTTCGTAAAGGTAAGATGCTGTTGAATTTTAGTACATTTTTAAATTCAGCTTCTGCGGTATGAGAATGTTAATGTTTTTCTTGATGTCTACTGTTGTCTAGAGCACTCAGTATGTAGATAAGCGATGGTCGTGTGAGCTCTTCATACTGGTATCCGTCAGCACATCAGTCATCCTCATGAGGCACTTGTTACCGCCTCGATACTGCGACTTGCTTCACAAAGCTGCAGCCCACCTTGGCTGTTGGCAGAAAGTTGACCCTTCGCTCTGCTCCAACGTCCTTCAGCACATGTGCGTAATCCTCTGTGTTTATTACTCTGTTTTAGCTCAGTTCAGATGCTGATGTGTAGATACTCAGTCATCTAGATAAAGGTTGTCGGAAAAACTAAATCAAAAGCAACTGCACCTTGGTAGTAGTTCTCGAAGACGTTGCTGCCTCTTTCAGAGATGATCTTCATTTCTGAGATCTTAGTGGGGAGTAGCCAGGTTTTTACGCTTCTAGGTTCAATTCACATACAAATCTGTGCTGCACATTACCTCATCATGTTGTTTGTATTCTTTGGTCATATGAATGAAGGTGTGAATTGCCCTGAAACTTCTTTGGAAGGAGTTCCAGTGCTGGGTTTTATGTGGGGGAAAGGTGAAAGTTCACTCCTCATCCTCTGTGAAGGGATGGTTTCTCATATCTGACCTAACTGACCTAATTGGAGGTTATGGTTTTGGACCGTGGGGTGTACATCAAGGAGGTTTCCTGGAAACCGACACACATAGACCACAATCTACTGTTTGCCTCACCATCCCATCCTGAAGAAAGCCCTCCAAGCTTGTGGATACCCACACTGGACTTTCATCAAATCAGCAAACCAACCCAGAAGACAAGAAAGTCACATGTTACTCCGATACTGATACTACTACTACTACTACTAGTACTGATAATCTTCAAACCTCAGACAAAGACTGGTATAAACAATTACAAGAAGTCCAGTTGCTTTTGATTCTGTTTTTCAACAGTTCAGTGCAGAGTAATTTCTAAACTAATGTGAGTCTGTTGTGTGTTTTTGTACAGATGGACTGAAGAGTACATGTGGCCACAGGGAGTTCTGGTAAAACATAATAAGAACGTCTATAAAGCCATGGGCCATTATAATGTCGCAGTTCCCTCAGATGTGTCTCACTATCGCTTTTATGTAAGTCCGACGGGATAAACACATCTTTCTTTTTGCTTTGATTTTATTTTAAAAAGGATCCACGTTGCCTTGTAAAAGTAATCACGCCTTCTGAATTAATTCCTTGTAAAACTGTGTTTCACTTCATTTACAGCTTCAAGTCATTTTAAGTATGACTCTGTCAGCATGTCTGGAAACTCACATTATTGCCTTTTCTTCTTTACAAAATCACTGAAGCTCAATCAAATTGCATAGCGAGTGGCTGATAACGGCAACATTCAAGTCTTACCACAGATTGTCAATTAGAATTAGGTCTCCACTTTGACTAGGCTGTTCTAACATGAATATGCTTTTATCTAAACCATTTCATTGTGGCTCTGGCTGTACAGGTCCTTCTCAAAATATTAGCATATTGTGATAAAGTTCATTATTTTCCATAATGTCATGATGAAAATTTAACATTCATATATTTTAGATTTATTGCACACTAACTGAAATATTTCAGGTCTTTTATTGTCTTAATACGGATGATTTTGGCATACAGCTCATGAAAACCCAAAATTCCTATCTCACAAAATTAGCATATCATTAAAAGGGTCTCTAAACGAGCTATGAACCTAATCATCTGAATCAACGAGTTAACTCTAAACACCTGCAAAAGATTCCTGAGGCCTTTAAAACTCCCAGCCTGGTTCATCACTCAAAACCCCAATCATGGGTAAGACTGCCGACCTGACTGCTGTCCAGAAGGCCACTATTGACACCCTCAAGCAAGAGGGTAAGACACAGAAAGAAATTTCTGAACGAAAAGGCTGTTCCCAGAGTGCTGTATCAAGGCACCTCAGTGGGAAGTCTGTGGGAAGGAAAAAGTGTGGCAGAAAACGCTGCACAACGAGAAGAGGTGACCGGACCCTGAGGAAGATTGTGGAGAAGGTCTGATTCCAGACCTTGGGGGACCTGCGGAAGCAGTGGACTGAGTCTGGAGTAGAAACATCCAGAGCCACCGTGCACAGGCGTGTGCAGGAAATGGGCTACAGGTGCTGCATTCCCCAGGTCAAGCCACTTTTGAACCAGAAACAGCGGCAGAAGCGCCAGACCTGGGCTACAGAGAAGCAGCACTGGACTGTTGCTCAGTGGTCCAAAGTACTTTTTTCGGATGAAAGCAAATTCTGCATGTCATCCGGAAATCAAGGTGCCAGAGTCTGGAGGAAGACTGGGGAGAAGGAAATGCCAAAATGCCAGAAGTCCAGTGTCAAGTACCCACAGTCAGTGATGGTCTGGGGTGCCGTGTCAGCTGCTGGTGTTGGTCCACTATGTTTTATCAAGGGCAGGGTCAATGCAGCTAGCTATCAGGAGATTTTGGAGCACTACATGCTTCCATCTGCTGAAAAGCTTTATGGAGATGAAGATTTCGTTTTTCAGCACGACCTGGCACCTGCTCACAGTGCCAAAACCACTGGTAAATGGTTTACTGACCATGGTATCACTGTGCTCAATTGGCCTGCCAACTCTCCTGACCTGAACCCCATAGAGAATCTGTGGGATATTGTGAAGAGAACGTTGAGAGACTCAAGACCCAACACTCTGGATGAGCTAAAGGCCGCTATCGAAGCATCCTGGGCCTCCATAAGACCTCAGCAGTGCCACAGGCTGATTGCCTCCATGCCACGCCGCATTGAAGCAGTCATTTCTGCCAAAGGATTCCCGACCAAGTATTGAGTGCATAACTGTACATGATTATTTGAAGGTTGACGTTTTTTGTATTAAAAACACTTTTCTTTTATTGGTCGGATGAAATATGCTAATTTTGTGAGATAGGAATTTTGGGTTTTCATGAGCTGTATGCCAAAATCATCCGTATTAAGACAATAAAAGACCTGAAATATTTCAGTTAATGTGCAATGAATCTAAAATATATGAATATTAAATTTTCATCATTACATTATAGAAAATAATGAACTTTATCACAATATGCTAATTTTTTGAGAAGGACCTGTATGTTGAGGATTGTTGTGTTTCTGGGAGTTGAACCTCTTTTGCTTTTTCAACTCTTCTGCAGCCTCCAACATGCTTTTCCCTCTGGACTACCCCGTATTTGTCTTCTATGATCTTTATATGAACTCCGACCAGCTTCCCTTTCCCTGCTATGAAAAGCCTCCCTGCTAGTTGTTCTGATTCTACCACCTTAGTTGTGGATCTCTGCAACGCCTCCAGAGTTACCAAGGGCTTCTTGGCTGCTCCTTAATGCTCTGTTTACCCAGCCTGTCTGTTTAGGTGGACGACCATGTCTTGCCAAACTCTTTCAGTTATTGGATAATGGATTGAACAGCTCCATGAGATGTTCAAAGCTTCAGATATCAGTTAATAACCTAATCCTGATTCCAACTTTCTCCCTGGCCTGTCTGCTGTTTCGCTTGAACTTCAAGATGCTGTTTGTTCTCTAGGAAACCTGAGGTCTTTGAACAGCTGTATTTAAACTGACATTAAATTACTCCATTTGCTGATTTGGTCACTTCTAAAGGGGATTGGTTCTATTGGATTTCATGTACATGTACGGGTATCAGAATAAATGAGGAATAAGTATTTTTAATGTCGCACTCTTCAGATTTTATTTGTTCAAAGGTTTTCCTTTTACTTCACAATTATGTGCAACTTCCTGTTAGTGCATCATGTAAAGTACCTTGAAAATACATTGAAGTTTGAGGTTAAATGTGACAAAATGTAAATTTACACATCTCAATACTACCCTGTCCCATTTTTTCCCCTCTAGTTTTTCTTCAACAAGCCGTTACGAATATTGAACATACTCATCATCCTCGAAGGTGCCATGATTTTCTACCAGCTCTACTCGCTGATCTGCTCAGAAAAGTGGCATCAGACGATATCGCTGGCCCTGATTCTCTTCAGCAACTACTACGCCTTCTTCAAACTCCTCAGAGACAGAATAGTCCTGGGAAAGGCTTACTCGTTCTCAAACAGCTCATCAGACCAGAAAGTCAGCTAAAACTCCACTTCTGGTCAGTCATGCTTAACTTGGAACAGGATAAACATGATTAAGAGCTCTGTATTTTTTCTACAAGCCAGATTTGTGTCACATTTTTGTTCTGAATTGCCATAAGAAAAATAAATATTTTTGTATTACTTTACAAAGTGTTTAAGATTTATTCATGCCTGACAACGGTTGTGCATATTTCAAACATGAACTTTGCGAAATCAGAAAGAGTTTGGTGCATTGACATCTCACAAAAGGCTGAGGCAGACTTGAGAAGCTCCTTGACATTAAAAAAAAACACTGGTGCTATGCAACTCTAAATGGACAACCAGCAGCATTGACTTTACAGACTGTTGATATGCTGCACATTAATAATTCACACTGGAAAGATGTTGTCTTTTTCTTGGGAAGATTGTGTAACATAAAATTGTTAAACAATGGATTGAGCAACCAGATGGGCAACGGGTTAAGCTCATCTTAACGGAGCCAATGAGAGGAATTATTTAAACAGCCTGAAAAGTTGAAAAAGTTAAATTTTTCCTATAGTTTTCCTTACATATAAAAGTCTAAAAATTGTCCGTTACATCTACAAGTCTATTGAGATATGTCTCAATAGACCTTGTACATCTGGAGAGAAAGGTTTTTTGGCTGGCTGTTTTTGCAAACTAATCCAAGCTTAGTTATTTTTAAGTCTTGCCACAGATTCTAAACTGGATTCAGATTTAGTGCTATTCTAACACATGAATAGGCTTCGATCTAAACCATCCTATTGTAGATCTGACTGTTTAGGACCTTCTTATTGGAAGGTGAATATTTCCGTCTCAAGTCTTTTGCAGGCTCCACAGGTCTTGCCCTGTGTTTAGCTCCATCCATCTTTTAATCAACTCTGTGTAGCTCAGTTATCCCTGCTGAAGAAAAACATCCCCACACCATGATACCACCACCACCATGTTTCATTGCAAGATGAGTTTTCCTTAACATATAGATTTGTACGTGTAGGCCGTGGCGCAGGGGTAAGACGCGCGACCCATATTCAGAGGCTTCAGTTCTTGGCACAGACGTCGCAGGTTTGCCTCCCAGCCAAGGTGACCTTTGCTGCATGTCTTCCCCCTTTCTCCAAGACTTTCCTGTCAGCTTACTTAAAAAAAATAAAACATAAAAAAAAGATTTGTACCTGAAGGATAAAAAATACAGTTTTGTTTATTGTTACAAGAGTGCCTGGTGTAAATAAAAACCCTGAGGCCTTCAGATAACATCTGTATTTATACTGAAATTAAACCAGACACAGGTGGACTATTTACTAAATAACTTAACTCTAAAGCTGATTGGTTACCACCAATTTTATTTATGGCTATCTGAGTAAAGGGGATGAATATACTGTATTTTTTTGTCTTATTTGTACAAAATGCGCCTTCCCTTTTACGTTATTTGCTACCGTTTCTTTTTGGTCAATCACATAAACCCCCAAGAAAATATTTTAGTTTGTGGTTAAAACGTGACAAAATGTGATAAAGTTAGAATGTATGAATACTTTTGCAAGGTACTGAATGTACAGTCATATTCAATAAATTAGAATTTGCGTTTCAATGAGGCTCGTTTGTCAGATTAAAAGTACCTTTAGAAAATAACAACCTTTAAGCAGATAATAAACATATTTAAACTCACATTTTTGTATCAAACATTTGTTGATTTTATTGGTCTGATGTAATATTCTAATCCTAAGCGTTTTCATTAGCTGTAAGAGGAATTTCATTCATTAACAGAAAGAAAGGCTTGAAAACATCAATCTGAGTGTAATTAATCTATATAATGTGTTTTACTTAATGAATTAAGTTACTGGAAAAGGGAACTTACAATAATATTGTAATGTACGGAATATGACTGTATTTGGTGCGTTTGGAGCAGGCGTTAGAGACAGAACAGCGCCCTCTGGAGTCACAACATCAGATGGCCGCAGACGTCTGTGCCACTCCGGGGCGTGCTGGCCCTTTAAGAGCGACAAACACTTCCGGCTTCGCGTCGATGCCGCGCGCTGCCTCTCATCAGTAATTTCACGCTCCGCAGCGGCTGCTCAGATCATTTACCCCCATCGTGATTTCAAGAGGTTAATTAGTACAAAGTGCGCTTTGACGGTGTCAGCCACAGAGGAGAAGAAGAAATGCGACACCGAGCCCAGCCGGTTGGCTCTGTGGGGCGTAATTGATTCGGTAAGTGTTATTTGTGTCATCTGTGGACCATGAACCTGTTTACACGTCTTCTGCCACACTGGACCTACCCGCATAGGTCCCACTTAGCTGTTCACACATAGTTCCTCGTTCATAATTCTTATAGTCCAGATGAACCTCGCAGAAAATGAGAATTTCAGCGCGCAAAGTTGTCTTTGTGTATTACTAGTGGCCATCTTTGGATTGGACTTAGACGCGGCCCTGGCGCAGTGTTTAAATGACGAATCCTGTCCAGACAGCTTTATCCTCCGCTGTGATTAGATAAACGGCGCCTACTAGGATCATATTGGCAGTAATGTAGTCTTTTACGATAAAAAACAACAACAACACACACACAATTGAGCTTTAATTTAATCAGAATATTACCTCAGACTTAAATGAATAAATATCATAAGTTAAAGCTGCCACACTATAATGATATTGCAACTGTAATACAGATATTAAAATATGTTATTTCTTCTAACAGAGAATAAAACATAAACAACAAAATAAGCTGCAGGTTCCTTGATAGAGATTGTAGTTTTGAATCGGATTGTTATCCTCGTTTGAACGTCAAAGCATAAATCCCTAAACTTTTTATTATTTTTACAAAGCACAAAAAACAGCATCAAAGAACATGATGTGGGTTATTGTTGGGAATGGCCTTTTTTAAATCATCTTTTTCTAATAGTTTTTGCTTAATGTAAATAAATCGGCCCCCCGTCGATTAGAGTCAGTTATTATTTTTGCTTTTCTTTAATTGTCTTGGGTGCATTTCAGCTTTTTATCATTTTTAAACTCCGAATCAACCAACACAGATTTGTTTGAACAGGCGGTTATTGTGCTTCCTAATGTTGTAAACATAATTGTAATTGTAAACTGTAACATTTGTAATGTTAGATGGATACATATCATTAAATATTTAGTGGATGGTACAGGAGCTGTGGTGAGCAAAGGTAGTTGGAACCACCTCCAAATCAGGGTCCGTTCTGGGCACCATAAGAGCTTAGGCCGTCTCTTTTCCACTGGAGTCTGACTTGTTTACTTGATGATGCTTTGGGTTTATGCCGTATCTCTGTAGATCATGTTACAGGCTTTCTAAAGGCCTGCAATCACCTGGCTGCATGTGTGGCATTCAAAAATTACTACTGCTGCAGTTTAGCTTTGACTGGTTTGATTTAGTTTCTTTACTTAGTTAATTTTGAAATAAAAATTTCTTAAAGGCTACTGTTAAGTTGATTTTGTTCCTGGCAATCAAGAACAAATAAATTGCATCATTAAAGCCTTTCACCTAAATGCAAACCCATGTGAGTAAGTGTATGTTGTAGTGGATGTGATTTGAGATTTTCTGGGACACTTTACTCTTTGATTCCTGTCACATAATTAAATCATTTCCATATGTGCAGAGGCAGAATCTTGTTCTGAAGTTCTAATTTTGGCACAGTCCTTCCTCGAAGGAGGGAGGTACTGCTGCTCTTCAGCTTCCTACCTTTGTCGTTTCAGGACATCCTGCACACCAGCTGGGCTGTGTTGCCTCCCCCTCAACTCAACTGAAAGTAACCAACATAAATGAGCTGTAATGGAAGACAAGCGTAAGAAACGCAGCCCAAAGGTGTCCCTTCCTCAGCCGCCTCCCCCACCTATCAACCCCCGCAAGCTCTCTGTCCTGCCTGCCAGCAAAAGTGCCACCTTCTCCCTCGGCCTGCCGCAGCCCCCCTCCCCCAAGAACAGGAGCAAGTATAAGAGATCCATAGGAGCACCAGGACAGCCAAAAGAGGCGTTCACACCTGTCGTGGCCCCGCCAAAGACGACAAGGTTTGCATCTTATTGTGACTTGACTAGTTGCACCCTACTTTGGAATCTGAGAACATGTCATGTTTTTTTATCCGTTAGACCACACAGGGAGAAGCCCAGGGCCCCACAGCCAGCGGGACCCAGCAAAGTAGTGCAGTCTTCCCCCCTGCAGCACTCCTTCCTTACAGACGTCTCGGATGTGAGAGAGATGGAGGGAGGCCTCCTCAACCTCCTCAATGACTTCCACTCAGGCAAATTACAGGCGTTCGGTAAGATAACCTCCACATGGGAGCCCATTAAGGGAATATTCTGTTACAGGCTTAAAAATAACAGCTTTGTTGCCTGAATCAGGCTGAAATCGAGAAGCTTTGTAGGTAATTAAAAAATCTGCCGTCAAGGAAATTCATTTGACCTTGCCACAAATAAGAGGTCAGACTAAGTTTATGCCTAAATTTCTAGGAAAGGTCTGCTCCTTTGAGCAGCTGGAACATGTGCGCGAGATGCAGGAGAAGCTGGCGCGACTGCACTTCAGCCTCGACAGCCACGTGGAGGAGCTTTCTGAGGATCAGAGGAAGGGCGCTTCTGATCACAACCTGGAACACCTTCTGTGCAACGTAAGCATGAATCAGAGCAGCAGAGAGTGCAGCTTTAACCTGAGATCTGTTTTAGAAAGCAGACTGAGCAAAGCTCCAGCTGTAAACGCGGGCAGATCAGAGTAAATTCAACGAATCAAATACAATTCACAACTATTACAGCTTCCATTTGAACCCATTCTGCAAGAGCCCACATCCAACTGAATCTTATCTTTCACTCCGTGTAATCCACTAAGGAATAAACCAGATTATAGGTGTTCTGTTCAAATTAGACCCAAATTGAACATTTTGGCCTACATGCAAAACACGTTGCAGAACACTAATGCTGCCCATCACCATGAATACACGATCGTTAAAGGGAAGCATGGTGGTGGCAGTATCATGTTGTGGGGATGCTGTTCTTCAGCAGAGCCACAGAAGCTGGTCAGAGTTCTTAAATGCTATTCTGGAAGAAAGTCTTTCACAGGCTGTTAAGCCTAAACATCTAGAGGGAAAACAGGTTGCAGAAGAGCTGAAACAGCAGCAGAGTCTCAACATACAACCACACTGAATGCTTCAGATCAAAGCATATTCATGTGTTAGGAAGGCTTTGACCAGCTGAGAATCTGTGGCAGGAGTTGAGATTCTCTCCATCCAATCTGAGCCCATTCAATGCAAATTAGAATGTGCAAAACGCGATAAATATGCACACCCTACAATTGTTGGAGTTTTATTTGTAAAAGAAGACATGAAACCCGACTCATACGTTTTGAGTTAACAATTAGGTACACTCTGTTGATCTGTCGTATAAAATCGGCACAGACAACAGAAGTTTGTGGTCTTAACGTGACAAAATATGGAGATGTTTAGGGAGTTTAGATACTTTTGTAAGATCATGTATGAGCTGTTCCTCCTTACGGAGAGGTCATCAAAGTCTTTACAACTATAAATTGTCAGCTGATTGAATATGTGCCTCATTTTGCAAAAATGCATAAATTAACTGGTGAAATAGCTGCTTTGTGCTCACGTACAGGAAAAAGGGATGTGAAGTAATTGGCATATTTTAATGGAGGTCATGAGAAGGTTTTTAATGGAAGACCCTTTCAGGAGCTTCAGACTCAAAGAAAAGCACATTCTTGTAATTTGGACTCTGGGAGGAGGAGGGAACCTGATCACAAAGATATGTCTGGAAGAGAGAACCTGTCAGTGGGACTGACTTTATTGTTTTCCTGTTGGTGAAACTCGTGGAATAAAATCAGAGATTTAAAACAGTTTTTCTTTCTAATTAAACAAATGTTTTACAACCAGTCTCTAAGCAGTCATGTACAGAGTTTCTATTGTTAGCTTGTTATTAGGCTCTTAGTCAACCCCCACCTGGGCTTGGTGTGTTTACTGCAGGGACGTTTGAGTGCTATGTGTGAGGGAAGTGAGAAAACAATCTTCAGCTCATTATAGACTCAGCTGTCAGGATGTTTGGTGGGCTGAAGCGGCACAGTATGACAAGCTGTTCCAACATATAACAACACCACACTCATGTTGAGTTGCTTTCCGAAATCAATATTGGTTTTTCTCCTTGTAAAAACGTCACTTTTTACTCTATAGAATTAAAATTGTATTTAAAAAGGATTTCAGCTGGTCAGAGTTGTATTAAAATGAACAAATTTTCATATATATATATATGTATATATATATATATATATATATAGATGGGGTCATCTCACTGTTGCCCTTTAGTGCATCTGTTGTTAAGTTCATTAACACCAAAAGAGCTAACACTGATAAACACCCCCCTCTACTACTTAACTGACCTGATCAATAGTCCTCAAGTTTAACTGACTTGATATTATAATCGGATTAAAAAGTCTTCCTTTAATTTGTTCTGAGCAGTGCAGTTTACAGCAGAAAGAAAATGTCAAATTTCCGATATTAGCAAGATAGTACATTTTAGATATACAACGGACTGCTGACCTAAATCGGCTGATATTCTGCTGCTTTTTCAATGCTTTTCATACCTCTTCGTATACAGGTCCTTCTCAAAAAATTAGCATATTGTGATAAAGTTAATTATTTTCCATAATGTAATGATGAAAATTTAACATTCATATATTTTAGATTCATTGCACACTAACTGAAATATTTCAGGTCTTTTATTGTCTTAATACGGATGATTTTGGCATACAGCTCATGAAAACCCAAAATTCCTATCTCACAAAATTAGCATATTTAATCCGACCAATAAAAGAAAAGTGTTTTTAATACAAAAAACATCAACCTTCAAATAATCATGTACAGTTATGCACTCAATACTTGGTCGGGAATCCTTTTGCAGAAATGACTGCTTCAATGCAGCGTGGCATGGAGGCAATCAGCCTGTGGCACTGCTGAGGTCTTATGGAGGCCCAGGATGCTTCGATAGCGGCCTTTAGCTCATCCAGAGTGTTGGGTCTTGAGTCTCTCAACGTTCTCTTCACAATATCCCACAGATTCTCTATGGGGTTCAGGTCAGGAGAGTTGGCAGGCCAATTGAGCACAGTGATACCATGGTCAGTAAACCATTTACCAGTGGTTTTGGCACTGTGAGCAGGTGCCAGGTCGTGCTGAAAAATGAAATCTTCATCTCCATAAAGCTTTTCAGCAGATGGAAGCATGAAGTGCTCCAAAATCTCCTGATAGCTAGCTGCATTGACCCTGCCCTTGATAAAACACAGTGGACCAACACCAGCAGCTGACACGGCACCCCAGACCATCACTGACTGTGGGTACTTGACACTGGACTTCTGGCATTTTGGCATTTCCTCTTCCCAGTCTTCCTCCAGACTCTGGCACCTTGATTTCCGAATGACATGCAGAATTTGCTTTCATCTGAAAAAAGTACTTTGGACCACTGAGCAACAGTCCAGTGCTGCTTCTCTGTAGCCCAGGTCAGGCGCTTCTGCCGCTGTTTCTGGTTCAAAAGTGGCTTGACCTGGGGAATGCGGCACCTGTAGCCCATTTCCTGCACACGCCTGTGCACGGTGGCTCTGGATGTTTCTACTCCAGACTCAGTCCACTGCTTCCGCAGGTCCCCCAAGGTCTGGAATCGGCCCTTCTCCACAATCTTCCTCAGGGTCCGGTCACCTCTTCTCGTTGTGCAGCGTTTTCTGCCACACTTTTTCCTTCCCACAGACTTCCCACTGAGGTGCCTTGATACAGCACTCTGGGAACAGCCTATTCGTTCAGAAATTTCTTTCTGTGTCTTACCCTCTTGCTTGAGGGTGTCAATAGTGGCCTTCTGGACAGCAGTCAGGTCGGCAGTCTTACCCATGATTGGGGTTTTGAGTGATGAACCAGGCTGGGAGTTTTAAAGGCCTCAGGAATCTTTTGCAGGTGTTTAGAGTTAACTCGTTGATTCAGATGATTAGGTTCATAGCTCGTTTAGAGACCCTTTTAATGATATGCTAATTTTGTGAGACAGGAATTTTGGGTTTTCATGAGCTGTATGCCAAAATCATCCATATTAAGACAATAAAAGACCTGAAATATTTCAGTTAGTGTGCAATGAATCTAAAATATATGAATGTTAAATTTTCATCATTACATTATGGAAAATAATGAACTTTATCACAATATGCTAATATTTTGAGAAGGACCTGTATACGAAGAGGTATGAAAAGCATTGAAAAAGCAGCAGAATATCAGCCGATTTAGGTCAGCAGTCCATTGTATATCTAAAATGTACTATCTTGCAAATATCGGAAATTTGACATTTTCTTTCTGCTGTAAACTGCACTGCTCAGAACAAATTAAAGGAAGACTTTTTAATCCGATTATAATATCAAGTCAGTTAAACTTGAGGACTATTGATCAGGTCAGTTAAGTAGTAGAGGGGGGTGTTTATCAGTGTTAGCTCTTTTGGTGTTAATGAACTTAACAACAGATGCACTAAAGGGCAACAGTGAGATGACCCCAAAAACAGGAATGGTTTTGAAGGTGGCCACAGACATTTTTCCTCATTTTCTATTTTTTTACCGGTTTTCAGTATTTTTGCATTTGACCAGGGTCAGTGTCATTACTGGTAGCATGAAGCGATACCTGGACCCTACAGAAGTTGCACAGGCAGTATAACTCCACCAGGATGACCCATCAATACGTGCCATTGCCCAAAGGTTTGTTGTGTCTCCTAGCATAGTTTCAAGAGAAGTTGCGGTGAACACTGCCTGTAACATTGTTCTGCATGATCGGTTTAGTGGGGGGTCAGGTCTGTAAATCATAGACGATGGTACCCTGACTGCCATTAGGCATTGGGATAAAATCCTTAGACTTATTGTTAGACCCTTGGCTGGTGCACTGGGTCCTGGGTTCCTCAAGGTGCAAGATAATGCCGGCCTCATCTGGCAAGAGTATGGAGGCGGTTGCTGGAGGATGAAGGAATTGAAATCATGGGGTCCACACTCTCCTGACCTAAATCCAACCGAACATCTCTGGGACATCATGTTTAGGTCCATTTAACAGCACCTGGCTGCACCTCAGACTGTCTAGGAGCTCAGTGATGCTCTAGTCAAGATCTGGGAGGTGATACACCAGGACATTTCAGATGGGAAGAAGGTTGTAGACATCTGGAGCAGAAAGCTTTACATATAGATGAGACATCTTTATTGAGGGTAGGACAAATTGCTTTTAGAGTTTTAAAAAATGTTAATTATATTAAGTTGGAAGAAACCTACTAATATGAAGCTTATTATATGATAAATTGGCTTGCCACATTTGGATATTCTTTGCAGCAGATGGACTGTAGAGGGAAAGGAAGCTGATCATTTGTTTTTTTGTGAACACTGATCAGGTAACTGGAGTTCAATGGAAAAACTGACTTACAAAACACAGCCTGTTGTGTAATTGATCCAATTTAGAGAGGACTGCTCTGAACGACCACATGATGTTCTATTTTTGGCTGTTTGATTTTCAATTCACATCTATTTACTGTTTTGTTTCCACAGCTGGAGGAGCTCAGCACCTCAATGTATCCTTTTTCCTGACTGAATACTTGTTTATTAATGGCATCACCAGCACTGGAAAATGTATTTGAATTTTCCGTTTCCACTTCAAAGTGACTCTGTGTGAATCCTTAATGCGTCCGCGCTCAGACAAAAGCTCCACTTGGCCGAGAATCAGGATCTGCCCAAGACATCTGGTCCCTGACAGAGCGAGGTGCTCAGAACGCCGACAACGCACTCTTCTTCTCCAGACGTCACAAAAAATAAAAATAACAAAAACACCAGGTTACCATGGCATTAAACCAGCTGCCTTAGAAACAGGAGCGGGAAGGTCCAAAGGAGTAGGGGTTAGGGGGGGGGGGATTTTTCCGTTCAGTCGATGGAGATGAGAGGACATTCCAATGACTGGATGCAGTCGAGCATTAAATTGGAGCGCAACCACACACAAAATAGTCATAAACGCCTCATTCATAGCACAAAACAAAAAAGACTGGAAACTACTTTGAACCAGAATGTTTTCTCGAAGCACATTCCATGATAGCTGTGAATTTAGACCGACACTTGCATACCATTCAGTGCATGCTGCTTCTTATCGGATGGCATCTGTACCAGTGTTTAACTGGAAAGCATGTTTAACCCTTTAAATAGCAGCAGAGGTTTAAGGGAGTTTTGCTATCGGTATTAATTCCTCCTTCAGTTTCATATCTTTTTCTAAAGGTTAATTGCCAGAAAATGGATGTGATTTAATTAATGCAGCACAAAATGTTCGGTTCTATGTATATATTGGTATGGTAATCTTCTAAATGTGTTTTGTTGTATGTTTTCGTTATTTATTCTTTCCTTTGTGTGAGTCCGACTTAATTACTACAAAAACTGTAACTATAATCTTTGCTTTGTTTCATAAGAAAACATTTGTCATCAAGCCGTTGTGGAAAGTATGTGCTGCAGCAGGTAGAGATCTCTGTACAATGCTATTTTAAAGTGGCAGCTATTTTCTTAGTCTGAAATGTAATGAACACTACAGCTGTGTGTCAGTGAGTTAGAGTATCATCAAAAAGTTCGTTTAGAACAGCTGTTGAACGGGAAAAGTGAGATTTATTACACAGGATGATATGGTTCAAGCATTTACTTTCATTATTTTAGGTGATTATGGCTGACGGCTATGAAAATGCAAAAATCAGTTTTCTGAAAATTGTTACATGAGACCAATAAAGATTATTTTTAATCCACAAATGTGGGTCTAAGTCTGTCCATGTACTGTACAGTCCATACACTCAATGATTTATCATGGCTCTTTTAGTATGAATTAATGCTGCATAGAGGCGATCAGCCTGTGGCTCTGCTAAGGCATTAAGTAAGCCAAGCTTTCTTTAATGGCATATTTCAGCTCATCTTCCTCTTGACTACAGCAATACCACGGTTATTAAACCAAGTATTGGTATTTTAGGCAGTGTGGGTAGGTGCCAAGTGCTGCTGGAAAATGAAATAAGGTCCATAAAGCTTTTAGGGATATCCCTGGTGCTTGTGTACATTTTTCTACCACACTTTTTCCTTTCACTTAACTTTCCGTTGGTATGCTTTCATACAGCATTCTGCCAAGTCAGCAGTCTTCTTCATGATTGTACAGAGCATAACTTAACCTTTTGGTAATATTCAAAGTTGATTTGTGTTTTCATTACCCATAAGCCATAATCATCAAAATAATAAAGACCATTTTTTTTTTCTTTTCTGTATTGAATCTATACATTGAGTTTTAGCTTTTCAGTTGACTTACTGATATTTTTAATATTTATTACCAAGGACCTTTTATATTTTGAAATTTTCTTTAATTGAAAACTTGGACATGTGTTTTAAGTTGTATTCCCTCTCTTACAATCTAATTACAGGGCAATGGGACTCCAAAGCAGTCAAGTGTTCAGTTTTCTTTCTGAGTGTACCTCTTTAAAGCCTTTGGATATGAGACTCTTATCAGCGCAGTTACCCAGATCCTTCAATGTGTGTTACTCTGCATTTAAAAAGGAGTCATAATTAGTACATCACAAAACTCAGTAGAAAAAAGCAACTTCACTCACAATAAAGGTGATTTAACTTTAAATGTTGTAGTTTTTCTTGGATAAATTTAAACTCATCCAACCTGACGAACTGGAACTGAAACAGCTTTTACTACCTTGCTGAGCTGAAACCAGAATGTTGTTTTTTTTTAACTCTTTTAAGAGCCGCTTTGGAGACGGAAACGTTTTCTAAATGTTACACAATCCCTTAAAAAACAGTAAAGTTAGTATTAGGGAAATAAAACCATTTATTCATATATCTCTTTCCTTTAGTTCACAAATCAGTTAAATATAAATTAACATTCGAGTTAAAAGGCTACTTGAAGACTGGCACGATACGGAAACGGAGCTGACTTCTTAGCGTTTCTCAGGCAATCACAACCTTGTTTTGGGTTTCTGTGTTTACACACCCTCTCCTACAGATTAAACAGGTTCAAATTTGTTTAGATGTTTTGGTCATGCAAACAAAGAAAATAGAGTACAAACTCAACACATTATTAATATGACTTTCAGACTGTTATACATTAGATAAATTATAACCATCACTTTACACCATACTTAAACATTAAGCTAACACTGTGCAAATACACAACTGAGCTGTACAAAACTATTTCGTTCCTCTTTTTTAGTTAATTTTGTGTCACAAATCTTTAAATCATCTGCATGGCATTTCAAAACATATCACATCACCTTTGATAAAACATTGAAAATATACACCTTTGGGGTCCCTGTCTTCCTAACCTTGTTTTTGCGCATTTCGGTTTTACATTCTGTGATAGTGTCTCTGATTGGTTAACAGTACGTAATGGAGGAAAGCTTCAATGATCAGCTACTTTTCAAAGTGCAGAGAGAGCAGGTTGAGTACGAGCAGGACCTGATGTCAGCGTGTTAACATTTCTGTACCAGAGTAAATGTCACTGACAAAATAACTGGAACAACCTAAGATGTTAAGGACTTTTTTATATTGATATAAAAGTGCAGGCACTAAAAGAAATGCAGAACATTTCTTTTTTCAAGTAAGATCAGTCTTGATGTTCTCTGTCAACGTTTGGACCTGTTCGGATCTTGCTTTTCCTTTATTTTAAGGTCTTAAGGAGCTCGTTTAAACCTTTCTGGACATTAGCAGGCTGGGTGGCAGCATACTCGATCAGGCTTGACCCCATCTGGGTGTGAAGGGCTCGGCACAGCTGGGCCGTAGCACTCCTAACGCTGCCGCCCCTGCCGTGAATGCTGCCGCTGTGGGTGGAGGTACCCAGAAGGTGCCACAGTAGGGGCAACACTTTCTGCTCTACCATCTGGGGCTTGCGAGGGTAAAGCTCTGTAACGAGGCCTGGGATCAGAAAATGTTTTGACAGTGAGATGTTGCATCCATAGCCAGTTCATAATACTGGTGAAACTCAATAAATCAGAAAAGTTAATTTATTTCAGTAATTCAATTCAAACGGTGGAACCCATATAATGCTCTGAAAAAGTATTTTCCTCTTAAAGATTTCTCTGCATTTTGTCACACTTAAATGCTTCAGATAAGATAAGTGGTAGAATAACCACAACCTTGAGAGGAAAGTGAAGCAAAGCCCATTTAAGAGTTGGGGGTAGATAAGCCTTATTAATCAAAACTGATAGAAATAAACACTTGAAATATATCACTCTGTCTGATTCTAGTTTACTGAGGCACATGTAGCATGCACAACCATTAAGTCAGACATACCTGCAACCTTTTCGATAAGGTCCACCTTAGCTTTGCCACTTAAAAACTGGGCCTTGGTGCAGAGAGGCTGAAGAAGAAGAACATTATCTGTGCAAGGAAAATAAAACCACTGTAACAGATCATCCACTGATCAGACACAACTGGTTTCAAATGTTCAAAATAACTACCAAGATTCAAGACAAGTGCATTCGTTGCGCCAATAGCAGCATAATAGATGGCATTGTTCTTGGAGTTGAGGTGATTGTCCACAATTGCTGGCACCAGGATGTTAACCACTTGAGACAAGCTGTCCTTCAGCAATTGGATGATTTTCGGTAGAGACTCCAAGGCGTAAAGATTAACCTTGCTGTTGGACTCCTGCAGTCTGGCTTTAAATGCATCAAACACCTAAAACACAACAAAGCAAAGGGCAATACTGAAACAGACTGGCAAAAAGTGACCAGACAACCACCACAATGGCTGTAATGACAATAATCATTCTGATTGTGTGAAGGAATTAGTGCACTAACCGGAAACATGCTATTGACGACCATTTTGGGGTTGTGTTCACAGTCAGCTACTAGCTGATCAATGCCTTTGATCCGCTCTCTGAAGTCCTTTGAACCCAGCAGACCTGAGATCTGCTTTATGTATTCAGTTTTGTCTGCAATACTCTGTGTCTGATATTTACAGCTGTAGTTGCTATTAGACTCCCTGCAGATAAGAAAAGTACATAGCTTAAATACTGTACTTCTGATATTTTAATGTTTGCACCAGCAACAGATGGTAAATTTAGTTCAGATCCATCTTCCAAGCTTGATATCTACAGTGCCTCGCAAAAGTAGTCATACCACTTGGATTACTCACATTGCAACACAAATAGGGTCAAGCCATAAGAAGCAATAAGTCATATTTAGTACAGTTTGCCACAAGCCATGTAGAGGACACAGCAAACCAGTTGAAGAAGGTGCTCCGGTCAAAACTAAACCTTTTGGTCTACTTCAAAAGTCTTAAAATTAACACTATCATGCTGGATACACAATCAATACACTGTCAATCATGGTGGTGGCAGCATCATGTTTTGGAGATGCTTTTCTTTAGCAGGGATGGGGAAGCTGGACAGAGCTGACGGGAAGATGGATGAACTGAATACCCGGCCATCCTGAAAAAAAAACTGGCAGAGGCTGCAAAAGACTTGAGACTGTGGTGGAAGTTCACCTTCCAGCTGGATAACGATCCTAAACATTCAGAGTTACAATTCAGAAGTATAAATCAAGGCATTCTCATGTGTTGGAATGGCTCAGTCAAAGTCCACAACTAAATAAAATTTAGAATCTGTAATAAAACTTCAAATATTATGTTCATGGACTCTTCATGCAATCTGACTGAACTGGAGCTAGTTAGCAAAAAAAGATTGATAACGATTGCAGCTAAACGTTGTACTGACTAACGGGGGGCTGAATGCAAATTAAACCCTTAGCTGATTTTTATTTGTTTAAAAAAACGTCCTTTTCTTTCCACCTTACAATTATGAACCACTTTGTACGGTTAAAGTATTTGGTTGTAACGTGACACACTACTGAAAAGGTTTGAGGAGTGTGAATGCTTTTGCTAGGCCTTGCATACCCACCTGTTGGTCTGGTTGTGCTGCTCTCCAGTGAGAGACGAAACCCTGACTGTGCCGCTGCCTGGGAGAGAGCGTCTTCCTCTGGCTGACTGAGAATCCTGGGGCATCTCACCAATACCCTAAAACCCCAGTAATCCTCGGGTTAGGTGAAGTCCACCATAACTAGTATGTCAGTAAACATAAAATGTATACCTTTGTCCTGAGAGTCAAGATAGTGTCTCTGACAGCTTGCAGGTCTTTGGTGGAAATATATTTTTCCAGGTTCTTGTCAAAGTCAGGGTGGGATGACAGAGATAGCAGCATTCGACGACCAAAGTACCTGTGGGAGAAAACAAAATAATATCACTTAAGATCTTGTGTGTAAAAAACACCAAAGTTACATTTACACACATTAATTCAAAATGTGACATGATTAAACATAAACATTTGGAATAACAATCTTTCTACGTACCTGGCCTCCTGGGAGGAGTCTTGTGCAAGCTTGGTGATGGCAGGTAAAATTCTTTCAGTGAGATCTTTACCTCCAGACAGGAGACGGGCAGCACCAACCTTCTCTAACAGATTAGCCAGATGCTGAGCGCTGCATTTCCTCACCACTGGGTTAAGGTGACTGTCAGCAAAAGAGAAAAACAAATTCAGCAATCAAAAATGAGACGTGTAGATTTTGGGTGGATTCATTTATTTCCCCTGTCTTTGTGCTCACCTGATTCCTCCAGTGAGTAAAGCACCTATGCTGCGAGTCGGGGTGCAGTGCTGCACCATGCAGTCCAGCGCTGCATCAACATCCTGCCTGATGAAAGTGTTACTCTCCCCAGCCTTCTGCAGCAACGCTTTAACTGTTCCCTCAAGCTCTTGGTCCATTAGTCTCTGCAGGTGTGTGTACAGGTCGCCCAGTGTACACACTGCCACCCTGGACACGCCTGAGCGCAGGTTCTTCACCTAATTGGTGGAGAACCAAGGTGGAAGAGTAAAGAGACAGAAAATTGGAAATAGTTTACTATCGTCTCTGTCACAACAAGTTTAGGTTTTATTGTATCTTTTTAATCCCTGTAATTTATTAATAAAAGATGTGGTTAATAATTCCTCTTGATCAGATTGTTTTTTATCACCGACACTTGGCAAAAAAGCAGCAGCTAACAGTGATCTCTCACATACTGCTACAAAAATGATGAGTTTGTGGCCCGCAGTACTTTCAAATCAATAAAACAACTACAGAGAAATACGGTCACAACACCATCAAATTGTGGGCAGGAAACTCTACTTAAATACTCAGATACTGACACTAGGCAAGCAATGTAATCTAGTCATTCACTTTCAAATTATTTACACCTTTTCACCTCTTATCTTATAATCGTCATTTTGATACTAAATTGCTCAGTGAGTTCATGTTTCTTGTCAGTCAATTAATTTACAAATAAGGCTGGAAGTTTTAAATGTTTTTATTTTATGATTCTAGTTTTTTTTTTTTTTTTTGTTGCAACAATGAGCAGAGGACAAGAAACAGGAAACTTGAATTTATTTTACCATTTCTGTTAGCATTTAATGTTTCCATTTTAACAGGAAGACAACACAAAATGTTTGTTTTGTCAATATCAAATTACCTTGTTAATGCAGCACACCCAAATCCCCATAAAATGCACAAAAGTTTGTAGTTGTAATGCAAAAGGTTCAAAGCCCTGCAGCAATCTGCAGAGTATCTGGTGTCAACTAGTTCAGGTCAAACCCGTCTTAGTGCTTCTCATATCCAGATCTCAGCTTTCAAATAACTGTTTGCTCCGGTTCGCCTCTACACAGTAAATCCTGGCCATTAGACCCAATGAAAGCATTTACCTCTTGGATGAGACACAGACAAACTTCATGAAGCCTGCCTTGAAGCGTGTCTGTATGGTTGTAAGCAAGAGAGCGCAGGAACATCAGACCCTCAATTTTCTTCTCCCTAAAAATAAAAATAATTGCCTTTTCTTTAGATTATTCGTGATCAAAGAAATAAAAATATCTCAGAGTAATGTAAGCTGCTTCTCACCAGTCCTCTGAATTCAGGAGGTTGAAACTCTGTGTCAGCACCAGGTCGGGCTTTGAAAAGGGACAGAGCTCCGAAGGTGCAGACAAATTTTTCTTGTGTCTCAAAGTGGCATGGCAAAGCTCATCTAAAAAGGCACAAAGAAACAAAACAGACAGACAGACCAATCTGAACTCATTTTACAACACCATAAACATCAGGTTGGAGCATTTACCGTAGTTTTTTGACACTAATCACCAGGAATGTGGAACATCTAATGTACATTTTTCGTTGTTAAAGCACTGCTTGGTTTATAAGCAATGTTTCTGGATGTAGCTAAATAGAAACTGGTATCATGACAGATGAAGATAATGCAAAAAGCAACATAACAACGATCCCCAACGCCCAACGGTGATGTCCATGACAGCTTTGGGATTTTTTGATCCACTGACCTGAACTGTGGGACACCGAAGGTCGGGTTCTGCTGAGGCTAGGTGCTCTTCTAAGGCGGGACACATTTTTTGGGTTTGGAGGCAACGTTGGGGGGCTTGGATGATGGGGTGTGGTCAAGCACTTTACTGGACTTTGGGGTTCTGGTGGACTGGTGGCAGTGATGGTGGATTCATCAGAGGGAAGATCTGACCTGGTGGATGTCAGCGTGCTGCCGTTCAAACGTAAATCTACAAAACATTGATGAAAATAATCAGCATCACAGAATGCTATAAAAACACTTTAAATACCCGTACAAAGTCATTTATACCCACTGAAAGGTTTTACATGTTTTCACCTAACAACAAACCTTAATACGTTTCATTGGAATTTTATGCAGATTAAAACATATTTAAGAGTTAAAATGGTCCAGTCAAAATCCAGAACTAAATCAAACTGAGAATCTTTGGCAAGACTTGAAAAGTTTCCCTACAAAGGTCCAAAGATAACTGATACATACTGTATCTAATCAGACTTAGCTGAGGAAAGTTACTGTAACAGCGCTGAAAGGTGGCTTTACAAAGTATTTACTGAGGGGGGCTGAATATAAATCCACGCCATACTTTTCAGATGCTAATTTGTGAATAACTTTGAAAATCATGCATAGTTTTCCATTAACTTTAAATGACGGTACCTTGTGTAGGTCAATATATAAAATCCCTACGAAATACAGAGAACGTTGGGGTTTTGAAGTAGTTATATCCAAAAATGTTAAATGGGTATGAAAACCCATGTCACTGTATTTGGTTGTAAAGAATTCTTACCTTTGATAACTGATTCTTTATTTCCTTCTATAGGTGAATCGGACAACATCTGTCTGACACGATGGCGAATCTTGTCTCTTGTTTCGTCCCCTCTATCCGACAGGTCCTCAAATTGATCCAGATTGTTCAGTCTCGTTTTATTCCGACCCCTCCTGACATTTCTAACCTTTTCCTCCACATTTTGTGGGTAGAAAAAAGACACTCAATTAACCTTTGGTAACTAGCGCTTGGCAATAATTGATGCATTATGAATCAACAGTGAAAAAAGTGTGACTAACTTTGGCCTCATCAGCATGTGAGCTGTCATCATCATCTAGTTGACTGCTGTAGATGCCTGCTGAGGGATCAGTGGGAGGTTTGGCAGTCAGATCACCCTGCTCAAGTGACAAAGCAACTCCTGGATGGTTGGAGGACACTGTAATCCCACACATGTCTTAAAAGCATTAGGGAAAAACATTAACATCGCTTCATAAAACACTGACATAACAGATTTACAGCTGGAAGGGTGGACATAAGATCCAGATCTTCTAAATAAATAAAAATATATACTTTTGGCTGTCTTAAAGGGGGGGTTATGTCTTTACATTAACTGAATTACAGATGTTTTCTTGCATTCAAATACTTTTTCTCAAAGAATAGGACAACAGAAGAGATGACTAAAACTGAAGCTAAAACTGTAATTTTACTAAAATATTTAAAGATATGAAAAACCTGATTTAATCAGTAGGATAATGTATTGTGACCTGCTTAAAGCTTGAATGGGGTTTCTGGCTGCAGGTGTCTGGATGTTTTTAAGTTACAAAGAGTCAAGGATTTAGCTGAACTCTTAAGATTTTCCGGTCATTTCAATAGGGGAAACATTTTAGAAGAAGCTCAACATCTTTATAAGAATTGAAGATATAATTAGCAGAGGCCATACCCAAAAACTCTTACGATCTCAATATTTTGGTAGTTTAACGGCTGAAATGGCACAAATTATACATAAGTAGTAATATGACAGAATAATAGAGAAACAGGATCACACGATGAAGCCAATAAAAAGTCACTGGATTGCTACCCTAAATTAACAGAAACTGACCTCTTCCTATCCCTCCTTCAGGTATGTCTGGACCAGGTGAATACCTACAACTGCCGATGCCCTGGGACCCTAAAAATCACAAGAAAAAGGTGTCACATTAAAAGAATACAATAAAATAAAATAGGTAAAATCAAGATATATCTAGAAAAAACAATTTCTGTTTATCACTGCTGGCTGACCTTTGGCAAGCTTCAAAGCTCTGATCGGTTCGCGGACAGCTGGTTTGACCAGCGGAGGAGATGGTGCCATTTTCTCTTCCTCAGTTTTCATTGTTCCGTTGCAATAATTAACCCTTTGCCCAACAACACCCACCTCAGATGACAGGTCGTTTCTCCGGGACATTACTTGAAAAGACAGAAACTAAAGTCAGAAAAATTAACAGGCGAAAAAGGCAAAATATAAAACATCTCACGTGTTTTGTACCTTGAAGGCTACTGAAATCCATTGACACAGAGGACTGCAGTTTTGCAGAAGGCACTCTTGCAATGCAAGGTTTCATTACAGAAGAGGCAGAGCTTCTAGGACTGTTAAGAAACACAACTAGTTAATGTAGGGAAACTGCATTGCATTGCCTAAACTGTAATGCTTTTAAACCAGTTTGAGACATTTGTTTTTGAATAAATAAATGGATAAATAGGAAAAACCTTCTCAACGTTCAACCATCTGCAGTGCTGTGTAAAAGTATTTCCCCCTGTACAAATTTCCACTGTTTTTGCATTTTTGTCACACCTGCAATGTAATATCAAACAAATTTTTTTGCAACAAGTCTTTTACATCACAGTGATGTAAAGGGGGTTGTTGGTCATTTTAATTCAGCCACATTGGAGGTTTTTCAAACATGAACAACCTGTGTATGGTCATGCCACAGGATCTCAATTGGATTTCAGTCCAGACTTTGTCTAGGCCACTCCAAACCCTTCCTTATTTTTTTAGCCAAAATCATGAACTAATAGCTGAGTAATCTTCTTCAGGATTTTCCTGTAGATAGCAGAATTGCTGGGTCCATCAGTTATGGCAAGTCATCCAGGTCCTTATGAAGAAAAGCAGCCTCAGACCATAACACTGCCACCACTATGTTTCACTGGTGTATGATGTTCTTTCTCTGAAATGCTGTTAGCTTGATGCTTGATGTAATGGGGCGCCTACATTCCAAAAAGATCCACGTTTGTCCACAGAATATTTTCCCCAAAGACGTGTAGATCATCAGGATGATTTTTTTGGTAAATGTCAGATTAGCCTTTCCCATGGATACACTTTTGCCCAGTTTGCATGTTCTCCCCGTGCATGCGTGGGTTCTCACCGGGTACTCCGGCTTCCTCCCACAGTCCAAAGACATGCCTGTTAGGTTAATTGGTCACTCTAAATCTCTAAATTGCCCTTAGGTGTATGAATGAGTGTGTGCATGGTTGTTTGTGTGTTGCCCTGTGATGGACTGGCGACCTGTCCAGGGTGTATCCCGCCTCTCGCCCATAGACTGCTGGAGATAGGCACCAGCTCCCTCGCGACCCACTATGGAATAAGCGGTAGAAAATGACTGACTGACACTTTTGCCCAGTCTCTTTCCTATTGTTTACTGAGGCAACTAAGGCCTGCAGTGCGTTAGATATTGTTCTGTTTTTTTTTGTGACCTCCTGGATGAGTTGTTGACATCTTCGTGGAGACATTTGGTGGTCTGCCCACTCCTGGGAAGGTTTATCAGTGTTCCATGTCTTCTCCATTTGTGGACAATGGCTCTCAGTGTTATTTACAGGAGCACCAAAGCTTTAGGAATGGCTTTGGAACCTTTCCAGACTGAGATGTCCTACGCTTGTTTTCTCAACTGTTCTTGCATTTCTTTGGATTCGTGGATGATGCTTTGTTTTCTCAGGATCTTTTAGCCTACTTTATGTTGTCAGGCAGGTTCTATTTAAGGGTTGCCTTTATGGTAGCGGTCTGGGTGGCTAGTCAATTGAACTCAGTGTTCCAAAAACATGGTTAATCACAGTAAAAACAAGATTTCACAAGGGTACAGTTGGTTTTAACATAGGGCCAGGTTTGTTAGTATGAAAGAAAATTCAAACAGAAGAAATTTTCATAGGAAAATATCCTTTTTACAGCACCATACTTAGCTTTATTCATATTACAAATAGTCAAAACAGACTAAGTCATTAAATATTAAATCAAAGCAGGATAAAATGGGTCTCCCTGACCTTGTTTTGATGCCATTGAAGCTGGAGTTGGCAGCTGAGCTCAGACTTGAGAGTCCACTCTCACTGGCTGAGCTGGTAAGCACTGGAGACGTTTGTAATGGTGAGTCCAGACCCAGGTCTACCCGCACAGCTGAGTCAGGGCTGTCAGGATCTGGACTGCTGAGGCTCACTTTGGCCCTCTTCTTGGCAGCACTATTTCGCACTGAGCGCAGGGAGTTCATCATCTATTGGCAGCATACAAAATAAGACATAAGTGCAGGGAACTAAGTAAACTACACATCAAGGTCTACACAAAGACAGTTTTTTTGACCTCCAGCATGTCCAGAGGTTCATCTTCCTGAGGTTCTTGCCAGGCAGTAATGCTGTCAGGGTCCAAATTAGGGTTATTGTCTGGGTGCTGGCTGGCTGGAGTGTTTAATCTCTGGTCATCATGAGAATGGGCTTGCACTGGTGAGATGGAGAAGGTTGCCCTGGTGCTGCTCAGAGCTCGCCTGAATGATGAGGTGGAAGAGGAGCTCACGAGGGAAGCACGAAGAGGCCTTGGAGACTGCACACTGAAGAGGTCTCCTACGACAACAGAGGCAAAAAACAAGTTAGAATATAAGAAACAAAAACAACAGTTTCCATTTCATACATAAAAACTATTTGATTAACTACCCTTCACTGTGTCTTCTTTCTCTCTCCGCGTGCTTGTTCCTTGCTGCTGGGGGCTGTTCTCTTGTTTGTTGGGCCAGGTGTTGGACATGGAGAGGGAAGAGACTGCGTGACGGCGGGCCAGTGTTGGAGTAAGCATGCCCCCGGTGCATGTAGCCAGGGGGTAGGAAGGCAGAAGAAATGAGCTGGGCGTGGAAGCATTCGAGGGGAGAGAGAAGGTTCGCTCAACACTGGGATTCCTCAACAGCATACGTCCTTTGGGTGCCACTATGAGATATTAGTTTCACAAATCAAACAAATTAAGAGTTTGATGTAAACCGATCAACTATCAGTGTGGTGTGGATTGTTGTTAGCACAATTCACTGATGCACATTTACATCTAAAGTGTTTATTTAATTAAATTGGGCTGCCATTGCTGGGAGACAGCCTAGAAAATGACTCCTTACCAACATCTGGGTCAGAGAAGTTGGTGTTTTTAAAGATATCAGTGTCCAGGTTCAGGCTACCACTTCTTCTGAGACCTGCAGGGGTTTCTCTCCTTCTGGGAGACAGGACTTTCTGTGGCTCAGCACAACCTATCAAAAGCATATTTAACTTATTTTAGAAAAAGCAAACACAGATGCAAAAAAGGGCTTCACCTTAAGAACAAGATTTGTAATATTATGAGTATTTATGTAATGCAAATGAGTTTAAAAACTAGGTGAGGGGTAAAGGGTACTTATTTAAGGATTCCAGTGATATGGCTGACCACAAAAATAGGCATGCCTTGTACAAATTACGGAGACCAGGTTCGCACCTGGTGGTCGAGCTTTGGCTGCTGAAGCTTGGCACGAGTCAGCTAAGAAACTACGGGAAGCCCCCTCTATGTGGGCCCACCACCTGAGGAGGAACGTTGGGATCTGCTGCCATGCAAGTTGGGTGGCAGGCGAGGGCAGGGGCCTTGACGTGCTAATTCTCGGTTGCATAATCTGGCTTAAGGGACGTGGACTGTCACCTCACTGGAGGGTAAGGAGCCAGAGCTGCTGTGTGACGTTGAGTGGTACCACCTAGAAATAGTTGGAATCACCTCTATGAACAGCTTGGGCTCAGGGACCCACCTCCCGACGCCTCGCTCCAGGGAGAGAGGCGTCGGGCAGGGGTGGGGAATCTCACAAGCCCCCGGCTGACTGCCTCAATTTTGGAGCTTTCTCTGGTCGGTGAAAGGGTAGCCTCTTTGCAACTTCAGGTTGTAAGAGTTAAGGTTCTGACTGTTGTCTGTGCTTATGAACTGAACAGCAGTTCAAATTACTCAGCCTTCTTGGAGTCTCTAGATGGTGTCCTGAAATGGGTGCCATCTGGAGATTCAGTGGTGCTCCTTAGGGACTTCAATGCCCTGTGGCTAATGAAGGTGTTACCTGGAGGGGAGCGATCAGGAAGAATGCCCTCCCCAATCTGAACCTGAGCGGTGTTTGTCGGAGTTCTGTGCAAGTCACGGAATGTCCATAATGAACACCGTGTTCGAGCACAAGGTGGTCCATAAAAACGAGATCCTGCATGCAAGCAGCTGAAACAAGCCAGGGACACATTCAAAGGTTGCAGGACACTGGCCGTCGAGGACCAGAGTTTGACACATCTGCTCTAGAGGTTGGCTTAGAGATGGGTGAGGAACTCCATCATCCACGGGGAGCTCAAAGTAAAGCCGCTGCTTCTCCGCATCGAAAGGAATCAGTTGAGATGGTTTGGGCATTTGATCAGGATGCTCCTTGGGCGCCTTCCTTCGGAGGTTTCCTTACACGTACCCAGACCCAGAACTCAAACTGAAAGGACTATATATCTCGTGTGGCCTGGGAACACCTTGGGATTCCCCAGAAAGAGCTGGAGGATGTCACTGGGGCGAGGGATGTTCCATCCTGGACTTGTTGCCCCTGCGACCGAATTTCGAGAGAGCGCAAGACAACTGATAGATGGAAATGAGATCAAACCTTATTTACTAAAAATCGCCATTGATGCTGTTTAGTGGTTTACACAACAAGAAAAAAAAAAAAGTTAAAACAACACAGCATTAGAGGAAAATCAATCTATGAACAAAGATGACTTTAGAAGACTAAACTACTACTGAACTAAATGGTGCTGGTCCTTTGACCCATTTTCCATTTCATACTACTTCTGAAGTTTTGGTTGTATTATAACTTTTTGAGGTAAGAAGAGGGGCCATCTTCCGTGGGATGTTTCATACAGACCATGCATCAGTAAGCACAAACATGCCTGGGGGATTTTTCATACCTTCTTTGATATCTGATAATTTAAGTATTTAAAATTATAACCCTAACCCTAATAAAAAGCTATACAGCATGGAACATGTATAAATTAGCCAAAAATAAGTATACCACTCCTCAAACATACATGACGCATACTGATGATTAGTGTGACTGCAAGTATACTTAAGTCAAAATTTAATACACTTACTTAATACACTTAGACTCACTTTTACAGAAAAATGGGCACAAAAAGTACCCTTTTTTATTTAATTTAAGGCTTTTTATGACATTTTTGGACCATGCAAAGATCCTGTTTAATTCACAGCTGCTATCCCTTCATTTCTATGAAAAGGTATGGGGTTCAGAGCTAAGAATGAAGAGCAAAGGGTGAATAAAATAATATACTATTACTTGAAATTAATTATGAAGATGTGAGCATTTACATAATTTTTTTGTTTAATAATAAATGGAAGTAGGAAGGAACCAAATGGAAAGGTGCAAGTATGAAAGGCAGGTATGAAACAGTAAATGACAAATTGGCCCAGAGCCTATGGTGGTTCAGTCTCTTCTGGCATGACCGGAGACTAGTGTGACTCTCATCTACCAAGCAGCTTGGCACCATACTTATCCCAAAGCTTTTGATGACATATGGAACGGTGACTCCTTTCGAGTCAGTATGCTAATCCCAGTAAAAGCCTCTCTAAATTGACCGGAGCTGAAGTTGACCGTGATGACTGGTCTTGGTGCACTCAAGGGCAGAGAAACAGAGAAAAGAAAGTGTTGGCACTTACTGAAACTTGGTATGTAGGTCTCTGCCTTCTTGGAAAGAGAGCTGGAGCCCTCCTTTGCGACCTATGAATGTGCAGAAATCTCATTATTTTTAACAGCAGCTACAACCCCAGATAGAGTTCTAGTAATTAACTTTAAAATGCCTCAAACATAACAAGGGCCTTAGTGTAATTCCATCCTCTAGACTGAACTAAGGAATCTACCAGGTACAGTATGTAGCTCAGGTAAGAGACAATACAATCTGTACAATCCATTTTCCTGTCACTGAAAAGCACTGTTCTTTAAATGGAGTTGGAAAAATAACCCACAAATATCAGATATTCTAAGATTTTTAAGAATATGTGAACGAATCTCCACTGTGGTTTTAGTTATCCCCGCTGAATACAATCTCAAAAAATACTCATAGCAGAGCAACTATGCAATCAACTGCAGAGCTTTAAAAGAGGCATATTTTACAAGCGATATTACCAATTATGCTTCCTGGCCCTGTCGATAAGTGTGCCAGGTGTTACAGGTGTTGCTTGGAAACCGATACCAGTATAAACAAAAGCTTTGACTAAACGAGTCTGAGCTGGAACATTGGTGTCAAAGCTAAATACGACATACCACAGCAAACTCACATCTTTAGACTAAAGTCACAGTGGCAAATTCAGTCTTGTTGTTAGTTCCTACAATATAATTACCTAGTTTAATCAAAAAAATGAGGCGGGTTGATTGAGATTGTCACATGGTTGCTCTAAAATAACAGTATCTGCTCACCTTCAGAGAAACAGTGTCAAGGTGCAACAAAATGAGTCATCAAATCTGAGCAGGTGTAGTGATTCTGCGATGCTCTGAGTGTTTATATCTACTTATTCCAAATTCGTCTCAAACAAATAGTTTTATGCACATAGAGGCAACATTGTGACTCATACCCAAAGAGGATCAACAAAATAGGATTCAGCCCTCCCTCACTGCTGCTGCGCTCCATCCATACTCCACCATGGCAAATAGGTGCTATATTTAGGATTTTTCTCCCCTCAAACTGTCTCTGAGGAAAGTGCAACCACTAAGACTTCTATTGTTGCTTGTTTGGATTCCTGTATTCTGGTGTGAAGCTCAGAAAAATCTGAAAACGATGTTTTCAAAAAGCTAGACTGCTTTATGGCAAATTTATCATTATATGTTTTCCAGAACAAAAACAAAATACACAAGAGGAAAAACCTCTGTTTAAATAAACTATTCACAGAGGCTATAAATGCTTAAGAGCGTGGTATTAAAGACATTGTAGACTAAAATATATGCACACCTTAAGATTTTGTGACCTCACTGAAATCACCAGTTGTGTTTCATTCATTTTGATTTAGTGAAACTTGTATATACTATACAGATTATTTACAAATAAAGAGATATATTGAAACAATTGATCGTGTACACAAGACCAAAACAGAGTTCTTTAATACAGAAAAGATGTGTTATTACCATGTAATGACCTACACTGTGATGGGAAAGACTGCTAACAGCAGTTCTTAGTTGACACCCTCCATAAGGAGGTAAGAAACAAGGAAGGATGCTGAAGCCCTGACTTGAGTCAGTGCTTCAGGAGCCACTGCACACAGAGGTATTCAGTACATGGGCTACAACTGTCACATTCCTTGTGTTAAACCACTCCTGAACCAGTGATGACATAAAAAAAAAACAACCTCATATGGGTTATGAAGAAAAAATGGACCGTTGCTCAATGGTCCAAAGTTCTCGTTCCAGAAGAAAGTACATTTTCTATTTCATTTGGAAATGAAGGCCCACGAGTCTGGAGAGGCACAGAGTTGAAGTTGCTCTATGATTTTGTGGAACCATATCATCTGCTGGTGTTGGTTCACTATGTTTTATCAAGTCCAAAGTCAGCACTGTCATCAACCAGGAAATTTTAAAACATCACATGCTTCCCTCTGTTGAAAAACTTTACGGAGGTGCTGATGTCAATTCTCAACAGGATTTGACCCCTCTCCATGCAGCCCTGAGTACCAATATCCGGTTTGATGCCCATGGTATAACTGTGCTTTACTGGTGAGCAAACTGGTCTGACCAAAACCCCATAGAGAATCTGTGGGTTATTGAAAGATGAAGGACACCAGAGCCAAAAATGCAGACGAGCTGGAGGCCAGCTTTCAAGCAACCTGGGCTTCCTTAGCACCTCAGCAGAACCACAGCCTGATTGCCTCCATGCCACGACATGTTGATGTATTAATTCATGTAAAAGGAGCCAGACCAGGTATTGACTGCAAATACTGTACAGTACATAGACATACAGGTCCTTCTCAAAATATTAGCATATTGTGATAAAGTTCATTATTTTCTATAATGTCATGATGAAAATTTAACATTCATATATTTTAGATTCATTGCACACTAACTGAAATATTTCAGGTTTTTTATTGTCTTAATACGGATGATTTTGGCATACAGCTCATGAAAACCCAAAATTCCTATCTCACAAAATTAGCATATTTCATCCGACCAATAAAAGAAAAGTGTTTTTAATACAAAAAACGTCAACCTTCAAATAATCATGTACAGCTATGCACTCAATACTTGGTCGGGAATCCTTTTGCAGAAATTACTGCTTCAATGCGGCGTGGCATGGAGGCAACCAGCCTGTGGCACTGCTGAGGTCTTATGGAGGCCCAGGATGCTTCGATAGCGGCCTTTAGCTCATCCAGAGTGTTGGGTCTTGAGTCTCTCAACGTTCTCTTCACAATATCCCACAGATTCTCTATGGGGTTCAGGTCAGGAGAGTTGGCAGGCCAATTGAGCACAGTGATACCATGGTCAGTAAACCATTTACCAGTGGTTTTGGCACTGTGAGCAGGTGCCAGGTTGTGCTGAAAAATGAAATCTTCATCTCCATAAAGCTTTTCAGCAGATGGAAGCATGAAGTGCTCCAAAATCTCCTGATAGCTAGCTGCATTGACCCTGCCCTTGATAAAACACAGTGGACCAACACCAGCAGCTGACACGGCACCCCGGACCATCACTGACTGTGGGTACTTGACACTGGACTTCTGGCATTTTGGCATTTCCTTCTCCCCAGTCTTCCTCCAGACTCTGGCACCTTGATTTCCGAATGACATGCAGAATTTGCTTTCATCCGAAAAAAGTACT
Source organism: Girardinichthys multiradiatus (assembly GCF_021462225.1). NCBI lineage: Eukaryota > Metazoa > Chordata > Actinopteri > Cyprinodontiformes > Goodeidae > Girardinichthys > Girardinichthys multiradiatus. Next base: position 15,668,733 of record NC_061811.1, on the reverse strand, counting down.
TTGGACCACTGAGCAACAGTCCAGTGCTGCTTCTCTGTAGCCCAGGTCTGGGGAATGCAGCACCTGTAGCCCATTTCCTGCACACGCCTGTGCATGGTGGCTCTGGATGTTTCTACTCCAGACTCAGTCCACTGCTTCCGCAGGTCCTCCAAGGTCTGGAATCGGCCCTTCTCCACAATCTTCCTCAGGGTCCGGTCACCTCTTCTTGTTGTGCAGCGTTTTCTGCCACACTTTTTCCTTCCCACAGACTTCCCACTGAGGTGGCTTGATACAGCACTCTGGGAACAGCCTATTCGTACAGAAATTTCTTTCTGTGTCTTACCCTCTTGCTTGAGGGTGTCAATAGTGGCCTCCTGGACAGCAGTCAGGTCGGCAGTCTTACCCATGATTGGGGTTTTGAGTGATGAACCAGGCTGGGAGTTTTAAAGGCCTCAGGAATCTTTTGCAGGTGTTTAGAGTTAACTCGTTGATTCAGATGATTAGGTTCATAGCTCGTTTAGAGACCCTTTTAATGATATGCTAATTTTGTGAGATAGGAATTTTGGGTTTTCATGAGCTGTATGCCAAAATCATCCGTATTAAGACAATAAAAGACCTGAAATATTTCAGTTAGTGTGCAATGTATCTAAAATATATGAATGTTAAATTTTCATCATTACATTATGGAAAATAATGAACTTTATCACAATATGCTAATATTTTGAGAAGGACCTGTACAGGGGTTGGACCATGAAACTGAAACACCTGGTTTTAGACCACAATAATTTATTAGAATGGTGTAGGGCCTCCTTTTGCAGCCAATACAGCATCAATTCGTCTTGGGAATGACATATACAAGTCCTGCACAGTGGTCAGAGGGATTTTAAGCCATTCTTCTTGCAGGATAGTGGCCAGGTCACTACGTGATACTGGTGGAGGAAAACGTTTCCTGACTCGCTCCTCCAAAACACCCCAAAGTGGATCAATAATATTTAGATCTGGTGACTGTGCAGGCCATGGGAGATGTTCAACTTCACTTTCATGTTCATCAAACCAATCTTTCACCAGTCTTGCTGTGTGTATTGGTGCATTGTCATCCTGATACACGGCACCGCCTTCAGGATACAATGTTTGAACCATTGGATGCACATGGTCCTCAAGAATGGTTTGGTAGTCCTTGGCGATGACGCGCCCATCTAGCACAAGTATTGGGTCAAGGGAATGCCATGATATGGCAGCCCAAACCATCACTGATCCACCCCCATGCTTCACTCTGGGCATGCAACAGTCTGGGTGGTACGCTTCTTTGGGGCTTCTCCACACCGTAATTCTCCCAGATGTGGGGAAAACAGTAAAGCTGGACTCATCAGAGAACAATACATGTTTCACATTGTCCACAGCCCAAGATTTGCGCTCCTTGCACCATTGAAACCGCCGTTTGGCATTGGCATGAGTGACCAAAGGTTTGGCTATAGCAGCCCGGCCGTGTATATTGACCGTGTGGAGCTCCCGACGGACAGTTCTGGTGGAAACAGGAGAGTTGAGGTGCACATTTAATTCTGCTGTGATTTGGGCAGCCGTGGTTTTATGTTTTTTGGATACAATCTGGGTTAGCACCCGAACATCCCTTTCCGACAGCATCCTCTTGCGTCCACAGTTAATCCTGTTGGATGTGGTTCGTCCTTCTTGGTGGTATGCTGACATTACCCTGGATACCGTGGCTCTTGATACATCACAAAGTCTTGCTGTCTTGGTCACAGATGCGCCAGCAAGACGTGCACCAACAAGTTGTCCTCTTTTGAACTCTGGTATGTCACCCATAATGTTGTGTGCATTTCAATATTTTGATCAAAACTGTGCTCTTACCCTGCTAATTGAACCTTCACACTCTGCTCTTACTGGTGCAATGTGCAATCAATGAAGACTGGCTACCAGGCTGGTCCAATTTAGCCATGAAACCTCCCACAATAAAATGACAGGTGTTTCAGTTTCACTGTCCAACCCCTGTAGTTCTTAGCAGGCCGCCGTTTCTGTGTTAAAAGTCTTTTTTTTCCTTTAATTAGGCTTAAATAATATTCTAATGTTATAAGAAACAAAATTTTTTGTTTTCATTAGCTGTAACCCATAATCATTCAAACAGATCCTATTACTCAGTGTGTAATATATATGTGCCAGCATATACTGAATTTGAAATAAAATATGATATGAAAAGGGCAAGGGGGAGCAGTGTAATGAAATTTGCCTATGTGCAAATGACTTGACTGGCCAGCTATGTCTGATCTAAGCCAGATATGGGTTAACATCTGTTTAATTTTTCCAATGGAGAAAGTCACTGTGATCGTTATTATTACTTTTTTGTTCTACTTCTGACTTGCAACCAGCTTTAAGCTTTTAGTTCATGCAGTGTTCATGCATCAAGATTTGATCTGATTTTATTTACTGACATGCAAACTAGGAATGAACGGGTATTAAGGTTTTAAACAGTAACTTTCAAAATAATAACTATTTGAACACAGTATAAAGTGATTTTTAATTAAATACAATACGAAAGTGCCAAACTGCCAAGAGTTTTTTCCAGCTAAAAGAAGTTTACCCCATTTGTTCCTGTGCACTGCTGATTAGCTGTCTGAAAGACAGCTCTTACACTTACTTAGACCTCACTTAAATGAAAGACAAGTTCAGCTGTCTGGAAGTAATTCTAGTAGTGAAAACTTGGAAACTAAAGGATTAGCAACCATCGCTCCTATTAAGGGAATGTTGTTTTGTGAAACTACTGTCGGCATGCAACAGGCACCATGTATGTTCAGCACCGGACTGCAGACTAGCTACCAGAGCAGAAAGCATAACTAATAAAAGGCCTAATACTTACTATCCTTGAGTATAGTAAGTGTACTATGCTGTATGGAGTACAACAAAAAAGGATGATATGTACAATAAGCACGAGTAATTGAAAATAATACTAAATACTATATTTAGTATTATTATTTGTAACTCTTTTGCTTTTTAAGTATCAGAATTACAAATAAATGTTATAGATATTAATATACTCGTAATTATCATTGTGTTTTATTGTTTAGCCAAAAACAGAATAAAAAAGCCCTTCTATTCAAAAGCAAAGCAGTTAGATCATGATACATATTTTTGTCTTAAATTGTTACCACACAGAGAAAATCTCATACCAGCCCATTCATGATGGAAACCAGTCTATATTAGTGTCCCTAGGTAAGCTGAGTTGGCACAGCTGAAAATATAAAACAGGGGTTAAAGGACGACAGAGCTCACCTGTTCAGAGCACTTTCCGTTAGGCGTAGTGCATTGCTGCTGCTGCTCATTATCAGTCGACGAGAAGCTGGACGACTCCCAGGGTAGCTTGTTCTTCCCTTTGCCCGCGCTGACAATCCTCCTCTGAAACGGTGGGTCATCGGTGAGGGAGCCTAAGCTGCCGTAGCCACACAATCGATCACTGTCCTGCTCTGTCCTGTAGCTTCTGGCACTGCTCGTCCGTCCTCCGTTTATGACCCAGTCCAGATCGGCCCCAGAAACATACTGTCCCGTGGACCACTGTCCGGGTTTGGGCACCACCAGACCATACTCTACAATCCCTTCTGAGGTTAGCTTTGGAAGGATGCGTCTCGCTCGTCTCGCCTGCACCGCTGCCATTAGACCTTCTGCGTCCTCATTAAGCTCCACCATGTCCAGAGCTTTCATCAGCGGCTGCTTCTTTCCTGTTTCAAGGCAATGGTCAAAAACAGCAAACAACTCCAGGGCAGCGTGGCGGACCTTCTTCTTGCTGTCTGCCAAATATGGTGCAACTTCAAAGCACAGCTTGGGAATGTTGAAATCTTTCCTAGGATGAGTGAGCATAGCTGCCATGATGATGTTCAGGACATCTTCCCGAACCCTGGAGTTCTTGTGCTTCAAGTTGCCAATTACAAGATCTAATATTTGCTGTGGTGCAATGGTTTTCATCAGCTGCTGAAACACATTAAGGTATTCATTCCTGGTGACGGCACGAGTGTCACCAAGCGCCTTTAGGGCAACGAAAACAATATGCTTCAAAAATTTGTCAACGCCCGTCTCTAGGTTCTGTATTAGCAGGTTTAAAACCTGTAAGGTGCCATATTGGACCTTAAAATTACTGTCATCTAGAAGCCGAGGAAGAAAATTGATAAACTCCTCAACATTCCCAGGTGGGACCGATTTAATGTCCACTTCTGAGAGGTTATGTTTAAGCTTTTCCACCCCATTTGTGCGATTCTGGTAATTCTTGGAGTCCAGAAGCTGGTCATGTATCTCCTGGGACATTAATCCAGGTATCATTATTGGCGTATTTATGGATGTGTCAAATTTGAGAATCCAAAAAGTAAAACTCATTCCAGCGAGGACAATAATGTTCCTCCCTTTTACTCTGTGCTTTCATCTTGAGCACTTGATGGTGGAGAAGTGAGGTCCTGTTGGTCAATCTATAAATGTAACACAGAGGATTAAAAAAATCATCGGATGAAATACAAAGGTTGACAAGAACCCCCAAGCAAATCAACACTATGCAAAACACCGCAAAATAACCCCAAACTAGTGATGCACACTAATATCAGTCAACATTTAGCTTGATAGGGTGCTTGGATGCAATCATTGGTTGAATATTATATTTTAAGTACCATGCCAATAGTATGTTTGGCTAGTTGGACTTTAACTAGCCTTGTTGTTCACATCACATAGAATATTATTACTGACATAGAAACTAAAGCTCACAGGAAATGCTGAGGACATTGTAGTGAAGGTAAAGAAGGAAAAAAGTCAGGAAAATGCCTGCTAATTGTCATCCCAATATTCAGGAAATATTACTGTTTTCCTGATATCATGCAGCCTTATTAAGAAGTATTTATTTTTTTGTGTGTAAATTGACATTGAGGAAATCAAATCTGTAATGGTTTCCGACATGAAGGTTTGACAAGCTAAAGGGAACTGATGAAATAGTAACTTTTATATGTTAAATGTCATTGATGCGATGGGTTATGGTAAATGACTTTTCCTCCTCCGTATGTCCTGTTGCGGCATTTCAGGCATGCCACATAGAGAAGATGGCTAATAATAAATAGATGAATGGGTTTTTAATCATGTGCATGAACAAATTTGTGTTTGTTAAAAGTTAGTGGGATGAAGGACTAAAATTCTTTAAACATTTTCATCTAATTTGTGTCACTTTTTTTTATTACTTGCCATCAATGGGAAAATAAATGACAAATCTAATCAATATTAGCAAGCCAAAACAAGTTATTTTATTATATTTATTATTCAATTTTAATATAAATAATTTATTTAAATACTATTTGTAACATGTCATGTTTTATCTTACACTATTTAATTTAATTGTTCCTCTAATATTACTTTAATATTTTAAAAGAAAACCAAAATAAAAAAAATTACATTTTGACATTCTCATCTGTAGCTGTTTGAGCAGTTTTACTATAAAAAATATATTTACAGTTAATAAAACCGATTGAGACCGTAATGCCTACCAAGGTGAAGGCTTAGCAGACTACAAAAAAATATCAGAAAATATATTTCTTTATACTGAATATCAATAGCTTTGAGCGTTGGGCAAAAAAACTTTGATCATTCAAATTTTTTGTGATAAAGGACTAAAACTCTCCAACTACTCTGTTTGCTTCTGCTTTTATGTAATTGCCATTAAAGGGGAAATAAATGACAGGGAATAAACCAAGTTTCCTAACCCTAATAAACAATTTATAATAACATTTAACATTACAATGTATATTTTAAATATATTTTAATTATTATTGACTATAGCAATAATGAATTCATAGTAGTATAAATCTTTTTATTATTTTTCTACACTTTATTTATCCTTTAATAAGATTTTTAGTATGTAACCAAAAAAAGAAAAAAACGACATTTTAATTTTAAAAAAGTGCTTTCGTTACTATTGTGTTTAGAGTTATTTTTAAAGACATACGATTTCTTATTAAATCAAGGAGTTTGGAAAAACTTTGTTTCGTTTGGTCAGTTTAGATGATCAGTTGCATAAACAGTCTGGTGCTTTCCATGTTATGGCCTCATTGTTTCTCAAAATCTGTTGAATAATTTTGAGGGTTTCTGAAATATGGTCATATTTTAAGAGAAATTCCTTGTTTGTTGTTGCTTTTAGCACCAGGGGAACATCCAGTAATATTAGCTTTAACAAATGGAAACAAGGCTTTAACCAAAAACCCAGAATATTACCCCATCAAGGCATGCAGGATCCCAGTAAACAACCACTTGTGGCTCTTTCTCTCGGTAGCAACCGAGCAGAGTGGATGAAACAGTCTTTATTTCCAATTGTACATAATTACACCTAGCTAGTTTAACATTTTGTACTAACAAATGCCTGTAGTGGAGCTCTAACCCGCTTTATACTAAGTAATACAGGTATTATTACATGCTACCGTTAACCAGGGTGATCAGTTAGCACCGAAGCAGAGGAGCTAACATGCTGTCCGCTAATTTTGACCGTTTTAGGTGCGGAGCGTCTGGACGAGCAAAGTTAGAAAGAAAACAGACCTTACATTTCTGCTGGCCCTCCGCCTCAACGTTAACCCAACGCAAAACTATCTATCTATGGCTCCGACGTCCAGCCTCTTCATGTCATGCTGCAGCAGCCACAGTACTGTCAGTGAATGCGGACATTTCCTTCTATAGCTGAAGCTGAAGAGTTGTTTGGAAGCTATGAAGGTATTCAACCTTAAGGGAGCCCACACACACACACACACACACACACACACACACAATTACACATACACACCAACAAGGCAGCAAAATGGCGAATGCATGTCGCAAACTGAGTGCTTCCATGGTGACGCGAGTTGGAGTTCAAGCTCCTCCAGGCGGAAGCATCATCATCATCACCCGGCAGAGCTGCAGAAGGATGAAGATCGAAAGGAGCGCGCTTCAGAAATGGAAATGAAACTTGACAGATAAAAAAAACGACATATTGGAAAAATAAAATGATAAATAGCCTCCGATTAAAGTTAAGCCTAAAATGCCTACGTTTTACAGTCAGTTAATTAACTGATCCAACTGCTAATTGACTAACACGCTTTCTGTCACACTGGTTGACGGTTTCAGTTCATTTTAATTGTTTAGTTTTCATATTCAGGCATTGCAAAGGGTCAAATAAGATACTGCTAAACCACATTCTGGCAGATTAAAAGGTCATCTGGGTGATAAAACACTTTCATGTTATGCAACGACAAAACAAAACATTTTTTGATCAATTGTTATTTAAAATGTAAGTTTATTAATTCAAATAGTTTAAATTTTTTAGGTTATTTTAGGCCTGACATATTTTTACTGAAGCAGTGAGATTTTTGGAACCCTGTTCATTCAGTATAAATTGACTCTTTGTTTGGATGTGCATGTTTGTGATCTTATTACATTCACATTTAAAAATGAGTAAATATTTAAATGTTGGAGGAGAGTAATAAACAGATAAGAACATAAGTTTGTCGTAGTTAAATATGTTGTAAAATGCATTTATATCCATAAAAGATAAACGTGTTGTACTAAACATACTAATCATACAGAAAATAATCAGAAATATTGAAATTTAAAAAATATTTAATATATGCCAAGAATATTTAGAAGTGCCAGAATAAAAATTTTAAATATATTTCTAAGAAGTAATTGAAAAATATGCCTAAAAAAAGATGGACATGTGAGAATTGGATGTTTTGTTTCCATTTAATTTTAAGATATGAGAACTTATATTTGTTTTTAATATATCTATTTCAATAAGTCTTCCGTTTGGGTTGAGATACAGTAATATCAAGACAGAAGTTTACTCATATAAAACTATCAACAATACAGTCTCTGTCCTGAGATGGGGCTGTAATTTACAGTGTTAAAATAAACATGTTTTTCACATTATATTGAAATAAAATCGAAAAGTAACCTATCTTATATTACACATTGTATTTTATGTCAAATTCGTGTCTGTTTACTTGTAGATGCAGTTTACACTCATTAAATATTACTGTAAGTATTTCAGAATAAAATCGAATCATTTTGATTTTGAAGTTCAGTCAGAATAAATTTCGTGTGATTTTATTGTGAAAGGCAGCGGAAGTGGTTGTTCTCGTCCTGGTATCTCGTCATTGTAATAGCTCGTCTTTAGCTTTGAGGCTAGGTTGGTTGCCAGTCGGTTGTTTTCTTGTTAGCCTGCCTGTGGTCTGCTGTCGCCGCCGCTTATTCGGTCGCTATCTGCGCGCACCATAGAATACAGGTTTGTTCTCCTTTTTTATTATATGTATGTATATATATATATATATATATATATATATATATATATATATATATATATCTAAAGCCAGTTATTGCGTGACGTTTTGTATTTGTCAGCCATGTTATTGTATATATATCAATCAATGATGCAGCCAGCACATAAATCCGTGTTTATTTTTAGAGGCTAACCTGCAATGCAATGACGCTGAAGTGCGTTCATATTCAATTTGTGCTTGGATCAAAACCTACCGATTAGAGTGTTTTCAGTGTGGATCGAGAAATGATTTAAAATAAGGCGATCTGCTGATCTGATTTTACTGTCTTGGCTGTTTGCTTTTTTTTTTTTTTACTGCTAATGTGTTGCTAGCGAGGTTTCATTAAGTGGGATCTCCTGTTAAAAACGCAAAGACAGGCCCCAATTATCTACATGACTTTTGCATTCTGAAATCTGTCATGCAGTTTAAATTCTCACGTTTGACAGCTGGTGTTCTGGATTTACCTGTGTCCAATTGTTCGCACTTTCTAGGTAATGCGTTTTGGCTGTCTTAGAACAGTGTTAGCATTGGATGTAGTAGAGGATAACTACTGTGCTACTTCAAAACAAATGCAAATACAGGATTTTTCTTACTCTCCCAAGCTTGAAGTGACTCACAAAGTCCCTAACCGTTCCCACATCCCAAACACTGCGGTGATTTCTGGGTTCGTGTTTCCAGATGGACCAGCAGGACCAGTCCTATATGTTTGCAAGTCTCACACGGCCTCACTCGGAGCAGCTGCTGCAAGGCCTCCAGCTCTTGCGGCAGGATCATGAACTGTGTGACATTGTTCTGCGAGTGGGTGACGCCAAGATCCATGCCCACAAAGTTGTGCTGGCCAGCATCAGCCCTTACTTCAAGGCCATGTTTACAGGTAACCTCTCGGAAAAGGAGACCTCCGAGGTGGAGTTCCAGTGCATTGATGAGGCTGCCTTGCAGGTACGCTTAGATCCGGCAGACAGAAACTGAACAAATGGCTCTCATACTGTTTCACTGACAAATTTTCTTTTCTTCTAGGCCATTGTGGAATATGCATACACGGGAACTGTGTTTATCTCCCAGGAAACAGTGGAGTCCCTGCTGCCGGCTGCCAATTTACTCCAGGTTAAGCTTGTACTTAAGGAGTGCTGCTCCTTCTTAGAGACCCAGCTGGATGCTGGAAACTGTATAGGGATCTCCCGCTTCGCAGAGACATATGGCTGTCATGACCTGTGCCTGGCTGCTACTAAGTTCATCTGTGAAAACTTTGAAGAGGTCTGTCAGACCGAGGAGTTTTTTGAACTGACAAGAGCGGAGTTGGATGAAATCGTTTCTAACGACTGTCTCAAGGTAGACACGGAGGAGACGGTGTTTTACGCCTTGGAATCATGGATCAAATACGACGTAACAGAGAGACAGCAGCATCTCGCTCAGTTGTTACACTGTGTTCGCCTTCCACTTCTCAGCGTTAAATTCCTCACTCGCCTATATGAAGCCAACCACCTTATACGAGATGACCATGCATGCAAACACCTGCTCAATGAGGCCCTTAAATATCACTTTATGCCTGAGCACAGACTTTCTTATCAGACTGTGTTGTCAGCAAGGCCCAGGTGTGCCCCCAAGGTGCTGCTTGCAGTAGGAGGCAAGGCTGGACTGTTCGCCACACTAGAAAGGTAATCAGTACTTAATTGAAAAGATTTTTAACATTAGAGATGCTCTGATCAGGCTGATTTAGATTTTGACAGATTTAGAAAATGAGGTGATTATGAGATTATTCCCATTTAATCATTGGTCACATCTCCCTACCCTTTCTGATTGTTTTTAAACTAGAAAAAGTTTTAAAGTACATGCTCTTTCTTAATGCATTTATGAACATGAATATGATCAAAAATAGGGAGAGTTCATATTTTTGATGTGATTTTTCAGAAATGTGACCTACTAATTTAGTAGGAAAATGAGTTTATTTTGCACTCTCGGTGATTGATTGGTGCATCTTTGTTTAAAATGGCCTTGTAAAGTTTTTAAGTCATTTTCATCCTTTCTTCTTTCAGCATGGAAATGTATTTCCCACAGACAGACTCGTGGATTGGACTGGCCCCTCTTAGCGTGCCCCGGTATGAGTTCGGAGTGGCCGTGCTGGACCACAAAGTGTACGTGGTGGGAGGTATCGCCACGCACATGAGGCAGGGCATTAGCTACCGGAGGCATGAGAGCACGGTGGAGGCCTGGGACCCAGAAAGCAACACGTGGTCCTCGGTGGAGCGAATGGCCGAGTGTCGCAGCACACTTGGGGTCGTGGTCCAGGCTGGAGAGCTGTACGCTCTGGGAGGCTATGACGGCCAGTATTACCTGCAGTCTGTGGAGAAATATGTCCCAAAGCTGAAGGAGTGGCAGCCCGTGGCACCCATGACGAAGTCCCGCAGCTGCTTTGCCACAGCTGTGCTGGATGGCATGATTTATGCTATTGGAGGGTATGGTCCAGCCCATATGAATAGGTAATGCCACTTAATGGTTCTGCTTGTTATAGTTAGAGGTGCAATTCACCCCCAAAAGGAGCTTTGAAACGCTTTTACATGGAGCACATAATTTTTGCACAACTTCCTTTTTTCGTGTAACATTTTGTCACTTTTTTTTTTTTTAAATAATCTTAACTTTTAGCATTTCTGACTTTTTAACTGTTCATTTATTAACATTCTATTTCTATTTTTATTTTTTTAATATCTGAACTATTTAACTATCTATTAAACCTTGAATTTTATTAATACACTTGCTATTTAACTTTACTCTTAATTTTTAGCCCTTTTTTATTTTAAACTTATTTAACTTATTTTTTATTTTAACTTTAACTTATTACTTAGTTTTTTAGTTTTTAATATTTAACTTATTTTATTCATTCTTTTCTGAATACATTTAGAAAAAACAGTTACCTCTAACTTGCAGCTTTTGGACAGTTTTCCTGATTATTTGCACTAGTTAAAAATCTTAATGCAGTTCATCGTTTTACCCTGCAGGATACCAGGCTGTGCGGGGGTGATCCCTTTTAGAATTCCCCAGAAATTAGGATTAAATGCCTGTTTGTGTGTTTTCTACAGCTGAATTGTGACTGAAGTTACTGCATTGCTGGTGGCCTGATCTTTGCTCTCATCTCAGTCTTGCTGGATTATAAATAGAGCTAGCAATTATGCGAAGGATACCAAGTGTTGCTGAGAAAACACTCGCTTGCTTGTTAATAAGTGCAGAGAAGATTTTTTACAGAAGTGTTGGAGATGTGTCATTTAGAGGGTGCCTGCATGTGTGTTGTTGATCACCCTAGAGCTGAATCCCAGTTGCTTGTTTCCTTGACACTGAAAACCCTGCAGGAGAATGTGTTTTGGACAGAGAACCTTTGGGGACATTTTCCTCCGTCCCTCATGGTTTGTATGTCCTCTTAACTGTGCTGCAAAACAGTCCCAGATTGCCATCGTTCTGTTTGTCGGGACGTTCTAACTTTTGTCAGACTTTCAGTTACCTCACCATTTCTTAACTTTACTCTTTTCAGGTAGATATTTAACAATATAAAATGGCTTGCATGAGAAAGCTGCTGAATTAGATCCATAAACATTCAGTAGTCTTCATTTTTCTTTATTTTTTACATTAGCGGAAAATTACATTGACACAGAAGCTGGACAATATGTCGCAAATTTATCGTCATCTCTATCAGTGTGAGCAAAATTCATGTCGCAAAGGACTGTTTGGACTGCAATAATAGTTTACGAATATATTCCAAGTGTTTTGATTTCGCATTTTACATGTTAATGTAATATTTAGCCAGTTGGAGTCTCACGGCAGCAGATGCTCACACTTGACAGAAATAACGTTGCCCAAAATGCTAAAGGTCAAAGAGTTATGGAGGCTGAGATGAGAAAGAGAGAAAGAAGAAAATAGGCTTATATATACAATGTTTTCTAATATTGTGCAGCCCTAATTGACACAAACATTATATTCCCTTAAGGAAAAGTTATGTCTGGCACAATTTATACACAAGCTTTGTTTGTTTATTTTGGCTCCACATTAGCTTTAGCAGAGTACTGCTTCAGCTACTCTTCCAGGGGTCCTTTTACATCACACATATATTGAAAAAATACAATATATCCAAACAAAATACAACCATACCTCTCACAGGTAGAAGAGGAAAGTACAAAGAGCATTAAAGAAATCAGGCATTTATGAAATTTCAGTTATATAATACAGCTTAAGTTTCTTCTTCAAGTTGTAAACAGTTTTCTGTTGTTTTATGTTCATTGCTAAATTATTTCATACATGCATGGTTCTAACATAACTGTACATTGGCTTGTACTGGTACTACATTTTAGCAAACACTTCACCAGTGTCTGGTGAAGTAGTTATGTGCATTTCTACTAAAAGGCAACTTTTTTTAGAACATAGATGGTGTTTGTATTGTAGTTTTACTATTTAAAAAAAATTGCAATTGTTCTTCACCCAGAACCAGGAAAGAAGGTCGTGCATTTGAGGTATTTAGTTCTGAGCACATTTTCGAGCCACTTGTGCAGCTTTGTTTTGCACCAGCTGTAACTTTTCTACGTTCTTAGGTGAAGTGTTCAACCAAACAATTGAACTGTAATCCAAATACGACAGAACTAGACACTGAATTAAATATGGGATTATATGGTTTGGTAAATATTTTGACCATCCTTTGATAACTGCAAGGCTGCAATCCATTTTTAGAGACAACATTGTTTGTTTAATCGTCCCAAGTCAGTTTATTGTCAATAAGAACCCCTTACGGCTTCACCTCCCTTTCCTGTTTATAAAAACATTTTTCTATTATTGAGATTAAGCTGAGGTTTGTGTCTTAGAGAATGGTTAGTACCCATCAACTACAAGGTAAATTAAAGCACTTTACAGAAAAGTAAGGAATTTAAGGGGGCAGTTTTCCTCCATCATTTCATACTTTTGCAGCTTTGGTCGTTTTGTTCACAACTTCTTTTGGGTACAGAAAGGAGCATTATGGGCATTATGTTCTTTAATGACTAGTGGTTTTAAACTCATTTCTGACTTGTTTGCTGCCGAATGTTAGAAGGTGGGGTTTTGTGACTCAAGTAGTTTATATCTGCAGCAGGCGGTTGTTCATAGTTACGTTGGTCATAATTTCCCAGTTTTATAAATGAGCTGGCTCAAATTGGGATCAGAACCACAATCAAAGACAATGGGGTTGATGGAAATTGTCAGAAAGTGGAATTACGATGAAATTAACTGCCGTTTTTTTTTTTTGTCAGTTCAGGCATAAATGTGTTTTAACTTTTATCATATGTGTTATGTAGTTGAATTTCTCGAAGAGGATCAGGTTCAAAGGATTAAAACCTTTACTTTGTTTATCACATCTAAAAACAAAGTTATCACAGATCACAAGCTGTGCTTTAAAGAATATGTGTTTAGTGTTGGATAAACCAGTCTAGATTTGATAAGTAGTGGATAAATGGTGTACAGGTACGGAATAGAGTAAGGTTGGATTAAATGGCAGTGCTTTCATACAAAATCAGGTCACAGATTGGTGAAGGGGTGAGAGTCAAACTTAGGCACTGCATACAAACTACAAAAACAAAATCTAAAATACATGAACATGTGCATGAACTCTGGATGTAAAGTTGTAATCCTCATATCTGTGGTAAGAAATGTTGTAGTACTCTAGTATTCTGAGCTAGAGGTAGCATGTAGGCACTGAATAAAAGGGGGCAAGACTAGAGCCTTGAGGAACTCCTACATGTGATCTTTGTTTCCTTAGATATACAATTGCCAGTAATCCAGATTGTTTTGTGACTAAACTATTAATGCAGAGCAATTAAGAAACTAAACGGTTTGTGACATAAATATTTGTGTATTTGCCTGACAATAAAGCTGAGAAAATAGAGATTATAGAGAAAATTAGATTAAAAATAGACTTTACAGATGTGAAGTTTACCTTTTATAATTTATTCAGCACTGGCTGAAGATACGTTGCAGCACAGAAAAAATAGGTTTTAGCAAAGCTAAATAAGGGAAATGTTCTCTTTCTTAATAGTTTTTTTGTTTATTGTGGTGGCTGCCATAGATGTTATCATTTTGAAATAAATAGCATGTAAAAGTAAAATGTAGAAATGGCAAGCATTTTGAAGGGATTTGGATAAATTGAAACAGACCATGTTTTGGTCCTTACTTATTGCGTTTCATCTGTTTCACAGCGTGGAGAGGTACGACCCCAGCAAGGATGCCTGGGAAATGGTAGCCCCCATGGCAGATAAGAGGATCAACTTTGGTGTGGGTGTCATGCTCGGCTTTGTCTTTGTGGTGGGTGGCCACAACGGAGTGTCCCACCTTTCCAGTATCGAGAGGTACGACCCACATCAGAACCAGTGGACAGCCTGTCGGCCAATGAACGAACCCCGTACTGGTACGTTTCCAACAAAAGGTTCTAATGATAGAACTTAAATTTGCTTTGATGGTTATTTTCAGAGAATGGTGACTTATGCTCGTGTAATAGCTGTATGCACTATTTTTCCTGCAGGTGTAGGTTCTGCCATTGTGGACAACTACCTGTATGTAGTAGGAGGGCACTCCGGCTCGTCTTACCTGAACACTGTCCAGCGCTACGACCCCATCTCAGACAGCTGGTTGGACTCGAGCGGCATGATGTACTGCCGTTGCAATTTTGGTCTGACTGCCCTTTGACCAATGGCCCAGCCAGCTAGGACTCAGCAAAACAATTTCTGACAGAAAACGTTTGCTTTTTGTTATCTGCTCTCCTCTTTTCTCCACATTCATTCTCCAGAAGCAAATGCACTCCTATAAGAACATCCAAGCCCTTGCTTGGGTGGATGGATGTGCACAAATAGCTGACTGGTTGGATGGAGGGGATCCCAGTCTCGCTGCAGAACACAAAGATTGTGCAGCAATGGGAGGAAGATGTCTGGATGGATGATGGCACAGGCACAAGGATGTGAGTGCTGCCAGACCACTATGAGAACTCCGAGCCATGGCCCAGAGGATTGTAGTAAAAACATGATTGTTTCACATTTTTGTTACATTAGCAGACCTTTATGTTCTCTATTTTACAAGTCAATAAGTTTAATGCTTAAAACTTTCAGCCGCATTCAGAACGATGTGTTACATTTTTGTAGAACACTGCAGTTTTCTCGTGTCTTTGTGCAAACGTGTGGTTGTTGACGTGTATGCACGAGCGGGTATGTGCATGTCAGATCGGTCCGTTTTTGGGGTTTTTTGTTACATGTTCGCGTGTAGAACTGATGCTTGAGCTCGGTGACGCAACGAGCTCTGCATCCAAATCAGTGCTTCACAGCAAGAAAACAGAGCAAACTTAGAAACTTTATATTTTCCTCAAAGGGCTGCCTTTCTCTTGTGTAAATAGTATAAATGAAATATATAGATAAATATATCCTCTAGTGCATTGCCTGTAAATGTTTATCTGCACTGGGTCACTAATGTGCGCGCGAATGTGTGTGGTTTGATTCACACAAGAGGGAGGTTTCCCCCTTAGTTTGTCAGCTACTCGTTTCTGCTTCATCTTCTGTCATTTCATAAAACGTCAACAAATTTCAAAGGTCAGATCATGCACTTACTTGTCTCTTCTACGGTTCAAACTGATCTCAGCCAATTTTGTCCACAATATTAACTGGTGCTATATTTAGGATTCAGGATCCAGCTGTTTGTCAAGGTTGCTGCACATGTTCTAGTCAGCATATGTTTAATCTCCAGCTCATTGTTACATCTGATGCCAGCAATCTGTTTTATGGGCATTTAAATGCATGACATCCTAAATAGCCCACGCAATAAAATAAGTTTAGGTAAAAGGGAACGAAAATAATCTATTTTTCTTATACAGGTCCATCTCTAAAAACTGGAATATCAAAAAATAATCTTTCTGTAATTCATTTTCAAAAATAAGTAAAACCTCGTGGATTTATTACACACAGTGATATATTTCAAGTGTTTATTTTTAATAATTTTCATCATTTGGTCTTAGAGCTTATTATAACCCCAAAATCACTTTGATCGTACTTGGCATGCATCCATTTAGTGAACAGCATATGCCCTCAGTACTTGTGTGGAGGTAAGACTTGCTGGAAAATAAATCTAAATCTCCATAAAACCAGGAGCGTAGAGAAGCATGCGCTAAAAGTTTTTGGCTGTGTTCTTTGTGAGTTCTTTTTTACCACACTTTTTTCCCTCCACTCAACTTTCCATTAACACGCTAGCATATATCAGTCTAGGACCTGAAAAGCAATCACCTTTTGTGACTTACTCTTCTTGTGGAGGGTGTCAGTGAGTGTCTGCTGGGCAGCTGTCAAGTCAGCGGTCATTCCCATGATTTTGTAGGCCATAGCATGTCTGCTCTATTAAAAATGCTCTATTATTGTTTTCATGTAATATTCACATTATTAGAAAAACTCCATTTACAGTTTTAATTTGCTGTAAGCCATGATATTTAAACACTTGAACACAACACTTTGTTTGTAATAAATCTATATAACTTTGAATCATTGAAATAAAACACTTTTCAGTGAATTTCAATTTAGCCTAAAGATTTGCCTAATTTTCTATTATAATCATGCTTTCTAACAGCATATAATCCTCATGTAACCAGGTTTTGATAGTTAGCTCAGGTTTGAGTTAATACTTCACAGCCTGATGTCAGGTGCCATTATCTTCTTTTCATTTTCAGCCTCATCTGTAGATTCAGCTTCCCTCTCGTCCCACAATGGAAACGTCCTTTCTGCTGATGCATTAGTGTTGCATTCTTCCATGTTATGTGGCTTTCGAAAATGAAGCACCAAAGGCTGCGCAAGCCAACTCAGGCCAAGTTGCCCCCCATCCTCTTGTCACAAGAGAAATCTGCATCTCTGGGTGTAGGTGCAGCCTCTGCGACACTGGGGCTATCTTTTAATAGGGAGGGTAGGTGTTTGCCGTCTTGCTGAGCCGCTGTTCATCTTCAAGTCTAGTCATTTTGTGTGCACTAGTGTTTGCACAACTTGTAACCAGGCTCTCTGCATTGCACTTACCAAAATATTTGACACATCTTGTCATTTGGTTATACCTTTTTTGTTTTTTTGTTTTTTATTTAAGCTAATGATGATGCAATAAGACTCGTTTTCTCCTTTGGACTAAAAATGTTTTGTGTTTGTCTCTTTAAAAAGCCAAGGCATCTCATATTGCTGTAACAGAACATCTGAGGGGACCTTTGACCTTTTGTTCATGTACATGGGATGTGTTTATTTAGATTACAGTTTATTATGGTCCAAATTAAAAAGGTAAAAGGCAAAGGGTTAGCTTTTGCCACACGGAGGTACACTACACACTTATTTTGCTCTGGTCTTTGAATATTTGTATTGGATGAGAAGTTAAAATGTTTGCTTTGCAGATTGGTCAGATTGTTGCTAGTGACACTTTTAAAAGTTTCCTATTGATTGTTTGCATCTACATAAGTACTTTCCTTTGAATTAAAACGTGTGAACAACCTAGTTTGTAATTCTGCGGTAATGTTTATATTTATTCGTACTTTTCTTGGGCATTGGCCGGTATGCTGAACTTGAGTAAAAACACCACAGTTTCATGGTATTTAAACAGAAAAAATTACAACCAAGACGTATATCCTGCTACTGCTCAAATTCTACCAAATAATTTTTATTAAAATTATAATAATAGTATAAAATGTAAAATGAATGCCCACTAAATTTAAAAGTTGTAATCAAGGGCTTATTGGGCTGAATAATATGACTCGTTGTTGCTCTATTTCTTTGAGTAACACAAGTATAAGATGATATTTTCAGCATAATTTGGCTTCTCCAGGAACAGCTTTTGAGATTGGAGATTATGGCTCTTGGCCCAGGGTGCCACTGTGCAAAAAGATGGCTGAGCACTTACGTGAGCGTGGGAGGGCTAGGTTACGGTAGTTGTACCTTGAACCCTAGTCAGAAATGGATTGGATTATTATTTAGTGAACATGGCTTCTTTAAAACAGTTTGAAATTCATAAAATCTAATTGTACTCGAGGAAGCAAAAAAGAGCATGTTCAATGCTTTTTTGTTTGTTTGTTTTAGAATGAATTGGAAGTGGAAACTGATTCTTTCAGTCACAGTTTGTAAAAAATTGAGGTTCTTGATTTTCTCTGAAAAAATGTTTTAAAAAGCAGAAAACAACTCTTCAGGCTGTGCAGAAGGCTGGCTTGTCCAGAACATCATTCTTGCATGAACTGCCACTGCTCATAGCTAGCCAACGGTACATTTTAAACGGCATTATCTGAACATAAGTGATAGATTGGCGCTCCTGTGACTATCTGAGATTTTCACAGTGGGAAATGTTCCCAAAACAGCTGAGTTTGTCTTCTATGTATGTAAAGCTCTATTTCAGCCAGTTAACCAGCAGTGTGCAGCTCTCTCTGGCATTTCATTAGGATTTTAAAACTTAGGAATTGAATGAACATAAATTTTAACCTTGTTGAAATCATAACTCTTTAAAAGGTTGGTACACCTGCAACCAGCCCATGCCTCTTTGTTCTGTCACCCAGTTTCTTCGTTGTCTAATGATAATTGTGGTTTTTTTTTTTTGTTAACGTTTCCTTTTGCGGTCTTTCGGGCATACCATATGGAGCAGATGGTTGCCTACATGTGCCAGGGCAGTTTTGCTCTACAAAAAGGATATCTGAAGACCGTATCCTAATTGCGTGAATAACTTTATTAAATCCAGATTCAATCCGGCATCAACATAGGCAGCCCACACTGATGTTACAGTAACCTGTGTTTGTATAACCTTCGTGTTATTGTTTTTTTTTTTTCTTTGGTACAGTTGAAATCCACTTGCCATGATTCAGTGAACATCAATTTACACACACTGATGTTTGTTTCTTCCTGTGGTTAATGCTGACTGCTATTATAATGCATTGTGGAAGAAAAACCGATGAAAATCTCCAAATGTGAATCTGCAAAAAGAGGGAAGCATGCATGTGTTGTTGTGAAGGCCTAACCAGCGTCGTGTTTTTTGCCATCACTCTCACCAAAGTGCTTGTACAAAGAAAGCAGATGGAAGACTTTTTAACAAACTAAAGTCTGCATTCAGCTGCCAGTCTGTACGTTTGTGTCTGAGAGGAAAGAAACTCCTGTGAAACTGATGTCAATGTTAGCCAAAACGACCACTCTGCTTCTTCTTTTTTTTTTTACATTTCCCACCGTGTGTCTGGAGTCTCAACTTTAAAAAAAAATCTCCTGTGGATCAATGCTGGAAGTCAAAGATAATGTTACGTATAACGAAAGCTGTAGCTTTTCACGGTTTATCATGCTTTGTTTGAAGACATTTTACATCAATTTTAGTCAGTTTGTGTGGTGCAGTTGTCCCCAGTTTAAAATAAATGCCTGCCTTAAAAAAAAAAGTCATGTCTGTTTTTATTTCCAATGCATGGAAAAAACAAAATCAGCAACAGATAATTTCAAAAAATATTTTATTTTTTATTAAGACAATATCTGCAGGAAAGAACTGAATACCTTCCACAAGTGCATCCAAGCTTTTTATACAGAGGCACTATGTGACAACAGTAATTACTGGAGAACCAGAAAATCCAAAATATCTAACATGGATACAGCAAAACTCTCTGAGCTGTGAGCCTTTTGGCACGATGTTGCTGTGTGCTTCATGCCATGAAGGCTCATAATGAATCAAATGAACCTGCTAGAATGAGAAATAATTCATACCACCTAAAACTGAGAGACATTGTTTCAATATTCACACTTAAAATTTAAAAAAAAATCAACCTCACCAACTTAAAAAAAAAGAAGCTAATCAGAAGTTAGTTGGATGTTTCTTTTCATTGTGCCACAGTGTAATTAAAGCACCAGTTTAGTTGTTACATAAAGGCTAGAAATCTTAAACAATACTACACTTCTGCTGGAGAAACTCCCAACACCGACATCGGGGTCTAATATACAAAAATCTGTAGCCTGCAAACCACTTTTCTTTTTTTTAAAAGGTATATGCTGAGATCGAGATTTTACTGGCAGGTTTATAAAATTTATAAACAACAAGCAAACATTACCAGTTTTATGCACCCCTGTTTAAATGTCAGGTTTTAGTTGCATAAAAGTGGGACTATGAAATGTAGTTTAAAAACATTTTGCACCTTCAATGATACGCGTTACCTGCAGGCTTCAATAAAAAAGCAAACATCTGTTGGACAGGAAAAAAAACAAACAAGTGTGAACCTTAAACTGACATTTTCTGGAACCACAATTTGATTGATTTCAGCATTCAACCTTCTTATGTTTTACACCTTTCATCAGTTTTACACCTTTCATCAGTAATGGTGAATCAGATAAAACCAAAATAAAGAAACCGACCTAGATGGATTTTCTTGTCATTGCCAACTGGACGTTTCTCCAAAAGTAAGAAAAATAAGGTGAGAAAGAGGCCGACAGCCACACTGAAGAAGTTGTAGAGGTTTCTAGTTAGTACTGGCTGTGTTATACATGTGACAATCTCTGGTATTCTCCATGTGTCT
This sequence comes from Girardinichthys multiradiatus, assembly GCF_021462225.1. NCBI lineage: Eukaryota > Metazoa > Chordata > Actinopteri > Cyprinodontiformes > Goodeidae > Girardinichthys > Girardinichthys multiradiatus. Next base: position 15,647,919 of record NC_061811.1, on the reverse strand, counting down.
GAATTTAGGAATAGGGTTGCAGGACAGAAGTCTTTCCTTCCGAAGAAAACGTCCCGGTGTGGCTAAACTTTTTGCCTGAAAATATCAAATGCCAAATGTTCGGCACAAAAACAACAATGCTCATCACCAATGGAACACCGTGCCGAGATAACTGTATGGTTACTTTGCTTTAGATGGAAATAGGGGGTTTGTCAAGCTGAATGATGTAAAAACTGTTAAAAAATACCGGTCAGCTTTGACTGAAAACATGCAGATGTCTGCTAAAAAGCTAATGATGAGGAAGGATTTTATCACTCAGCATCACAATGGTTTCCTTAAGTATCTGTGGATAAGAGATGTCCTCACAACCTGAAAGACTGGGACAATGTTTGTGGGCAAATATTCCTAAGCCAGAATGAGGGATGATGGTAGATTCCGAACAAGTGAGGTTAAATGCTGAAAATTAAACTAAAGCTCCATTTTACTGATTTTTGCAACATTTTATCTTCTCTTCTAACAGATTTGTTTGTTTTTTCAGTTGAACTGTACAGGACGGTAAAACATTACATTTATTTATGACAGATTCATTAGAATATGAAAAAACGGGCATTTTAAAAGGGGTGTGCACACTTTTAAGATCCACTGACTGACTCAGATCCACCCAGAACTATTATAGTCCATTGTACTCTTGGATTCCAAGCATGCCTACATAAAATACATAATTGTGCACAGCATATGTTTGGCATAAGCAATCAGCTGAAACAGAACAATAATTCAGTCTTCTACCAAAGGAAGCATATTCAGGCCATGAATTAATTACAAACAAAAGAAAAAAAGTCCATAACAGATATGCAATTCCAAAAATAGAAATAATGCAAGAAAAAAAAACCCAAAAAAACCACAGGATGCTGTTTGGGTTCTCCACTGTGTCCAACTGCTACTACAAGACGTCACTTATCTGATGCACGGATGTAGACCAAGGAGGACAGCAGCAGGAGCTCCGGGGGCTTATGCAGCAGGATCAGATTATCGCTCCTCAGACCGTCATAGTGCATCCAGCAGCCGTCTATCTGGAAAGCTGCAGAGTAATGATGCTCCTTCTTGTTGAAAAGTGTGGCGCCCTCTAGTAGGTATCTAAGGGCAAAATTACATGTCAGATCCTCCTGTCCTAACACTTTCTGAAAGGCCTGTGGATTAACTAGTACCATGCATTTTTATGAAATGTTTTATGTATGCATTTGTGTGCAACTGTCTCTAAGCTTCGAGAGATGTATTGTAGCAACTGAATTTGCACTGCCCTATTAATATTTTCATTGATTTGCATATATGTTTTACCATGATAATGTTCAACAAAATTCAAACAATGAACAGTAAGGGTACATGGTCTAAAAAGTATAGCATGCAAATGTATTCACCCCCTTTTATGTGATACCCCTAAATAAAATCAAACAAGACCATTTGCCCTAAGAAGTCACGTAATAAGCAAATAGAGTCCAGCTGTGTGTAATATTATCTCAGCATAAATACAGCTGTTCTGTGAATATCAAGGAAAACAGTGAGGATAAAGCTGTGGAGATCATCTGAAAATGGTACAGTTATGGCCCAAATTCAAACCAAACAACACATGCGCATCCACTAAAACTCAAAAGCCAGGCAAGGGGAGCTTTACTCAAAGAAGCAGCGAAGATGCCCTTAGTGACTTTTGGAGGAGCTGCAGAGATCCACAGCTCAGGTGGGACAATCTGAGGACAGGACAACTAGTAGTTGTGCACTCCACTACTCTGGTCTTAATGAACAAGTAGAAAGAACAAGAAAGCCTCTTCATAAAGACAGCAAGATTAAGTCTAATTTACAGTTTGCTGAAAGCCATGTAGAGGCCACAGCAAGCAAAGAAGGTGCTCCAGTTAGGCATACGCAAGCATGAACCTTTTGGACCTATTGCCCTGAAAACACCATCTCCACTGTGAAACATGATTGCGGCAGCATCATGCTGTGGGGTTGTTTTGCCTCAGTAGGGCAGGGAAGCAGATGGATGAAGCTAAATAAAGGGCAATGGTCACAGAAAACCTATAAAGGATGCAACAACATCAAACATACAGCCGGAATTACAAAGGAATGGTTCAAACCAAATGTGGTGGAATGACCTAGTCAAAGGCCAAACCGAAATCCTACCGAGAACATATGCTTGAAAATCAATATTCACAGAAACACTCCATCCAATCTGACTGAGATTGAGTCAAAATACCAGTGTCTAGATGTGGAAATCTGGCAGAGACATGCCCAAAAACACACGCAACTGAAATTGCAGCCAACAGTTGTTTTTACAATTTATTGACTCAGGGGGGCTAAATAAGGATGTATGCCACGCACTTTTCTGATTGTCATTTGTGAAACATGCATTATTTATATTCCAGTTCACAACTCTACACAAATTATGTTGGTCTATCACATATTCATAAATGCACAATTGTTCGCTGCTTCATACCTGTGCCGGCAAATAGCCAGGTGGTAAGGGACATAGGACAGATCCTCTGACCTCCACTGCTGCATGTTGAGAATAACAAAAGGTGGAGGGCCGTGGCAGAAAACCCTCTGACAAAAGTCCCTTAAGCCATCACATCTGTTAAGAAGATGTTCAACTTGTTAGTAGGATTAAATATTACAGAACCGAATCTTAAAACAGAAAAGATTTCTTACCATAGTATCTTACCCTCGCTCTAAGCAGAGTAGGAGTTTGGGGCAGAAGAATTCATCCACTGCGGACCGGATCGGGTCTTTGTGAGGAAGCTCATGAGGAGGGCTGGAGGAAATGTGAAAAGATGAGATGGGAATAATAATAAAGCAATGATGTTTTCCAATCTTTTATTGGACCAAGGCCTCCTGTAAGCATGTCACCTGATGTTGAATGTGGTTTTCTTGACTTTTTGAAAGCGACCTGGGCAGTCACGGTTGGTGCACAGGCTCTCCTGAGTGGTAGACATAAGGTCCTCCAGGTTCTCTGTGAAGTTCTCGTGTTCGTTCCCGAACAGGTCGATCTCCAGGGCAGCCTGATGGATCTCTGAGCGGTACTGTCTCTTAGACATCCTGTTCCAGATCCACAGCATCTTAACTGTGGTGTAGTCACAGGAGTCCATCAAGTGGAGGAAATGATCCACGAACTGCTTCCCCAGGAAGACGGCCAGCTCCCTGTGGAAGCCCTGGTTGTCTCGCAGGATCACATACAGGATCATGAGGAAGCCATCGATGGTGCATGTGTTCTTCAGTTGGACCTCCACGTACAGAGGGATGCAGGATATGGCTTTGCGCCCTGCCTTTATGGTGAAGACGCCTCCCCAAGGCAGCACGGGCCGCCAAAAGGAGCGGTCCTCCTCGTCATTGTTGTTAATGGAGGCACGAATTTCCTCAAAAAGCGTCTTAGACCTGAATAAACATAATTCATACGAGTTTAGATTCAGTTTCACATGGAGATTTGCTCTGCGGTTAATTGGTTTTGGACTCCATAACCTCGGCTAGTTTAGTACTGACGTAAACAGAGTAGTACGTGCAGTCTTAGAAGTCCACAACATCTAGCCTCCAGGGAAGAGTAAGGCAGTTAGAAACCTGCAGATTTAAGTGTTGCGCCTCCTTATTTAACTCACCTTTCGGTGTGGAAGTTGTTCTCGGTGTTTGAAAATCGCGAGAGCTCTTCGATGTCTTTCAAAACACCACTGAATCTACTCTCCATAGCTCTCCGTCTTTCGTCATGTCTCCCGTCACACTTGAAGCTCGATAAAATAAAAGGAGTCTAATATTTTCTCGCAGTTTCTGGTGATTTTTGAGAGGTGTCGTCTCTTAATGAACCCCCAAAGCAAAGCGCCGTGCACGTCATTTGACCTACATAAACACTGCGAGGCTTTTCTGACGATATTTATGATAGTGTGTAAACACACTGCTACCCTCTGGCGAGCCTCTGCGGAGTTACATCTAAAACTAGTCCAGCCTTCTTTTAAAAAGTAGAGGACTCCTATTGGTCGAGAGATATGTCTAGTTTTTTTTTTTCTATTGAGGTAGTTGATTGGCTTGTATGAATTACGTCAGTCACGCCTTCAACAGCTTGGAGATGCAGAGCACGCAGAGTAGACGTACGCCATCATCACCGCCATATTGTGTGTCCCGTTTTTGTTGAATATATTCTTTTAAAAGAAAAAAACAGCCAGGTAACTGATGAAATATATACTGTTCTCGTTGTTCTTAATATATAAATAAATGTCAAAATGTTTTATAATAATGATCAATGTTATTATGATTCGTAGTATCAATGGAATTTATTTATATTATTAAAATAAATATATAACACTATTAATTCTGTTTTTAAGGAATTCACCATGCTTGTTAGGAACAGAGGTTAACTGATAGCATTGAAAGTTGTATCTAATAATCGATGGTCTCATTTCAGGAGTTAATATTGTGTTAATTTGTTCTTATATCATTCGTAGAAAAGAAACGAGGAATTATTTTTTTCTTTACTTTCTTTTCACCCTTTTTGCAGATGAAGGACGAAAAGACGAGAAAAAAGTTGAAATCATGGGAAAAATCTAAATCACGAGAAAAGAGTTAAAATTATGAGGAATAAAGATGAAATCACTGAAGCAACGAGGTGCGAGAGCTAAGCCTCTTGTATGAGCTGGAAACTTTGCACTTTATTGCACACAACAAGCGATGTATGTCAAACTTGTTTGAGAAGAACACAGCAGTTTCAGCATTTCTTCAAGATATTACTTTCACTTTTTTCTTAACATTTCGAGGTTTTATGTATAGACTTTTAGAAGCAGTATTTATTTTTCTGTCAACATGTACAACATCACTAATACTATTTATAGAATGGTTATTTTGTCGTTGTTTTTATAATATACAATGCTTATTGCTGTTTATTTAATTATTAGACCAGTAACTACAGCAGATATATTGGTCATTTTTAAACCGTGTTTTCAAACGATTCACTTGACACTCCCAATATGGCTGACACGGTGATGAACTGTTTCTATGGCGCAACGAAGCTAGTGCGGCATCTATCCATGTCGCTAAAAAAAAACCAAAAAAAAAACCAAAGCATCCTCGAATGCTATTGGTCAGAAGACACAGCTAATTTATGTAGCTGCTTTATTGGCCCGTATTCCCCTAAAGTAACGCCCCTCTTCATGTCGTCAGTGAACTACGCTTTGTGATGGTCCCTATTCCAGAAAGTTCTACGCTGAATTTTCAGCGGTAGCGCTGTGTTTGCGAACAAATGCGGCGTAATGACGAACAGGCTCCTGGTGAAGCAGAGTAAATTGGATAACTTGTCTCACCACGCTGTTCTTCTGGTTAGAGAGCGAGCCTGCACAAGTCACCATCACTTCGGACACAGACTGACAGAAAATGCCAGCTCAACTCATAAGCGGGAAAGAAGTTTCAGCGTAAGTGTTGTATTTAAAGTAGCATGTTTAGAAACTTTGCGTAAACTAAACGTCTTTGGCTAACTAAGCTGCTAACTTGTTGAGTTACACTAACTGTTTGTACCATATGCGGTACATTGTCCGCGGTTTTGTCTTCTGCTTTTCCCATATTGTATGAGACTTGTCCTGCTTCAGACTATAGTACATTGGTTTTTCTTTATTTGTTGAATTGAATGTTTTTTTTGAAATGATACAGGCACTAAGGATGGGGGAGTTTTTACATTGGATTGAGCTCATGAGCTTAAGTTTTCCTTTAATCTGATTAATTTAGGCCTTGAATGGGCGCAGATTTTGCAGCATTATGTAAGATGTGTGGTGTGATTTTGATCTTTGTCACTGGTCCACTGACCACAAATAGACCGATTGACAAAATATCATGCACAAGTCACATTTGGACATTTTTACAGTATGTGCAAACAGAGATGTTGTCCAAGGGTTAAACTTTACAAATTACTTACACATGGAAAGGCGCACATCTTTTCTCCGGCAGCAGCATGGAAGACATTTAGCTGCATGTGCCTGTCACAAGACATGAAACCCTGCAGCCTGTTAACTGCCCCTCACATCACTTATTAATCACTTAATTTTGTAACATAACAGCTAGTCTGTTTTTGTTGCTCGAGTGGAGTTGATAGAAGCTGTTGGACAGTCTGGCCTCATATTGCATGCAGAATCTTTGCAGTATGTTGTGACTGTTTTCAGTTACTTTCGGCTGTCAATATAATTGCAAATATTACGATATATAAAAAAAAGAATGACATATGCAAGCTGATTTAATCAAAGTCATTCAAAAAAGCTACAGATGACTGCTTTAATCTCTTTGTTTCTGCGTATTTAAATTAAACAATCAATATTTTTGGCTCTTTGAATTGATTGTAATGACCTTAAGCTAAAGTCCTGTTAGCCCAGTGTTCTCAGATTTTTATTTGTTTTTTATTGACTTTTCAAACCTTCCCGTTGTAATTTACCCGCTCATTCAACACCACAAAGGGCTGGCATGTGTCCCAGTATTTAGACTATGAAACAAATAAAGATAAAGAGAAAATAACTAAAGATAAAACCGTCCTTCTGAAGTGTCCCCGTGTTGTGCAACTAGGATTGACAACGACAGAGTAGAAATTTATTACTACTTCACAAACAAGAAAATGTATCTGTCTGGTTGGAAAAATTGTAACAGTTCTGAGGAATAAAATGGGTTTAGAGATGAAACGCCCTTTTTTTGTCTTGCTTTCTTAGGCAAGTGAGGGAGCGACTGAAGAAAGATGTGGAGCAAATGAAACTCAAGGACCCCAACTTTAGGCCAGGCCTGGTAGTTTTACAGGTAAATTAAAATTATTTTTGGAAGACAGACGTTTTGGCTTTTTATGGCCTTGTTATTAACATACAGATTTGTGTTGATGGACACATTGGTAAGAACACAGTGCCCATATGCTAGAGAGTATGAGGTGATGCTTTTATGTTCTGGCAGGTTGGAGATCGTGAAGATTCAAATCTGTACATCAGCATGAAGCTGAAGGCAGCAGCAGAGGTAATTTCACATTTTTTATTGTTTTTGATCTAAGGGGTTTGCATTGTGTATCTGTTACAAACCTACAAAATGTGAAATGTCTAAAATACTTTAATATGTGTTATGTATTTGCAGATTGGAATAAATGCAACGCATATGAGACTTCCAGGGACTGCCACTGAAGAAGAGGTAAGATTTGATTAGTTTTTTTTAAGTTTGCAGCCTGAAATAAAACAAATTCAGCACATTTTAAAAGTTTTCACACTAGAGCTGCTACTAATACCTTTTTTAAATAATTATTCTAAATGTTTACTATTTTTTCAGAAAAAAATATTTTTTTGCATCCCACAAAATACTTTTAAATAAGTATATTTTATGCATAGAGTGCCACCTCCAACATGAGAAAAACAAATAAATTTGTAATTTGTGTATTTATTTTATTCTTTAATCTATAAAAATGGCTATATACATATTTGTCAAAAATGATATTTAACTGTAAATAAACAAAAATAGGCAACAGCTATGTCAGAGCGCTTTATTTTGAAAGGACAAAATCTGTTTCCATTACAGTTTTTTAGTTGAAGTGTAATAATAGGGATTGTAACTTTAAAACGTTTAGAGAAAAAGTAAAAGTACTTGGGGCTTACGCACTTAAACAAACTGATCTGTCAAATATGCAGGAGAACGCAGCACATATTTGTTTTTTTCCTGCATCCAGAGCTGCTCATGCATGATGCTTGTGCTGCTGCAGTTCATAATGAAACATGCAGAGCATCCAAACCTCCACATTGTAGTCTGTTTTGAAGCACTCCCAAACTTGAGGCCACTTCGGTCGCTGAAAACTATGAAACAAATGTATTAACCCTGATCATTAGGAAGTAATCGCCTTATCCGCCATGTTTGTATTTTAAATCATACTGGAGACAGAACTAGTCAGTGACTGGAGCCGAACTCCACTGACATGATAGCAAACACTCGCTGCTGGAGCCTGCAGGGAGGGGACTGTCTGCACACAAAGCAATTTGGAGGAACATTATTATTATTATTTTTTTTTTTTTGTTTAGACTTTTTAGAAAATGAGGAAACAGAAATCGTAAAAAGTTTTTTACTAAAATGTTCATGTTGAAGGATTATCATAGTGAGCAAAATCAGTTACATCAACGAATCGCATCATCTTTAATTCTGTCCCATTTTTTGATATTTTCAACAAAATACAACTACAAACTTAAGTGTATTTATGTAATAGATCAACAAAAAGTGGTCAATGAATTAAAAACATTTTAATACAATTGTTTTTTAAAATTTTTAAAATTTGAATTTAAAAAGAATAAACTGTTTGTAAAATACCTTTTTAGTGTTATCTCTTCATAAAAACTGGTTGCCTTCAGAAGTTGTCTGATTAGTAAATATAGTCCCCCTATGTGTAATATTCTCTAACTAACCCCTAGTTTGTTAGAGAATATTGGAAAACAAATGACATCATGAAGACCCAAGAAACACCAGACAGGCTATGGATAAAGTTGTGGAGAAGTTAGATTATAAATAAGTTAGGAGACAATATCCCAAGCTTTGAACATCTCAAAGGACAGTGTGCGCATCATCATCTGAAAATGGAACGAGTTTAGCACAAATGCAGGTTCACATAAACTAACAGACTGAATAAGAACATATTGGATGTGTGGTGGAAAACTAACAGTAACCTGAACACACCATCCCCATGGTAAAACTGTGGGAATGCTTGTCTTTAGTAAGGACAGGGGAAACTGCTGAGTTGATGGGAAGATGAATGGAGCTCAATACACGGTAATCCTGAAACCAATCCCGTTAGACCCTGCAAAAGACTTAAGAATGAGTTAGAGATTCACCTCCTAGCAGGACAAAGACCCCAAACACACAGCGAAAGCTAAAATGTAATGTTTTATATCAAAACATATTTATGTTATAAATGCACAGTCATAATCCAGACCTAAACCTAATTGAGAATGTGTGGAAAGATTTAAAAATTGTTATTCACAAATATCTTTTATCCAGTCAGAGTTATTTTGCAAGGTGTACCAGGAAAAAAATTCAGTCTGCAGATGGTTGAAATTGGTAGAGACATACCCCTAAAGATTTGCACAATGCAGGTATCTCCACAATGCATTGAATCAGAGATACAGGTTGCAAATACATTACATACTTTTCAGATTTGTATTTTTAAACAAAATGAGAAAGAATTGATAATTTTTTTACTTCTTTACAATTATCTGCAAATTGGTATCGTCTGTCACGTAATATGAATCTGTAGAGTCTATAGATTAATTTTTAAGTTATGCAGTATGAGGTTCATAAGAGCAACAAGGACGATATGCTTCTTGATACTGAAAGGATTCACATGACTTTCTGCCGGCAGGTTCTTCACAGCATCATAGAAGTGAATGAGAACTCATCAGTCCATGGTCTCATAGTCCAGCTGCCTTTAGATTCGATTCACAAGATCAACACAGAGAAGGTCACAAATGCCGTGGCGCCAGAGAAAGACGTAGATGGGTAAAAACTTACATAAGCTTTATTACACAAGCGTTAAATGGAGCTATTTTCATGCTCCACTGGATTGAAGTAAATCATAAGTATCATTACATTTTGTTTTTGATTAAGGGAGATAAATGTAGTGTGATCTGTACTTTCTGGTTCATTCCCAGACTGACCAGCATAAACGCAGGGAAGCTGTCTCGTGGAGATCTGGGTGACTGCTTCATCCCTTGCACGCCAAATGGCTGCATGGAGCTGATCAGACAGACAGGTTAATGCTGTAAAATCATGGAGACCGCATCCAAACAGGTGGATGTGGTCTAAGTGTTTCGATGAATTCTTCTCTGTAGGTATTTCTGTGGCCGGGAAAAGAGCTGTGGTGATTGGTCGCAGTAAGATTGTCGGTGCACCCATGCATGATCTGCTGCTGTGGAATCATGCTACCGTCACCACCTGCCACTCTAAGACTGCAGATCTTGCCGCAGAGGTACATTTCAAAATTAGCATCTTTTATTGTTATTATCTTTCTCAATTTCACGTCCCACATCAAGCATGAGTATCTCATTAACTTTCCAAGTCTTCGTTGTTTAATTTGAACCTTAAGGTTATAGTCATTCTTTCATTTTTACATTATATCTCCATGCCTAAAAAGATCTAAATGCTTTTCTTCTACATGTTTATTGCACATGCACACATCCATACTTTCTATGTTTGCAGACTCATTTGAAAGTCAGTTTTAATTTACAAAAATCTGAACTTAATTTTGTTGCTTCTTGCAACTTCGCAGGAACAACTGTTTCATGCGACAGTTCCTGCCCTCTTCTTCTGAAACAGCTCTCTGCTGGCCTCATGTGGCTGTTTTATTTTTAATTTTTTTACTTGTTACACATCCGTTTCTATTCCTGTCCAGGTGGGGAAAGCAGACATCCTGGTTGTGGGTATTGGCAAAGCTGAGATGGTAAAAGGAGAGTGGATCAGGAAGGGAGCTGTGGTCATCGACTGTGGTATCAATCACATTCCAGGTAATTTTTTTTTAAGGTTCAGAATCGTCTGAATTTAGGTGACGACTCCAGTTGAGGACAACAGTTGTTTGTTTTTCAGACGAGACAAAACCTAGTGGAAAGCGGGTGGTGGGTGATGTACACTTTGCCTCGGCCAAGGAGCAGGCAGGCTTTATCACCCCTGTGCCAGGAGGAGTGGGACCAATGACCGTGGCCATGCTGATGGGGGTAAAATCTTGCCCTTTATTCAGTTCAAGTGAATATCCCCACAGGCTGTTTAATGCATATTTCTTAAGATTAAAAAGGTGAATGTGTCTCTGTCTGTTGATGTGGTTAGAATACAGTGTTGAGTGCAAAGCGCTTCCTTGAGGGCCATCAGCCTGGGAAGTGGGACATTTCTTACACCAAACTCAACCTTCAGAAGCCTGTTCCAAGGTTTGTGTTTCATTTACTGCAACTTTTTCCATGAGCTTTTCTGCAAAAGTATTCACACATCTTGAATATTTAATATATGTTTAACTGGAATTGTATGTTTTTAGACCAACTCCTAGTTGTAAAGTGGAAGGGAAATCTATTTAATCTTTTTAAATAAATGAAGTGTTGTGAGTTTTTGTATTTAGCCCCCTTCACTATGATAACCCAGAATGAAATTCAGAGCAAAAAGTATGTATACAGATGTTGGAGAACATTAATTAACGAACAGCTTCATGCATCAACAACAAACATGTGGGAGAGGGGCTCTGCTCCGATGAGATCAAAACGTAACTTTTTAGCCTACGTGCAAAGGTAGAGAAACTAGCCACTTACATTACCCTGAACACATCATCCAGACTGTGAAACATGGCATTGGTAGCGTCATGCTGTGGGTGTGGTTTTCTTTAGCGGGGACATGGAAGACAAAAGGAGCTAAATATAGGGAAAGCTTGGAAGAGACGTCAGAAGAAGATATGACTGATTAGTTTAGATCAAATCTTACTATTGTGTTAAAATGGCACAAAATCTGAAACAAACATTACTTCAGAATCTGCTGACTTGAAAGTTATCTTGAGCTATTTTGCAAAGAAGAATGGGCAAAACCTTCACTGTCTTGGGAGCAATATAAAGATTTGCAACTTCACATGGATTTAATATTTGATTTAATCAGAGTTAAAGGTGGGTCTAGAAAGTATTGACCCTGAACTATTGCTTTCTCCTCTTATCAGGTGAAAAGATTTGTATGTTTTTGTACCTTCAACAGTGACATAGTGATTTCTCGCTCCTGCGTCCCTAAACCAATTGATCGTCTGGCCAGAGAGGTGGGCCTGCTTTCTGATGAAGTGGAGTTTTATGGAAAAACTAAGGCCAAAGTCCAGCTGAGTATTATCAAACGACTCCAGTCCCAGACGGATGGCAAATATGTGGTGGTCACAGGGTATGTGTTTGCTATGAACTGAAAAAGCAAACAAATTCACCAAACCTTTAAACTTTTTCTCTAAAGTAAAGTAGCACTTGTCTATCAAAACAGTTTTCTTTCACTTTAATATGCAACATTTATCTGACATGTTGTGCATTTATTACTACAGTATTACTCCCACTCCATTGGGTGAAGGTAAGAGCACCACAACAATCGGCCTGGTCCAGGCCATGGGAGCGCACATGAAGCTCAACGTGTTTGCCTGCGTCCGCCAGCCTTCTCAGGGACCCACCTTTGGCATTAAAGGTGAGCATTGGAAAAACATAAGGCACCCCAATACTTAATAGTGTTGCAGTTGAGGAAGTGTAAAATAAACTGTTGGTTTTTTTTTTTGCCACCGTTGTTGGCATCACTAACAGTTCCCTGAAAATAAAAATAGCTTCAGTATTCTTTTTAAATCTTGACTTATTTATATCTATACATTTTTTTTTATACATTGATCAAACATTCTGATTAATAATCAATTACTTGTTTTCTCCCCGGAATATAATTATCATTTGGCCCAGAAGCCCTTTTCTATGAGCCACTCTTCAAAATTGGAAACACAAGAGAACATAAGAGTGACATGTTTAAGTCTATAAGTTTCTAAACCATCATTGGACGCCGTCTACATGTGAACTTGGTGTCTTGGACACTGCCATCACAAATGTGAATATGTGGAGTTCCTTAAACGCCTGTATGACTTTAGTTAGAACTGCCTTCTTCGCTCAGATGAGACACAGATCAGGCTTTTCAGCTACAGAAAGTCTCAAGTCATGAAACGGAAGATGAAAATGCGGCAAAACACATCTTGTCTGCTGTTAAGTAGGTTGGAGAATCTGTGATGCTGTGGGCTTCTTGCTATTCTTGGCAGCATGAGAACTCTGAGCTAACAGGACATTTTAAATTGGAATTTGGTCGCTTGACCCTAAAAGAGAATTGATAACCTCTGGATCAATGCAGTTGGATAAAGATCTTAAACATTTGGCCAAACCAAGACAGAAATTATAAACCTTTTTATTTGGCCATCTCAGCCAGGCAACCTGTGAGGCGAGCAGAAAGAAGAGGGCATAGCAGAAGAAGTGTAGCTTCACCAGGGGGTGTTGCAGTTTCAGTAAAGGGTTGCACCTCTCAACAAGCTCCTGTCTTGGCATTACCATTGTGGACAGAGCATGTAGGACAGCAAGTATCTGTAATAGTTTTTCTTGTCAACAGGTGGCGCTGCAGGAGGTGGATATTCTCAAGTCATTCCAATGGAAGAGGTACTTGGTACCTTTTTAAAATGTTACTGATTTGGGAGGGAAAATCGGTGTTTCATTAATGATGTTTTAATTTATCGGCAGTTTAACCTCCATCTTACTGGAGACATCCATGCCATTACGGCTGCCAACAACTTGGTGGCTGCTGCTGTCGACGCCCGCATATTTCACGAGGCAACACAGTCTGATAAGGTGGGCTCTCACTTCTGTAAACGAGACGTCAAATTACAACAAGTCATTAATTACAAGATTTTCCCTTCTCCCCCTTTATGCACACTCAGGCTCTGTACAATCGCTTGGTCCCACTTGGCGGAGGACAGAGGAAGTTCTCCCCAATCCAGATTAACAGGTTGAAAGTAAGAGATTGTATTACAAACTCCTTAGATTTCACTGAAGTCTATCTTTTACATTCTGATACTTAAGTTGTCCTTTTTGCATAGAAATTGGGTATAGAGAAGATTGATCCTTTAACTCTCACTGATGAAGAGATCACTCGTTTTGCACGCTTGGATATTGACCCAAGCTCTGTAACCTGGCAAAGAGGTTTGAAAAGTCTCCATCACTCTTATGTTAGACTCTACAAGAACTCAGTGAGCTTACTGTATCAAGCTTCATGTTTAAATGTCCACTGGATATTTATTTCATTACAGTGTTGGACACGAATGATCGATTCCTGAGGAAGATCACCGTCGGTCAGTCGCCAACTGAAAAGGGATACACAAGAGAGGTGTTTTTTTTTTTTTTTTTTTTAGTAAAGACATGTTTTGATAACAGCATTCAATGCAAAACTGGAAAAGGCCCTGTTCTATCCAAAGAAGGATCAACTCCTGTTCTCAATCCCAATTTGTGGTGCAGGCTCAGTTTGACATCACAGTTGCGAGTGAGATCATGGCCGTGCTCGCCCTCACCAGCAGCCTGGAGGACATGCGACAGCGCTTGGCCAAGATGGTGGTGGCCACCAGCCGCAGCGGAGATCCCATCACGACGGAGGATCTGGTCAGTGCTTCTTCACTATTGTGTGGCCCCTCTACATAGGAACTGTGGAAAGAGAGCTTTTTTTTTTTTAAATAAAGAGCTGTTTTGTTCTGCAGGGCGTCAGTGGAGCATTGACTGTGCTAATGAAAGATGCCATCAAGCCAAACTTGATGCAGACTTTGGAGGTGAGCAGAAATATTTTTCTCATCGGTTTTATCCGTTTTAATGTTAATGTTTGATTGCAGCTTAATCCTAATGATGCTTATCTGAATTTTACCTACAAATATGTTCTCCGAATCTACAGGGAACGCCTGTTTTTGTCCATGCTGGCCCCTTTGCCAACATTGCCCATGGAAACTCATCCGTCCTGGCTGATAAAATCGCTCTAAAGCTGGTTGGACCTGAGGGCTTTGTGGGTAAGATTAACTCATCTTGGGTGACATGGTGATGCAGTTGGTAGCGTTGTTGCCTCACAGCAAGGAAAGTCTTGGGTTAGAATTTCAGCCTGAGGTCTTTCTCTATGGAGTTTGCATGTTCTCCCCCTTGCATGTGTCATTTTCTTGCGCTGGAGATGGGCATCAAATCCCCCTGGCATCCATATGTCCATTCTTCTGACTTTTCATCCTAATTGTTTGTCTCACAACCTCCATCAAACAGTGACAGAGGCCGGCTTTGGTGCTGATATCGGCATGGAGAAGTTCTTTAATATCAAGTGTCGCTACTCGGGCCTGAGGCCCCACGTGGTAGTCCTGGTGGCCACGATCCGAGCCCTGAAGATGCACGGAGGAGGACCAACAGTAAGTTTCTTCTTTTGTACTTTAGAGTTATGTCCTTCATTGTATACAGATTCTGTACAATATTTCACCTAACAAATATACAAAAATTTAATTCAGGTTACCGCTGGGATGCCACTGCCAAAGGAGTACGTGGAGGAGGTAAGGCAGAGAAGCAGCAAAAAGGAAAACATTGAAGACTTGGTCCACTGTGATCCGTTTGCAATGTGTGCTCAGTAATATGTGGCTCTTGTTTAAGCTTTTTCATTGACATGTTGTCTTGTATCTGTGCAGAACCTGGAGCTTCTGAAGAATGGCTGCAGCAACATGAGGAAACAGATAGAAAACGCTAAACACTTTGGAGTGCCAGTTGTGGTTGGTGTTAATGGTTTCAAGTGAGTGTCCAGAAATGCAGTTTTATTAAGAATGCAAGCAAACATTTTACATGTTTGGATTTAATTCCATGTGCATCTATTTTTCTTGCAGGACGGACACTGAGGCTGAGCTCGATCTGGTCTGCAGCATGGCCAAAGCTGCTGGAGCCTTCGATGCCGTGCACTGCTCCCACTGGGCTGAAGGTGGCGCTGGTGCTGTGGCTCTCGGTCAGGCTGTCCAGAGGGCCAGTGAAGCCCCCAGCAACTTTAAGCTTCTCTATGATTTGAATGTATGACTCTGACCCACATTTATACTGTAGTATTATTCTTGTTCTTTCCTTTTTGTTTTTAATGTTTGTTTTTTTTAGCTCCCTATTAGTGAAAAGATTCGAATAATTGCTCAGAAGATCTATGGAGCTGATGATATTGAGCTTCTCCCTGAGGCCCAACACAAGGTGGAGCGCTACACCAAGCAGGTCAGCATTCCTCAGGATGGAGGTTTTCTTGTTCCATTATGTTCCATTATGAGAAGATCGTGTTTTGTCTTTTGCTTCAGGGTTTTGGAAACCTTCCCATCTGCATGGCTAAAACGCATTTGTCCCTCTCTCACGAAGCCGAGAAGAAGGGCGTGCCGACAGGTTTCATCCTGCCGATTAGAGACATTCGAGCCAGCGTGGGCGCTGGCTTTCTCTTCCCCTTGGTCGGCACGGTGAGCTCACAGTGACGTTTCTTTCCTTTTTGTTTTTGGATAAAACGCTGTACATTGCACCAAACCAAAACAGATGTCTGAGGATTGACGATTTTCTTCACAGCTTCTGCTTGTAACAAAATTTTGATACTACTGATTTTTTTTACTTAAAATTATGAGGTAAACATATATTTCAGGAGAAAACATTGTCATTATTTAAAAACAGTTCTTATGGTTCAAAAATGATTAGTTAGTGTTAAACCAAGCCTCAGTGCAGCAGTGATGCGTTGGTGTATGATACCTGGTGTTAGCTTGTCCCAGCTGGCTATATCCTTGTCATGATGTGTGGGTGTGAATAATTAGATTAATAGGAATTTGTCCTTTTCACATATGGACACAGTGAGATAAACACGTATCACAACAATGCACACTTGAGGTTTCATTGTCCTAATATTGGGAGATTATGAAGCTCTCATCACAAGAAAGGGATCAAGACATATTTGCTCTTGACATGATGAGGTAATAGAGGTAATATCTGAAATGTCTTTATCTAGAGATGATGAAGCTAATTCTTACAAACAAGCTCAGGTCCATGTTTCTTGAGATAATGACATGATGAAGTCGGTGGCACGTCAGAACAGGCTTCAGATCTCATCCCGACATTATGGGAAAAAATCTTTAACTTTAATCACAGGAAAAAAAGCTTGAGATTTAGTTCCCCCCCCCCCAATATAACGAGAAGATGGAGCTGATATCATAGAGACAAATAATTAAGATTTCATTGACTTGAAATAATTTGTGTTCGCAACAATCAGCTCTAATGGTATCTCAAAAAAATGATATAATAAATTAACTATTAACTAAGGAGAAGCTTAAAGGTCACATCTCTGCTTAATGAAGTACTAAAACTGATCACAGGAGATCCTGTTACCTCAAGACCATGACACATGAGCTGATGTTATTTTGAGATGATGCATTAATGAAGCCATTATTATGTAAAAATAAGAGATTTTATCACAACTTGCGTCCCAAACTAAAGCTTTCATTACAAGAAAACGATTCTCACCGACAGTAAAATTAGGAATTAAAAAACAAGCTTGAGATGTTATTTCCTCAAGATAATGAGACTACAAACCTGTAACTGCAGCAAACATGTTTATGGTATTATGACAAAAAATATTGAAATTGTTATCACTTTAAAACAATAATAGGATGAACAAATCATACATACATACATTTATAAAAATTTTGGTCCCGTAGATGGCTGCAGTCATAGCTTATGTTGTTTTGACAGTTTAAATAACATTGGAAGCTATTTCAAAGTGATCATTATTTTTTCTTTATGGATATGGATGTATTTTCTCTTTTACTCCCTGCCTTCAGATGCCTACAATCCCCGGTCTGCCCACCCGGCCTTGTTTCTACGATATTGACCTAGACCCTGAGACCGAACAGGTCAACGGGCTTTTTTGAAGAAAACACCCCCTCTGTGAACGACCAAGGTAAAGGGAGAGCATGCATTCCCCTCAAGGAGGAAAAATGAGATCCTGCTGGTTAAATGTCCCTCTTTCTGTGTCCTTCTGCACACTCAGAGTGTAGAAACACCCGTCACCCCCACTGAGCCATAACAAACACTGGACGAGTTATAACTGGAGACACCTCGAGCTGCTTTGGCAGAGTTATGCACGAATACGTGGCTTTACCCAGAAAGTTGCTTCCATGAATGGATGATTCAAGGAATATAATTACAGAGCAGTTGTATGTGCTGTTCTTGGTCTGTGATGGACCTTTTTGCTAGAACAAAGTTTCCTATTGACAGCATTTTCTGCAAGTTCTGACTGATCAAACACATTTCATATCTCAGAACTTCTAAATCAACAAGCACAACCGTTCAAGCCTTAATTAGCTATCCGTTTATATTTGTGAACACTACACTGAAGGCCTGTTCTCCAGTTTATTTCCTTTAAATAAACTAATTACCTTTTTAATGTACTTACCTCCAGGTATTAAGTCCTAAATGTAAATGTAATACCGCCCTAAAAAATCTTTCTTTTCTTTTTTTTTTTTTTGTAGATTTGTGTTAATCTGAACAAATTGCTTTTCTAATTTCTTGTTTTGGCTCCCTGTATATTAATTAGGTTTTTCTAATCTCAGTTACTGTGAAATTCAAGTATTATTATGTTTTACATCAGTTTCTTTCCAAATCTGCTAAAAAAAGGATAAAATAAAGTGGCTTTAACTGGAATATGCATCTGCGTTTTTTCTTTAACCAGAACTTATTTTGTCCTGAGCTGAGAGCGTTTAGTTGGTTGTAAACCTTTTGTTCAAACTGATGAAGTTTTAATTTGTCAATGTGATTTTTAGACATGCATTCAGGAAGCCACTTTTCTTTCATATTGTTGATTTTAAAAAAATTACTATGACACCCTTTGGATCTTCGTAGCCTGACTATTTCTGTATTAAGCTGTGGCTGCATGGTTGTACCAGAACTTTTGTTAACAGTAACAAACAGAACTTCACACATGAATCAAAATCACAGAACAGATTTATTGATATTTTCATTTATTTAAGACTCTCCAGCTTTTCTTTCAGCTCTTTCCTCCTTTTTTGTGTCCTTTTCCTTTTTCAGAACTTCCCTTGTCTTTTCCTTTATTCTTGTCCTTTCCTTTCCCCTTGTCCTTCTTCTTCCCTTTGCCCTTTAATCAGCGGGGACAAACAAATGGATGTACAGCATAAGTTGGCAAAAGACCTTTTACAACACAATCCATCACTAAACCCAATCAACATATTGTACAGTGAAGGAAAATAAAAAGACAACTTACTCCACCAGATCCGTCAGACTCGGATCCTGAATTGTCGGACCCTGATTCATGCTTCTTCTTCTTCTTGTCCTGAGAAAAGAAAACAACGTCATAACTGCAGTCTGTCATTCAACTTGATGATGATGTAAAAAGTAAATGAGACTCACCTCAGCTAGATCAGAAAAAAGGAAAAAAAATATTTTAAATAAGACAAACAAGTGATAATAAAATAAATTGATCAGTAAAACAGATTATGCTGTAATTAAACTGTTTAAAAGAGTTTTCTGATGTTTATGAGGCTCAGATAGTCATAATATACTGTATATACTGTGCAGCAGGATATGTGGTTACACAAATGTCTCTGAACAGCTCCTTTTGCAAACATTTTCAACATTTATGGTCCTAAAATGTCT
Organism: Girardinichthys multiradiatus; assembly: GCF_021462225.1. Classification (NCBI taxonomy): domain Eukaryota; kingdom Metazoa; phylum Chordata; class Actinopteri; order Cyprinodontiformes; family Goodeidae; genus Girardinichthys; species Girardinichthys multiradiatus. The sequence continues at coordinate 15,628,732 of NC_061811.1, read as the reverse complement.
CAATAAAACAGCAATATTTAAAGCAACAGTCATATTCACACTAAAACAGTGATATGTTGTTTTCTATTAGTTTTTTTTTTAAAACAGAAAACCAAACAAATTCCACTGAAATCACACTTACAGTCACTCATGTTGTCTTCTTGATGAAAGCTGTAAGGAATGGTTTTCCAAACAAAACGGAAAAATGAACAAACTCAGAAATTTAAGCTTTCCTTATGACCATTTCTGATGATCGACCGAAACATACCTGACTCCGAAGTGAGAGAACTTGTGCTTAAAGTCAGTGTCACCTCTATGTTTATAAAGCAGTGTTTGAGAAGAAGAATGTGGGAATGTTTCTGTCGCTCGGCCCACTTGGCAAATTTGACAGTTACAAAACTTGAAAGCCTTGCATGACATGGAGCAGTTCAAAACTTAAAATTTATTATCTTTAGAGATGCTAAAGGGTTTGGCAGGTAACCAAGAAATAAAAAAATATGAAGCTGTACTCTACTTGCAACATCTTTAACATTGTTTTTAACCGATTATGAGAAAGAAAAGACGTTCCGGGTTCTCAACACTGAATTCACATTACATTAAGTCACAGAATCAAACATCTGACTGTGAAGATGTAGTAGTTCTCACGAAGCTGCTAATTTGATGATTCAAGTATTTAGTATTTAATTTTTTTTGTGTTAACTGTTTCCTAAAAAAAGTACCCCTTTGTGTTTCTGCAACCATAAACTGCCACCCAATACAAAAAAGAGAACGATACGTTTCTTTTTGAGATTTTATTAGCCTACTTCACGTTGTCAGACAGGTTCTTTTTATGGATTTCTTGATTCTACATGTTAGATGGTAATCTTGCTTGAGTATGAATAGTGAAACAAAAAATTATGATTATTCTTAGATAACATCAACTTGGTCTTCTGCAAGCTTAAACCGTTGCCCAATAAAAATACGAATAAGTTGATAATTCAAGGAACGACAGCAAACAGGCTGAAAATATTTAACTAGCAACAAAACGTAAAACCAGATTTTAGAGAGTATTATTAAAACATAACGCAAAACAACAATTCATGTCTCTTACTAAACTAACAGAAAAATGTTTTTACAAACATTACCACTCACCACCCGCTTAAACTGCAACAGTAACACAGCTCGAGTTACAGTTTACATTAAGTACAGAACACCCACCATACACCTGTTCCTGTCTTCAGGTATTTATATAAACGGAGATCTGAAAGATAACAAGCAGGTGATCCAGCTAGACAGAAAAACATAAGGGGGATTTATTCCTGATACACTCAAACTACTACAACTAGCCTTTATTTGCAGAGCTGCACAGGAGTTTGAAATAATGCTTGAATTATTTCAAACATTTTGTAACTGTGTCACAGTTACACAGACATTGTGATTTTGCAAACTCAAATTTACTGATGAGCGTTCCTTACCCATGCGTGTCTGTTTCTCTGGCTCTGGCTGTAAGTTTAGGCTCGTTGCCCTGCTGGAAGGTCAACCTCCATTTTGGCCTCAAGTCTTTTGCTGCTTGTCTTTGTCTTAATGAGGAATGGAATCCCCACAGCATGATGCTACCACTACCATGTTTGAAATCTGGAATGATGTGTTTACAGTGCAGTATTTGTTTTACACCCATCCTTATCTGATCAGAGCACCTTATTTTGTGTGTTCAGTATGTTCCCTATGGCTTATGGCAAACTGCAAACATGACATCTTACAGATTTCTCTAAAAAAATGCTTTATTTCCTTGCCATCCCTCCAAATAGGCCAGGTTTTGAAGTGCACATAAACTGCTTCTCTGATTAACACTCTTTTTGCTTTGCACTAATATTTGGTCTGTTATATACAGTCATGATAAATAGAATGAAGTTTGTAGTTGCAACAGGACAGCATCTAAAAAGGTGTATGAATATTTTTCAAGGCACCTGAAACCAAGAACAAAAACCTTTATAGTTCCCTGCCTTGAAACTGTGTGCAAGCTGAAAACTTCCCACATATTTCCCACATATGTTGGATCATGATTTGTTTTCATTGTTTCAAAACAGTGTCAGTATCAGCATATCTGCAGCCTGTTGTTGCTAGTTCCTCTCCCTTGGTTAATAAACTTTGGTCACACCTACTTCACAGAATTACCTTTTCTTGTTTTTTTCCATTGATATAACAGAATAAAAAAATGACTACTTTTAGTTAGAAAAGGTTTTTATCATGTAATCTTTGGTTTACTGTCTTTTTCTAAGTCATCTGAGCACTGATTATGAAAGTAATGAGACAAGCTTCTTGATTTGTGGATTTTTTAATGAGAGATGCAGTATAATCATACATTAATCACTAAGACAAAATATTGACTTTTATTTATCATTTTATTTAGGATTGCCTCAGTGGTCTCTTTCAGTTCTTGCCATGCTTATGTCCATGACCACCTCCTCTTCCTCCTTGTCCATGACCACCTCCTCTTCCTCCTTGTCCATGACCACCTCCTCTTCCGCCTTGTCCATGTCCTTCTTCGCCGTGACCTTTGCCTTTTTCTTTGCCCTTACCTTTGTCTTTGTTCTTTAAATGCCACAATGCATACATTTTACAAAGAGAACACAAATCAAAATTTGTGTATCTTAAATCCCAAAAAGTTGATGATTTACCTTTACATCTGTTGAAAAGAAATAAAACTACTGCATGAAAATACAGCAAAGATCAGAAAAATATAAAGATGACTTACACCCTCAGGTGCGGGTCCCACACTATCCTCTCCATGCACCTGTGACAAAAATTAAAATAAATAAATACAAATATTTCAACTTTGTGGGCAATGAGCGACGAAAGAAAAACAAACTAACTCACCTCTTCTGGATTATTTGCTATAGTAAAAAAAATAAAAATGAGACAAATGATAAATTTGCTTCTGGTATGATAGCTATGTAAACATATAAAAACAATGCACATTATCCTAAAACACACAAAACAGTTCTATAATGTATTTAGATTAGTAGAAGACAACATAGCATATTGGTACAAATATTTGATCTCTTGTGTCATGTGCATAAAAACAAACTAAAACAATGAAGAAACAGCCTGAGCATGAAGTAATTTCCCTTCAATGTAGCAGATTTTATATATATATATATATATATATAGATTTTCTATTATTTCAAAACATATTTCATAATCAAAGAGACTTACGATCGCTCATTTTGTCTTACTGACGAAAGAAGAACAAATGTAATTCCTATGTCAAAAAAAGACAAAAATGATAAGAACCTTAGCAAAAAAGAAAAGACAATTGCCAAAATGTAAACCTGTTGCAATCATGTCTAATAATCTGCTACATACCTGAGCTCGAGATGAAATGATAAGTGTCTTAAGCCAATGCTCAATCTGTATTTATGAGGTGGTTTTTGAGAAGATGAATGTGGGGTGTGTCTGTGCAGGTCTGCCCTCTTGTTTTCAAATATGGCTGAGAGATAGTTGCAGAGCTGGTACGATTTAAGTGCGACTGGAAAAAAACAGATGCTCAGTCTATTGCCAGGGTTAATGACAGCTTTCCTAAAACGCCCAAAGTCAGGGCAGGTCTTTGCATATCCTTTGTTTTCACTGTTGTTCAACCTAAATAACTGCAATTATTGTAAAAAGAGCCACGCCTGCAAAAGGATGACAGTTTGTGTCATAAAGCACTCCATTATCATATGATACATATACTTTCATTATTAATTCCACTTGTAAGTTCATTTACCCTAGAATTCATCATGTTCTTCAAACTCGGCTTTGGATTGTTTAAACAGTCCAAAGATTTGGTGTGATGGGTCAAAAAATGGGGTTACAGGTAAATTGCCAGGAGTGGCAGATATTGCATGCTCTTTTCAGCGCTCTTGGAGCTGAAAAAGTGCGTGTTAGCAAGACGGACTACAAACCTGACTTAGTTACACCAGTCTGGGTTGGATGAATGGGCCAAAGTTCAAGCAAATGGTTGTGAGAAGAGTGTGGGAGGACACTAAAAAGGATTGACCCAAGTCATTTAGTTCAAAAGGCAATTTTACTACATACTAGGGAAATATATGAAAACTTCGGAATTTTAAAAAGTACCAAAAAACAAACCCTTTTCTTATTTTGGCACCTAAAACAGGAAAGGTTTAGTCAGATTTAGTGTTACAGAGCACTGATGAACCGCAAGTACAAGTTCGGCTGGCTGCCTCTCACTACCATCTCATGCTCTCATTTTTGGCTGTTTACAATAATTGCAGATCTCAGCACAGGATACATCTTCCCCTTTCTCCTGGTACTCATTCAAAACCAGGTCTGACAGATGTCACTCAGGTAAACATAGTGATGTGCCTGGAGACAAACAGTTCTGTCGACTGTTGGGTGGAGGTGTTTTCTTTCTCTTGGACACGCCCTCTGTGGCCTTAAATAATCTTGTCTTTCTAAGCAATAAAAGATCTCAAAACCTCCTGATTCATTGAGTCTCTTATTAATTTAGCTCAAAGGTTGCAAAACTCTTTTAGGGTTATGATGTCAAAGTACGACCCCTGGCAAAAATGATGGAATCACCAGTCTCACAGGATGTACTTTGAGTTGTTATTTTGTCGAAACAAAGCAGATCACTGACATGACACAGAACTACAGTCATTCTATGTGGCAACCTGCTGGTTTTAAGAAACACTAAAAGAAATCAAGAAAAAACATTCGGGTTGTCAGTAAATAGTCATTTTTTTGCTCAAGCAGAGGCAAAAAATTATGCAATCATGAAAAAAAGAAAAAACAAAAGAACACTTCAACGCACCACTAGTACTTTGTTGTACTACCTCTGGGTTTTATAACAGCAAGATGCATTATCATCTTAAAAAACGATTTCATCATCCCCAAACATCCTTTCAATTGATGAGATAAGAAAAGGGTTCAAAATGTTAATATAAACTTGTGCATTTGTTGAAGATGTAATGAAAGCCATCTCCCCAGTGCCTCTACCTGACATGCAGCCCCATATCACCGGTCTCAACAGTTCGGTCACAAACAATGACTCCAGTTTCCTCCCATTTGTTCCTCATTTGTTTCCTTGTGCATTTTCTGTTTTCAAGACATATTGCTTTAAGTTTTGTCTTGATGTTTTGATGTCTTCCTTGGTCTACCAATATACTTGCCTTTAACAGCCTTCCAATGTTGTTTGTACTTGGTCCAGATTTTGGACACAGCTGACTGGGAACAACCAACATCTTTTGCAACATTGTGTGATTTTTATCTTAATTAAGAAGTTTGATAATCCTCTCCTTTGTTCAACTGACATTTCAGGTTTTGGTGCCATGATTCATGCCAGTCCAACAGCTCTGCAAGGTGTGATCACTCCTTTTAAACTGCAGACTAAAGACATGAATGGAAATTTCCAGGTTGATATCATAATTTTTCCTCAGATTTGAGTGATTCCACAATTATTTTCCTCTGTTTGAGCTAAAAAAAAGGGACTGTTACTGACAACCCGAATGTTTTTTTCTTGATTTCTTTTAGTGTTAAAGCCAGAAAGTTGCCACTCAGAATGACTGTAGTTTTGTGTCATGTCTGTGATCTGCTTTTTTTCACCAAAATTAAACTACTGAAAGTACATCCTTTGAGGCTGGTGATTCCATAATGTTTGCCAGGGGTTGTAGTTAAAGAGAAATAAAAAACAACACAATTTACAAGTCCTTCTCAAAATATTAGCATATTGTGATAAAGTTCATTATTTTCCATAATGTCATGATGAAAATTTAACATTCATATATTTTAGATTCATTGCACGCTAACTGAAATATTTCAAGTCTTTTATTGTCTTAATACAGATGATTTTGGCATACAGTTCATGAAAACCCAAAATTCCTATCTCACAAAATTAGCATATTTCATCCGACCAATAAAAGAAAAGTGTTTTTAATACAAAAAACGTCAACCTTCAAATAATCATGTACAGTTATGCACTCAATACTTGGTCGGGAATCCTTTTGCAGAAATGACTGCTTCAATGCGGCGTGGCATGGAGGCAATCAGCCTGTGGCACTGCTGAGGTCTTATGGAGGCCCAGGATGCTTCGATAGCGGCCTTTAGCTCATCCAGAGTGTTGGGTCTTGAGTCTCTCAACGTTCTCTTCACAATATCCCACAGATTCTCTATGGGGTTCAGGTCAGGAGAGTTGGCAGGCCAACTGAGCACAGTGATACCATGGTCAGTAAACCATTTACCAGTGGTTTTGGCACTGTGAGCAGGTGCCAGGTCGTGCTGAAAAATGAAATCTTCATCTCCATAAAGCTTTTCAGCAGATGGAAGCATGAAGTGCTCCAAAATCTCCTGATAGCTAGCTGCATTGACCCTGCCCTTGATAAAACACAGTGGACCAACACCAGCAGCTGACACGGCACCCCGGACCATCACTGACTGTGGGTACTTGACACTGGACTTCTGGCATTTTGGCATTTCCTTCTCCCCAGTCTTCCTCCAGACTCTGGCACCTTGATTTCTGAATGACATGCAGAATTTGATTTCATCCGAAAAAAGTACTTTGGACCACTGAGCAACAGTCCAGTGCTGCTTCTCTGTAGCCCAGGTCAGGCGCTTCTGCCGCTGTTTCTGGTTCAAAAGTAGCTTGACCTGGGGAATGCGGCACCTGTAGCCCATTTCCTGCACACGCCTGTGCACGGTGGCTCTGGATGTTTCTACTCCAGACTCAGTCCACTGCTTCCGCAGGTCCCCCAAGGTCTGGAATCGGCCCTTCTCCACAATCTTCCTCAGGGTCCGGTCACCTCTTCTCGTTGTGCAGCGTTTTCTGCCACACTTTTTCCTTCCCACAGACTTCCCACTGAGGTGCCTTGATACAGCACTCTGGGAACAGACTATTCGTTCTGAAATTTCTTTCTGTGTCTTACCCTCTTGCTTGAGGGTGTCAATAGTGGCCTTCTGGACAGCAGTCAGGTCGGCAGTCTTACCCATGATTGGGGTTTTGAGTGATGAACCAGGCTGGGAGTTTTAAAGGTCTCAGGAATCTTTTGCAGGTGTTTAGAGTTAACTTGTTGATTCAGATGATTAGGTTCATAGCTCGTTTAGAGACCCTTTTAATGATATGCTAATTTTGTGAGATAGGAATTTTGGGTTTTCATGAGCTGTATGCCAAAATCATCCGTATTAAGACAATAAAAGACCTGAAATATTTCAGTTAGTGTGCAATGAATCTAAAATATATGAATGTTAAATTTTCATCATTACATTATGGAAAATAATGAACTTTATCACAATATGCTAATATTTTGAGAAGGACCTGTATTATGCTGAAATATTAATCTAAGGATTTGTTGCTTCTAAGATGATTTCCTTTATCATGTCATTGTCAAGCAGCAACAGTCAAAGCCTGGGGAGTTTTCACAATGCAGCACATTGAGGAGCAAAGATTGTGTTTCCCATTATAGTTTCTATAGAACCAGCTCTGATTTGGGAGCTAGACAAACCTCCCTTCATGAACAGTCCTTGTAAGGCTTGTGGTACCTGAAGGACCATGTGACTGAATCATCTGTAAGGTGTTCGGCTGTTGGCCCAAGCTGCAAGAGGAACACAATACCCTCTCTTCTCTTTCCTCTGTCAGCATTTTGTTTAGCATTATTGCATCTCATCAACATTTTACTTCTCTAAAAAATAGAAACTGATTTTTGTTTGTCCTAAGCTACAGATGCTTTATCTTATTGTTCAGTATCTTGCAAAAGTTTACACATCCCTCGAACCTTTCGCACATTTTGTCATGTTATAACCACAAACTTCAATGCAATTATTTTGGAATAGACCACAACTGGAACACGCTGGATCATTTAACTTATTTTTTTAACAAAAAGGAAAAAATCAGAGAAGTATGTTGTGAAGTTGCTATTCACACGCCCTCTGATGCTACCATGTAGAACCACATTTTGCTGCAGCTCACAGCAGTGATGTTCACTAATGTCGTCGTCATCTTCCGCTTATCCGGCACCGGGTCGCGGGGGCAGCGGATTCAGCAGAGACACCCAGACGTCCCTCTCCCCGGACACCTCTTCCAGCTCCTCCGGGGGTAGCCCAAGGCGTTCCCAGGCCAGCCGAGAGACATAGTCCCTCCAGCGTGTCCTGGGCCGTCCCCTGGGCCTCCTCCCGGTGGGACGTGCCTGGAACACCTCCCGAGGAAGGTGTCCAGGAGGCATCCGGTATAGATGCCCGAGCCACCTCAACTGGCTCCTCTCGATGTGGAGGAGCAGCGGCTCTACTCTGAGCCCCTCCCGGATGGCTGAGCTCCTCAACCTATCTCTAAGGGAGTGCCCAGCCACGGAGGAAGCTCATTTCAGCTGCTTGTATCTGGGATCTCGTTCTTTCGGTCATGACCCAAAGTTCATGGCCATAGGTGAGGGTAGGAATGTAGACCAACTGGTAAATCGAGAGCTTCGCTTTTCGGCTCAGCTCTCTCTTCACCACAACGGACTGGCACAGTGCCCCCATTACTGTGGCAGCTGCACTGATCCGTCTGTCGATCTCCCGCTCCATTCTTCCCTCACTCGTGAACAAGACCCCGAGATACTTAAACTCCTCCACTTGAGGCAGGAACTCCCCTCCAACCCGAAGAGGACAAGCCACCCTTTTCCAGTCGAGTACCATGGCCTCGAACTTGGAGGAGCTGATCTGCATCCCAGCCGCTTCACACTCGGCTGCGAACCGCCACAGCGCATGCTGTAGGTCTTGGCTAGAGGGGGCCAGGAGGACCACGTCATCTGCAAAAAGAAGAGACAAAACCTTCTGGTCCCCAAACCAGACCCCCTCCGGCCCTTGGCTGCGTCTAGAAATCCTGTCCATAAAAGTTATGAACAGGACCGGTGACAAAGGGCAGCCCTGCCGGAGTTCAACATGCACCGGGAACAGGTCCAACTTAGTGCCGGCAATGCGGACCAAACTCCTGCTCTGCTTGTACAGGGACCGGATGGCCCCTAATAAAGGGCCCCCGATTCCATACTCCTGGAGCACCCCCCACAGGACATCATGAGGGACATAGTCGAATGCCTTCTCCAGGTCCGCAAAACACATGTGAACCGGTTGGGCAAACTCCCATGAACCCTCGAGTACCCTGTAGAGGGTATAGAGCTGGTCCAGTGTTCCACGGCTGGGACGAAAACCACACTGCTCCTCCTGAAGCCGAAGTTCGACTATCGCCTGCACTCTCCTCTCCAATACCCTGGCGTAGGCCTTACCAGGGAGGCTGAGGAGTGTGATCCCCTGTAGTTGGAACACACCCTCCGATCCCCCTTCTTATGAAGTGGGACCACCACCCCAGTCTGCCAGTCCAGAGGCACTGTCCCCGACCGCCACGCAATGTTGAAGAGGCATGTCAACCATGACAGCCCTACAACATCCAGAGATTTGAGGTACTCAGGGCGGATCTCATCCACCCCCGAAACCTTGCCATTGCGGAGCTTTTTAACCACCTCGGTGACTTCAGCCTGGGTGATGAAAGAGTGAACCGGATTATTTTTAGTGGTGTCAGATTGAGGGGGGCTGAATACAAATTCACCCAATTGAAAACGATGTATTATTTTTTTTATTTATCTTCACCATTGTGCACCATTGTGTACCACATGAAATATCAGTAAAATTCATTAAAATATTTAGGTTTTTAATGTGAAAAATATCCCATTTGTGGCTTGCCTGTTGTTCTAAAAATAAGAAAACTGGAAGAAATGTCTGTTTCCTCTTTAAGAACAGTTTTGTTGGTGTTTGGTGAATAGGGATTGCTTCTAAAAGCCTTTTCATAGTTCACTTCAGAACAGCAAATTCTTAATAATAATTTTTAATACGTTTTAAGCAGGTCTCTCTACATTGCCCATAGGTGTGTGAATGAGTGTGTGAATGGTTGTTTGTCCTGTGTGTGTTTGTGTTGCCCTGCGATGATCTGGAAACCTGTCCAGGGTGTACCCCGCCTCCCGCCCATAGACTGCTGGTACCAGGTTCCCACTATGAAAGAAGCGGTCGAAGATGACTGACTGACGTTTTAAGCATAGTTTTCCCTGGTTGTTTGGTAAAAAGTAATTTGGCGCCATCTTGTGGTCATTATGCAGCATTGTAGGTAGTCATTAGGTTATGATGTTGGCGTCATGGCGGTGAAAACAGATTTGAGGAGGGCAGATATTTTACGTCTCATCTATGTACTCCAATACTTTGAACAAAATACAAAAAATTCCAACAGCAAAGCCATGCAAATGTGTGCACTTTAACCAACCTTTGAAAACAAAACAAAGAGCTATGAAAAGATACAAAATGATTGGAAGTTAAGCAATATTTTATGTCAATGATTGTTATGGAAGAAACCAAAAGGAAGGCTGGTGCCTATCTCAGCGCTCAATGGGTGAGAGGCAGGGTACACCCTGGACTCACTGCCTGTCCATCACAAGGTAACAAAGAAACACACACAAACACAGATTTTCCTAAAGGAAATGTAGGTACCAAGGACTGTCTTGCTGCAAGGCAGCAGCACTAATGCTAGGCTCCTCTGTACAGAAACTCTCAAATCATGTTTGGCCTTCATGTGATTCTGGGCCACTTTTATAGTTTCCTTGGTGGTATGTTTTAGACCACTGGCCTACTGAAAGACTCATCCATCTTCAGTGTCTGGCTGAGGAAGGAAGGTTCTTGTCCAGGATTTTATGGGAAATGGACCCATCCGTTTGTGCTTTTGCTGCAGTCCTTTATGCTTCAAGAAAAAGGACCAGAGAAAGATATAGACCGAAAAAGAAAAGCCAAATAACCACAGAGTAACAGGTCTGACAAATCAAATTTAATGAACCACATGAAAAGAAATGACAACAAGAGTCACAATATGTGAAATGAGACATGAAAATGAAATGACATAAATACACATTGTGGCAACTGCAGTGGAAAATGTTTTCAATGTGACAAAAAACTGTCAGTGTGGCACAAAAATAACCTTAAAAAGAAGAAAAATTACTTCAAATCAATGTGAACTGTTGCAAAAATGTCTGCACCCAACCCTGACGGAGACAATAAAGATAAATTCGGGCCTCTGCTTTGGGAGTGATGTGTCCCGGGGTCTCGGGTCTCTGGGTCCATGGCTGGATCTGCTCGGGCGTAGACGGCTGCTGGCGGGGCTCGTCGCTGAAGCTCCCTGGGGCTCCTGCACTGTGGCTGCTGGGTGGTTCCCTTGGACTCTCCCCTGCTCTTCTCTGGGGGGGCTGCGGTAATCCCGGCGGTGGTTCTCCTGGGGTTCCTGTGCTCTGGGGGGCCTTTGGATGTCTGTGGCTCGGATCTCCTCCGTATCTGTCCCAGGTCCAGGAGGGCAAGTCTGTGGCTCCTCACACTCCCTATTGCATATTTTTATGGAGAAACCTTGTATGCACAAATGCGCTCACACTCAGACCCACAGGTGTTTAGATTCAGGTGTTAACAGATACACAAATGTTCTATATTGAGCTGCATTTACCACTTAGTACATCTTACATTCATAAGTACTGTGCACATTTTGGTAAAAAAGCTGTTAATATGAACATTTCTGCAGGTGTAGAAGCAAGCAGGGTGTTATCTTGTATTCTCTTCATCCTTTCTTTCTTTCCTCCATTCTGTTGTCCTTCTCTCCCTTTTTCCTTTTTGCCTCCCTTTCTCTCTTTCGTGCTTCTTTTTTTTTTCTTTTCATTTCTGTCTTTGTGTCCATAACAATTGAAATAATCCCAAAGCAGTTTCTAATAAAGTTTATTTTATAAATATCAAGCAGAGCTTTAAAGCGTTAGCTGTAATGCTCCACTTGTGAAAGTAAATCTGTTGGGCTTTTTCTTGGCACTCAGACAACAATTCTGGGCGCTACTCTACCGTACAAGACACGGTTTTAAAAATAAATAAATAAAGGTAAATTCAGCAGGACGGACTTGCAGTGCAGTGTTTAAAGTTTTTATGAGGTGTTTCAGGCACCTATTTGGGTTTGAATATAGACAAAGACAAAATTTGTGTGCTTTCACCACACAAATTTAGCAGATATTTGTCTTTAAGAACTGTAACATAACAAAATATGGAAACAGCATTCAAACTAGTTTTTCTACCCTTCCAGCGATGAGTGGCCATTGTGTGACATTGCCTCGTACAGTGTCTGAGAGAGGAATTATTTTAAAGCAGCGTTTACCTTTTCTTTTAAAACCATGGCAAACTGAAAGTAGGCATATTGCATCTTTTATTAGTGATCAAGGTGATTAGCATAGCTACTATTCTGACAACATCAGTCCTTCTGTATTCCCTGGAGATGGTGGATCCTTACCTTTATTCCAAAGGAAAAGGTCCATTTCCCTTGAGCTGCTCTGATGCTGGCAGAAAAATATGAATTTTATTTCCCTTGTTTATTAAATGAATCAAAACTAAGAACTCCCACAATCTTTAATAAATAAACACATCAACCAGCAATGTGCACTTTATTCTCTGTTCTCTGAAAATCTTGAGTTTTAACATGTCTTGACATGTACAACATGTAGAAAGTGTGATTTCCTTCCTTTCTTATGTAGTTTCTTACATCTCTGTGTGTGCTTTAATTTTTACTTTTAAACACCTTGCTGATACTGAAAAAATGTACTCTGAGCCTTCTTAAATTAGTAACAGCATCTACACTGAAAAGTGTTGTTGTCAGTGTGGCCTGCTGTTGTTTAGGTATGGCTGATTGGAGAAAGGTCAGCTTTTATAATCTGAGCTAATTTTCTCTCGACTGGCTCTGATTGGCAGGTCAGATACTGAAAAATAAGACTTTTTCCACTTCATTAAAAACAATAAAATTACAACTCCCACCATTTCTCGCTGATCAGTCAGCATCTTGTACTTTGATGCACTTTTTGAATTTAATAAAAATCAAATCTAGTTTATTGGACATGCACTTTAATGCATCAATGGGAATAATGACTGTTCAAACATAATTCTGCCATCAGTGAACCTACAGCTGATTTTTCTCTAATCCACTCCTGAGAAAATAAAATCTGAATTGACAGGACAGACAAAAAAATCACAAAATTGGCCAAAAAAAGCCTGATTGGTGCATCTCTAAAAACATCTAGTGTCTGAAGTGCATTTGTGTGGGCAGAGCAGCAGGATGTAAGCAGCATGCTTTGAGATAAGTGAGAAGGGGAAAGAGCAAGTGTTTTTAAAGGGGGAGAGTGGGAGCGATAGAGCACAGAAGCGGGAGGGTGGGAGGTTTGGAGAGTCAAAGAGAGAGAGAGGGAGGACAAGCGGGTGGGTGCTGTAAAATCCGTTAACGGGGGAGCTCTGTGCATTTGTTAGACATCTTGGCTGCCTGCCCAACTTGGCTCATTGTAATCAAGGCATGATTGTGGACAAGAGGCAGCCCTCTCTGCTGCCTCGGCTGCCCAGCTCCTGGACCCAGCCCGGCTCTCACCGCTGACATGGAAAGACCTGTGAGTATCTTCTCTCAGCTTCCCTTCTCCCCTCTCTCTGGTGTTGGGTTCTCCCCCTCATTCCTGCTCAGCTCTGTCGCAGTTTTAGCTCTGGCTACATGCAGCTTTTCAATCCTCTTTCCGCCTCCTTCTTTCTCCCCTGCTCCTGTAGGAAGCAGGAACGCTGGGTAGGAGGAAAGCCTTGGCAGCTTTCTCCCTGCAGGGCCCTTCTTCCCCTCTCCTGCCCTCTTGCCCAAGCATGGGTGCCATCCGTCGGTCCACGCCATCTCTGTGTATTCTTTGTGTGTGAATGTTAGCTGTGCTGGTGCACTGTTTCAGAAACGGCCTCCAGAACCCAGATGTTTAACATCCCCGCACAGATTCTCCTTGCTTTGGTTTCACTGAAGCTGGTGTTTGTCTTTGGGATCGCTGAGATTTCACAATCATCTCTCTGTTGAGTCTATTCTTGGTGGTATGTCCTCATGGTCTGTTGTGTTTGGATACCCTGACAACTGGAGACAGTGAGGTAACCAGTTTCCAGGCCTGCTGCCTCTTTCAGGAGAGTCCAAACTTTTCCCATGGGAGATCTGATCTTCTCACACATCTCAGGGGAAGCCTTTTCTTTGCAGGTTTAGCAGCAACAGGAATGCAAATGATGGTGATGGTCTTTCTGCACATGTTGGCTGTGAGTCATCCCTCCTTTCTGGTTATATCACATGGAAACAACCTTGACTTTTGTGTTGTCATCGGTGCAGCAATAAAGGATGACTGGCTCACTTTAGCACATCACCTCCTCAAAACTCTCAGAACAACTAAAACTGAGCATGAAGAAAATAATGCTTCAACATCTCAGTTTCCCAAAACTCAATAAATGTGGGGATGTCCTAATTATTATTAAACAAAGGTTTATTAGACATTTCAACTTTTGCATTTAAAGGAAGGAGCAACAAAAAGATGAGGGAAGCCTCAACTTCAGAACTTTAATTTCGACGTCAAACCTTTTAACAGAGTTAACTGGACAGTTGTTAGCATTGTTGCCTTGCTGCAAGAAGAACCTGGGTTTGAATCCCTGCCGAGGGACCTTTTGCGTGTTCTTCCCATGCATGTATGAATTTTCTCTGGGTACTCCAGCTTCTTTCCACTTACCAAAAGTGGCCGTTTAATTGGTCACTCTACATTAGGGGTGTTAAACTCCAGTTTCTCTTGGGCCGATTCAGGTACGTTGTCCCTCCCTGGTCCAACGTACCTGAATCAAGTGGCTGTATTATACTCTCAGCATGCGGTCAAGTTCTACAGGGTCCAGCTAATGATAAATATATACTGCTACAGATGTGTTAAAGCAGAAACATATTTCAAAGGTGCAGGATATCAGCTCTCGAGGACTACAGTTTGTGAGCCCTGCTCTATGTCTTCCATAGATCTGAGTGTGTGTGCATGGTTATTTATCCTGTGGGTCTGTGTTGCCCTTTGATGGAATGGCAGCCTGTCCAGACTGTAATCTCCCCTCTCTCTGTCTCTAGTTTGGTCATTGGTCATAACTTTTAATTAGGCTCTTTACCAGTTTTATAGATTTTATATTTTGTAAATGGAAGTTTGGGTGGGATTTGCTTTAGCTCTAAGGCTGGGAAAATATCAAGCAATGAGAAAAAACTCTGATGCATCATATATTAAATAGAATAGAATAGAATAGAAAGAGTTTATTGTCTTTGTGAAAAGTACTTTGAAATTGCAGATATGTCTGTTAAGGTGCACGGTTATAAACACACTCCTTGAACCTTTTTCACATTTGGTTAAATTACAACCACAAACTTAAGTGCATTTTATGGGGCCATTATGCTATAGACACAAAATACAGGTACAAAGTGGTTCATTTATCTAAAGTGGAAGGAAAAAGATGGTTGATTTTTGTTTTTGTTTTACATTTAAAATATCTAACAAGTGTGACATACATATGTATTCAGCCCTCTTTACTCTGATAGTCAGAAATAACACCAAGTGCAACCAGTTGCCGTCAGACGTCACCTAATAATTGAATATCTGTGTATTTTAATGTTAGTATCAATACAGATGTTCTCAGAAGGCCTCAGAGGTTTGTTAGAGAACATCAGCGAACAAATGGCATCATGAAGACCATGGAGCGCAGCAGACAGATCAAAGAAAACGTTGAGAAGTTTAGAGCAGGATTAGGTTATTAAATAATATCTCGAGCTTTTAGCATTTAGTCCAACATAGTTCAATCTATTATCAGATATGAAAAGAATATGGCAAAACTGGAAACCTGACAGGCAGGACAAGAAGGGTTTTATTCAGAGAACCAGCCAAAAGGACCATGGTAACTCTAGGGGAGCTGCAGAGATCCACCGCTCAGGTTGGAGAATCTGTCTACAACAGTCAGTAAAACACCCAACAAATTTGGTCTTGAATATTAAAGCCATAAGAAGTCCTGTTTGTGGTTTCTTTAAAGCAGTCGCTTGCACTAGATTTTATTTGTGAGGATTAGTGTAAAGAGAGCTGAATACAAAAGATTGAAAACCATGTGTTATTTTCTTTCCATTTCACAGTTACATACTACTTCGTAGTCATATAACATCTGAAACAAAATAGAGTGAAGATTGAGGTACGGACTAAAAAATAAATGACAACTATTCAGAACCTGAGATAAGAGCAATTGACACACAACCATATTGGTCTAAACATAATACTGAAAAAATACAATTTGTAAAATCTTTTTTACTGATTGAACATCCATTGACTGTATGTTTCAATGACATTTAAATACTCTCCCACTGCTTCTGCTGCAGTTCTTTGTTCCCTTTAAAGATGTGCTTTTCGTGTTTGTTTTACTGCCAGTTGGCTGAGCCTCATTTTCCTTAATCTGCACAAACCAGAATGAAGAGGGAATATTCAATTACAACAGACCAAAGGAAGTGAGATCATTGAGTCACAGCTATTTGATGCTCTGTAACAATTGGGCTGCCTCAACTCAAAAACAACTGTCCAGTTGATGTTGGAAGCATTGCTGCAGAGGCAAAGCTGCTGCTCTATGAGTTCACATGAGAGTTTTTAGCCCCGGGCCTCATGTGCTGTGGTAAAGGCGTGCCCTGCTGACTGCACCGGGATGTTTAGGATGCTCTGCATACATGTAACTGAACTTCCTAATGAATGCTCCATCTGTGGTGGCTGTGGGGATGTGTTAGTGCTGAGTGTTGTTGCTCAGACACATGGGTATCAATGATAAGAATTGTAGTTTCTTTTCTCTTAATGAACAGGCCATATTAAGGACTGCTTGCTGCCTGAGGCTTTTAGTTTAGCATGTTTTGCTTGTAGTCACCATCTATCTTTGTTCTTTCTTTTCTGGAAAAAGGCCTAAAATTATATTTTTTAAACTTTCAATGATTATTTTATGCATTTTTGCTAAATTGTGGCAACTATTTACTTTTGTACATTTCATTCGTTTTTTTATGTATAACTATGAGAAGTTTCTTATGTATATTAGCCTTCTTCATATGACTATCGGAGCTAAAAAGTCAAAATCTAAAGCCTTCAACTGACTAATGGCTGAATGTGTCTAACCAGACCACCAGTAACATGATGCCTAAAAGGGATAATGAAAGAGATCTGGAGCTGGACAAGAAGATCGAAGCTCTCCGCAGGAAGAACGAGGCACTCATGAAGAGGTACAAGGTGAGGACAAGCTGCTTGCTGGCTGAGATGCTTTATGTTTTAGAATCAAAGCATGTAACTGGATTTATGATGTGTTTCTTTGAATTAAATGCAGTTTATCTTTAGTTGAACAGCTTTTTCTTTTGAAATGTGTTTAGGCTTGTAGATCACAATAGTTGTTTTATATACATGAGTGAAATTGAGAAAATTTCAAATTTGTGTTCATAAGGTGAAGCTTTATGGACCAATTTATCTGGCTAAAAAAGGAGGTCAGACGAATTGTTGTCTCAGAGCTTGAAAACCAGCACCTAATGGAAGCATTTAAAAGCTCTCTGTTGCTCACCCAGTCTATCTGCAATTCATCCCTGTACTTATGATAAAAAGCATCTATTAAGAAAATGAGTTCAAGGAACATTTAGGGATACATTTGTAATTTCTGCTCCTGTTCTGACCGGCATTGTTACTCTAAAGAGCACAGGTATGTGTCAGCATGTTCTTAGCAAAAAATGTCACCAGAATTACTTTATAAAAGCAAAACATGCAGTCTCACTTTCCGCCATAAATCTCTGCAGTTAGTTTACCCTAAAAAAAGAAGTATCTTCAAGCTAATGCTACACTTGTGATGGATGGAAAGGAAGTTGAAATATTGATTTACAGTCAGACAAGGCAGTCAAGCCCCCTCTTGTTTTCTTTGTTCAGATGCAGAGAAAGAAACATTTGCAGTTATTAGTTATACCACATGCAGAACAGTCATGTGTAGAGAGTAGTAATTATTTTAATGGGATCTGCCGATGCCAGTATACATTTTGTAGTGACAGAAGATACAAACTTGTAAAACCATGCATGTTCTTTTATGATGAACTTGCTTACAAACAGCACCTGTGGTCGACTCGGTGATCTGTCTGTTGACTCCCTACTCAAGCTATCTAGTGTAGCCACAACTATGGCTATGTTTTGTCCTTTTCCCTCAGCTTTGCTCCTTTCCTTGAATGCAAAAGTTAAATTGTTTAATTAATCCTTAGGAATTATTTTTTTCTGGTGAAGAATAAATTGGGACATCACCACATTTATTCCCACTTAAAATGGTTAAAATCGTGCACAAGTGAACCACATCAGGTGCACATTAGAGCATCGTTACTCTGTAGTTTGAAGGAGATTTGCGATAAAAAATTGTGGAGAAAGATTGTAGCATCTTAGGGGTCTGGTATAAGATTTAGAGAGGTCTCATTAAGTAATTGAAATCAGCTATTCCACTGTACAGCAAATAGTCTGCAATTAGAGGACTATCGAAACTGCCAATATCCTCAGGACTGGCCGTCCAAACAAGTTGACCTTGAAAACACACCACAACATGTTAAGATAAGTCTTAAAAACCCTACAAATGTAACTAAGAAACCTACAGCAGTCTCTTGCTACTTTTGATGTGAAAGTGAATGTCTGTACAGTAAGAAAGAGACTGCACAAGTTTAACTTTCATGCTGGGTGTCCAAGGAGGAAACCTTTGCTCTTTAAGAAACACATGAAGGCCAGGCTGAAATCTGCCTGAATGAATGATCCAGACTTCTGGAATAATGTGCTTTGGATAGACATGTCTAAAACTGAATTACTTGGACACCAGAGTAGAAAAAATGTTTGGCTTAAATACAGCATTCAAGGAAAAGAACATCATACCAGTGACGCATGGAGGGGGAGGTGTAATGGTTTGGGTAAGCTTTGCTGCGGCAGGACCTGACCATCTCACCATCATAGAATCCATCAAGAAGGTTCTTGAGTCATAGCCCTGATCATGATCTCATTGAGATGCTGTGGGGTGACCTGAAACAGGCAGTACATTCAAGAAACCCGTCAAACATCTCACAGCTGAAAATGAGAGGGGCAAACTTCCCTCAGATTTATGTCGGACATTCCCACTGAAGCCATTTCATCCAAAGGAGGTAATTAGGGGGTAGGGTGTCCTAATCTTTTCCAGTTAGGAAATGCATTTTGTGGATAGCTTTAGTTTAATGAGTGAAACAAGGTTCATTTTTGTTGTTTAGGTGGAATCGAGTCACTTTCTTACGCAGAGAAAAATAAAAATTAGGTTTCAATGAGCAAGAAAAATTTTAATTAAGAACTAAAAGATGTTTTTGTAATCAAAAAGTGTTTTCAAAATGGCAAATTTTCTTTCCAAAAAATGAGAATGTGGATTATGATTTCCTTATGTTTCATGTTTTCACTATTAATAGGTTTTATGACTGTAAAATATGATTGTATTTTTTTTCTCTTTAAGGAGGTGGAAGAGGACAGGAAAATGGCAGAAGAGGAAGGGATGGCACTGCAGAGCCGAAAAGGCAAAGCTGATGACCTTACCATCACGATCAGCAAGTCCACAGACGTATGTATCCTGTACAGCTCTTACTTTCCAGACTGTTTTTATTTTAAACTACTTTGGGATCGGTACTTTTTTGATTGGATGCAGGAGAGTCGCGTGGTGGTAACAAAGCCGTTCGGCAGTGGGTCTCCAACTGGGACCGGACAGCAGGACGGTGGGGCCGACAGGGTGGGAGAAGGCTCCTCTCAGGGGGCTGGGAGAGGCACCAGGAAGCAGCTGACGGTCACAATGGCTGGCAAAAAGGTAAACTCACTTTGATTCATATATATATGTATAGGGAAGCTCTAAAGTTTTGCCATAGTTTGTGAAAGGGTTATTTATAGACTACCTTAGTGCTGGAAACCCTTTATTCCATTTTGTAAGAACTTTCAATGTTAATTTAATTTCTTTATTTGTACCTGTTTTTTTTTTTCAGCAAAATAAGTTGTTCTCGTTTTAGTTCTAATGACTGGAAATGTTTCATTTTTAAATTTCAGTGTTAGTTTTCCTTTTGAAAATCCTAGCCTCTGCAACCAAAACGTCTGGAATAATATTAGCTACGACTAAGTCTACATTTACCATTATAGATCTGTTTTAGTGAGTTATAACCTTGCTTTAAGATAATAAAATAAAGTAAAAGGCATATTAATTCTGAAAAAAAGAATTAATGTGGACAATTTCTATTCTTCTCAATAATCAATGAAAAAATCTTTATTGGCATTGTATCAGTCAAAGCCTTCTCATAGCGTTATTCGAGAATCTGTTGATGGAGCTTGATCCATGATTACAGGTCCTTCTCAAAATATTAGCATATTGTGATAAAGTTCATTATTTTCGATAATGTCATGATGAAAATTTTACATTCATATATTTTAGATTCATTGCACACTAACTGAAATATTTCAGGTCTTTCATTGTCTTAATATGGATGATTTTGGCATACAGCTCATGAAAACCCAAAATTCCTATCTCACAAAATTAGCATATCATTAAAAGGGTCTCTAAACGAGCTATGAACCTAATCATCTGAATCAAGGAGTTAACTCTAAACACCTGCAAAAGATTCCTGGGGCCTTTAAAACTCCCAGCCTGGTTCATCACTCAAAACCCCAATCATGGGTAAGACTGCCGACCTGACTGCTGTCCAGAAGGCCACTATTGACACCCTCAAGCAAGAGGGTAAGACACAGAAAGAAATTTCTGAACGAATAGGCTGTTCCCAGAGTGCTGTATCAAGGCACCTCAGTGGGAAGTCTGCGGGAAGGAAAAAGTGTGGCAGAAAACGCTGCACAACGAGAAGAGGTGACCGGACCCTGAGGAAGATTGTGGAGAAGGGCCGATTCCAGACCTTGGGGGACCTGCGGAAGCAGTGGACTGAGTCTGGAGTAGAAACATCCAGAGCCACCGTGCACAGGCGTGTGCAGGAAATGGGCTACAGGTGCTGCATTCCCCAGGTCAAGCCACTTTTGAACCAGAAACAGCGGCAGAAGCGCCTGACCTGGGCTACAGAGAAGCAGCACTGGACTGTTGCTCAGTGGTCCAAAGTACTTTTTTCGGATGAAAGCAAATTCTGCATGTCATTCGGAAAAGAGGTGCCAGAGTCTGGAGGAAGACTGGGGAGAAGGAAATGCCTAAATGCCAGAAGTCCAGTGTCAAGTACCCACAGTCAGTGATGGTCTGGGGTGCCGTGTCAGCTGCTGGTGTTGGTCCACTGTGTTTTATCAAGGGCAGGGTCAATGCAGCTAGCTATCAGGAGATTTTGGAGCACTTCATGCTTCCATCTGCTGAAAAGCTTTATGGAGATGAAGATTTCATTTTTCAGCACGACCTGGCACCTGCTTGCAGTGCCAAAACCACTGGTAAATGGTTTACTGACCATGGTATCACTGTGCTCAATTGGCCGGCCAACTCTCCTGACCTGAACCCCATAGAGAATCTGTGGGATATTGTGAAGAGAACGTTGAGAGACTCAAGACCCAACACTCTGGATGAGCTAAAGGCTGCTATCGAAGCATCCTGGGCCTCCATAAGACCTCAGCAGTGCCACAGGCTGATTGCCTCCATGCCACGCCGCATGGAAGCAATCATTTCTGCCAAAGGATTCCCGACCAAGTATTGAGTGCATAACTGTACATGATTATTTGAAGGTTGACGTTTTTTGTATTAAAAACACTTTTCTTTTATTGGTCGGATGAAATATGCTAATTTTGTGAGATAGGAATTTTGGGTTTTCATGAGCTGTATGCCACAATCATCCGTATTAAGACAATAAAAGACCTGAAATATTTCAGTTAGTGTGCAATGAATCTAAAATATATGAATGTTAAATTTTCATTATGACATTATGGAAAATAATGAACTTTATCACAATATGCTAATATTTTGAGAAGGACCTGTAGGGTGATGGAGAGGAGAGCTTCCAACCTGAAAGACATGGATGTCATCATCAAAGATAAATTGTCCAAACTACCAGTGGAAAGATGCGAACATAAATCCAAATAAGTAGGTTTTTTTTATTAATATTCCCTTACATTGATTATTTTTGAGATATGCCTGTCCCATGTTTTTATTTCAGAAATAAACCTCCAGGTTCAATTGAAATAATTTTAAATGTCAATCTTTTTATTTTTAGGTTTAAAACAAAAAAATAATGATATTTTACAGCAAGGATAAAGAAAACACACTTTTCTGAGTACATCCAGGCCAGTTGAGTTATTAGAAAAAATCTTCACCATCAAACAAATAAAAACATTTTCAAAAACTGAACAAAACAAATCCAATGTTCTCTTGCTGTATCAATTGCTCCATTCTTGTAATTGTGTTTAAAAGTGCTTTGTAGATTTTGCTTAAAAAACAGATAAAGGCACCACAGAAGGTAACATTTCTCACTGCCTTTATATTTGAAAGATTACTTATTTTTAGAACATTTTGATTCAAATTATAACGACCCACATGGGGCTTAACCAGGGGTCTGTACCCTACAGAAGACCGGTTAAGAAAGTTATCCTCTGAACTAAAAATTAGGGTTGTGTAACATTAGGAAACCATAAAATGTTTTTGTTTTATATTGTTGTGATGATATGAACTGCTATTAGTAAATTTTCCCTGAGTCTTATCCATCATCATACTCTTCCAACCCTGTCCTTGAGGTTACCTTATTTGTCACCAAGATCTGTATCTGATATATCATTGACAAGCAGAGATTCCTGCACAAATCCTGAAATATAACCTGCCAAATATTGCATCCAAGTACTGTTGCACATTTAAATCACAATAATGATTCTGTTTCGATATACTGTGAAGCTCTACTAAAAATACAACTTTTACCGTCACAATTTATGTTTGTCTTTTTGTTTTGCAAGTCAGACACCGTGTTACTGCAAAGCACACACTCTACAGCACAAACAATACAAGTGTCTCTCCAGGGTAAAAGGCTGGTGAGTGAGAGGCCAGAGAAGCGCCCGGGCCCCACAGATGTCAAGAGCCCCTCGGATGAAGGACAGGCGAGGCGAGTGGAGTCAGCTGGGAGAGGACAGCAGCCATCTAAGACGACTAAGCGAGAATCATCACCAGCAGTAGCAGCAAAGGTCTGATTCAGATGCACTAAACTCCTCAGTTTCTTCCTCTTTGTTTATTCTCTCCTGCCTCACCCATGTGTTTTACATAGATGTCAGACATGTCTGCTCGCCCGTCCCCGTCTAGTGACTGAGCACAATGAGGAGCCGACAGGAGGTGGACTGAAGCTATGACTTACTGCTGTGGGATTTGGAACGGGGCGGGGGGATCTGCTAATGGAGCTGTTGCTCTGTAAAAACCCAGCTGTCTAATTAAAACTTAGGTCTAAATATATTGTTAACCATGGTACACCTGTCTTTGAAGTTATGACAGCTGGAATTTTGGATTATGAAAAATTATTTTTGTTTCCAGCTATGTTTTCTTTGTTATTGGTTGTCATATAATATTTATTTATATTTTCGGACTTTAATTTATACTATTATACATAAGGGCCGCATGGTGGCGCAGTTGGTAGCACTGTTGCCTTGCCGCAAGTAGATCCTGGTTTGAACCCCGGCCTGAGGTCTTTCTGCATGTTCTCCCCCGTGCATGCTTGGGTTCTCTCCGGGTACTCCGGCTTCCTCCCACAGTTCAAAAATATCACTGTTAGGTTAATTGGTGTCTCTAAATAGCCCTTAGGTGTGAATGGGTGTGTGCATGGTTGTTTGTCCTGTGTGTCTCTGTGTTCCCCTGCGATGAACTGGCAACCTATCCAGTGTGTACCCCGCCTCTCGCCTGTAGACCTCTGGAGATAGACACCAGCTCCCCGTGACCCTGTATGGAAGAAGCATGTAGAGAAAATGGATGGATGGACGTTTTAAATGAAGGTTTATTGGAGCCATAATTGTTTATTTTAGACTTTTCAAGCCAGATATTTACATACACTGTATAAAACACCCCTTTCTTTATGTCTGGCAATAAATCAGATTCAACTTTTCCAGTTTTAGGTCAGGTAGGATTACTTAAATCTTTTCTATTTGCTAAATGCCACAAAGATGAGAGTATTGAAAGATTTTGTTTTTCCTTTCTTTAATGCCAAAAGTTTGCTACCATTTCTCTAGTATTTTGCATCATTACCTTTGAACTATATAACTTGGGTCAAACGTTTAGTATATCCTTCATCAAGCCTCTCACAATAGTTTTCTGGAACTTTAGTCCATTTCTCCTGACAGAATTTGTTCTCTCTGAGGCAGTTTTTATAGGCCATCTTGCTTACGCACAACTTTTCAACTCTGCCCACAAGTTCTCTGTGGGACTGAGATCAGGCCTGTTCTTAAGTGACCTATAACTAAGTTGGTGGTATGCTTGGGGTCACTGTCCCTGAGACCCATTTGCACCCAACTTTAACTTCCCTGCTGATGCTTTGAGATATTGTATTCCAGCTATTTCCAGTATTTCCCCATACTGTTCTTTCCTCGTGATGCCATCTGTTTCATGAAGTGCACCAGTCCTCCTGCAGCAAAGCTCCCACACAACATGATGCTGCCTCTTCCGTACTTCACAGGTGGGATGGTGTTCTCAGGCCTGCAAGTTTCCCTCTTTTTCTTTCAAATGGTCATTACAGATAAACATCTCAGTTTACGTTTTATCAGACCACAGGAGGTCTTTGTTCCAGAACACATTTGCAAACTGTAATCTGGCTTTTTTATATTTCATCTGTAATGTCTTCTTCCATACTGAGTGGGTGTTCAGTCCATGTCAGTGGAGGATTGACAGTCAACATCTTCACAAGGTCTTTTGCTTTGGTTATGGGGATGATTTTGCACCAAAACATGTCCTTCTCTCTTTCCTAATTACAACAATGGCTGGACAATCTCACGATTATAGTAGCATTTAACTAAACAGATCAACATGGCACCTTAACGCTACTGAAAACAGTAGCCAAGGAGGGACCAGATTTGTGGCAGTGCAGAGTTCTCTTCCTGGTATCTTGAACAATTTCGTACGATTTTTCATGATGTGACACTAGCAAGCAGTAGGTTTAAAATGTGTCTTAAAATGGTTCCTATTAAATAAAATGGCGTTTATTAACCTATCAGAATATTTCAAAGCCATATCATCCTCATAGCTTTTCAAAGTGTTTAAAAGGATAATAATCTTAGTGTATGTAAACTTCACTAAGATAATTTGTTCATTATTCTGGTTTAATTTCAGACTCTGAGGAAAAAAAGTTAGTGCCTTTTAAACAGTGTATGCAAATATCTGGTTTAAATTGTATATGTAGCTCTAGTCCATGCTGCAGTGTGCTTGAGATCCCATGCTTGACTCAGATACTACCCTGTGCACATGAGGTACCCCCGGCTGGACTTTGAAATGCCACCCTTCTGCTGAACTCAGTACCCCTAGGTCTGCAGAAACTCTGGAACAGCTGCTGTATCTCAGTATGAAGCACACACACACACTTAGAGGCTCTTAAACAAGCTGCTCAAGTCAATAAGCTGCAGCGCATGCAGATGATCCTTTTATGACTATAAACACAGACTCTCTCAGGTTTTGGAGGGGGGGGGGGGGGGGGGGGGGAGGCTCTGGATAAAAAGGAAAGCCAATAAGGGTTTGTAAATATGTATATGATTCTCTGGTTAGCCGATGCAGAGTGCTGCTGCTCTCTGAACTTTCCGTGTTAATATGATCTAAAAGCTACAGGCTAATCTCACTGCTCTGTGGCCTTCATTCCAGGCCCACTAGGTCTGTCCCCCTTATTTATCATGTGGGCTGAATCAGCACTTGAACAGTAGCCAAAACTCCAGTTATCTGGCAGATCCACAGACCCTGCTCCCACATGGACACTATTTACAATCCGGTGCAAAAGCATCTATACCTTATTAGGATTTTCACGTTTTGTTGCACCACAAACATCAGTTTATCTCAAATGAGACACTACAACACTAAGTAGTAATTGTAAAGTGGAATGAAAATGCAAAATTGTTTTGAAACTTTTTTTTAAAGTCAAAACACTTAGAAATGTTTTAGTGTTTTGGTATTCCGAAAATGCAGAATACCAGTGATGTGGTAGGAGAACATGATGGATCTACAGAACTGTGTGAAATTGTTATTTTTGTAAAGGCCGGAAAATATTTAGAAAAAATATACATCAAATTGATATATCTTTGTCCAACCTTCAAAATATTTGGTATGGGAGTATCTCATGGGTGTGTGGGGTGGGACCCATTGAGATTATATGCATGACAGCCTCTATATACAGAGGCAGACAGGAGTGAGGCCATGTGAAGAGGGGGAAAGGAACAAAGGGGGGCAAGGAGGGCAGGGGGGACTCTCACCAACTGTCTGTCTGCTTCCAGTCTCCGTTTTTCTCCACGGAAACTTTAAGTGGTCTGCACTTCTCTGACACATTTGCCCATTCCCAGCACTCTGAAAGGGCCAATTTGATCTAATTAACATTCAACTGCCTTCTCACTCTAAAAAGGCTCATTATGCTGCCAAAGAGACGGGCCCCTGGCAGGTTTCCAGGAAATAGCAAGCGAGAAACAGGAGAATGTGGGGTAGGAGGGAAGAAGAAAGGAAAACAGGTAGTCAAAGGTGTTTTTGCATGTCATTAAATGTAACTATAAATTGATAACTTTACCAAATATTTTATTAGAAAAATAAAAATTCTTGTTCTTTAATGAGACGGATTTGATTTTTACAAATGACCAGGCAGTTTTAAATATCATCTCCCTGCAAATTGCAGTTCTCTATAAAAACCCTTTTGCAGAGCAAGTTTTTTCATGTTGTTATTACACTTTGAAACCAATGGAGGGCAGTGTAGGACTGTTAATCTGCATGAGTCACTGACCTACCTTGGTAGGCAGCAGAAATGTGGCTCTTTGCAACAATGTTACACCACCTGACAACAAATTGCTGTGTCATCCTGTTGTTCTGCTCACATTTTACCTCCCTGCCTCTCCTCACTGCCAGGAGGAGATTAAACAGGGGCCGATGAACGCTGAGGAACGCCACAAGGCTACAGAGCAATGGCAGGTAAAATAATGACAAGACAGACTCATAAATATAGGCCTTTTTGAAAGCAGCACTCTCTCAGATTTGAGAAAAGCCATGTGACAGTGCAAGCACACAGAAATGCAAATGCACATTTGCACACTTCCCTCATCACAGCTACAACACTTTGTCGAACAAGCCACTTTGTTTTTGTTGCTCTTCGTTCCCAAAGTCATCATCATGCATCGCACTGGCAAATCAGGAGTGTGATAAACAAGCTGAGTGGGGTGGCACACCGAATACCCTCTGAGTTTTCATATCCCTTAAATATTTTCACATTTAGGATTTTAGGTGGTCGAATAACACAAAGTAGCTAATGTGAAATGAAAGGAAAAGGTCCATTGGTTATCACATTTTCAGCCCCCTTTACTCTGATACCCCAAATACAATGGAAAAGGTATGGGCCAACTGAAACCTGCCAAGGAGAGCAATGGTCAGAGAAACTGCCAAAAGACCCACTGTAACTCTGGAGGAGCTGCAGAGGGTTATAGTTCAGCTAAGGGAATCTGTTGCCATGACAGCGATTCATTGTATTCTCTACAAATCTGGCTTCCATGAAAGCTATTGTGGAAAGTAAACCATGTGAATTCCCAGTTGTCGCTTTCCACATGTAGAGGACAACAAACGTTTTAACAAACAAAAGGTGCTCTGGTCAGATCAGACCGAAGTTGAACTGTTTGGCCTTGCAAACTGCTTTGTGTGATGGAAAACTAACACTGCACATCACTCTGAACACACCATCCCCACTGTGAAACCTAGTGGTGGCCTCGTCCCACTGTGTGGATGCTTTTCTTCAGAAAACTGATCAGAGTTGATGAGAAGATTGAAGGAGGTACCGGTAAATGCAGAAAACCGCTTCCTGCAGGACAGCAGTGCTAAACATACGGCCAGATCAACAGTGGAATGGATCAAAGTATATTCACGTGTTAGAGTATTTCAGTTATCAGGCCTAAATCTAATTTCATAATTTAAATTAACTTGTTATTACAGTCGAAGATAATAAAATGATCTTAGCAGAACTATCAGTCCCTGATAAATCTACTTAAGAGGCCACACAGAACAGAGAAAATTAGATTTAATTAGCGGCTGTGGTGGCAGTCGGAGTCGACCTGTTGGAACATGAGAGAATAACCTCCTATGTGGCCCTCAGAAGCCCTCTGAGGGCCATAGATAAGTGAGGTGGAGAGACAATGGTAAACAGAAGGATGAGCACAGACAACATGTTTACTCTGCCGCGATTGGTCCAAACTGGAGCGGAAAATGTCCCCAATGCTTACCGAAGCTTGTGTCTCTTTTGTTCACAGTTTTCATTATTGCAGTTCAAGAAATAAGAATGGCAACATGCAAATTTCTTTGCAATCCAGGTCTTTTCCTTCCTTTCTTTCTCTGCACAGCACCGTTTATTATCCTGGTTTGCTCCAAGGCTTTATAACTTCTCCATACAGCCTGTGTCCCTTTTGATGTATTAAAGAGCCTGCATCTGATCTACATTAAACATGCAGTCGCCCCTGGAGGAAGGTGTCCTGATTCTATTAAGTCTATACTACCATTTTCATGATTTACTGACCCTCTGTGTTAAGAATAAGGCCATGGGGTACTTCTGAAATAAAGTAAAATGCATAAACCTAAAGAAGAAATAAGATTTTTTGCTGTTTCAGCTTCACATTTTCTTGTTGCTGTTTAATAAAATGCTCTTTTTTGTGCATTAAAACACACACAAACGTGTTTTGTGTCCAAGTAGGAGCCTGAGAACCCACAGGCTAGCACAGACCTCAACATCCCAACATCAAGAGAGGAGCAGGAGGAGTATCTGCGGTGGAAGAAGGAGCGCGAGGTGATCGACAGGGAGCGGGTGGCTCGCCATAAAAATGCCAAGGGCCAGTGGAGACGGGCGTGGGACATGGACAAAACTGAAAACATGTAAGATCTTTTAGCCTTCTAAAGAGATTTTATCTGCAAAATGTGTTCAAGTTCCTGAGTTTATTTATACTTTCTTCGGGGTGTTTCAAACTTTTAAAATATAGTATTTTTTTGCCCGATAAGCCCTTTTAGCACTTTAACTAGTATCGTTCTTCCAACATCTTGCTTCATCAGTGCCCTCTGCTGATAAAGGCAACAACAGGGGCTCTTTTTAAAAAAACATTAGACCAGCTGGAAATTCACCTTCCTCACTTCCCACCAAGTTTTAATTCAAACATAATGACCAAGTTTTATTCCTGCACCAAATGCAGCTTTGAAAGGATTACGCAGCACCTGTGACCCTCATCCTGCTTGCTTGATATTTTGAGGGCCAAATTTCTTTCAGAAATGTTTTCCTGTAACCAATCTTCAGACACTTTATATTTTGCTATAACAACATCCTCCACATTTATTTACACCCCTGATGAAGATCTGTAAAACCCCTTTATAATTGTAAAAAAGGAAAATAAAAAATTAAAATAATACATTTATTTTTTATTTAGTACCACAGTCTTACTCTGAAAAATCCAGCCTTAATTGGACTACATGTATTCAGCAGGGAAATAAATCATACTAACAAAGATATTTTTACATCAAATCATGTAATTATTTTGGGCAAAACTGATTTTAATACATTTTACCTTAAAAATGTTCAATAAGACAGTAAAGCTATTCGAAGTGCATCTTTCACAACATGAATACTCATGTAGGCACTGGAGACTTCATCATTCATGACTGTTTAAACATTTTGTTGGATAGAAATTATTTTGCTACAGCATTCTCGTATCACTTTGCAAGATCACAAAACAGCGAGGTGTCTAAATGACTGGAAGCAGAAATACAGCCCTTCATTTTGAAATGTTTTGTTGGATTTCAAACAAAGCTGAGGTGTAGTGCAAGGAGCAAATTACTGGTGCTGTTTAAGGAAGTATCAAAATGTAAAGAGACAAGGGAGGACTTGCTATTTTTAGCTGGGGATGAGCATTGGAATAGTTTGCCTTATTTGGGAAAGCTTAAACAAGGCCCCTGGGTCAGAACACAGGCGGAAATGTGCTTTTTATTCAACAGTTTAGGTAATTTCAGTGGATGCAAACTGTTTGGGTGTGACTCTTGGAGGAAAATTTCTAATTGGTTCTCTAAAATATTACAATTTAGCCCTGTAATTCTGTGATTGATTAAAATATCAGAGAAGCAAGATGAGCTGGACATGATTATTTATTTGTAGCTATGCTTCAAGACTGGTTTTCCTATCTGAATGATTCCTTTGCCTCTAGGTTTTCAGACAAATCTCTTTCTGATAGAGACTGGGGGACTTCGACAAGAGGTAAGATGATGATTTTTATGAGCACAAGTGGAGAAAAAACTTTTATATCCTAATTAAATTATTTTTATTTGTCTTTTAAATGGTTCCAGGAGGACGAATTGCAAGAAGAGGTCAACAGAAAGGTATTCTACACACTGTTCATCCAACACTTCATTGCTTCAGAATGTGGAGTGTCTTCCAAAAGTATTTACACCCCTTGAACGCTTGATCAAGGGGCGTTAAAGCTTGTGGATATTTCGTCCACAAACTTTAATGTATTTTATTAGGATTTTTTGCAACAGATTGTGATAGGAAAATGGCACATGGTTTTCAAACTGATCTCTAGTAAGACTACCTGAACATGGCCTTCAACTCTAAACTAGTAGGTCATGCTAGGGGGAGCATTATTGTGAGAAGCAGTCAAGACGCCCATGGTAACTTTAGGGGAGCTGCAGAGATCCTCAGGTGGAAGAATAGTGGTTGAGGGGGCAGGTTTTGCCTCCTTGTTTAGCCTGTAGAGACCACGAAAGGATTTGAGCTGGGGCAACGATTCATTGACCCTAAACATGCAGCCAGGGCTACAATGTAGCAGTTTAGATTGCAGCTTATTTATATGTCTAAATGGCCTACACTTACATTTAAATGAGATCTTTTGGTAAAACTTCAAAATTGATGTTTACAGCTCAGTCTATTTGACTGAGCTTGAGCTAATTTGCAAATAAAAACGTGTGAAATTCAGGCTCTAGAGGTGCCAAGCTGGTAGAGACATACCTCAAAAGACTTGCAGCTGCAGCAAAAGGTCACTGTACAAAGTATTCACTCTGGACGCCAAACATTTCAGATTTATTATTTATGAATAAAATAAGAAAACTGAGAGCACTATATCATGTTTTGTTCTACTTCACAGTTAGTTATGGTTGTAATGTGACAAACTATGAAAACATTTTAAGGGTATGATTACTTTTGCAAGGCCCTGTACCTTTGCCCAGAAGTGTTGAAGAAAATGTAACTTTTCTGTACTCCTCTATTGTAGGTCATGACAAGCGAGGCAAAGACAAGGCAGCTAAAAATGTGCTTGTGATGAGCAGCAAAGCAAAAGGCAAAGACCGACTAACTGGGAGGGCCAGGAGGTCAGTGACAGGCAAACATAATCTACATCACATTTAAGCTTTTTCAGACATCGGGATGTCACTAACTGCGCCATCGGTAAATTGTCATGAGAGAAATAACTATGACTAATAAAATGCGTAAAAAGGATGTGGGAAGGCCGTTTTGTTTCCCTGAACTGTGCCCTTGTGTACAAATTTCACATAATGTCATGAGACTTGATTTAGACGTTGCAGCAGCTGATTAAATAACCGAAAGGCCTTGTTTGCATCTGTTGCAGTCAGCTTGTCTCCTCTAGCTTTTAAAATAAATGCTGTGTACAAGCAGCAGGGAAAAAACTTGTTTTACTTTAAATTTAAACCCAAAAGGAACCAGGGATGAAGAGAAGCAATACCCAACTCATAGTTTGAATTAAAAAAATGTAATGCCCCTTAGATTTTTTTTAATCTTTAGCTATATTGAGCAAAAGTAGTGTAGGTGCAGATTAGCACACGGTGCTGCTGACACTATTTACACATTTGAGTGTGTTGACAAGGGTTTCGACACATCCGATCATAGCTCTTCTTTCCAAGTCGGAAATGGAAGTTTACAATTCTCCCTGCGGTCCCATCATCATCCCTAATGGATAATGGAGCACATGACCAAGAATAAAATTACAAAGCACTTTGAATAAATGCACTCTGGACATTTTAATATAAGCTTAGGTTTTCTGTTAGGAAAAGGAATCAATTACTTGACAAAGGTTATACAGTTAAATAATCACGATCCAGTCAGTTCAAGGTTTAAAGATTCAGACAGAATTCACACTCGTAGCTTCATCGAAGTTTTAAACGGTTTCAGTTTTAAAACCGCGAAGATTGTCCTTCATGTCGTAAATATGGTTTAAAATCCTTTTGTTGAGACACAAGGGAAAGTGTGACTGAGATTTCCTACCCCTTTATGGAGGATAAAATAATACAGTGCTCCCTCGACTGTTGCTTTGCACTACTGGTCAGCTGGCTGAAAGAAGGCTCTCATACTTTTCCCTTATTCACAAGAAAGACAAATTTGGTTGGTTTCCTTAAAATCCCATATAAATAGAGCTGTTGCTAGTCACTTTTCTGAAAAAAAAGTTGTTGGAAAGGTCTGAAAAATCCTTAAATATAGCAATAAACCCTCAAATCTCCTTTAGGTTTAGCATATTGGTTGTTAGAAACTATTTCATGTATGAGCATAAAATAAATAGAAGCGGCCATCCAATTGGCCAAATATACCATCGACAAGCCGAATTTAACTGTGTTGTACTTAAAATATAATGGCTTACCAGCAGTTGTTGCGATTATGAATATATTAAAACTGGGATGATGGGTGTGATTCGATATTGTGCTTCAATTTGGAATCTTAGCCGATATTTAGATCAGATTGAGACATCACTGAATTTTATGGTTTTTGAACGATTTTTTTTATATTAAGAAAAAAATGTCTGCACACTCTCCTCTGCACAAAATCCATTCTGTATGTCTACTTTTAAAATTTTCGGATGATGAAGCAGCCTCTACATTTTTTTCAAGGTTTTTAAATATGTTTGTGTTTTTTAGATGGCAGGATAACGATGGAGAGAATCCACAGGTGAGACATGACATTTGACCGAGAGCAAACATAAACTGCATAGATTGCAGAGAACACAGCCAATAAATACCTTGTTCTTTGATATTGTCTGTCAGACTACTGACACAACACTGGAGGAATTCCTTGAAGAACTTGATGCCCTAACAGATGCTAACGGAGGGAATCTGAAAGATCTAAACTCTAAAGCAAAGCCAGATCCCTCGAGTGTACCTGAATCACAAAACATGTGTGATTCTGATAGCCTGAATGAGGATACCGTCACTCAGATGAAAGCAGAAACCTCATCCCCTCAAGGACTAGAGAAGAAAGTACGTTTCTCAGAGGAACTCATCCAGAGGGCTCCAGCTAAGCAAACTACAACCGCCTTACAGTCTGCAACTCCAGAATCCAAAGGCTCTTTGAAAGCCTCCTCAACAAAATACAATAAGGTGCAGAGGTCACAGCTGCCTTGTGTAAGTGCAGAGCAGGATGATAGTAGTTCCCAGAATAAAGGAGGGGGTCCTCCTGCTCCTCCTGTTACCCAGCAGCAGGCATCTAACACTGAACATTTTAAAAAAGATACCAGCATCCCTGCAGTTTCCAGCTCGACTCCTGCTGAAAAAAACAGCATGTCTCCACACGAGAGCCCTGTCCACCTTGTAGAGGTGTCCAAGTGCAACAGCAGCGGTACAAACACAGGTATTGATGACAGAACAAATCAACATCACAATGTCTTAGCAAAGTACTCATAGCCCTTAAACCTTTTGAGATTTTGCAATGAGCCTCATTGTATTTTATCATTTTATATGACTGATCTATTCAGTGTAGCACATAAGTGTAAGGTGGAAGAAAACAGTAGATGGTTTTCTAGATTTTATTTTACAAATCAAACTTCTGGCCTGTATTCAGCCCCTTTTACACTGATACCCCTAAATAACCTGTAACCAATTTCTGAGGGAAGTCACCTAATTGGTAAATAAATTTTACATGTTTGTAATATAAGACATGTAATATAAGGCAAAATTAGTAAACCACAAGCATTGTGAAGATGAAAAAGCCCACCTGAAAAAAAAAAGAATACACCAAACCTACCAATGTATATTCAACAGGATAACACCACTAAACATGTGGCTGGAGAAACAATGGAATGGTTTCTATCAAAGTATATTCACCTATTAGAATGGCCCAGTCAAAGTCCAGTCCATGGCAAGATTTTAAAATTGCTGTTGGAAAATACTCTCCGTCCAATCTGATGAAATGTGAGCTTTGTTTAAAAAATGAAAATTGTTGACAGACATATATTCTTTTCCACCCTCTTGACAATATTCTGCTACTTTGAGTTGGTCTATCAATTTGAAACCAAAGAAAATACATTGAAGTCTGTAGGTTTAATGTGAGATACTGCAAAAACGTTCAAAGGGTATGAGGACCTTTTCAAAGCAATGCTTATAGAGTAAATAATCTCCCGTTTTTTTTCTTTCACAGAAGAACTGATAGACTCCACTCTGTCTGTCCTGAGAAGAGAACCAGGAGAGTCACACCAGCACACCCCACCAGCAATGACAAGGTCAGGGACAGGAAGAAGGATAGGGGGATTTAATAGATGTGTAAATGGACTGATGGGAGGATGGAGGTTTAAATGGATGAGGAGTTACATGCATGAAGAGAGATGTGCAATATATCCACACTGCAGCTTTGATCCCAGTATAGTCACCACTCCTGAGGCCCTGGTGGAGTGTAGATAATACCTCTTCAACTCATCATCCACTCGGACATGTACAAAAACCACCCACTCTTATCATTCACATAGAGAAGTGGTGCATTTGAGTTACATAAATTGTGATTTATTCGTTAATTTTTCTGCATGTTTTCTCTTTTTGCAGGCAAGAGAGCACGGGAAGGTTGTTTGACATTTTCGGAACGTAAATCCTGAAACCAAAATGCTGCGTTTGGATGCTTTTTGCTGTGACGGCCTCCAGGCTTATAATACCAACATTTCATTTTGCAGCGGCGCGAACCACCTGTTGAATCTAATTTCTGACATCCGACTGGGAAGTGTTATTGAGCATTTCAAATATTTTTACATCGAAGCACTTTATAAGTATACAGGACTGTTTACTGAGACATTCTTCAGTTTGTTTGTTAGCTGCTCGAGTGCAATATCACTGAATGTTTACATTTGTATGAAGTGTTAAAGGTACATATCTGGAGGCTAGCCAATCAGTTTAATGTAAACAAAGTCCCAGTCAAATACTAGTGCCTAATTTTGCCTCAGAGGTATTTTGAGTAAAATGAAGATCATTTATTCACACACAAAGCAGAGTCTTAAGTTCCACATTAAATAACTGTCTGATTGGATGTTATTTGTCAGCTCCTTTCAGAAAAAAAATCAGCAACTCTGTAAACTGCATCTACAAAGTGACATGGTTTTACAGTTTTCAGAAAATTTCTACTGACAAGATAATTTGCTTCAGTAAGGAAAATTAAAATGGGATTTGCTTGTTAGCATAGTTCAAATGTTGAAAACACAATGTTTAATTTTGGTTTCATTTGAGGTAATTTGGGATTTCTAGCCTAGGGCAATTCACTCACTTTACCAACATGGCAGCTTAAAGGAATAACTAAGATTTTAAAATGAGGTCCCAGTAAAAGGTTATAAACAGTTATTGTTAGTTCATCTGCAGCAGGTAACTTACCTGTCCTCTTCATTTAGTATAAATCAAGATTAGTTGGTCCTGGAGACTGAAGGTAACACATAGTTCGAGAGGTAGCCAGTGGTGGCTTTTAATATGCGTTTTAATGGGCAGATGCCCAGGGCGGGTTTTGCAAAACTACAACTAATATGTTGAATGCATTCATGCATGTGCTGTCAAATGACATTGGCTCCCCTTGTTTGCTGTTGAGAAAAGGAAGACTAATCCCACCCAGAATAAAGAAGATTTTCTGCATTTTGATTGGTCCAGGGGCTGCAGAAGGGGATGTCCACCAGGGCGTCATTCATGTGGCAAATGCCACAGAGAGGGGCAACGACCAAAGCCTGTTTCAAGTGTCCTAAAATACATCCAGAATCACAAATGTCATAGTGGTTAATGTCAGCACAATTTTATGAACCTTGAAAATTTCAACACGATGGGTATGGCACGTGGCGTAGCGGTAGAGCGCACGACCCATTTACGGAGGCTTCAGTCCTCAACGCAGCTGTCCCTGGTTCGAGTCCCGACCTTGGCAACCTGTGCTGCATGTCTTCTCCTCTCTTTACTCCATTTCCTGTATGCCCACTTTCGGGATAACTAAAAATAAAGGCCAATAGTGCCGGGAAAAAAAAAAGATCTCAACACATTTGTTGAGCTGTTTTTTTACACAAAAGCTGAGTGATTATTTATATGTAAAATGAGGGTAGGAGGTGGTGCAACACCAATGACCTCCCTCTGTGAAACACAAAGAATTCCATCTTTCTTGTAAGAATAACTGTCTGATATAAAAGTAATGCAGTGTAAAAATCAATAAAACAGCATAGCAAGGTCCCAAAAAATTTATATTGCAAACTAAAGATGCCATCAACATGGGATGAGAGTTCCTTTTGGCTCGCTGTAGGAGTCCGATAAAGACAATTTCAGTGAAATAAGAAGTTAGCAGTAAATAGTTTGTCAAAGTTTTGATTTCAGGTGTTCATATGTACTATAAATACCCCCAAGGCAAACATACGAGAGTTTGAAGGTTCAGAAAATTGTGTTTGCATAAACTGCTTAGATGCTTTTGAGACTGGAGTTGTTTGAAGATGTTTGGCATTTTCTCTGGACTAGATGTTAGCTTCAGCCTCCAAGTCCAACCTGGATTTATGCTAAATCAAAATCCTATGAGAAATATCAACCACCAGTAAGATGTTTACTGCTTATAACCTTTTAGGAGAACCACACTTCAATGGTTGATTGCAATCGTATTGTTTCTAACTTTACACCAAATAATTTAATATATTATTATTTCCCCATATCGACTGGAGGATTTGCAATTCTGACACTGTTTTATGCGCTTCATTAGAGCTGTAGCTGTATGTTGAAACAATGTAAAGTAATATGTGTGTTAAACAATTTTACAACTCAATCCTATATTCAGGTTTTTATTCAACAAAGCATATGCGTGACACAAATGAAACTTATTTCGGAGTCCTGATACGATCAAAACGAATGACCTTTGACCTTTTTTCTTGACTGAGGCTTTGTGGCAAAAATTGTCTTCAGTCAAAACTGTTGGAGTCTGCAGGGACTCCCTCTCAATATTGTTTTCCAATTTGTTCTGTATTATAACTTTATTGTAAAGCTCATATTTTAAAAAAACCTATCTTAATGAAGAAACAACCCAGTTCTTGTGCCTTGCTTATTGACCTCTTCCGAGATCAAAGGTATATTTGAAATCTATGGTTTGTATTATAACTCTCACATGCAGCAGCATTTATTTTATTTATTTGCCTTTTGTGCAGACATCAGAATGTTCCGTGTAAATCAAAAAAGCGCTGTGACCCTGTGTTTTTTGTTTTTATTTTTTGCCAGTCAGCTGTGTTATTTTTGGTATGACATGATAAGAAGCCTTACAAGAACACTGTCTTCAGAAATGTTTGTGGCTTTTGTCAGAGCTACAGCAGAGTAACCAGTTATATAAACCCTGAATGGAGAACGCAGTGGACATGCTTAGTGCAGCTGGGAGACCGTCAGCTTTGGATAAGGTTACATAAAAAACAAATCGTCAGGAATCTGTTGGAATAACAAGATGCGATAGTCGCAATGTCTGGAGCCAGTCCATCCATGTGGACACAACATAAGAAGGGGCCTTAATTTCTGTACTGACCAGATGGTACATCTCCTGTAAAGGAGCATTTGTTTGAAAAACAGGTGACCTTTGATGCCTTTAAAACTCCCTGTGGGATTCAGTGTAAAAAGACAGAAGCAATCATAGAGTAGTTGGGAGTTACATGTCCTTGTTAGATACTTTCAGGTGATTATCTCATGAAGTGACTAAAGTAGGAGGTTATTATTCACATTGCGTGTGCATCTTTGCCCTCTAACTTTTCACATGCACAATAAATGACTGTATGTGTCTATTTGTGAGCATGTGAGTTTTGACTGCAGCTTTTTGCAGTGTAAGTCCATGTGCAGCAAAAACATCTACAGTTGGGCAAACCTGAGAAGTCATAACATCAATAAAGTTTTTTCTGTATGTCAAAACCTCTTAATGTCTTGTATTGTTTTGTTACACTTCACATCTGCAATAGTCTAGATTTATTTTTTCATATTTGCTTCGAACAAGCCAAACGTCAGCATTCTGCTTTAGAATCCCTTCATACTCTTAATTAAAATCCAATACAATCCACTGCCTTTAATAGGCACCCATTTTGTAGATTTCACCTGTTCTTCGAAGGTTGCAGAGGACTGATAGAGAGAGAAAATTAGTGAATAAACAACATCATGAAGACCAAAGATTAACAGACAGGTCAGGGATAAGGTTATGGAGAAATTTAATGCAGTCTTAACTTATAAAATAATCCAGCTATCAGTGCAGCCTTTAAGGATGATTGGCAAGAAAAAAAAAAGCCACAAGGCTCTTTTGCAATTTGCTGCAAACCATGCTTTGAATGCTGCACATAACCCTTAAATCACCATCCCTATGGTGACACATGATAGTGGCAGCACCATTCTGTGGGAATGCTTTTCTTCAGCAAGGACAGGGAAGATGGATGGATCTAAATATTGGGAATTTCTGTTTAATAAGCACTTAAAAACTACTACTACATTTAATGGGTCCTTATTCTGTATTTTTGCTTACATCTGTGCATCAAAATCAAAATAATAAATAATCTATACTTAGTGGAAATAATTGCAGTCTTTTTGTTATGGTAAAAGAAATCAGATTGTGTTATACCTTTTTGTGTGTGTAAATGTCATGTTATTCCTACTCGTTATCCCACTGTGAAAACCTGTCAGTCTTTTTGTTGTGGTGTGTTGAGGAGAAAATTGCCAGATAGGATAGAAAATGTATGGCCTCAGTTTGCACAGTGTTCCCTTCATGTTGGACGAGATTAATTTACTGCAAGCTCTCAGTAGGGCTGTTGCTTTTGAAACCGGTGGGACCTCCCATAGGGGCCAGTATTTTAATTATCTCCTCCCAAGGTGGT
The DNA here is from genome assembly GCF_021462225.1 of Girardinichthys multiradiatus. NCBI lineage: Eukaryota > Metazoa > Chordata > Actinopteri > Cyprinodontiformes > Goodeidae > Girardinichthys > Girardinichthys multiradiatus. Next base: position 15,589,658 of record NC_061811.1, on the reverse strand, counting down.
CTCCAAAGCAGCCTCCTGGCCTTGGGACCTACAGCACAAAACAGCAACCTTGCCTCTTTCAAAAGCACACACCTTTTCTCTTTTACACAATCCTGATTGTTTCTAATTTCAAACCAAAAAGCAACAGTACTCTATTGTGTGTATGATACTTTTTATGTTAAACTAAAAAACAATTTAAGATTTTCACACAATACCACACTGCTGTGGGGGTGTTGCTGTTATATGGAAATGATTCCTGTAGGCAGTTTAAGAGGACCGAAGTGCAGTGTAGGATTATGTCAGCTGTACTCATCAGTGGAGAGAAGCTTTATAATCTTGATTTCCTGCAGGACAATAAAAAGAGCTTTTCGTTTGGCCGCTCTGCAGCTACGTTAAAGCAATGTTGGTACAGAGGCCTGCCTTCGCAGATCACACAGGATCCTGTTTCTGTCGCAACAACAGCTTTTTGTGGACTCAAGTAGAGTAAAGTTCGAATAATATTAACTGAGTTGATGAAGAAAGGGTTCATATTGATATAAAAGAAGAAAAAAAACTATATCCAGGGAAACACATAGGGCTTTTAGTTACCTAATCCTTAATAACAGTCTTTTTCAAAATGACCTCTTTAAATATGTTAGTTTTCAGCATTTTATGGGACTTTTACTGGGCAAATATATTTTAGAGCCATACAACCTGAAAATATTAAGAATTAAATATTAATAAATCATTATTTTTTAGAGTTAATTAATGTTTTTAGACGGATGTTTTTTCTTTACAACAAAAAGCCTTTGTAGCTACACAGCCTTTTCATATCCTTGAATCATGTTACAACAATAAAGGCTCACGCCAAGCAATCCTCCTGCATGTTTAACCGTGATAATTCAAGATGATTAACTTCAGTTGTGATTCCTTTGTCTGGGCCAATTAAGGAGGGAGTGTTTATAACTGCAGTCTGATAATGTATCAGTATTTTTATTTCCTGTACACTCAGACAATATCCAGCATTAGCTTGAAATGACTTTGTAGGGCCACACAGAACATTGTCATGCGAAACTAACTGCAGACTGGCTGAAAGACTTTGAATGGCATGGCAGACTGTGTTCTTGGAATAATAATTTTGACGGCTTCATCACTCTAGATCAGTTAAACTCTTCAGTAAAAAACATACTGATCATGCATGGCTAGCTAATGTCAAGCAGATTATTCTGGTGACAGTTTTTGGGAGGAACATGTAGACATATGTCTGTACACATTGGAGTAATATTTCTGGGCAGAACAGCAGAGATTATGACATAAATGACATGTTTTATAGCTTCACTGGATAAATCATCAGGTAAATCTTCATTGTATAAATCCAAATTTAAACTGGATGATTTGCTATTGCTTTTTTGTGTTAGGTGGCCATTGTGTAATGCATTGATGTCTAACTTTAGCTTTCCAAAGGTAGCATCATTACTCTTCTGCAACTTTTGTCCTTGTGCTCTCCTTTCTCCTTTCATGCTCCTTTAAATTTTTCTTAAATGGATATTACTATTGTGAACTACAAGCCTGAGCACAACTGAAAAGGAAAAGCTGTAAAGCTGATGATACGAACCCCATAAATGGCACTGTAAAATGGTAATATTTAAATTTTGAGGATTTATTTGATGTGCTGTTTCTTGGGCACACTCAACCCCTATATATTAAAAAATCATTTAATTGAGCATATTCATGTTAAATATTTTTACCTTCTGTGCAGATGTGATGTCTTTTTATTTGTCAGTCTTTACAGACAGCACAGAGACAATGCTTTTGGGTGAAATACAAAGGGTGGATTTGGCTTCTTGTCTGGGTTTTTGATGTATTTTAATACTCACATTTTCAGCACAGTGAGGTAACCGTCGAGTTCTGTCATTAGAGTTGATAAATGGAGGTTAAGTGGAAACGAGTTGTGGGCCGGGTTGGCACCGCGACGTTGACAGAACCTGAAAGGTCGTCCATCCCCACTGAGTGCATGAGACATCCCTCCTCACCATTTTGGGATTCAAGATGTAACAACCACAGCTCTACAGATGCTCTGCTCAGGATGACCGTGCCTTCTTTGCTTCCTCTTCCTACTTTTCTTTCCCTCTATTATTAACAGGAAGGCTGACAAAATGTCCTTGCACTGCCAGCCTGATCTGAGATCAGCTAGCTCAGCATCATTAATCAAAATTTTTTCAGTATACGTTTTGTAAAACCCTGTAGTGAAAATCCAACCTTCATTAAATTTGTCAGGAAATGGAGTTTAAACAAAAATTCAACATGGAAAACTCACCATCACCTCCAGCTTTGTCTAATTACTCCTCCATGCGGCTCTACTCCACCAATCAGTGTCAAGTCTGCATTTCTCTCGGCCAATCATCCTTCAAGGCTCCGCTTTAAAAGATCTTCATCCATGGAACCCTCCGTTCTGCAGCTGAACTTTGACCTTCCTCCACCCCATCTCCACCATTTGGCTTCCAAACTCTTTCCAAATCTCCTCAGGCCTCCACTCCACCACCAGGATCGGATCCCAGGGGGGAAGACATCTTTAAATATAACCCAAAGATGTTCATTCAAGTGCATGTCATTTTCAGCATTCACGTCTTCCACCAGGGTCCGAGCACCAAAGATATAAACATTCACTAATAAACTTTTCGAATTGCATCCCTGTCTTGTCTTTGTGAGTCTATCCAGGTTAAAATACCAGTGGATAATATTTCAGCAAAAATGCTATAATTAAATAAACAAAAAACATTTCTCTAAAAATGGCCTGATCTTGAAGTCTGAAAATAGATAAACAAGCAGCCAGAAAATCCTTAGATCAGATGTCAAGAAATCAAAATCCATGTAGGTAAAATATAAAGAAATATATGTCATCTAAGACTTGCAAAACACCAGACAGTGCTTTGTATTCCCACCCCTTTAACTTTTGAACATATTATTATGTTTCAACAACCAACTTCAATGTATTTCTGTTGAGATTTTCTGCAAAAGGTCAACACAAAGCAATGCATTATATTAAAGTGGAACCTGTCAGATGCATAGTTTTCACATTTTATGCTTATAATAATCTGAAAAGTGGGGCTAGCATTTTTGTCAGCCATATTTATTCTGACACCCAAAAATAAAATCCAGGACATTCTATTACCTTCCGACGTCAGTCATTTTCTACCACTTCTTCCATAGTGGGTCGCAGGGAAGCTGGTGCCTTTCTCCAGTGGTCTACGGGCGAGAGACACGGTACACCCTGGACAGGTCACCAGTCCATCACAGGGCAACACAGACACACACAGGACAGACAACCATGCACACACATAGTCACACCTAAGGGCAATGTAGAGAGACCAATTAACCTAACAGTCATGTTTTTGGACTGTGAGAGGAAACCGGAGTACCTGGAGAAAACCCATATGCACAGGGGAGAACATGCAAACTCCATACAGAAAGACCCAGGAGTCAAACCCAGGACCTTCTTGCTGCAAGGCAACAGTGCTACCAACTGCGCCAACGTGCAGCCTGCCTTCACATCTCCTAATTAAATAATAAAGTTAACTCAAGGGTGATTTGAACTCTAAATAAATACAGATGAACAAACAGTATCATGAACATCTAACAGAGCACTGTTCCCATCATGTGCAAATATTAAATGTAAACCTGCAACCCTTGAAAATCATGGATACCCACTAAAACTTTCAGAGAGAGAAAGTAGAACTTTAATCACAGATGCCACCAAGACGTCTTTCGTAATTTTAGCAGAGCTGCAGAGATCCACAGCTCAGGTGGGAGAATCAGTACACAGGAGAACTATTAGTCATGCATTTTACAAATCTGACCCTTATGGAAGATTGAAGGTCATAAGAAGTCAAGTTTGCTGTTTAAAGCAGACCTTGTCTAAATCTCAGATGAGTCCAAACTATAACTGTTTTGTCTACATGCTAAACAAACACTGTGTATAAGCCTTTAAACAACATCCCCACAATGAAATATGGTGGTTGCAGCATTATGCTGTTGGAATTCTTTTCTTTAGCAAGGAGAGCGATGGAGCTTAATACAGGGTAATATTTGAGGAAAGCCTGTTAGCACCAGAGATTAAATAGCTTACATCAAAACATTTTCAAGTGTTACAATGGCCCAGTCAAAGTCCAGACCTAATTCCAATTGAGAATCTGTGGGAAGACCTGCAAAGACTTGAAAATTGAAAACTCTCCGTCCAATCCGACAGAGCTTAAGTTGTTTTGCAAAGAATAATTTCTAAAGCAGCTGTTACTGTGGTGAAAGGTATTAACTCAGAGTCTGAATATAAATGAAAGCCACATTTTAGATTTAAATTTTTAAACTTAAAAATTATAATTATAATTTTTATTTCACTTTACAATTATGTGCTACTGTAAATTGACCTATCTAACAAAATCCCAAAGGGATACATTGCAGTTTGTTGTTTTATTGTGACATAAAGTGAATACTTTTGCAAGGTACTGTATAAACATGAATAAAGACCTCTTTTAAGGGTTAATTGCATGAAAAGTTGTGATCCATAAACAAATCTCATATTATTCTCTTTTGGAACATTTGACTGGGTTGAAATGAAATAATTGTATCATCTGCCTCAGTAAATAGGTTTGAGAGGCATGAGGTCATACGTTGTGCGCTCTGAGTCAGATGCAGCTTCCAGCAATAACCGTGAGCACAGATGAACTCCTCCATCAAAAGAAGCCATAAGATCCATTGGCTATGCATATTTTACGTCCAAACACGTACACAGAGACCAGTCAGTCGCTGTTGTAATTATTTCCTACTGCTTCCTCTGATGAATGGACCTCCTGTTTAGAACACAACCTTGGCTTTGATTCTGCAAATCTGTCACACTGACACAACAAGGCCTGTCTTCACTGTTTACATCAAAGTGAGGTGGTGGCTGCTCAGCGGGAATCAGATGATTTAATTTGGATAGTGGCTGTGAAAAATGGCTGTCACTGGCACCACAGAAGTCGAACCTGTCATCCAAGCGACTCCCTTTTTGAGACATAGCAGAGGCAAAATAGCACCAAGCAGCATTGTATAATGTGCCTCTGTTCGAGCAGCAACCAGAGAACTTAAATCGATACACCTCCCTCACACTCTGCTAAGAGAGAAGAGCAGGGTGGTTGGTGTTATTTCCACTTTATAGCTTGCCAGGTGTTTTTTTATGAAGTGTGGCACAGTCTGGGAGATGTAGATGTGTGAACCCATCATACAGCTGCTATAACAGTGTAAAAGCGTCCCCTCAAATCTGATTAAACTCTTATTATCACAAGACTGGCTGTAAACTGAGGCCTCTTTGTGCTGGCGCTGCACTTATTTCTGTTGTACCTACGCATTCACAAGAATCAGCGCTCATTGTTACACTCTGAACTGAGTCACTGCTCATTTAAATCCATCTAACATTCATGTTTGAAAGAACACAGAAGATATTAGATGAAATTATCTCTCAATTAGTGCTTCTCAAAATTTTATGCAAAAGTACCACCGTACACTTAAGATATTTCTAAAAATTCTTCAAACATCAGTCCCAAAACAAACACATTGTTAGCTATTTGCACAGCATGTTTGGAAAAAAATTGGTAGGTTTCTCACTAACCCTGACTTTTAAATCCGATATGGCTGCCTTGCATTTAAAATGCTGTGATAGTTGCAGAATAAACTTTATTTGAACTTCTCTGAGTTTGTATCCCCACACATTAATACGTGTGGCTGCACAGTGTCACAGTTGGTAGTACTGTTGGTATTGCATCCCAGCCTGGAGTCTTTATGCTTGTAATGTGGCATTTTCACTCTGTGCATGAGTGGGTTCTCTCCAAGTACTCCAACTTCATCCCTCTGCTCAGAAATGTGCATATTAGTTTACTTTGTCTATATGATTTGTCCTTAGGAGTGAGTGCTTGTGTGCATTGCTGTTTGTATTTTGTGTCTTTGTGTTGCCCTGTGATTGACAGCCGACCTGTTCAGGGTGTGCCCCGCCTCTCAGCCCCACATGACCCAGTAAGGATGAGTGGGTATAGGTGAAGGATGGATAAATAAATGTACCATTGCTCATTGTGAAAATGTATCATTAAGTGCATGTAATGCAGACAGGCAAATTGTTGTTCATCAGTATTGCTAATGGCAGGGGGGGGGGGACCAGGCCACAACCTAACACTCTTCATATTTTTTTCAATGTAACTGAAGAAAATAAAGAATAGCACAATTATCTTTTTATTTCTATATCTCCAACACCTGTGCTACAACTTAACATCGAAAGCTTGTTTCAGATACCTACTGTGTTTTTATTTTTCATAAAATTGCCATGAAATTTTAGTTGTAAGTATTACTAAATTACTGTAAGCAAATGGAAGTCATCCAATGAAAATCCATCCATCCCTCATTTATAATCGCTTATTCTCACATAGGGGCTGGTGCCTGTCTCCAGAGGTCATGGGATGAGAAGCAGGGTGAACCCTGGACATGTTGCCAGTCTGTTACAGGGCACGATACAGAACAAACAACCATGCATTAACACACTCATAGCTAAGGGTAATTTAGAGTGAACAATTAACCTAACAGTCATGTTTTTGGACTGTGGGGGGAAGCTGGAGAACCCGGAGAGAAACCACACATGCACAAGGAGAACATGCAAACTCCATGCAGAAAGACCCCAGGCTGGGTTCAAACCCAGTACCTTCTTGCTGCAAGGCAACAGTGCCACCAACAGTGCACCACCGTGCAACCCAAAAACAATCCATCTACAAAATATAGACAACTCTATAGCTGAATCCTATTTCAGTCCTTTACCCCTCACTCTGTTGAAGAGGCAAAGGCTGAAATCCCCCTCAGTTGTGTTTGTGGAGTAGGGGGAGGGGTAAGGGAAACGGTCTTGTCGCTTTTAAAAAGGAAGACTTTTCAAAGTCTCAATTAATTTAGGGTACAAGCTGCACTTGCAAATCTCGAGACAAATATAAATGTCATCTCACATAGCATATTTTAATGGTACAATAACACTGTGATCTGTAATTGTAATTGTAATGGTAACGTTTCATAAAGTTTTCTGACACATGTTTAATTTGATTTATTATTATGAATTCCTATAAAATGATGACATATTTTTTTAACAAAACATATTTTTGCACCCATCACAAGTATGAGTTTGTAGTTCAATGCATACCAACGTTCTTCTTGTCAACAAGCAGAAAGAAAGAAAAACTAATGTTTAAAATGGATTGTTGCCACAACAAAAATAGAAAATACAGTGTAATTTAAAGTTAAATGTATTCTGATGTATTACCCAAATGAACGATTATCGTACTGTAAGGTTGTGATGTACTTGAGCATATTTGAAGATTAGTATACCTACTAAAGTTTCCTGTTTTTGGAACATCTTGGTATTACATGATCAAAAAAAATCTAAATACATAAAATGTTGTAAGCATAGTACATTTGTGCTTTTTGTTCTTCTGTAATGTCTGCTGTTTGGTTAAAAACTGCCTTCACAACCCATCTGGGCATTTTAGATCACATTTGTTTATGTCATAGAAATAAGTGAAAAACTGCTTCTTAAAGGAATGTCCTATTTCTCCGTGGAATATTTGAAACACTTATTGGACTGAGTGCCAAGAGATAAGGGAAGAGGGAAGGGTTAGGGATCACTCTGGGAAATAGGGTTCAGTCTATTTGACACCTTATATTAAACCATTTTTAACTAATTGACATGCATAGGCAATATACAGATTAGTGGCAACTACACATATTAATCCATTGCATTTCACTATATATATATATATATATATATATATATATATATATATATATACTCTCCTACCCTCCATTTCCTCCATTTGATATTTATGTGTATACATGTATTCAAAAGGGATAATGTGCATCAATAAACATATAAATTAAGTGTAAATGTACTAAAAGGCTAGTCTCTATCGTATTCCCGGTGGGTGATCTAAATAGGTGTCCAGATCAATCTGCTTGAACATCTCGTCTTCTTAGCAATGTGGGCTCATTAGCTCTACATTACAGCTCATTTACATTATATTTACCTTGTAAATAGTTGATACCATATGTTCCTCTAAGTACCACTAAAGGGACAAGTACCACCAGTAGTACCCATGCCACAGTGCAAGAAACAGGCTCTAAATTAACAAATATATCATGAGCATACAGTATAATAACAGATAAATGATAGAAAACCATTGAAAATAATTTCCTATGGATGTTTATTTGCATGGTTTGGGATATAGTTATGCCTTTTATACATACTGCAACTTTTAATAAAAATCTGCTATATTTCCACTAAAAATTCAAGGCCAAAATATGTATGCCTGTCTTACCAAATACACATAACATTTACATGGTTATATGCACATACTGTACCTGAGCATAACTTAATAATGCAGGCTCTTCTAATGGGAATCCAGGGTTTGATCCATCCAAGAAAATACAGTTTATAGACTACATGTAAAAAAATTAAGTAATGTACTCATCCAAGATGTGTATGAGGGCCCCATATGGATTTTGTTTAGGCTGGCTGGGTACTAAGTGGCCTATGAACATAAAGACACCTTCATTAGTTTCAGTGGTTGAATCCTATTTTCAGTTGTCATCTGACTTTATGTTATCATACTGGAATCTCACACTGGCCTATGCCTATGATGTAACCTGCAAACAACCCCAATTTGGGGCCAATTTGTCAGCCCATTTCTGATCTATGTGGGCCCCACATGTAATTGCTGGCTCGCCAGCATTCTATTGATTTAAATTGATAAATGGTAGCTCAGTATACCAGAACGTCCTGCAAAACCCACAGTTTTGGTCCTTGTTCTTTATGATTTAGGAAAATATTTTTAAAAATCTTTTCCACGTGTTCGGGCGGGTAAGTGGCTTGAGAAGTTGATTTAAGGCATAAAGATGTCCTGAAACAAAAGGAAAGCATAGTAAAGGGGAAACTGATCTTTGAAGAAAATAGCGCGTCTCTGTTCTCAGGCATAAAATCAAGGTTATGAGTTAATTATGTGCAGTTCAGCATCCATTCAGGGGCTCTGCAAATTGAGCTCTCCAGCCAGAAAACCTTTGTGTTAATCCGACCTGCGGTTTTGAGAATGTAAAACTTTCCGTTTTTAAATAAGAGAGGTTGCAGTGATGGGTTATAATGGGCGGCCCGATCAGTCTCCTCTCAGGTCCGGCTTTAAGTCGGGGGGGGCAGTGGTTCCGTCCGCGGCCGCCTGCTCGGGGCTGCTGTTGTCGGTCACCGCATCGCCCTCGTCCTCCGGGGTGAGAGCAGCGCTCGTATGCTTGTCACCGCGGGAAGATGCGTACAGTCTTTCCTCCTGCGCACTTTCTGTCCCCGGTGCGCCGTACTTGAAGACGGACCCCCTTTCCGCATAATTGCGCGGGGTCGTGGCCAGTCTGGTTTGGTTCACAGCCGTGTCTGTCACCAGCATTGTCTGTGTAGAGTTCCACTCTGAGACGCTGCTGTTTGGAGAAACTGCTGAGAGGTTCGCGGTGGGGGAGACCCCTTCAGGCACTGGCTTCCCAGAAGAGGAGGATGCGGAGGTCGGTTTCCAGATCAGGCTGTAGTAAATTGCCAGTATAATGGCTGCTAAGGACACTGACAACACATATGCAAAAACAGTGGCTAGTCTCACCCACTTCTTATTAGTTTTAGCAGCCATTTTAGCCTTTTTGTCCCCCGTGTAAGTGGCAGGCTTGCCTCTCTCCATGTTGGGCATGAAGTCCCGCTCTCTCATATTGCCCCTGTTTTTCCCTCGATGCTCCACTACCCCCTCCGTCTTGAAGGCTTTTTCCTGATCCTTCAGTCCAAGGAAAAGAGGAAGCAGAGGGCCGAGGAGCAGGATTCTGTGCTGCAGGAAGAGTCGGATTTTAAATGAATAGATTTAATTCATTTGATCTCGCTTCATATTAGGTACCCGGTGGAGCGTTGCGTTTCATAACGCACATCAAGCATCCACGGGGTGACTGCGCGTTTCAGCATCCGAGAGGAACAAATCTCTGCCTCAAAGTAGATATAGATACTCCAGGGGAACATCTGGCTGCATGGGCCCACTGCGAATCCACAGGATGCGAATTGATGTCATGCATTAAAAACGATCAAGCGCGATTATCCAGTCCACACACAGAGATATGTTTGTCTTATCCAGCAAATGAAGAAGCTGGCTCAGCTAAAAATACAGGAGAGGGGGCGGGCGGTGGCTCTTAAAGAAGTAGCAGCTGTACGGAACCCCTAAGAGGAAGAGGGGGAAAAAAACAGCGTCATTCATCACCTTCACATCAGGAAGGGTGCATGGGGAGCAGGATGTTGCAGAGGAGCTCAGCGCTCGTCCAAGAGTTTTAGATGCGCACACCCAAGTGGGTAGGATGATGCCGTGTCAACAAAGACAATTTAATTAATTTCCGTGGAGACCTGTTATGTAATGCAGCTCTAGGTGTTACACCAACTGTCAGAGGGCCCTGGTGTCACAGATTTCGATACATTTTAACCTCACACAGGTATGTCCCTGTCAACTGAAACAGATATTATTTATAACCTTTGAACTTTCTCCTAATGTTGTCAGGTTGCAACCACAAACTTGTGACAGATGTGACAGACAACCTTATCCTAAGGTTGCCTGTTAAGCAGAATTTGATTTGGGGCCCCTCTTCCTATTAGGGACATCCCCCTCACTAACAGCATCTCAATACAGATTTGGTGGAATCTGGGAGAAGGGGGCATTTTTAATTGGCTGAGCTTAGCAGAAATGTTGCATTTAGTCTTAACAGTTGCTGCGTAGTTATCTTTATATTCTGTTTGGGTCATATTTTTCAATCCGTTCAGTTTTCTTTATTCCCCATTATGATTTTTTTGAACTATTAGGTCACTGTATTTGCTGTGGGACCGCAAAACAAGGTCATGGACTTCCAGCCACCAATTTCACGAATCCACCATTTCTATTTCTCACTGTGATTTTGTAGTCCAAGCTCAAGTATGCCGAAGCTGCAAGTGGATAAGTCTAAATGTTCCATTATTCGGTGTATTAACCCACACAATTCATTACACAACTCCCAGCATCAGAACCTCTTCAAAATGTAAACTACGCTCCTTAATGTAGTTACCTGGTATAGATGGAGAGGGTGTACATATAGTAATAATGCACCTTTGCGATGCATTCATTTGAAGGTGTGGTTTTGCAGGTTCGTCTTCATTCTCCTCTCTCTCTAGGTCAGACCCTGGCTCGAAGATGTAAGGCTGGGTGGACAAGACTTTTGTTGCTGACATCTTTTAATCAATTTGGGAATAAGAAGTTTCTGCGCTGCTAGATAATTGTATCTCTGGTATCAAACCACAAAATGGCCGAACAGGGTGAAGTGGAACGCTGTGCGACCTAGAGGGGTCAGAGTGTGAAGTGCCTCAGTAGCATTTAAAGACACCACACAAAAACAAGTTGCTCTCAGACACACCTCAGAGCAGGGGTAAAAGAGGGGCCTGTGGAGCTACAATAACAAGCAATTCAGACCAAAGCATTGCAGTTCCACTTTATCTAGACCACAACTGAATGATTTAAATATGAAAAGGAAACATTTAAAAGCATGATATGTCCCCTTTAAAAGGAAGTTAACGTTTATAGAGGTTTGGCTTCCATCAGAGGGGATTTATTTCATGGGAGCCCCAAAAGAAAAAGGCGTAAACCAAGAATCTGTTACCACAGCCATTATGACCTGCGCATTATTACAGAATTGTTTGTATATCTCTTATATACAGTGGTGAACTTCTCTCCTTTGTGCACCAGGTAAAAAAAAAAAAAAAATCAAGTTCCTCAGTGGATCCTTTCAAAGATAGAAAATGCAAAGCAGGTTCTCTGAATTTCAGCTGTGCAGCTCCTCCTATTTTTATACTAAGGTGCCAACATGCCGGTGATGATGAGAACACATTGAAGGGTTAATTGTTTTTTATTGCCATGTTTAATTAGAGGTGTCTGGAGGTGCAGGGGCACACGTGCATTTGGTCTCGTTAGGTGTGTCTTAGACAAACTGACCCCGCAGTGGTTCCTTTAATGTCCCATCTGTGGTCCCTGCTCTGATCCGCTGTTTGCACTGGCTATTGCACAATCTGAAGCTTCATTTGAATGGTATCCAAATAACCGGGGATTCTTTGTGGAAACAGAGCCAGCCTCCAGTGCCCAGCCTTGAGCAATAAATGAGGTTGTTGTGGGATAATTCAACATAAAAATCTGATAAATGTTATTACAATAAAGTTTGATGCAAAACACCAATCAAAGTGGGTGAAGAAATAAAAAGAAAGAAGCCAAATATGCACATTTCCAAAGACATGGACTTAATAAAGAAACAACATTAGTTGTATTGTGATTAGGCTACAAAATATTTTATTAACGTTCCTGGAAAAATAAGTGTTATTATTTTTTTTTAAAGAAACAGTGAGAGGGATAATTTATTTTCCTTTTAACTGAGTGATTCTTATTACGTCTAAGAGCAGCAGAAGGAGATTTATAAATATTTCACAGTGTTAAAGTTTTGCTTAGAATCAAGCAATCAAATCAAATCAAATCAACTAAAGGTTATGTGAGAACTAAGCGCAAACTAGTATTGAAAATGATCCTAATTAAATTCAATAGTAATCACTTTGGCATCCATTCATTAATAATTACTTGAGCTGCTTAAACACAAACAAACGTTCAAAGGCTAATACTAGTCTTCAAACTACTACCAGAAGGGAAAATGTTTTTTACAAAAATGTATCAACAGCTTGTCAGTCCTTTAGAAGCTGGAAGAATTGACTTTTACAGCTTTATTCTGAGTTCTAATATTTAACTCTAACCAAAGAGCATAAATAGCAAAGGGAGATAAGCCAACTTTGGAACCCACTTTGACCAATGAGCTTTCAGAACCCGAACTCCTACTGAACAAAGAATTGAGCACATTAATGAGGTCCAAAACCAGGCTGCTGACTTACTCACTGAACTGATTGGACTTCAGCTCAGGCCTGGAAGATTACTCAGACTGGTTGACTGTCGGTTCTGGCCCATGCTGTTTTGATGTGAAAGGAAACGCTCTTAAATGAAGAGCGGTGGGTGAAGAAGCAAGGGGTTGAAGCAAAAATGGACAAACGTAACATAGCATAAGGTGCAACAAAAAACATTTATTTAAACTTAATCCGAAGGGGGGGGATTAGTCCTCTCTGGATCTGTCTGGCCAACCTAATTGGTGAGTTCTTGTTTCGGCCTGTCTTTTCTGAGTCTATATGCAACCCAGTGGCATGAACTTCCAGATTAACCAACCAGAAGAGGACTTGGGTTATTGCAAGAGTCACGTCACATTAGACAGGCAATGTGTTCTATTATATTTTCTAAACCACAATCTTTAAGATGAGAAAAACCAAAAATGTCACCAAGCTATCACTTTTGACTCACCACTACCTCATGATTGGGGTTGCTTTCATATTTAAAACAGTCCCAGAAATCATTCCACTTAATAGTTACACATTACCCAGTCTTAAACACTAAACTTCTGGCAACATAAACCAAGAGTGCAAAAGCAACAAGGAAGGTAGTGCGTTCTTCATAGTTTTGAGGAATTGGGACAACACCTACAGGAATAAGAAACTGTTCTGACTAGACCTTTGGTTCAGCAAGAACATTTTGTGCGCACTGCAGAGTATTTCTTGGCTGTTTAAAATATTAGATCATCATAAAAATGTTGGATTTCAAGATAGAGATTGTTTTAGAGTTTTTTCAGGTACCACTCTAGACTCAATCTGTTACAAGTCAATGTTTGTGTTGCAGCATTGACATATCATAATCAGAGAAAACAAATGTTCTGATAAGGGACAAATGTGGTGTTTTGATTGATAATTAAATTAACAACACCTTTTCATGTTGGAATATAGATCACTAAATCACAGGCTGTTTGGCTTCACCTTTCTTCTTGTTGTATGTGTCTTCATTTGCAATGCATATTGGTTTAGGGTGTGTCCTGAATATAGTCAGATGAGATGAACTCCAGCTTAGCGCATCTTTTGGATTCAGATGCAGTGCTAACCTGATAAGTGATAAGTATAGTCATGGTGGATATTCAGACAGAGGGTTTATTTAAGCTTTAGTGGTGTTGGATCAAAGCACAGGTTAGAGGGACAAAATGAATAAGAAAAGATACTTTCTTGACCCTCCAGAGGTCAAAGACTATCTGGTCAAAGGAGAACGGTTCACCAAGTGGTCAGAGGTGAGTGACTATTTTGATACAGAAATAACAGAAAAGAAAGGAAATATACTTTTATCCCTTTTTTATTATCTGAAAATAATTTCATTACTTAACCAAACTCAAAGACTAGTCAGGTTAATGTGTACTGCAACTAGCAGATTTATTGAAATCAATACTAATACAATTTGTGTGAAAGCCAATTCCCTTGTCTCTATCAAGGACACAACAAAGACTGTTCCCGTCACCATGAAGATGGATCCGAAAGGTTTTTATGTTTACTGGACAAACCAAAGCAAGGTAATCAATTTTAAGAGAGGTCAAAAGGAACCAAGATTGTTTCGCTGTAGAGCAGCATTCATTTGCATTCAGTCAGTGAAAGAAGTATTAAAGAAAAACCTATTGGTGCAATTCAATAGACAGCATCTTAAAAACCTTTCAGTTCAATAATACAGTATTTATTTATTTTTTTAGTGTACATTAATTCAAGGTTGAAAGGATTAGAACCATCAATTGTAATATTGGCAAGATGTTATTGCAACCAGTTCACAGCTGGATCAGAGTGTCCAGAAAGCTGAGAATTATTTTAAAATTCAAGCTATGTGTAGGTGGATTTGTGTTGTAGATCTGATGTATTGGATTGTATTAGATACAGTATCTGAACGCTTTTGAAACGCAGGTGAACGTGTCCCAGATTTAGACTGAGTAAAATTCATGTGATTCTGATCTGTGAATGCTGTGGGATAACTCACAGCTCCTTAGACCACCTTCACGCCTAGGCAGCCATCGATTAGTGCTGATGTGCGCTGGACTGGTGCACTGTGCAGCTGGACTGTAATCTTTTTTGTTTTGTAGATTGTCTGTCTTCCAGTGCTCTGTCCTCCTCGTTAAGGTCCCTTCTGGTTTTCACCAAATCAGAAAACCAGTGAGGCTTTAATTAAATGTGTGGCTCAAGTGTCTGGGCTGCAGCAGAAAAACAGCATGTTCTTGCATGTCACTTTAAGAAAATGTAGAGAACTAATATTCACATAGGCAAAGTAACCCAAATGTTTTTTGTTGTAGTATCTAAATCTATATTTGGCCCAGCGCCGAAAAGCAGAGTTTACTGCTGGATATGACTCTGACTCTTGTTTCTAGGAGACAACGTTCCTGGATGTTGCTACAATCAGAGATACAAGAACTGGAAAATATGCAAAACTTCCCAAAGTGAGTATTGCAAAATTACACTATTACATTTTATAATAATCTGCCATTTCTTTGCAATTTAGTCAAATGGATGTTGCTTCTTGTGTAAGAATCTCTGCATGCATGCAAATATGGTAATGTGCCCTTAGTTCACCCATTAATTTGAGAAACATATTTGCATTGCAAAAACCTGCAGTCAGCAAATGCACGAGGCATTCTGCCCAACTACAGATTATATATAAACGTGCACTGGTACACAAAGAGGCATAATCCCACACGGTGCCACTGACTGACTCATGATTCGGTTCCTCTGAGATTGGGCATGTTTTTTTTTTTCTCCTTTTTTGAACTGACAGCTGCCATTTGTAGTTTCAGTGAATTTCTAGCCCTCGAAGACCCCTGCTTAGATTCACAACATGCAACCATCCGTCGTCGGGTCTCATGGAAAAGGAAATTTGTTTCTCTTGAGGGCTGCGAGTACAACAAAATTGTAGATGTCAGCACATCTTTTTATTTGGCCCCCGAGAACCTTTAGGGAAAGCTTCTTCAAGGCCGTGGTCATATCTGCATCGCTGAGAACGGAACAGAAGTGTTTGATTGTAAAGAGGCACACACAGGAAGGTCCCACCTAATTCATAGAATTGCTTTCTCCTTTGTGTCATGTAATGTATGAGCCCCTGTGTGTAACCGTGTGTGTGTGTGTGTGTGCAAGAATCGAATCTCAGAGTGTTTGTACATGCGTTTGCATATTCTGGTTACCACATTTGCCTGCAAAGGTGAATCTTTTAGACTTTCATTTATTTATTTATTTGTATTTATTTACTAATTTATACTTTATGCTAAAAAACATACAAAAAAGAGTTAAGATCAATCAAATTTCAGAGATACTTTTGTCTTTTAACAGCATCCAAAAGTCCGCAATGTCTTCAACCTGGATTTCCCTGACAGCAACCACCTTGCCAAAACACTGACCATCGTCTCAGGCCCAGATATGGTGAATCTGACCTATCATAACTTCTTTGCCTCAAAAGAGAAAGTGAATCAGGTAATAATCAATGCCTGCTTGAGTATGTCATTTGTTCCCTGAAATGGCTGAAACACAGACAGAAGCTGTTTGCCATAATTCAATAATCCTCTGCTCCCCCTCTAATAAGGCACTCACAGTTTCCTTTTTAGTTTTATTAGACTTTATGGCGCCATTATTTAGATTTAATAAGCCAAAATAAAATTACAAATTTCATTTCCTCAAATGCAACATTAACTATCATGTTCTGAGCTACTACCATGTTCACACCATCTAGTGGTGAAAGTGTGACGTTTTTATCATTTTGCAAACTAATTACAGTGCCTTGCAAACGTATTGCAAGGTCCTTAAACTTTTTCACATTTTTTAATTTTAAAAAACATGAACTTCAATGGATTTTATTTGGATTTTATATGATATACTAACACAAAGTACTAGCATCACTGGAAAGTAGAAGGCAAATAATAAAGAGCTTTTAATTTTTTTTTATTATAATCCCAAAATGTTGCATGCATATTCTCTGTGACATATATATAGGTTTTTCTTCCTAACATGACAAAATGTGCACAAATATTTTTGATAAGCACAACAAATTTCCTCCCTTAAATACTTTAAAAGTCGTAGAATACTCTGTGTATTTTTCTGTTCAAAGAACTGGGCCGAGGACATTCTTGCAGTCACATACAATGCTGCAAGAACTAATGCATGCAGACAGGTTTTCCTGGAGAAAATGTAAGTGAACATTAGAGAACATGACACTGCTGTAGATATAGACAACAATACAGTAGTTTAGCACATGCTGCATAAGACTGAGCTGTATAAACACATGCACTGGGAATTCTAATGGAAATCTTGTGAAATCAATCTCAGATACATCCGCATTTCTCTTCAGACCAACAAGGATGGCAAAATCCCAGTGAAGAAGTAGGTTACCGTATAACCATGCAACATTTTGTGTGTGTGTATTGTCTAATTTATTAATTGTGTTTCTTTAAGCATTTACAAAATGTTCCCTGCTGATAAGAAGAGGGTTGAAAGTGCTTTAGCTGCAGCTCACCTCCCCAAAGGAAAGGTCAGAAACCAAAATATATTTTATAAAACAAATCTCAAAATTTCAGTTTATTTTCAATTTCATCCATTTTTTTTTTTTTTGAAGATCTGATATAAAAATTTATTGTGTTTCAGTATGACACCATTAAGCCTGATGTATTTACTGAAGCTGCCTTCAGGACCTTCCTGACAAATCTCTGTCCTAGACCAGAGATTTATGAGATCTTCACTTCATAGTAGGACATCTCATTGTTTTTATTTCTAAAAAAAAGTGACAAAATTATTCTGGTCTGACACTTGGCCTTCCGAAAATCCATCCAGCCTAACAATGGGCTCAGGTGGAGGTTAGTGGACTGTGATGGGATTGGGCACCATAAGGTACATTGCTGATGTGATTCTCATGCCTCATTTTGCAGCTCCACCAAACCTACCATGACAAAAGACAATTTCACTAAGTTTCTAAACGAAAAGCAGCGGGACTCCAGGCTCAACGAGGAGTTGTTTCCACGTCTACGGCAAGACCAGATCAAGGCCCTGATTGACAAGTATGAACCGTGCTCCAGTAACTCCAACAGAGGTAAAAACTCACAGAAGATCAACTTCTTGTTTCTCTTATACTTTCAAGCTTTTGCTGTAATTATTTTTCAATGAATCCGCAGGTCTTATCTCTCCAGAAGGTCTTTTATTCTTCCTGATGGGTCCGGAGACATCAGCAGTCATACAGGACAAGCTGGCCAAGTGTCAGGACATGACCCAACCTATACCGCATTACTTCATTAAGTCCTCCCACAACACATACCTAACAGGTCACACATCAATCTGACTTCATCATCGAAATCATTGTACCAAGGCCTTTTATCTTAGATAGCAGTCAAATTAAGGAAAACCATTATTACCTGTTAAATGTGTAGAAATTTGATTTCTTATCTCATATCATTTACTTTATCATGGCACATAATCGTATTACTAGGTTCCCCTATTGTAGCCATTGTAGCCACTTAAGGTTATCTTTTCCTTGAACCTATGAGATACAAATGCATTTGGAAGCTTTCACATATTTTTCTCCTCTCCTTGTTCAGCTGGTCAGTTCTCTGGCGTATCATCTCCAGAGATGTATCGTCAGTGCCTGCTGTCTGGATGTAGGTGTCTTGAGCTGGACTGCTGGAAAGGAAAACCTCCAGATGAAGAGCCAGTCATTACCCATGGCTTCACTATGTGCACTGAGATCCTTTTCAAGGTAGTTTTAGATGTTGTTGGCAACTTGTTTGAAATGTGTTTTGGTTCACACAGTGTAAATTCTCAAAAAAACAAAATAGTGCAACAAATACAATACCCTTTTAAAAACACATTTAAGAAGTGGCTATCATTTATTCATGCTTACTTGCTTGTTTGATACAATAAGCCAAACTATTGAGAGCCAATAAAGTCCACAGTAAAACTCAAACACATGGAGGAAGGCAGGCAGGCAGGCATTATCCTGTCACACTCAACACTTCCTTTTAAGGATACCTGCAGCTTTACAGTCTCAGGGGCCCAAGCGCACCTTGGTCCAGTTTATTTTGGTCTGAGAGTAGTGCTCAGCATTGAAACAACTTCAATTTTCTTTGTGTTTCTGTAGATTTTAAGACAGCTGTTAGACAGACTCAGGTGGCTGAGCTTCATACCATTTAGTTGTGTTTTGTTTTACATAAGTCTTGTAACACTGTCTTTATGTCTTTTACAACACAACCCATTTTTCCCAAACTTACAGGTTAATTTCCTGCATAATTTAAAATATGTATTCTAAACTGAAAGGTTACTTTCCATGATTTTAAGTGTACTTGCTGGAACTAGGCTAGATTAGGAGGTTTGTTACCCGAAACTTTACAGAATATACTGCTTACCTTCCAGAACTTAAAGGGTACTTTTAAAGACTGGGCTTTATAATCAGGTGAATTCCAGCAAGTCACACATTATGACACAACTGGGTCCTTTAAATCATTTGGGAACATTAATATATATTAATTAATTGATTCAATTCCAGGAAAACAGCTTGCACAATAAAAAAAAGTTGTAAATCATGGAAAGTTCCGGAAAGAACTTCTACTCACAAATCAATGAAATTGCTCTTTAAAAAGACATAAAAACATGTTTGTGCCATTTAACAGGATGTGATAGAGGCCATCGCTGAGAGTGCTTTCAAGACCTCAAAATATCCTGTCGTTCTCTCATTTGAGAACCATGTTGACTCGTAAGCCTTTTTCAACACTTTTTTTATTCTTAAGATAATCTAATAACATCATAATGCCATTTTCCAAAAATGAATTTATATAGAACATAATGATTTTGCAGTTGGACATTTGGAGCACATGTGGGTATCATAACAGGTGTTATTCTGTTTTGTTTTAAGGGTGAAACAGCAGGAAAAGATGGCTAACTATTGCAAAACCATGTTTGGTGACGCTCTGCTGACAGAACCTCTGGAAAAATACCCTGTAAGTTTAGTCCTGGAATGAAACTTTATTTCACATAATAGGTCAGGTTAAGACTATTTTCTAAGTAATTGTTAAACAATCCCTGTCTGATACAGTAGATGCAGGAATGTATTATTACATGGAGACTCAGTCAAGATTTGCAATCTGATGCAATTGTTAGATTATTGAAAGTGCAGAATTTAAGTTTTGTAAACGTATGCTTTCTTATCTCTGTCGGACAGACCCTCACAGTATCACACACTGACTACACTGATTATTGACCTCATAATGTGAAAGTGTATGCATATCAGAGTCAGATTTGTTTTATTGCCAGATGATTTTGGGGGAATAGCAAGGCTACCTGAATATATTGAATCACACCAGATTGGTCCAATTTTGCCCCGTCTGTGGGATCAAAAGTACCAACATGGTTTAAGAAAATCATTTTAACCACATTTTTGGTTGAATTGGGTCTTTTAAGCTTTCCGATTATAGAGTGAAATAACGTTCGTCATCATCTTACTTTTGTGATTTTTATTTATCTAAGAGGAAGGTCCAGATAGCAAAGAATAGCAAATTGAAAATAAATCTGAAAGATGTTCTAAATTCTAGTTTTTAAAACAACATACTAACATACATTTATGTTCTTGTCAATGTTTTTAAATAAACTTGATGATAATGAGATAATCAATTTCCTCTTATCAAGTGAGTTTTGCGTAACTATCTAGAAAAAGTAAAGAACTAATTAGACTTTTCATAATGGAATATGTTGAACTTAAAGTCACTTAAAATGTTTGACTGAATTTACTTGAAGTCATTTTCTTCCCATCAAGCTGAAGCCAGGCCAGCAGATCCCGAGCCCATCTGAACTTATGGGCAAGATCCTCATCAAGAACAAGAAGGGCAGCCATGAAAAGCCAGCCCAGACTAAGAAAATCAGTGCAGCCGTCACCGAGCAGACGGTTGCAGCCGAACCCGCCCAAGATCCAAATGCCTCTTCCCAGGATGGAAGCGACCCAGCCGCTCCCACCCAGGAAAACCAAGGTGCACTTTAAATATCCAGTGTAACAAATCAGGGAACATACTAAAATACACTCCAGGTTCATATGTTTACAACGTAATGCCGACCTAATTATGTGTTGGAAGCTGAGGGAGAGGCAGCCGCAGAAGACAACGAGGAACAAGAAGATACTGAAGAACAGGATGAGGAGAAAATGAAAACATCAGATGAGGTAAAAAATGAAAGTTTCATCTGTTTCCACTCAGAAAAGTCCAAACATCAGTTAACTTCCTGTCAACTTCCCAACAGGGCACGGCTGGACAGGAAGTGACTGCGTATGAGGCAATGTCCTCCATAGTCAACTACATCCAGCCCAGCAAATTCATCTCTTTTGAAAATGCCAAAAGTACATCAGCTCATATCACAAATGCTTTTTTACAAGTCTGTTAAAGATGTTATAGTAAGAGGTTTTCTCTCCTGTTTCCCCCACTTTTTTTTACAGAGAAAAACAAGAGCTATGTCATCTCATCCTTTGTGGAGACCAGAGGGGAGGCAATGATTGCTAAGACTGCTGTTGAATTTGTCGAGTATCCTTCAATAAAGCTCCAGATGTTACCCTGCACATAGAAAATCATTAAAAATAATTTGGTTAATCCAGAAAGAAAGATAAAAAACCTTCAAGAATATTTCCTAAACCTACCTTTATAGATATAATAAGAGACAGATGAGCAGGATTTACCCCAAAGGAACAAGAATGGATTCTTCCAACTACAGCCCTCAACCTTTTTGGAACGTTGGCTGCCAAATGGTGGCCCTCAACTACCAGACAATGGGTACATTTCAAAATTTCACTCACTAGCATCACATTTATAGATATACCCATGACAGTCGTTTAATTACACTTTGTTTAATTAGACTTTTTTCATTCTGAAAGCAGAACTTCATTTGTTCACCACTGGAGGTCCCTGGTGCGCCTCTTTGGGCTGCACTGACCTCTGCCGTCATCTGTATCCCCAGTGCTGGAACTGAAGAGAGGTAGCATAAATGAGTCCTGTTTCTGTGTTCTTTCAGATTTCCCCATGCAGCTGAATATGGCCTTGTTTGAATTTAACGGCAGAACGGGTTACCTCCTCAAACATGATGTGATGCGCCGCAGCGATAAAAAGTTTGATCCCTTCTGTGACAGAATTGACACCGTAGTGGCAAGCACATTGACCATAAAGGCAGGTTGAAGACTTCTTATAATCTTTCTCACTATACATCATTATATCTCTCTCTCTATCTATCACATTTTTGGCCCACATGCAAAACATCATGGCATCATCATGCTGGGGAGATACTATTTCCTCAGCAGGGACAGGGAAGATGGATGGAGCTAAATACAGGACAATCCTGGAAATTAACCTGTTTAGATGATGCAGAATACTGGGGAATGAGGTGGAGCTTCACCTTCCAGCAAGACCAACTGCATAAAAAGCAGCCAGAGCTGCAATGGAAAGGTTTAGCTGCTATTCTGCAACTTTTAGATGCATTCCTTATCCAACACACCTGAATCAAATGAATGGCTCTTTACCAGACCTCTACAGAAGTGAATAACTGAATGCTAATGAGGGAAATTCGATTTAGGTGTGTTGGAGAAGAGATGCATCTAAAAGTTGCAGGCTAGTTGCTTTCAGGGGCTGGACTTGGGCACCCCTGGTTTAAATCAATGCGTATTTCTTTGTTAGAATGACCAGATAAAACCTCAAAATTAAGAGCATCTATATCTAATCTGGTTGAGTTTAAGCTATTTTCCAAAGAAGAATAGGTAAAACTTTAAATATCTACATTTGCAAAGCTGACAGACTTTAGTATTGACTCAAGGGTGCTTTAAACAAACTCATACTGCAATGTTTTTGCAAAAATGTTTGAAAACCATCATCATTTTACTTCCACTTCTAAGTTGTTCACTACTGTATGTTGGACCCTTACACATACAAATCTCAAAAAAGTGTATTGAAGTTTATAGTTTCAATCTGACAAAATGTAAAGGGTTAAGGGGTGTGAACATTTTGCTAGGCACTGTATAAAGGTCAAATAATTGCCATATAATAGCCCTGCATTATTTATGTTATTGCATTGAAACATGTTTTGCATGCTTAGCCTCTGTAGTTCTGGGAAGTGTGTTCATGTTTTGTTCTGTTTAGCTTCCTGCTGTGATTGAAACACGTTTCTTGGTATTTTTATCAGACCCTGCATTAGAGAAAACTTCAGCTCTATTTATATCCACTCTCCCATTAGCATGCATGGACACAGCATCACTCATTAATGTCATAATTCAGTTCATTCATGCGTGTGTGTGTTATCGAATTTTATGCACCTGTCCCACTAGATTTATTCAGGACAGTTTCTTTCCGAAAAGAGTGTGAAAACTGGGGTTGAGGTGGAGGTGATCGGGCTGCCGGGGGACCCCAAGAAGAAGTACCGCACCAAGTGGTCCACCACACCCAATGCCATAAACCCGGTGTGGAATGAGGACCCATTTGTTTTTGAGAAGGTGGCCATTGCAGCACTACATAGGTTCAAAAGAGCAAAGCATGCATCTTTGCTCTCAGACTGATTATATGTGTTATTTATAGATCCTGCTTCCAGAAATGGCTGCTTTAAGAATCGTTGTCCATGAAGAGAACGGGAAATTTGTGGGACACAGAATAATCCCTGTTGACGCCATCCAGTCAGGTCAGTGAACCTGCAAAACACTTCAGAGCCGTTCAGCCTGCTCTTGGTTCAAAAGGAGTTGCTGTTCTAATAAAATCACTGTTTTAATTTGCCCCCTGCAGGCTTCCATCACATCTGCCTGCGCAGTGAGAGCAACATGCCTCTCACTCTGCCCGCTCTCTTCGTGTACATCGAGGTCAAGGACTACATACCTGCTGCATTTGCAGGTGGTTGGCGTTTTGTTTTGTTTCCACATTAAAATGTTAAAGCTTGCCATCAACGTAACTGCTAACAGCAAGGGAATAATATTGTAATGAAAAAACATGAAATGAATAAAAAAGCTGGAAGAAATAGTGAAATATATCACTTGAGTGAAATGAATTTATATAATACAGTAGTTTCACTTTTTTGATGAAATTACTTTTGGATGATATTCTTATTTACTGGGTTGCGGCTGTATGCTCGTAAGGGTTTTGCTGACTAATGTGTTTCACTCCTTCCTCAGATTTCACAGATGCCTTATTTAACCCAACAAAGGGCTCAGAGAAGACTTCAAAGACCCCTAAAGAGGTAAAAATGATTTCTCTGTATTTACTATAAAAACCTAACAGTAGAGATTCTGTTCCTAGAAGATGACAGTCTTTGCTGGATTGTTCCTGTCCTGTTTTCTAACCCCTGCAGTCATCATCTGACTACATCTCTCCCTATGAGTTGCCTCTTGTGGATCAACCTCCTGCAGGCAAAGCCAAGGAAAATGAGGCCCCTGCTGAAGGTAATAAATTGATTCTGATCATTATATGAGTCTTTTGTCAGGTTTTACTGTCTGAGTTATGATGCCATTATTTTTTCAGAAAAGGCTGTATCCGAACCTGAGCCAAACACTGATGCAAGTGAAAATCCATCACAGTCTCCTTCAGAAACCAGTGCAGAAGAAGCTAAAGAACAGCCTGAGCAGTCTCAAACCCTTGATGCCACCCCTGCTGAGGATGCTGAGCCAGATGCAGGAAATCCTGAAACTCAATCTGCTCCTAAAGCCGCTCCATCCACTGATGAGGTGGAAGATCAAAATCGAGTGGCCCTAAAGCCAGAGGTTGCTCCTGAATCCAAAGAGGAACAAGGCACTGATCCTGATACAAACCTTAAGTCTGACAATAAAGAAGTGTCTGAGACATCTGCAGCTGCTTCTGAAGAACAAGCTTCATCCAGCCTGGTGAATACATTGTCAGAACCAGCAGGATCAAGTGTCCTATCTCAGTCGCCAGCTAGTAGTGAAGGTAATAGTAAAGTGCTTCATGTCCTCTCACTACAGTGTCAGCAAAGGTTGCAGACATTATATACATACATACATGCATTTTATTAAACTCTGAAAACATGTAAGATTTCTGCAGCATTTCTCTCTCATTTTTCTGCAGAGCCTTGCACTGTGACTGTTGAGCAACTCACACAGCACAAGAACTATCAGAAGGTCACCAAGCGTCAGGAGAAAGACATGAAAGAAGCTGAGAAGAAATATCAGAAAAAAGCAGAAGATCTGATTCAGAAATACTCCGACTCCTTCAAGGCTATCAAGAAGAAGGGTTCACTGAAAAAGAAAGAGTAGGTGTATAATTTTCCTCTGTTTTTAAGGGAAAATGGCAGACTGTTTGACAAAAACAGGTTTTAATCATGTGGATCATCGGAGGTCCCTTGGTTCACTTTTGTGTGTCATACAGGCACCAAAGGGTGTTCTCCTTCCTGCAGAACAGCGCTAAATATTGAAGCATATTAATACCAACCCAACAAGGAAGTTGTTGCTGTTGTTTTGGTCAAGGTTATTAGCAAGATAATTTTTTAGATGCATGCATAATGCTCTGCACCTAGCAACTTTTCATAGCTCAATATTAAGCAATGCATAAAATCCCTGATTTAGTTTTGACTGCAGTACTTTTTACGCCCAAAGAAGCAGCCATGGCAAGTTGTGAGTTAATCAACCCTTTGTTTGTTGTGCTATGTGTCAACCAGGGGAGGGGACAACTCTTCCGACAACAATGGGAAGAAAGAGCGAGTCCAGGAGCAGAAAGACAAAATGCAAACTGAGCTACAGACTCTGTGGACAGAACAGTGCGATCAGATGAAAAGGAAGAAAGAGCAGTGTGCCACGGAGGTATGTCAAATACAGCAAATACAATCCTCTGTAACAGTATTCATTCTCTTTTACACATTACAACCATAAACTTCCATGTACGGTATCGTTGTTTTATGTCCTGGAAAAGCACAAAACAGCGTATAATTGTGAGGTGGAAATGGATGCATAGTTTTCTAAGACGTTTACGAATAAAAACCTGGAAAGTGTGTTAAGGAAAAGTGCAGTGTTAATTTCCCACAAGTGTTTTGTGCGCAGGCCAAAACATTGAATGTTGCTGAAAATAAATAAATAAATAAATAATAATAATAATAAATAAATACTAAAAATGCAAACACTTTTCAGATTTCTATTAGCAAAAACAAAAATGCTGAAAAACATTATTTTTCTTCATTTTCACAATTATGTACAACACAATCTATCCAATTGTTTTTCACAACACAAAGCTGGCCTGCCACATACAATCATAATAAAATACAATGAGATTTCTTGTTGTAATGTGAAAATATCTGACACAGTTCAAGGGGTATGAATAATTCTGCAAGGCATTGTAGTTTGAGGATCACATTTGAAATTTGGCAAACAGTGTCAATTAACAGTCTGCAGCACATGCAAGCTTTAAAATTCGATTTTTATTTTTAGATAGCGTTTTATCTGTTTACTGGCCACCAATTCTGCTTCTACTAAAAGGCTTATACAGGCAGCAGGGGGAGATTTCTGTAAACCTCATGCAGGATAGACAACAAAATTGTGTTTATATGGCATCAGAATGGCAGTGTAGGTGCTTTTAAGGTAACTTACCCAGGACCAAATAGAGCACTCTGAGACAGTGGTTTAAAGAAAATGCACATTTTAGCAAGAGACGAACATGAGGTGAAAACAGAGCAAAAAGAGAAAGACAGAAATGCTAAAACAGATATTACCATTACAGGCACAGCAGTTAGTATATAAAAATAGCTACTGCCATGTAAACACATCAAAACTTCCCACTTTTGTCATGAATAAATAAATAAATAATAAAAACATAGTTGATTTCATTAATGCAACCTAAAGATAACAATGAAGCATTTGCTGATGCAGTCGTTTCATAAGGTTGTGGGTTAGTGATTAGTTTCAGGGTTAGTGGGTTAGTGTTTTAGTGCCACTAACATTTTTAGCCCTTGCCTGGAAACAAATATCATCTATTTTGTATGGAAGTCTGCCTGTGTCTTTCACTCTTCAAAGGTGGAGATTCCTCTATTCTAAATAACTGTAGGTCCATAACCAAGCTAAGCCTCCTGGCCAAATGTTTCAAGTCCCTTGTCAGTGATCGACTAAAGGAGTTTTTATAAATAATATTGCCCAAAATGTGTTAAACATTTCTCTTTTATGCTGATGACACTGTGATGTATTACAGTTTCCTTCACAACTCAGGCCCTCACCCAATTACATTAGGCTACTAACAGTTTAGCAAAGCTTTTACAATTAAATACAGACTAAACCAAAGTCATAATTATTTTCAAATCATATAAAGGTTGGTTGATGTAATCTTTCTGTCAGTCTTGGACTATGGTGGCGTTTTGTATACGTATGCCTCATCTCTGTGTCTGCATGCTCTTAATACACTGTACCATGTGGTTTTGAGGTTTACTACTATTTTTACATCACCCACCCATTATTGTTCATTACATCAGTGGATGGTCGTTCTTATCAATGTGCAGAATAAAACACTGACATATCCCTGTATGCAAGGCTGTTCTTGGTCTACTCTCGTCCTTCCTCTTGAACTTCCTCCATCTGAAGAATTCAGGGCCTTAAAGCCTTCGTTCAGAGAGCAATTTTTTATTTTCAGTTCCAAGGGTATGAAATGAGATGGGGAAAAAAGCTTTCATGTATTCTCCTCCCTTTGACTGGAACGAACTGGAACTTGAACTTTATACCATGGCCTCATTGGAAGTTTTTAAGAAAATTCTGGATGACTTGGAGTCACACACATTTGCGGATGTTTTGCCTGATTTTCAGAGCTGAATTTCATATATCTGTCAGTTTGAATGTATGTGCACATATGTTCCGCTGTATTGGCCAGATGATGATGTCAAAGCTTTTGTAAGTTTCTGATTTATTCAAGTTTAGTCTGGTTAAATGGAGGCACACCTATGGATCGATTTTATGGCAACTCCTCAAACACCTCTAGATGTGACATCATGGAAAAATCTTAATAGATCAGACAAGATACCTGGAAGAGAATTGTGAACATCCTTAAGACTGGTTCATCCTTGGGTACCATTTACAGATATCTTAAAGTGCAGCATTCATCTTTTCCAACAATTATACATAAGTATTAAATACCATTGGAATGTTCAATCATCACAACCTTCAGGAAGGAAACGGGTTTTGTGTCACATAGAACGTGTTTTTGTGTGAAATGTTTGAATCAACCCCAGAAGAAAAGCAAAAGATCTTGTAAAGATGCTTGGTGAAGGTGCTAAGAGAGTCATTTTCCACCGTGAAATGAGTCCTATATGGACATCGTTTGAAATATCACTCTGTGAGGAAGAAGCCATTACTTTACCACCAATATAAAAAGCCAAATCTATTGCAATAAGAGATAAAGATCTTAATTTTGAGAGATATTATGTGGTCCCATGAAACTAAAATAAAAAAAAATGTATAATGATTTATTATATATAGTTACATTTTGTGGATAAGGAGGTAGCTTAAAAACAGCATTTTCACTGTGAAGTACAGAGGTGGCAATATTACGTGGCATGGTGGTTTTGCTACAGAAGGGACTGTTGCTCTTCGTCAAATATGGTATCATAGGGAAAGAACATTATGTGGAAATTAAGCTACATCTTATAACATCAGCCAGGAAGTAAAAATGGGTCTTCCAAACGGACAATCATTTAAAGCATTACCACCATATTAATTACTTAAGGGCAATATAATATTTGTGGGCAGAGCTGAAAAAGTGTTTGTGATTAAGGTGACCCACAAACCTGACAAAGTTACACCAGTTCTGTCAGGAGGAATGGCCCAAAGTTCCAGCAAACTATTGTGAGAAGCTTGTGGAAGGAAACACAAAATGTTTCATCCCAAATTATACAGTTTTAAAAGCAATTCTACTAAATACTAAAGAAATGTGTGCAAAGTTCTGAATGAACAAAATCTCTAAAAGTAAATTACTTCTATTATTATTCTGGCATTAAAAAAACTTCTTATTTTATTAATCCTAAATAATCTAAAAAAGGAAAGATTAATTTGATTTAATGTCAGAAATATCAGTGCAATGTGTAAAAAGACCAATCTGTATATACTTTGAACAGTAGAAGCAACATAAACTTGAAGAACCACAGCACAAACCTAAACATCATTTTAATAAACTTTTACTTAATTTAATAATTAAGTTGTCAACTGTATCTAATTACGCCATGATTTATCATATAATGAATGTGTTTTTTTGCAACTTTACCCTTTATGATTTATGTGTAAATATATATGTAGTAAAGCCATATTTAGCATTTATATAAATTGTGTTTTAAAGTAAGAACATATGATCCACAAATCCTAAGCTTTGTTTAATCAATATTTATTGCTGATGAAACTGAAAAATGCAAACCTGAATTATCCTCTTTTAAAAAAAAATATTAACTACATGTTTATCCTGAAATGAAATCTTTAACAGCAGACATTTTTAAGGGGATTTTTTAAACTTTTGCCAGCATTTTCTTGATTGTAATCAAACTGAACTGAGCCTAATATAGCCATGTAAATTATTATTGTGTTCTTTAGCTCTGAGCTTCTTTATCTGTCCTTTAAAGAATGAAATAGTACATTAGCCATTTCACAGCATGATCATAATTGAGTTATTTCTGCTCAGTTGGAATATGACATTGGACCTATTATTCTGTTATACTATTATCATAGGGAGGATTTTAAAATTAGGATCTGAAAGAGAATATTTGAATGCATTTCTAATAAAGAAACTCTCATTTACAGTGACCATTCACCCATCTCTCAGCGGTCTTTATTTAACGCTGTTTAAATTCACTTTTCTCCTGCAGCAGCTAATTTTACCTCTCTTTAGTGTGTTTCTTGGATCACAAGAAAAGGCGCTAAGAGACTCCTTTTATTATGCATCAGACTGAGGTTCTTTTCGCAAATGTTCAGTGTCTATTTCAGGATACTGTCATAGTTTTTGAGGCCGACTTGGAAGTCCTCAATCAGCGAGGAGTCCAGGATGAAAGACCCGGGAATCCAGGTGTGATCCTCTGGACCGTAGCCCGCCCGGTCGACCAGGTACTGCCAGCCCCGACCGGCGGACCGTGTAGACGGGATGACCCTGGAAGTCCCAGGCAGGCGGAGGGGGCCTGGCCGGAGGGCAGAGTGTGCTGGCATGGACAGGTTTGATCTGAGAAACATGAAAAACTAGGTGGGTGCGAAAGCTAGCGGGCAAACTGTGACGGACACACATCGGACTAACCAGAGACTCGATGGGGTAGGGACCAATGAACCTGGGAGAGAGTTTCCTAGACAGGGACTTGAGGGGAATGTCCCGGGCGTACAACCAAACTCTCGGACCCGGGCGGTACTCCGGGGCCTGAACCCATCGTTTGTCAGCGTAGCGCTTGTGTTGCGCCGAGGTCCGGTGAAGGGCTCTGACAGTGGCGTCCCAGATTCGGCGACTCCTTCGGATGTGTTGCTGCACCGAGGTAGACGCAGCCTCCCCTTCGTCAGACGGGAACAGGGGCGGCTGGTATCCGAGAGTCACTTCAAAAGGCGAAAAGCCCTTAGCTGTGGACACATGAGAGTTATGTGAGTATTCAGTCCAGGCCAGGTAAGAGCTCCTATCAGCGGGTTCCGATGGCGTGACACACCTCAGCGCTGCCTCCAGCTCCTAGTTCATCCGCTCGACTTGGCCGTTGGTCTGCGGATGGTGCCCCGAGGTCAGCGAGACCTTAGCTCCCAACGCAGCACAGAACTCCCGCCACACCCGGAAGGTGAACTGGGGCCCCCGGTCGGAGAGTACATCAGACGGGATCCCATGGAGGCGGAATACATGCTTGACTAGGAGCCTGGCAGTCTGGAGCACGGATGGCAGTCTTCTGTTCAATAAATCTCTCAAAACGTCATTAACGAGGTTCTGGAACACTGCTGGAGCGTTGCATAAGCCAAACGACATAACCAGATATTCAAAATGTCCCAGTGGTGTCTTGAAAGCCGTCTTGCACTCATCTCCCTGGCGGATCCGAACTAGATGGTACGCATTACGGAGGTCTAACTGTAGGGGCTCAGTCCTGTGAGTAATCTGGCGGAGAGACTGGCCATCCAAAGCCAAAACTTGACGTGGGGTGGCCAGTGGCTCCGTCTTTATTTCTTTCTGTTCCACCAGGGCTTGGTCGATTAAACTGAGTTCACACCCTGAGTCAATGAAGGCAATCAAACAAAAAGTGCGCTGGTTAGCAAGAATGGTGGCAGACAAGGCAAGTCGTGGGGCTTTAGAGGCGGGGCTTGGGTCCCTCAGTCACAACCGACGGATCTCCCTTTTTGGCCGGACAGGACAGACTGAAACAAAGCGATCTGGCTCGCCGCAATAAAAACATCTATTAGTCTCCCTGCGGCGTTGCCTCTCATCAGGTGAAAGCCGTACCCCACCCAACTGCATGGGCTCTGGCTCGACCGGACCGGAAACTGGAACAGGTGATGCTGGTAACTGAGGTGTGGAGGTGAACAGCACCCTGGGTGTCACTCGCTCAACCCGGTTCCGCCTTCTCTCTCTCATCCGTGTGTCCAGCTGGACAGCCAGATTGATATACTCATCTAAGCTTTCTGGCTCGTCTAACATCACCAGCTCGTCTTTAACGACTTCGTCCAAACACTGAAAAAAGGCGGATTTTAGGGCGCTTGAGTTCCAGCCAGAAGCCACCGCTAGGGTACGAAACTCTATGGTAAAGTCAGTTAATGGCTTTAGCGCCCGAAGGCGGCGAGCAACCCTGGACAGATCCATATCTAGGTCAAAAGTAAGCCTGAATTCTTTAATAAACTCATTGAAAAAACATCCAAACTGGTTACAGTCGGAAAATTTAGCTTCAGCCCAACTAAGTGCCCTGCCGGGCAGTAATCCTAAAATGTAGGAAACCCTCCCATCATCATGGGGGAAGCTCTGTGCTGATCGATTAAAAACTAAGGTACACTGTAAAAGGAAGCCCTGACAACTTCCGACCTCCCCCGAAAACCTTTCGGGGCTGGGGAAGTGACATCTCGGCTAAACGGAAGCAGCTGCGTGATGGCTGGCTCAGCAGCGACCCCCGAGGGCTGGGCGGCCTCAGTACCGAGTGCCTGCTGAAACAGTGCTGCCATCTGCTCCAGCTGCTGGTTAGTCTGCTGCTGTTGCTTTAGGAGGGTTTGGAGGGTTGCGCCGTGGGAGTGGATCTGGTGACTATATTCGGACACAGTTCTCTGGAGGGCTTCTGCTAGGTCCGGCAGGCCTGAGTGTTCTGTCATAGTTTTTGAGGCCGACTTGACCCACATGCAGTAAACACCCAGAGAACTGAGACCGTTTAGGAATGGGACCATCAACCAGGAGCTGGTGCACTGCAAGAAAACAACAGATCAGGTGAGTAATCTGCCGCTTGACAGCTGATTGAATTAAAACAAGGCTTACAGTAGGAGCGAGGTTCGATCCGCCAGGGAGATGGCTACAGAGTCCGGGCCGAGGGGAGGCTTCACCGGGGACAGCTTGGAGCCTCGATGATCGGAGCGTGTTTGACCGTCCGAGGGTGGACAGAGTTCGGCTAAGGTGACCTGGAGGTTTGCTCGGATGGACTGCCAGCTGAAGGCTTGATCCTAGGGTTAACTTGGTTCGGGTTTGGCAATGAGGTCTGTCCACAAGGAGCGTGGCTGGGTCAGGCACCTGGATCAAAACAAGAGAGTTAGTTTCTGCAAAGTTGCAAGGTTTGTAGCAAGACGAGACAAGATTGGGCCAGATGGTTGTACCGCAGTTGGCAAAACACTCAGGCAAAGAAGTGCTGGCTATCCGTCCTCTTTTTACTGCTCCAGCTGATCACCGAAACAAGCCGCACCTGTCACACACAGGAATAACAGACTCTGGCGGCACCTAGTGGTGGAAGATGGTTAGTAGCAGCCAAGCTCGATCCAGACCCTGACAGATACAGTGGCTCAGTCAGGTGATATTATAGCTCTGGCCAAGCTAATTTATTGCAAATCAACAACTGAAACAATAGATTTTAGATATTTAGAGTTACTCATTTAGGTCTATACCTTGACTGTGATCTTACCATTTTTTTGTTCTGTTGCGACAGAGACTTGCTAAGCTGTTGGAGATGGCCATGGAGAGACACACCATTGAGCTGAAGACCCTGGAGAGGTGCGAACACACATGCAAAACAATTGTGACATGAGGCACACATCAATTTAGCTTTGCTGCGTCCCTCTAATCTGCGTCCTGGTGCTTCAGTGTGACTTTGACTGTGTGTCATCTGAGTTGAAAAACTTGACATTTGACAAAGGGAATACATCTAATACTGAATGAATCACCTCAGCAGGCGGGTCGTCCAGTGTCCTTGGCTGGCTCATGGTGTTAGGTGTGTGTTGTCCAAAGTCCCCAGTTGGCAGACGGTTAGTTCAGGACAGTTATTATCCAACAGGTGCTCAAACAAACAGGTCTGATAAGGTCACACCAGAAACACCCAACCCTGCAACTTTTGGTAAAAGACGAAAGATTTTTCAGATTGTTACTATTTTACATTCTTTACTCTTTTTCCTTTTCACTGTAGTGAAACCAAAGAAAAGAAGAAAGCACTAAAATGTTCCTCCACAGAGAAGTCAAAGTAAGGTCATGGTCTTAATTACTTTATCTTTTTCTTCTCAGATTCTTAGTTTTGTTATGTGAAAATGAAATGAAATGAGAATTTAGGCAATTAAAAACAACTCACTCTTAAAAACTAGTCTATAAAGTGCAGTTTCTTTTCCATTATATGCATGCTATCTAATTTAAATGATCTTTATTTAGGTTGAAAAGAGCGATGAGCACCGAGATGCTGGATGACACAAGTCAGCCTGATGCTGCTGTAAGTAAATACCAGTAGTTTTAACAGTTTTGCGGTACATTTACTGTACATATACTGTACATATACACTCATCTACCACTTTATTTGGTACATCTTGCTAGTCCTGGATTGGACCCCCGTTTAGACTTTAGCCCCTTAACATCTGCCCCAACATTTTCTAATATTCGGGTTAGAATTGACATAATGTTTTGTGGGATATATTCAACAAATTGTTAGAAAGATTCCTCAGAGTTTTTGGTCCATGTTCACATAATAGCATCAGGAAGTTGCTGCAAGTTTCTTGACTGTACATGTATGATGCAAA
The DNA here is from genome assembly GCF_021462225.1 of Girardinichthys multiradiatus. Taxonomy (NCBI): domain Eukaryota; kingdom Metazoa; phylum Chordata; class Actinopteri; order Cyprinodontiformes; family Goodeidae; genus Girardinichthys; species Girardinichthys multiradiatus. The sequence goes on along the minus strand of NC_061811.1, from coordinate 15,555,549 downwards.
TCTCCCATTCCCCACATCTCAAAGATGCTGTGTTGGATTTGTGATCTGGTGACTGTGGAGGCCATTGGAGTTTGAGATGATTTAAACTTTCTGATGTGATCCATTATCCTTCTAGAAGTGACCATAGTAAGAAAGACCTGTCAGGTGGGCTGTGACATTTTAAGGATGCTCAATCTGTACTAAAATGGGCAAAGAAAGTAACCTCCACACCATTACACCAACATGGCTGTCCATTTTCTAATCTGCCTACACTGGGGGTAATGCTTTGATTTGTACACCAGTCCAAGCCCCGATATGAAGTCTGAACTATTAAACATCTAAAATAAACTGGTTTCTACCACTTGTGTTGAACAGATTTTTATTTTCCACATTATGACCATGAAGTGGCTGCATATTTGAATAAAACATGTTACCCTAGGCATGTTAAAGCAAACATGTTCACATCTCGTACACCCACATGTTGCTCTCAGGAACACACAAACACAACATTGAACGGCAAGTACTCCCACACATGAAAGAATCTGTGTATCTTGCCAACCCACAGTAAGTTCTGATTCTCTTCTCACCTTTTAAATAAAGTGCAGCAGACTCTAAGCAAAGGCCAGGCTTGCCCATCACTCAGAAGCTGATCACAGGGTTAATGCATGTGTGGTTGATGACTCACTCAGCTCTGCTCTTGTTCCTCTGTCAGCTCATCAGGATTCAGATCTGATGTATCTGGGTTAATGACTAGGTCCTTTAATTGCGCACCGCAACAATTACTCAATCTGGAGCTCAAAAGAAAAACCTCCCTTACCTTTCCGCACATTCGGGTCACATTGCAGATTAAGCTGATCTACTTAATCAGCATTTATCCATTAATTACCGCATTATTTACATAACAATCGCTTGTTTAATCAGCATTGGCACAGTATTGAGTGCTAGAGTGCAAGGGCTGAGCAATCTTACGGAGCAGGATCAACCGGGGACCTAACTGTATTGATCCGTTCTCAGGTTGCATCTCAGGGGGATACGTACAGACACTCACAGGAAGAAACATGAGCAGATAAACTACTTTCAGACAAAGCAACTATCTGTATATCTCTCCCACTACATTCACAAACACACACAAACTTGTTCATAGAGACTGAAAACCTCAAATCAATGGATGATGTTTTGTACTCTGCTGTGTTGCAGTCTGCAGAGTACAGTCCACAACAAGAGGCTCTGATGAAGAAACAAGCTGCTACCGTTGATGAAATCAAGGGAATGACTAATCAGGTACACACACTGACATCAACAGGCACTTGTATTTGGTTCCTAACAGGATTTCATACAGAAACATGAAACTGAACTAGGGGTGATGAATTCCTTTTTGAAAGGTATTCATGCCTCATTAATTGTTTTTTACATTTTCTCATACTACAAGCACAAATTGGGCCTAAAAATCCTTATTTGCTGTGGCAGGTCCAAAGCTTTGGAATAGTCTGCCTTTTAATGTTAAATCTGCGCAAACTCTGGAGCATTTTAAATTAACTTATTAAATTAATACTTTTGTTTCATTCTCTTTTATATTAATTGCTTCCTCTTCATGCCTTTTTATCTTTCTGGCTGCTTTTGTTTGTTTTAACAGCTGTTATAATCCGTTTTTATTGTCTTATGTTTTGTGTTGATTCTTTTTACAACATATGTCTGACAGTCACGACTTAATACACTTTGCGCAGCATGAGTTGCCGAAAACGTGCTATATAAATAAATTTGACCTTGACCATGACGATGTATAATATGAATTGTAAGGAAGAGACTGAAAGAAACTGAAGCACACACTGACATTTCTGCCCATTCTTACTTGCAAAACACTCCAAACTCAGTCGGATTGGATGGATGGTGTCAGTGGACATAGATTCCTTGTTGGGTTTAGGTCTTGAATGACAGGATGCTAGACATATCCTTTTATTTATTCCATGTTGCTCTGATTGTATGCTTTAGATTGTTCACCAGGAACAACCCATTGCTCACCTGGAAGAAGAACCTTTGCACGAGTCTCGAGGCTGATTGCCTCTGAAAGGTTTTCTCTTATGATTGCCCTATATTTACCTCCATTCATTTTCCCATCAACTTTGAGCAGCTTCCCTGTTACTGCTGATGAGAAGCATCCTCACAGCATGATGCTGCCACCACTATGTTTCAGGGTGGGGATGGTGTGTTTGGGGTGATGTGCAGCATTAGTTTTCTTCCAAGCAGAGAGTTTTGTATATAGGCCAAAAGGTTCTGGTTTTGGTTTTACCTGAGGCGTGTCAGTTTATGTGGATGGCCTTGTCCTGGTAAGCCTATAGTTGTTGTACTCCTTTTGTTTTGAAATGATGGGTTAAGCAGTGCTCTGTGAGATGTTAAAAGCTTGAAAATTGTCAAATGATCTTACCCTGTTTTTTTTTGCCTCTCCATAACTTTCTCCCTGATCTGTCTGCAATGTTCCTTGGTTGTTCACTAATGTTCTCTAACCTCTGATGCCTTCACAATTTAACTTACACAACCTTACTGGAGTTTATGAAGGGGTGTCCAAGTAAAGGGGGCTGTGTGACACATGCATGCCACGTTTTTCAGATTTGTGTTTGTATCATTTTGCTTCATTCATTTTGATAAAACAAATCCCAATAAAATGCACTGATGTTTGTTGTTGCTACTTTTGCAATACAATTGACTTGCAATAGGTGACTTCTGAAGGCAATTGTCTGCAATTAATTTTATTAAGGGGTATCAGTGTATAAAGAGGTTAATACATATGCAACCCTAATCTTCAGATTTTTATTTGTTAAAAAAGAAAAAGGACATCCATGTGTAATTTTCCTTCCACATAAAAATAATTAAATACATTGTGGTTGTAATGGGACAAGTTTAAGAAAAATAAATAATTTTAGCTGCTCACTGTATTTTATTAATACCTTGAAGGTCTATCCCCAATTTAAACACTTACCATAAATTGCATGCATGTCCATACAGATACCGATTATAACTAATCTGATGCCTAAATGTTGCTATTACCAAAACAGAAACAGCAGAACAAGCTCCCACAGCTGTAAATGATGTCAAACCTCGTTTTGTTGCAATGGTTCCCTTTGAATCGAAGAAATCTTGGCAGGTAATGTTGAGAAAGGAGGTGTGAGATCATTTAGACATTGACGTGTAAAGGCCAGATGGATGGTGGGTCTCTACAGTAGTTTTAGCCTCCAAATGTACTTTCTGATGTTGTGAGAAGAAGTGGGTGGATGTGCAGGTGCGAATAAACAAAGGGAGAATACAGACCGATTATTTTTTTTAAAGCTATTCCTGTCCTGAGTTTTTGATATTAATGTCAATACTAATGACTAAAAGTATGAATAAAAAACAAAAATTTAGAAAAAAGCTTAGTGTAAAATGAAATAACCACATCACACCCACATTTATTAGCACTCAGAATACATGGGCATATCAAATTAGGTGCAGATGATTAGAACATCATTACTCAGCATTTTGAAGGAGATTTAGGTCAATTTAATCCTAGTTTGGTGTACTTTTTACTTTTAACATCTGAAAGAAGATTGTAGCAACTCATGAGTCTGATAAAGGATTTAAAGAGGTCTCAGAAGAATTTCAAATCAGACATTCAAATGTTAGGAAAATAGCCAACATGCCCAGGTTTCACTGTCCTAGCAAGTTTATCCTGAGAGCAGATAGCAAGATGCTAAAAGAAGTCTCTAAGAACCGATAATAGCAGGCTTTTGCTTCTGTTGATATGAAAGTGCATCCCTGTAAAATAAGAAATCAATTAAATCAAACTTAATGGGTGATGTACAAAGAGCAAACATTTGACCTTTCAGATAAACAAGCAGGGGAAAATAAAGTTTGCCAGAGAGAATATAAATAAAGGGCAGGACTTTTGCAAAAATATTTGGATAGATAAGTCTAAAATGTAATTATCTGGACTCCGCAACACAGAAACAGAACATCATACCAACTGTGAAGCAGTTGCAAGTGTCTTGGTTTAGGGATGCTTTGCTGCAGCAGGATCTGTCGAGCTCACTAACATAGAATCCACCATGAATTCTACTATGTATCAGAAACTGCTTGTGGACAGTATGAGAACATCTGTATAAAAATGAAAGCTTTTTCGTTTTTGCGCTGTAAGGTAAAGAGATGCCAAATACAACCAAATAGGACAAATGTTCAACGTGTGTAATCTGTCATCCACAAGGGAGTGCTGCAGCACCTTCCACAACCCTTCTTCCCATGGCCTTACCTTCAGTGGAAAACTCTCTTGGCATCTACATTTAGTATAAATTTGGGTTAGTTGGTTTAGGACGTTAAAATGCACAGAAGGTCCAAAAGGGGCAACGACCAAAGCAGACTTCTACATCATAGCGGATTATCAACGCATTTTATGAACCTTTAAATCATTGTCACTTTTGCATTGAGTATTTATATAGAAGTTGACGATTATTTATATAGGAAATATATGTAGGAGGCGATGCGTTGCCAAAGATCCTCCTGTGTGAAACGGGTACTTAGAACAATATGTAAAACTTCTCTGTTACACAGCGTTACATAAAATGTAATGGTGTGTAAAAATCAAGAAAATAACGTTCACTTAAAACAAGTTTAATATAAACAGTATATATATATATATATATATATATATATATATATATATAATTTTGCAAAGCCTTACCGATATATATATGTTACTCTGACTCTTTGTAAAAAATCGTTGGCTTCTGTATCCTAAACTATGCTTTTAATCCAGCTCATCATCATAAGGCTTGAAAAGATCTTTATTTTGTGCCACAATAATCCGGTCTACTGCTGAGAACAAAACTACCTAAAAATCTGAATCTTTTTTCATAACCAACTTTTTGTCTCTATTTGCAGCTAATCCAGGAGGCACTAAAAGAGCATGGTCAGAAAATGAGGGCTCTGCCTGCAGAGGTGAGGAATACTGTTAACGTCTGCGTGGGGGCGCACTTCCCAGAGTACGTTGATGACAGCGGGGACAAAACTCATGCATGCGAGAGTTTCTATGGAAATGTCTTCCTGGGTTAGCTGTACTGTGTTATCATTCATCTTTCTGCTTTATGCCTTTTATATTAATGCTTTCAGTCTGTTATATAACCTAAAATTGAAACATTCCTTTAAAGTAGATGAGGACTATTAGCAGAGCTTGGAGTGAATTTCAAATATTAGATGTGCTATTCATAGCAGGAGTATCATTTAAGAGGTTGCAAGCCAGTAATGATGTCCCCTTGAATGTATTTTATGCCAAGGTTAGATGGTTTTAAAATTTCTTCTTGGGAATTACGGTGAAAGATCAGCTTCACTAAAAGCAAAAGGTCTGTAGTTTCAATCTCCTTCTGCTCTGCTCGGAGTTTTCATCCTTGTTGAATAAACACATTTTAATCTTCATGTTTCCTTGTCACTTTAGCTTTTTTCACTCTATGGTTTGTTTGGGGTTTTAAGTACTTGAAGAACTTGTAAACAAGATGAAATATTTGGTATGTGTTTAAAATAACCTCATTAACTGGCTTAACATGGACCATCTTCTTATAGATATGAGATGTTGTAAATCCCTTTATTTCCATGGAACAAGGGCAGCAAGTGGTACAGTTCGTGAAAAAGTTAAACATAAATCCAATAATTACTTGAAAAGTAACGTGTGCATCAAGTGGCACAAATAAGATGGTTTTCTGTTTTGTGACTGTTTCTGGATTTACTTTGTAATGATTCTGGGTGATAATTTATCTATAACAAATGTCACTTTTTCTTTCTGTGATTTAATAAACAGACATTTAAACTCTTGATGGATTTTTTTTTATTTGCACAGATAAATCTAAAAAATATTTATATTTTGCATTGATTATTAAAACTAGTAGGTTTGAATCTGGTTTAGATATAATCAGAATAAAATTTTAGATGGCAACCACAGAATAAAGTAATGAGCTGCTTCCAGACAAATCCAGAATACTGATCACTGATAGTGCTGCATACTACACTGTTCAAATAAAACTAGCTCATTCTGGGTCAATACTTATTACTGACCAGGAGAAAAATGTAAATATTATGTTTATAGCTCTGGATAAAATTATACAACCAATACAAAATCTTTAGCTTTTACTTTTTATAAGTATGTGTTTGAATAAAATCGACATTTTGCTTTATTCTGTAAAGTACTGACAACTTATTTCCTAAATCGTCCCCCCCAAAAATTGCCATAAAATTGCCATAAAATGCCATAAAATTGCCATAAAATGATGATTTAAATAATCAAAAAAATGTGTGTTTTAATAGCTTAAGTGATGTGAAGAAATTAAGTTTAAATTCCTTTCAACACCACAGAACAAATGTTTTACTTCAGGATGACATCAAAAATCCATTTTTAAGTTAAATAACCCTGATTTTTAGTCACAGCTTTCATCCTTCTTGGGATGCTCTTCATGGTTCGGGTGATCATCTAATCCATGAATCTACAACCTTCAGCTCCGGAGCCACATGTGGCATTCAGAAACAGCATTGTTTCTGAATATTTTCTGCAAACTTGAGGTGCACTTCAGGGTCAGCTTTGTGACTCTGTGTCTGTGTTTAAGGCCGATTTCAAACCCTACTGCAACACCTACAGCCACTTTCCTCATCAACCAACAAACAAAACATAAAACACAACTAGATGACATGTTCAGGCAAAACCAAAAATCTTTTTTCACAGTAAGGATTTGTTTATCTAAATTAAAAGGCCTGCTGCAGCCCCCCCATGTCTGACGCAGATTGTGATGTCTTCGGAGGGAGACCAGTTCCTTAATATGTAAATATGAGTCATATTTATGCAAATCTGCATTTTATTCAGACCGCATGGGAGGAAAACATCTACTGGCAACAATGACTGTCTAGTTTGAGTGATTCCCTCTCTTTTGGCATTTTTAAAGAAGAGTAAAATTCATTAGTTGTTATTGATCCATACTCAGTCAGAAGAAGAAATATGTGAGGATTTTGGTCCATAAAGTAAATGGATTTAGACTGTCAAGGTTTTTTCTGTCTCTTTAAACCTCTAAGTTTGTAGGTGCATTTGGAACTTTATGTCTTGACTGACTCACAATAACACATAATTACAATGTATTTTCTCTCCAACACATGCAAGATCAGTGATGGATCAAGTGTGGTAATAAAGCGTCGTGAGGATTAGAGCGAATGCAGGTAAAAACCTCTCAAACACAGAAACATGTTCCAGCTTAATGTCAGCTCTGCTAACAGTGCGTCTGTCTCTCAATGAGAGGCACTTGTTTCCACTCACATGCATGCATTCATTACTTAGCCAAGCTCTTATTTCATTGACTCGCTATCTACAACAGTCTGTCCATTTCATTTCTATCTATTTTTCCTCCTCTGTCACTCTCTTCTTCTAAATTAAATGACATTAACATTTTTGAAAAAGGACAACCGGAACAAATCACCAGGGAAAACATCTTGTGCCCGTGAGTCCTGCCACCTCATGCGCAGCACAGATGAACTGTTTGGGGTGTGAATCCAGTCAGCCCTGAATCATTTTACATAAGGCAAAGACACGTTGGCGACACTGTCTCCCTCCAGCTGGACAGGAACGGCCCGTGATCTTTAACCACCGGGTGAAACTTGGCTTCTTGATAAAAAGGAAGTGCCAAAAAGGAGGAAAATACCTCAACACACACAGTATTACTGGGTGGACTACACTGCATAGATTCTTGCCGATGTCAAGAATCCCAGTGTTGCATTACAACTACAAACTTACAAACAACCTATATCCACCTAAACGGCCAGAAGGCCATGGATGTATGGAGGAGTGGCCGAGATTTGCAGCTCAGGTGAGAGAATTTGTCAAAGGGAAAACAATAAGTTATGCACTTCACAAGAAGAAAGCCGTTATTGAAAGAAAGCCATGATAAGTTCTGTTTTTACTCTTCCACAAGAGATTTAGGAGACACAACAAACATGTGAAAGAAGGTGCTCTGGTCAGTTGAGAACAGACTAAATGTATTTGTTCAACATGCCAAACACTTTGTGTTGCACTCTAAACATAGGCCATCATGAAACATGGTGGTGGCAACATCATGATGTGGGATGCATTTGTTCAGCAAAGCTGGTTAGATGAACAAAAGGATTAAACTAACTACAGCTCAGCTTTTGATCCGATCTAACCGAGCTTAAGCTATGTTGCAAAGAAAATTTGGCAAACATTTTAGTCATTTAATGGGCAAAACTGGTTAAAACTGCAGCAAAAGGTAGCACCACAGTTTGGACTTTAAAAACTTTTTTCTTTTGTTCTTATAGTAGTCAGTGTTCAGTTATTCCCCATACAGCAAATATACAACTAAACCATGTGAATAAAAGACTCTGCAAACCTTAAACAATACTGCAAAAATAATGAGAATAATAAACTTTGAGTAGTAAAATACTGTGATGTATGAACTGTGAGGTGAAGAGTAAACTATATGTCTTGGCTTGCTGTTTCCTGTTGACGCGACCCACAGTCATAATCCAGAATCCGCCTTGGCTTGAAGTGGATGCCATCCTGAATGAATACTAAGCACCCACACCACCCACATAAACACCACCTGCCGAGGCTTCGCTGTCACAGGCTGCTTCAGTCTGTTGATAATTCTTTGTCCCTTTGAAGACAACAAGGGATGTCATTAGGACTTTTAGACATGACCTGCATTTGCAGAAACGTTTAGTTCGGGGCCATCCTATAATCCCGTTATAATCGTAAGCATGCTCATCAGGCTGCTGTTGTCACATGAGACGCTGTGAGAGCTGCCTTAACCTTCTCATGGATGCAAATATTCACATCCATAGTGGTTACACTTAAAAACACAGACATGGCCCCCACACACTTCACAGATGATAGAAAGGCTCTCTAATGGCAACCGAATCAATTTTCTATGGCCTCCTTTTAAAGAGTGTGTATATATGTGTTCGTGTGTGTCTATATGTGTGTATTTGTGCGTGTATGTGTGTGTGTGTGTGTGGAGGGGTTGTTGCTGTTTTTTAGACTATTTTGATACCGTGTTGCATAAAAATCTCTCCATGGTTCTAACCTATCTTCAGGTGGAAGCATCTGCGTAGCCATGAGTTTAAAAGACAGAGACACGGGAGAGCTATCAAGAGACTGGCAGCTGCCTTCACTGTTATACAATCATAAAGATGCTTGACTTGAGATGCTATTGTGGAGCACACAGCCAATTTCTGCAGTGTTGTTCATAAGTTGTGGTTGAATCGCCTGAAAAGCTCCAAATAAACAGAATCTTTATTAGAATCACTGGAATTATTTTTACTGGTTGAAAGTAACTTTTTGGAGTCAGAAGTAAGGGATTAAACAATGGGGGGCATATAGGGGAGAAAACACATTTTCTTGTTTTTTGGTATGTAAATTCCTTCTGTATCAACCTAAAGCTCCTAAGAACTATGATTTTTGTCTAATTGTAACAAATTTAAAGGTATTTTAAAATAAAGAAAATGCTAATTGATAAAACAAAAACACAAGTTTTTGTAAAAGAAATTGAAGATTTTTTTCTGTCTCATCCTCCCTTTTTAATAAAAGAAATATATATATTTTCATTTGGTGCAGCCAACTCAAACAAACCCAGACATTTAAGATTAATTTTAGAAACAAGGGTCTTAATTTTTAACCTGAAACACTGTTATGGATGTAAGTAAATTTTAATCACAAAATAATTTTTATTTGGTAAAATTTCCTGGGCTTCCTTGTATTCCATATAATTTCTTCTGTCAACTAAATTTTTTTAAGGCCTTATGAATCTGTCACCATGCAATCAAGTATGATTCTGCTCAACTGGGCCGCCTCATTTACTCCATAGCCTGCACCTGTTCCATCTTTTATGTAAGCTCCGTTCAGCCAGTGAGTCTCTGTTAGATTTTTAGAAGCCTTGTGCAAGTAAATACACTTAGTGTTCCTTTCATGCCTGATCACAATCTCCTGTTGATGACCTCGTTTTGGTCCCTTGGATTTTTGCCTCTTGTCTTGCCCCTTTTGGATGCCATGCTTCATCTTACTTTCTGGTATTTGGTCCTGGACCTGACTAATGACTCTCATCTTCTGCCTGCTGGTCTCTGGATTACAGGTCCTTCTCAAAATATTAGCATATTGTGATAAAGTTCATTATTTTCCATAATGTAATGATGAAAATTTAACATTCATATATTTTAGATTCATTGCACACTAACTGAAATATTTCAGGTCTTTTATTGTCTTAATACGGATGATTTTGGCATACAGCTCATGAAAACCCAAAATTCCTATCTCACAAAATTAGCATATCATTAAAAGGGTCTCTAAACGAGCTATGAACCTAATCATCTGAATCAACGAGTTAACTCTAAACACCTGCAAAAGATTCCTGAGGCCTTTAAAACTCCCAGCCTGGTTCATCACTCAAAACCCCAATCATGGGTAAGACTGCCGACCTGACTGCTGTCCAGAAGGCCACTATTGACACCCTCAAGCAAGAAGGTAAGACACAGAAAGAAATTTCTGAACAAATAGGCTGTTCCCAGAGTGCTGTATCAAGGCACCTCAGTGGGAAGTCTGTGGGAAGGAAAAAGTGTGGCAGAAAACGCTGCACAACGAGAAGAGGTGACCGGACCCTGAGGAAGATTGTGGAGAAGGGCCGATTCCAGACCTTGGGGGACCTGCGGAAGCAGTGGACTGAGTCTGGAGTAGAAACATCCAGAGCCACCGTGCACAGGCGTGTGCAGGAAATGGGCTACAGGTGCCGCATTCCCCAGGTCAAGCCACTTTTGAACCAGAAACAGCGGCAGAAGCGCCTGACCTGGGCTACAGAGAAGCAGCACTGGACTGTTGCTCAGTGGTCCAAAGTACTTTTTTCGGATGAAAGCAAATTCTGCATGTCATTCGGAAATCAAGGTGCCAGAGTCTGGAGGAAGACTGGGGAGAAGGAAATGCCAAAATGCCAGAAGTCCAGTGTCAAGTACCCACAGTCAGTGATGGTCTGGGGTGCCGTGTCAGCTGTTGGTGTTGGTCCACTGTGTTTTATCAAGGGCAGGGTCAATGCAGCTAGCTATCAGGAGATTTTGGAGCACTTCATGCTTCCATCTGCTGAAAAGCTTTATGGAGATGAAGATTTCATTTTTCAGCACGACCTGGCACCTGCTCACAGTGCCAAAACCACTGGTAAATGGTTTACTGACCATGGTATCACTGTACTCAATTGGCCTGCCAACTCTCCTGACCTGAACCCCATAGAGAATCTGTGGGATATTGTGAAGAGAACGTTGAGAGACTCAAGACCCAACACTCTGGATGAGCTAAAGGCCGCTATCGAAGCATCCTGGGCCTCCATAAGACCTCAGCAGTGCCACAGGCTGATTGCCTCCATGCCACGCCGCATTGAAGCAGTCATTTCTGCAAAAGGATTCCCGACCAAGTATTGAGTGCTTAACTGTACATGATTATTTGAAGGTTGACGTTTTTTGTATTAAAAACACTTTTCTTTTATTGGTCGGATGAAATATGCTAATTTTGTGAGATAGGAATTTTGGGTTTTCATGAGCTGTATGCCAAAATCATCTGTATTAAGACAATAAAAGACCTGAAATATTTCAGTTAGTGTGCAATGAATCTAAAATATATGAATGTTAAATTTTCATCATTACATTATGGAAAATAATGAACTTTATCACAATATGCTAATATTTTGAGAAGGACCTGTATTCTGTTGCCTGCCTCTGTGATACCAACCTTTGCCTGCTCCCTGACCAAGTTCTGTTTACCTGGACTGGGTTGTCAGCTTAGTGGATTTACTGTGTATCAAACCCAGACCGGCCAGAATTGTCCTGTCGAGGGATTCTCCTCCTCGCTGTGATGTCACCTGCCAGAAAAGCTCTTCCCAGGGTTTCCACATTGGCTAAAGCCTCCAACACAGTCAGGAACGGAGCTCCCTTGATGTTATTTAGGAAGTTAATGAATCTTTCCTCACCTGATTTTCTTCAAAGTCATCACCTTGTGATTATATCACTAATCCTCCACTTTTCGTTTCAGTCATTCCTACATTTACCCACCAGTGTTCCAGAGTCCCACCACTGTTTGGTTTTCAACGAAAACCGCACCCTCTGCTTAGCTGTCTTTTCAGGCCCTTTAAGTCTGGCCATTATGGACCCGACACCAGCAGTGCGGTGTGGTGTTAAATTTAGGCTAGAGAAATAACCTGACTGAGATAAGCAATTTGTTCCACAGTGCACACCTTTTTTGAAACCGTGTGAGATACACTTTGAACTCCAACCTGAGTCCTTCCCTACCAAATAAATCCTCTCCACTTATTTCTGTACCAGCACAGGGCCAGGGTCGCAAAGTTTCTGTGTTTGTTGGCTCTGGAGCTGACACAGAATTGGCTTGTCCGAATACAAACAAGGTTTTTGTGCTTTGTGCATTTTCTTCATTTTTTTCAGTACTTATTTATTCCCTGTGTCATTCCACTTTATAACACATAACTTCATTTATGGACTAATTGGTTAAAATTTTTATGTGTGGATTAGTTGGGTTGTTAGAAACATCTGGTGGGAATTTGTTGTGCATTAAATATTTACTGAGAAAAAAATAGATGTATTTGATACCCTTTTTCCATGCTGCAAGCAGCACAGATGACTCACTAAGGTCTACTTAAATCCTCCAAATTATAAAAGAGTACAAGGACTGTCCTCTTAAGAGCTGAGTAGAACATTAAAAAGCTTGGTTTAACTAAAGACCGATGACAAAAAAGCACTCTGATCATATAAAAACTGAAATTACTTTGGCAAAAATAGACAGATTATTTTAAAAGACCAGCTGTCTACTTGCTTTAGTTTTATACTGACATGTCAGTGGTGTCAATCTACTCATGTGCCTTATGGCAAGGACATGAAAAGGGATATTTTGTAAATATATTCCTGACAAAAGTGTGAAAAAATAAAGTACGTTTAAATATTTCAACGTGGGTTTGGAAAAATTTAATTTATAACAAAACAATAAAAAGTAAAAATAAATAATTTCCCTAGAAAATAACAAAATGAAAAACCTCTTTGCACGTACTGGTAAAAAGCTGTGCACTGACAATAGATTTATATTTATCTTTAAGTATACATTATATTTTTTTAGGTTTCACAGTACAGCAGCTGGAGATTTACACCCACCATGTCAAGACAACTTGCATTTTATGTAAAACACTTAAGGCAGCTGAGTCACCAAGTGGCTCCTTTCAAAGAAATAACAGTCACATTGAGCGCTCATTTGAAAAAAAGACACTACTGTTTCTCTACTCAATGAGCAACGTGAGCGGCTGAGCGTGTGGGAAAGAGAACAGATATGGCCTCGGGGCCATTAGGTCAGCTAAGAAGAAGTGAAGTTCCTCCAGGGAACTGCAGAGTGGGCTGCCATTTACAAAACATTTGTCTGGAGCTGAACTTTGCCTGACACAGACTTGCTCTGGTCTTTATGTGGCCATATAGTTATGTTTATGGCCATTGTGAGGTGGAGAAAAGTGGAAAAAATATTAAATCATTAAAGATTCACTGACCAAATTTATTGTTGGCTTGTTTTTAACTTGAGGGAAATAATATGATGGACTGTAGGAAGTAAATAAAAATATGCAACTATGTTGGTATTTGAGTGTCCATTTCAGGCGAAACATGGCATCTGATGTTGTCTTAAAGCCTCCATGCACTTGTTTTTCAGTTTATTCCACCACTTTGAAAAAGCCGGAGCTGCCATTTGCTGCTTCCGCTGTGACAGTGCAGCATAAATTCATTCCAGGTGTGGCTGAACATTGCCCATCTCTGCTCACTGTTGACATGAAACAAATACATTGGTTGTCCATTTGTACAATTTATTGAGCTGTCAGATTGCAAGCGGCCCTGCGAGGCCACAAATAGCTCCTGTCAGGCAGGAGATGGAAAGAGAGCTCTGCTGCACCCCATCTCTTCCTCATCATTGCAGGGAAAGAGTTTCCATCAGATCTGAGAGATTAAAGGGAGCTACAAGTGGCTGTTTGGAAAGAGTGCTGAGGCCAAATGTGTGAAAAAGTTTTGTGGATAAGGATTGACTTTTATTACTTGGACACACAGACACCTTTCCAATGCAGGATCTTGTAGCAGGAATGTGAAAGTCGAACTGAGTTAGATCATCAATCAAGCTAACTTCCAGAGGGTTTTCTATGATAGCATGGAGGTTTGTGGCAGAAAGTAGATAATTATTTCTCTTATTGTATTTGTGGTGCAACATGTCATTCATCAATGTCTAACAAAATTTTATCTCTGAACCTAAAAGAAAAAATAGGATTGCATGAAACAGAAATGAAACAGTTACATAAACTAGCAATGTTTCTAATCAAATACATGGTAAAATATGGTCCTGATCAAGGCATTTTTTAAGGATCAGTATTGAAGATCTTGACTACACCTTTCCCAATAATTGTTCCTTTGCAATGTAGTAAGTGTACCTAATGCAATCAGCTTGTTTTGAGTTGGCATTATTAACAGAATTTTGACTGTATTTGATTTTGATTGCAATTAGGCAAATTAGTGCCATTCTAACATTCTCTCTGCCTCTCTCAGCATTGACAGCTCATAGACACTGCCCCATTGTGAGGGCTTGCCACGTCTCAATAGGTAATGTTATTGTTTAAGTCTCAGGGAGGAGAGATGCAAAACAGAGATATCACTGGCTGGAAGTGGAAGTCTAACTCAAGGTCTAAGACATGCACTTTGATATGTCAAGAAGGAACATCTCTCTTTCTACATCAGCGCTTTGAGTGTCTCGTTACTGAAAAGCGCTATATAAGTAAACTTACCTTACCTTACCTACATGGAGTACCGGGTACCGGGTACTTCGGCTTCCTCCCACAGGCCAAAAACATGACTGTTAGGTAAATTGGTCTCTCTAAATTGCCCTTAGGTGTGAATGAGTGTGTGCATGGTTGTTTGTCCTGTAAGTCTCTGTGTTGCCCTGCGATGGACTGGCAACCTGTCCAGGGTGTACCCTGCCTCTCGCCCATAGACTGCTGGAGATAGGCACCAGCTCCCACGTGACCCACTATGGAATAAGCGGTATAGAAGATAAATGAATGAATGAACCACTAAATGAACCACTAAATAAACAGTTCATATCATGACATCATAACATCTTCATAGTCATAAACACTGAATTTGGACTTGATTAAACAATCGCAAGATCATCATCTGCAGCATAAAGAATATTTCAGTTGAAATCTAATTTATTTAGCGGCCATTTCATATGACATCCTAGACTCAACGTGCTAGGAAGGATATAAAAATTAAAAACAACCAATACGACATATTAAAACAACAATTCATTTTCAACAAGTACATCAAGATTTAGGACAGAATAAAGAAGTAAGATCCCATAAAAGCAGGGTGTGAATGAAGTAAAATAGTTCAAAAACAAGAGGAAATAAAATTTTTGAAACCAAATACATAAGCCTAACTAAAACTTTGATGTTCCAGCAAAGAGTGCATTACAGTAGTCTAATTTACTTTAAAAAGCATGAATCAGTTGTCAAGTTGTGACAGAAGGGATGTGACTTTGGATATGATTCTGAGGAGACATAACGCAGACCTTGGAAAATAATGGATGTGTTTCTGAAAATTAAGGTCATAATCTAAAATCACATCTAGGTTATAACATGCTCACAAGGTTTAACCAACAAAGGTATCAAAAAAAGGATGAATTTGTTTTTTCAGACTATCTGGGCCTACAAGAAGAATTTCAGTCACTCGGCTTCAGAAAGTTCCTGGGCAACCATCATTTAACATCAGTGATTAATGTTATCAATAAAAACAGAAATACACAGCTGTGTGTCATCAGCATAAGAATGATAAAAGGTGTAATGGTGTCTAATGATAGAGCCAAGGAGAATCTTATGAAAACTGAACAGAAGAGGACTAAGAATAGATCCTTGTGGAACACCGTAAACAACATTAACCGTATCTTATTTAAAGTTACCAATAGAGACAGAAAACATTCTACCAGTAAGATATGAAGACAACCAGTTGAGAGCAAAACCGTTTAGACCTAGGTGATGATCAAGGTGCAGAAAGAGTGCAGAACGATTAACTTTATTGAAAGCTGCATTTAGGTCAAGGAGAATAAAAATGGAGATTCTATGACAATCAAGACTAATTTTCAAAGCATTTATTACTCTAACCAGGGCTGTTTCTGTGCTGTGGTGGGTTCTAAACCCAGACAAATTAGTATTAAATAAACCACTCAAATACCACATTTCAAGTATTTTGCATAGACATTATTCTGTAATTACCCAGGAAAAGTGGGTCGAGCGTATAGTTATAATACTGTCTAATGATGTGAGATCATTATGTAACTTCCTGTAAAAAATAATTACTTTTTGCACAGAACCACTGCAAAACATTTTGTCCCAATTTCTATTTTCAAGTTTCTGCTTTAGCACCCCTTTTGGCAACAGAAAATGCTCTGTTAGTGTTAATTTACAGTTGTCCACTATATCTGCTTGAGGGCTGATATTAAAGACCTCTAAGCCGAAAGGCTGAGAGAACAGCCTGCTGTTTACCATCTGGTTGAAACAGCCTGGCAAGCACGACTCAAGGCAATAATTGATGAGAGTGGAGGTGCAAAGATAGTCAGGGGTCGGCCTCATGGCCAATAACATATCAGTGGCCCTGTTGATTGCACCTTGTCACCGCCTTCAAGTTCAACTCTGTTAAGTCTCTATAATTGTCCTCCTCCGTCCTTGTCTCGTTGGTTGTTTTTCGTCTTGTCACACAAATAAAAAAAGTCAAACAAGTCCCCCCATTATTTATCTTTCCATGTAACCTGTAATTACATTCCAAGAACTTTTATAAGCATTTGAGGTTTATTTCGAAGCTTTTGTTTTTATGAAATGTAACATTTGTTTTTCTCTTGTGAAACAACAATGTGACCTCACTTCAACTTTAGAGGTGATGCTTGGGCCATGGTTACACAGTGACAGCCGGCCAGCTGCTGCCTCTTTCCAGGAAAGCGTGTGAAATCTCAATTCTCTCAAGACTGCGGTGTCATTGTATCATATCAAAAGGGCATTAGAGGAACTGGACGGACACACAGACACATTATTGTCCTGGTTGAATGCGAATTCATAATTTCAGTGCTTTTGTCCCTGCGGGAGAATTTATCCAAGACTGATCAAACAAAAGAGCTACCAGAGTTATGCAACCGTGAGGACACAAAGGTCTAACTGCATTTTATTTTGATTCTGAAGAGTATAGTTTACTGATTATAAATTCTGAGAAGGTAACTACACTCTAGCTCGAAGATTTATCCTCACAACAAATTAGTTCAGGGAAAGGGAACAAAAATGTTGCATCCTGTTTGTGACAGTCCAACCCAGGCAAAGGTCTTGCCCACATCATTAACAGTTGTGTTCAATTAGCATGCAGAAGATAAGGACGGCCCTGGAGACTGAGGGCATGTTGAGTCATTGTTGAAAACATTTTCAGCAACTAAACTTGGTTGTTATTGACTTTGTTCTCAAATGAACTCAGTTTCCTTCCCTGTGGCTCCCACTAATGTAATCCCAAATGTTTCTTTCTAAGTTGCATCAACAAATGTTGAGTTTCCATTTCGACATATTTTGTGATGAACATATTGTTGCTCACGCAGCTATGAGACTCCCTGGTGGCTAATCAAGACATTTAGAGCTGAGGATAACACCTTAATTGACTCAGTCTTTAATTTCTAATCACAGATTCAGGATGGGTTTGCCACTGGCTAGGCTAGCATTGAATGGGAGATCAGGTATTTACCACAGCATCTCTGTTTTATTGCATCCATCTGTCCAATTATGAAGTATCAAGCACACACTCATTCACATTTTGAATATTTCATCCACGTGTCATTGATTTCAGTCAATTTTATAAAAAAATTCAACACATGGAGCGGTTAAATACATTATGTACAGAATACATTATGTATGGAGGAGAGAATGACTAGCTTGTAATACCTGTTGGATGTGGGATATTACTTGAAAGCAGTTGAATACCATTGTATATGTGTGCGCTAGTGCTGAATTTATGCCATCCCTCTATTCTTTGTCTTCCACTCATCCAAGATCAGGTAAGGAATCGCTCTCCTCTGCGACAACCTCTGGCTTATTCTTGGGGATCCCAAGGTCTTCCCAGGCCATAAAGGTGTTCTAGCTCTTGCAGCGAGTTCTGGGTCTTCTCCCAGTGTAACATTCAATTCAATTCAAAAATACTTTATCAATCCCAAAGGGAAATTAAATGTTGTTGTAGCTCATTATGAAGGTTTCTTCAAAGAGCCATTGTAGATGCTGATGGCTGTGGGCAGGAAGGATCTCCTGTAGTGCTCCGTCTTACAGCAGATCTGAAGAAGCCTCTGACTGAAGACACTCTGTTGTTGTAGGACAGTCTCATGAAGAGGATGCTCAGGGTTCTCCATAATGTTCTTCATTTTATGAAGAATCCTTCTTTGCACAATGATCTCCAGAGGTTCTAGAGGAGTCCCCAGAACAGAGCCAGCCTTCTTTATTAGCTTGTTGAGCTTTTTTAAGTCCCTGGCTCTGATGCTGCTTCCCCAGCAGATGATGGTAGAAGAGATCACACTTTCCACAACAGACTTATAGAAGATATGCAGCATCTTGCTGCAAACACCAAAGGACCTAAGCTTCCTCAAGAAGTACAGTCTGCTCTGTCCCTTCTTGTAGATGGCTTCACAGTTGCATCTCCACTCTAGTCTGTTGTCCAGGTGAACACCGAGGTATTTATACTCCTGCACCACCTCCACCGCTTCTCCCATGATGGAAATAGTTTTTGACTAATTCCTCTTTCTCTTAAAATCTACAATCATCTCCTTTGTTTTAGTCACGTTCAAAATTAGATGATTGTTTCCACACCATGCCACAAAGTGGTCCACCACCTTCCTGTACTCAGCTTCTTGTCCATCTCTGATCCATCCCACAACTGCAGAATCATCCAAGTATTTCTGCAGATGACAGGAGTCTGTCTTGTACTGGAAGTCTGAGGTGTACAGAGTGAAATGGAATGGTGAGAGTACAGTCCCCTGTGGTGCTCCTGTGCTGCTGACCACCTGGTTAGACTCACAACCCTTCAGTCTCACAAACTGTGGTCTGTTGGTCAGGTAGTCTTTGATCCAGGAGATTGTTGAGGCCTCCACCTGAGTCTTCTGGAGTTTCTGCCAAAGCAAATCAGGTTGGATTGTATTAAATGCACTGGAGAAATCAAAGAACATGATCCTCACAGTGCTACTGGCTTTGTCCAGATGACAGTGGGTTTGTTGAAGCAGGTGTATGATGGCATCTTCAACTCGAACTCCACAGCGATAAGCAAACTGAAGGGGGTGCTGATGGTTTACTGTTTGATTGCTCAGGTGGGCCAACAAGAGTCTCTCTAGGACCTTCATGATGTGGGATGTCAAGGCAACAGGTCTATAATCATTGAGGACTGATGGGTGAGTTTTCTTTGGTACCGGAACAAGACAGGAGGTCTTCCACAACACCGGAACCTTCTTCTGGGCCAGGCTAAGGTTGAAGAGGTGCTGCAGAAAAAGGAAAGAAACATCCAAAGACAAGCACCATGGAGGCCTTGTGCTCAGATGTCCAAATACCCCCAGGATGAGACCAGATGAGAAGGAGCAATGACTCTGCTCCAATTTCTGTCCTGATGAAGAAGAACCTCATGTTATTTCTAAGGCAGAGCCCAGCCACCCGGTAATTACATAAAATAATATTTTGGTAGCACTAACTAATACTGCTCATACTTTTCCAAAACCTACTGGTTTCTTTCCCATTTCCTGGCACTTTTTTAAAAGTTGCTGCTTACTTTCCTGAAACTTGGAGGGTATTTTTGAGAACTTACTAGTTACATTCTAAAAGGCTCCTGGAAAGTTAGAATAAATAGCCTCTAAGCTCTGGAAAAGTACTCACCAGGTAAGTTCTAGGTGGGTACTAGGTCAGTTCTGGGAAATATCTGATAAGTCCTGGAAAAGTACCCACCTGATAAGTTTCGGCAATCCTCTCAAGGATGTGGTTGTTCCAGTTGCTGATGCAACTTTCCCTTATACACTTTTTCCTCTCACTCAACTTTATAATAATATGCTTGGTTGTGATAACATGTATTTCTAATATTTAACTCTTCCACAAAATTATAGTCTTCTGAGACACTGGATTTTGGGTTTTCGTTATCTATAAGTCATTATAAATCAAAATTACAAGAAAACATAGGCTTGAAATATTTCACTCTGTGTAATGAATGTCATATATGAGTTTCACTTTCTAAGATGAACGACAATAAAAAAATAACTTTTTAATGAGATTCAATGTTTTTGAGCTGTACTTGTATATTAATAGTTTTTTCCCTGTTTATAGTGCTCTTTCCCTGCTGTTGATAGCTTTTTGGCTAAGTTGCCTAAATTATGGTGCATGGCAAAAGCATTAAAAGCTAATAGGCTGGAGTTAGAAAACCACCCAAATTTTCTTTAAATATATAATTATGTTTGTTGCAATTTTGGTAAATAGCATGTTTAGTAGTTTAAATTTAACTTTAACATTTCTCCCTCTCACAGGTATGCATAAAAGAGACCTCCAACAAATTCTGCTTTAAAGTTAAGTCAAAAATAATTGAAAATCTTTATTACTCATGTTCGTCCGTGCAAATACATACATTTTTGTTCCTAATTCACAGTTTGCTCAAAGACTGCACAATATCACATTTAACAAGGACACTGAACACTGATGAGACTTTTTAACAACTGTCTACAGATCTTACAGTTCTTTTACTGGAACTACCAGACCCTAGCAGAAAATTACACTTCACATACAGGCAATAGGAATGAGCCAAAAGTCTTGCAGCACAATAACTCAAGCACAGCTCGAGGCCTGCCTGAGATGCCCACATTTCAAGCAGAATATATCTATTTCTATCTCTAAAAAAGCTACAAAATGCTGAGTGTGAAAACCTGACAAGAAGTCTCAGTTTTACTTTGTCAAGCTCTTGGTATTACTAATTGTATGCTGAGTTTTATATCATGGCTCCTATTTAAAATGTATAGATTGAAAGGGAGATGCTGCAGATTTTCATTTGCAATTTTATTGGAACAGCCTTGGAGGATTTTAATGGTTCAATTTGAGTAATGTGGGGAAATGAGCAACATGTTCCAATAAGGCCCCGTGTGTAGGAGGCATAGTGAGGGTTATGTCATCAGCACCATCTCACTGGAATATAAATTTTGGTGTCTGTTAATATATCGACATATGTTTCATATGTAATTTTCAGAGTAATACCATTGTTTGAAAGCAGTGTAAACACAGTCCACTAACTGGAAGGTCTTCAGTGGATGAAGTGAAATGGTCAAAAAAATAATCAATGAGGTCACCTCAAGGACTGGGTTTAATCAACAGATTTAAACAGGTTATTTAGATGTAAAGGGACATGCATCTATGGAGCTGCAAGACAAAAATGATTAGCACCATGTATATATTTTACTGGGACCCATGTGATAGGTCAAAACAAAGTAGCACACAATTGTGAAGTGGAAGGAAAACAAGACATAATTATTTATTTCACAGTTTGAAAAAGTGTGATGGGCATTTTTATTCCTCTTTGACGAGTCAGTGTTTCATACCTTTCACCACAGTTAAAGCTGCAAGACTTCTGGAGTATGTCGCTATCAGCTTTGCACATATAGAGACACAAATCTCTGTCCATTGTTCTTTCCAAAGTAACACTGGCTCAATCAGATTGGATAAAGAGTAACTGTGAACTTCAAATTTTGCTTCAAGGTATAAAAGCCTGTCCTTTTTTTTTGTTCGTTCTAAAACTTGAACATGTTTTGACCTAAACCACTCCAGCTCCGGCTATATTCTTACTGTCAATGTCCTACTGGAAGGCAAATCTCTGTCTCAGTCTCAAGTCTTTTGCAATCTTCAGTAGGTTGGAGGTCCATCAGCTCTGAACAGCTTCACTGTGTCTGCAAAGAAAAGCATCCCCCCACCATTATGCTACCACAACCAAGTTTCAATGTGGGGATGGTGTGTTCATGTTAATGTGCAATGAAGATTTAGTTACCTTGATTATCTAACTTCAGTGCTACAAATGGTCATTCAAGCCTGCCAGTCTAGATGATACATGTCATTTGTAGTTTTGATAATTTATTTAATAATATAACAATTAATAAACTGCCAAGACAAGGTTATTTCTCTGACTTCCTTCTTAGCTTCTTAGCTTATTTAAAGTTATAAAACCACAAAGTTTTCCTTCATACAGTTCCTATGTAGATGCCAGAGAAAGTCTCAGTGACTGGATTTTTCTCTGGCCATATAGAGAGAAGAGTAATGCAATGCTTTTAAACTCCTACCTGTTGCTGCACACTGCTGATCAGCCAAACTGAGCAATAGCTCCTGTAATGTAGTTCAGCTCTTTGGAAATGTTTGCTGTTGCGAAGAATATCATGGTGTGCAAACTAACTCCATCTTAGCAGTATGATGGAGTTAATTTAATAAATCAAGGAAAATTATGCTGTGAAGTAGTTGGATCATATTATACACATTTGTTTTCCATATTTGTGCAAATACCGTGACACCACACCTCAGCGCTTTTCATGATCATATTGTGCGAATCTCATACCGACCCTCCTGAGCACACTCAGGAGGGTCAATTCCTTCTTAATAAGCTCTCAGTGACATTGTTCATTAAACAAATAAACTAGTGACCTTATAGTAGGACTATACCTAGGCATACCTATTAAACTGAATATTTTCCTCTGTATAAATACGACATGCAGTGGCAGTTCTTGCATAAATGCCGCCTGGGTCAGCATCTCCTTCTGCACCTGAGGATGAGGCTAGTGATTCAACTATTTAACCATTTATTATATACGTTTCTGTTTTTTTAAAATCAGAATAACAAATTTTGAAATCTAAAGTTTCTTTTACACATGACTACAAATTTGATGGATAAAAATTCCTTCTTCTCGGTGCCGGTTGCTTGAAACTAAAAGTGAAATTGACAGGATCTGCTTTCTGGTTAATTTAGTTAATAAATATCTGACCACTTCGAGGCACTCGTAGAGCATTTAGGTTTCTTTCTGAGATGGTCAGTTGATCCTTAAATACTGAAAAACAAATGACAAATGACAATGTGACACCATGGCAAAAATAACATACCCCTTTCTGACACAGCTGTGAACTGTGAATTCAACACCCCTGATCCCATTACACATGCACTATTCAAGCATCAAAAGTGACATACGTGCTTACAGATGATGCATATGAGAAAGGTGGAATCTGTATCTGACCTCCACTGTGTGGCACGGGTTCGGTACTGCTGAGATATACATTTTCAGTTAAGAGGAAATTCTGGTCTTGTTGTTCATGAACTTGTTTCAGTTAATTCATTACAAGAACTGGTTCTAAATTCTGAATTCAGCCTGGTTCAGTTTGAATTAATTCATGTTTATAAACATTCTGAACTAAGGGCACAGCTCCAACATGAACTAATTCTTGTTCATAAATCATAATATGTCTGAAATAAAGTTTCAATATATATATTGAAGTAACAACATCATTCACAAATTTGCTTATCGATTATGCCTATTATCTGTTTTATTCTCTCTTGTTGTCTTTACCCACTTAAACAATATTTTATAATTGTAGAATTCCCAAGATAGCTGCTCTTATTTATATATTTTAAAGGTTTCACTGTCAAGTCTGAAACTCTGGCTGACAAATTGTCAATTTAGACAACGTTTGTAATTAAGATCAAGTTCAACCTTTCAAACAATTCTGTGGTGCAACAGAATGCAGCTGGAAGGAATATAATATAATTTAAAATTCATAAATATTTTTAGAAAGGAAATTTGTAAATATATTTGTGATAAAATAAAAAAATAATACAAAGACCGGGGTAAATAATATAGCAATAAATTCACATATATTAAATAAACAAAGAAATTGGGATATACATGAGAAAATGACAATAAGGAAACAGAGATGAATAATAACAGTTAAAGACTGAAATAAAAATATCAATTTATGTATCAATTTATTGATCATTTATTGAATAAATATTTTTTTTTTAATTTTGTTGCACTTAATGGCATGGCAATTAATTTGTTAAGCTAATTGTTGGTGAGTAATTCCTTTATCAAGAATCAGTCAAAATGCCAGCTTTCATCAAGATCACATGCTACAAAGGTGGCAACCCTGCTTTTTTCCCACACTTAATCTATAACAGTAGTTAGTCTATTAAATTTCATATTGCAAAGTGCAGCCCTAGAATAAATCAAAAATGTATAACTAACTAAAATAACCCTATCACTTTAAAACTGTTAGAGTTCACTCTTACCTTGTTTTATTTTAGAGTAGAGGAGACGTCCAGTGGTGTCTGATCAGGTCACAGGTTGTAAGTGAAGAATGATGCGCCTTCTCCTGAGGCTTGTATAACTAACCTAATGTATGACCTGACGGCATTCACCCAGCAGCTGACCTATGAGCATACCCAGCAGCGTTTTTCAGTATCAGTGTTTTCCTTTAAAAACCAACAGATGTCAAACATCTTCAGACAAACGCAACATTTTTGGGCAAATCCTTGACAATAAAGAAACACCAATCACATTTGCTTTCTTTTTGACTCTTGCCAGCCTGGAAAGTTTCCATTGCCTTTTTATTGCTGTTTCATTGTAGCTGCATCTCTGTACCATGACAAAATAAATAAAAACATGAAAACATCCTTAAGGCAATATTGTTATTAGGGAGCCTTGAAAAACTCAGAGTGCAAGAGAGCATCATAATTTGAACTCATCACAGTGATTTGTGGCTAAAGTGAACTGCAGACAGAAACACAAAGTGGATTATGGATGTATTTTTTTTTAAATAAGGCAACTTCTTCTTTCTTATCACTTTTAATCTTCACAGCCTGGTTTAATTTTTTTGTTCAAACTTACACAAAATACCAGATTTGTTTGGGTCATTTGTTTAAAACAAAAATTTAAGAAGATATTAAATGTTAGATGTTAAAAAGATCTTTTATTTTACAAACCTGACATGAAAAATACTGGGCATGTTTTTTTCCTTGTGTAATTATTCTGTTCAAATAGCATATATTTCTCTCCAGGCAGAGAGTGCTCAGGCTGAATGGATGCTGCCACTGCATAATGGTCCTCAGATGTTTGTTGCCAAGGAAACGTTCGGAGAGCATGTGGAGAGGGAGGTATAAAAACACTGCCAGCTCCACTCTGACACTTACTCTGTGGTGAATGCACCCGCTGTCATCACAGAGAGGCGTTGGACAACTCGCCACACTCTTCCCTTCCACGTTTGTCGGCTCATCTCCACAAGTGAGTGCGTGAAAGATGATGAGGCCAAAAGATCTACGCCAGGGCTCTGGCACCAAAACCTTTCTGGATGCAATGCACGGAGGTAAAGTCCACCTGGCGCGCTTCATCCTGGATGCCTTAGATGGACGGATAATCAACTCAAAGACAGAGAACAGTCGCACCCCGCTCATGTATGCTGTCTGTCTGCAAGACCCCGGGACTAGAACCAAGTTCACACATCTGCTGCTGGAGAAAGGGGCAGACGTCAACTGTCAGGATGAGGATGGGCGCACAGCCCTGAGCCACGCCTGCGAGATGGGCCACTTGGATGTCATCAAACTTCTGGTGCAGTTCAATGCCGACCCGGACATCTCTGATGCGTGGGGAAACAGTGCCCTTATGTATGCTGCTTTTTCTGGGCAAAGTCAGGTCCTGGAGTTCCTGGTGAGAGCTTTCAAAAGACTGGGATTGAGGTTAGACTGCACCAACAGTGCTGGTCACTCAGCCAAAGAGATTGCTAACTTTTTCGGGCACAATCAGTGCGTCCAGATTTTGAATTTTCCCTGCAGAAAGGGTGTTCACAAAGAGGATCCACTTGTTGATGTGGTAAAGGCTGTAGAAGTAGAGCGGCAGCTGCCCAATAGGCTCCCCAGGCATGTTCTCGAGAGGTTTTCCAAGCAATCAATGGATGAACAGCAACTGCCAGATGTGTTTCAGAGACAGACGAAACCTGGAGAAAGCAGCGGACTGTGGAATCGTTTCAGGTGTCCCAGGAGTCAGTCTCAAGAGGATAATCACTGCAACAGCTGGATTTTGCCTCCTCACATAGAGAAAAGCCAGACTGAGAGGGATCACTCCATTCTCTTTACAGCCACACAACTGCAAAAGTGCCAGCTTAGAGAGCTGAAGGGGTCGAAAGTAATGCACTCTGTTGGTGAGCGAAGCCAGAAAGATGTCAGCCAAGACATTTGGCTTCCAGAGCAAAAACAGGAGAGTTTTCCTCTCTGGGGAAAGGCAAAGTCATTTAACCTGGACCTTGTGAGCAGCAGAAAGCAGTCCTATCAGGGTGATGTGCGTGACACGAGCCTGTCAGCCAGCAAATTAAAGAGAGCCTCCCTACAGGATGAGCGATGCCTGATAGACAAGATCGAATGTCAAGGGAAATCTCGGGCCTTGATAAATGAGGGCAGCAAAATTGCTTCAGTACCAAAACCTCGTTTAAACAGCAAGGGTCAGTCTGGGAAAGCAATCCAGGAGAAAGTCAAGTCACAACATGAAGAAGCTAACGACATGTCTCTGTCGAGCCGAAGAGGGCAACAGAAGAGGGGAAGCCTCGGCTCAGTTTCCAGACACAACAAACTCCTTTTCCCCAGGGAGGAGATAGAGCCGGAGAGGATCCCGAGCCGGGCCCCGGGGTTCATGGGCCTGGGGACCAGACTGCTGCGTCGGTTCACCGCTCCAGAGTTTATGAGGCTGGTGATCGACTGTTCGTCTGGCTCCTCAAACGGAAGAGGTCGTATGTCCCGCTCCGAAACCTACCCTCTGTCTCACACACACCAACAGGTCAACAGCCAGCCGAGCGTTGACAGCATCAGTGCTGTAAAGTGTGAGTTTGAAAGTTGCTCGTCTCACTCTACCCTCGATTAGATAAAGAACAATTTCCAACAAAAGATAGCCTGGTTGTGTCGTTTTTTTATTGCACTTGAATTCTGACATTTTCAATTTTTGGATATGTGATGTTTCTTCTTAAGAAAAAAAATGATTTGTTTTTGTTGCAATCTGTTTTTGCAAGATTTATATATGAATATAAAAAGGCTTAATATTAATTGCTCATTTGCAGCAGATTTGATGCTACTATATATTAAAAAATTAACCATTAATTTATAGATTTAATGCTTTTTTTCTTTTTGGATTTATATCACATGGACCTAAATGCATTAAAAGATTGCTTTTGTATTTTCAATAAAATTTGTATTTTGCTTTAGAACAATTTGTGACTGTGCAAAAATGCTGAAAACCTAATAAAACAGTAATCTCTTGGATTTTTGTTGTATTCGCTTGTATTTTTCTTCTCATATACAAAAGATTAAATCGGGTTAGATTTATGGTTCAGTATGCATCATTTATTGATTTTTACAAAATTAAAACGCATTTCTCTCTTTGCCACGAATGATCCACACAGGAATAAAAATACATGAAACGGGTGCATCCATGCCAGATTACAAAGACTATGTGCAAAGTGTTATCTGGGCAGAAATGTGTCCTGCAGCTCCGGACCTGTGTGCTTTTTCTAGGCAAACAAAAGCTAAAACAGTCGTTCCCCCCCCCCCCACACACACACATGTGCGTGCATAGTATTCAGGATCACTGCACATATCTTGTGGTTTTCTATTTTTTGTCACATCTGTCATAATACAAAGAGGGATGTATCAACGATGACATGTTGCCCAACACACACCTGCTCCTTCACACATACATACACAACAAAACACTCACATTGTAGGAAATAAAAGTGAGCTTCAAACTTAGCAGTGGTAAGGACCCTAATATTCAGGATTTCTATTTACGAGTATGTTTTGAGTCCATATTTATTTATTATTTAACTGTATTTGGAATTTCACATCATACAAACAACCCACAACACATGTTTTATTAGAAATAAATAAATATGTAAAAGAGGAGAGGGGTTTTTCCCAGTAGTCCAATAGTAGCAGCAGGGCTTCATTACCCATTTATTATGCTAATATAGGAGAATTGTCTTTCACATCCCTAGTACATATTCAAGCATTCACATCAGGCCAGGTGTGCTGCCAATTGCCCATGCAGCGAAGGCGTTGTTGTCCAATTTCCACAACAGAGCGAATGTGCAGAGGTACCTTTATCCTGTCACAATGAGCTACTGTGGTTTGAGCCTAATGAGTTCTGCACAGCTTGCTTTAATGTCCACTAAAAACACCATGAAGGGTTTTTAGAGTTTAGCACTTGTTTGGACATGTGTAAAAGGTAGATTTCTGCTCTCAGTGCGTCATGCACCGTATTGTGCCGTGTTGATCCATACTAAAAGTTGCAGGAAGCCAAATGAGTTGAGAGGTTAGGACTTGCATGCTGCCTTTAACTCACTCCTAAAGTGCTTCTCGCATGCCTGAGACCTTGCCATGTCTGACAAAACAAACTAGCAACCATGACGCAGGCAGCACAGTGTCGCCAGGGTCTGCATCCCTGGAGCCGTCAGCCCTGTTAGGAGAGCTGGATCCTGGCGCTAGTCCTCTTCGGGAGGCCTGTACAGTACAGGGCAGGCTGAGGTTGGGCCGTTGGGGGATACTGAGCTCAAAAGCGTCAGCAGCGAGACATGCGTTTACGGTACTGTTCCACCAGTGGGACCAGGCACTGAGGAGAACCGCTCTGCAGCAGGAAGGGGTGCTCCAGTAAGTCAGTGGCACTGGCCCGCTCCAGAGGGTCACGGGTCAGCATACGATCCAGGAAGTCTTTGAGAACTGGAGAGATCTGAATCAAATAGAGAGACAAAGATACCAGTAAACATCAAATATTTGTAGCAGATATTTGACAACTGTACCTTTGAACTTTTTCACACGTTGCTACATCTCAAGCTTAAAGTTCAACATATTTTATCAGGATTTATAAAGGAAAATTATAAATTTTTTCAATATCTTTTACAAACAAAAATCTGAAAAATATGGCGTTCTGTCCCAGATTCGTAATTGGATTTATCTCTGGACTTCGATTGGGTCATTCTAACATGAATTTGCTTCTATCTAAACAAGTGGTGTCCAGTGTCATTTCTGAAGGGCCACTGTTCTGCATGGGGCCACTGTTCTGCACGGGGCTTGATGGCATGCTGTGGAAGTAATATAGTCAGTTGCTTCAAGTGTTGGAGCTAGGAGACATAAAACATATTCACAACCCATTGTGCTTTGCATTTAGGCCAAAAAGTCTGATCAAATAACATTCTTCCACATGTTTCCCCTGTCACCTACGTTAAGCATTAAAGTAAAGGGAACTAAATACATGTGTAAGTTACACTTTTCAAATTTATTTTTGTAAAAAAGAATTTCCCTCTACTTTGGAAATTTTGCACTATTTTGTGTTGGTCTGTTAATCTGAATATAATACTTTGAAGTGTAACATTGTTGCATGACACAATGGAAAAAAGCTCAAAGAGTATGAATATTTTTTACAAGAAACTAAACATTTCCGATCTATATACCAGAGATGAAGCTTTATTGTAGTGTTTGTGTCCAATGTCTTTATATTCTTCTGTCAAATCTAAATAAAAGCTAAGAACAACTTTTAGAGATCCTGGAATAATACTGATCAAGACCTATTAAACGAAAAGAGGCAAAGCATGAAGAAAGATTGGTTTAAACTTTTCCACAGTACTGTACATCTGAAATATTGATATTTGACTAAAGAACAATCATTATGTGAGTGTATTTGTCTGTTCTAATACCTGGCTGACAATTCGCACTGTCGGAGCCGGCTCATCTCTAAGCCTCTTCATTGCTGCTACAGGTGTTTCACTGAAGTACGGGGGCTCTCCGTCCACCATCTCCACCACCATGATGCCCATCGACCATACATCAACCTGGTGGCAACAAAAGTGAACAGTGTAACAGCTCTTATAGCACAGGTTGGCATATTAACCAAAATTATTAGTGGTTTTCTCCTCACCTCCGTGCCATATGGAGATTTGGATATGACCTCAGGAGCCATCCAGTAAGGTGTCCCTACTAGAGACTTCCTCTTAGGGATATCCTTACTGATCTGGGCACAGAAACCAAAGTCTGACAGCTTCACCTGGAGGGAGCCCGTTAAAATAACACATTTACAAACAGAGAAATCAAAAGGAGGGGGCTTGGGGGATGATGTGTCATACCCTTCCGTCTAATGTGAGAAGGATAGAGTCACTCTTGATGTCTCTGTGAATGACGCCCTGTGAATGGAGATAGGCCAGGGCTTGCAGAACAGCTTCACACACTGTGGCAATCTGCTCCTCACTCAGCCTGCAGGACAAAAAGTTTTGCACACATAATGGCTGACTTTACATGGGCATTTCACATGTTCCCATTACTGGTTACAACAGCCCAGAGAGCTGAAAATTCATGAATCACTGAGCGTTGAAAGCGATGATAAAAGGTGCAAGGTTCAGAACAACAACTCCCACACAAGCAGAATGACGAATGAACATGCTCCTTCCTCATCGGAGATAATGTGGCTTTGATATTTCACAAGTGCAACATAAACATATACAAAGCCTTGAAATAGTATTCATACACCTGGAACGTTTCCACCTTTTGTCCAAAAAGTGAGGTGTTTTCCTGGAATTTTGGTTGACACATAGATAGCATAAAGTCAAACAAAAATAAAATATAGTTTACAATATTTTTTATGAATGTCCCTAAAGAGTTTTGTAAATTAGTTTTTTTTTATCCCTGAATAAATATAGCACAAACAATTCTTTAGATTCCTTCTCTCATTCTAAATATAGCTGTTCTGTGAAGGCCTCAGTGGTTTGTTAGAGATCATTAAGGAGCAAACCGGACCATGAAGATCAAGGAACACAGCAAACAGGTCAGGGTTAAAGTTGTGGGGTAGTTTAAAGCAGGATTACATTATGAAACAATAGCCCAAGCTTTTTTCACAGAACATTTCACAGAACACTGTTTAATCATCTGAAAATGGGATGAGTATGGCACAACTGCAAAATAGTTCGGGTGTACTTAGCCATTCACCTGAACAGAAATACAGACATAGGTGAGCATTAATTTTAGTATCAGCAGGGAGGGATGTGGTCACTTTGGAAGAGCTGCAGAGTCACAACTCAGGTGGGACAAGTCTGTTGACAGAGCGGTAAAATTTGATGAAATGCTGGTTCAAAGTTCAGTAGGCTTTAACTTTAAAGAGTAATTTAGATCAAAGGATATCTATATGTTACACTCCAAACTTAAATCCAAATCAAGATAATGGACATGACTTTCAGTCCCTAGATGTGCTAAGATGGTGGAGAGATTCGCTAAAAGTGTAGAAGCTTTGCAGTGGATTTACACACTTTTCAGATTCTTATTGGTAAATAATGTTAAAAATTATGTATCACTTTCCTTCCTGTACAGCATTATGCACTACTTTGTATTGGTTGTATAGTCACAGTAAAATAGTTCAAAGGGCATGAATACTTTTGCAAGGCGCTGCAGGAGGCAGGAAACAGCCATTGTCATGTAGCAAAAAAAGTCAGGCATCCAGCAACGTTAACAGACTGCTGTTCTCTTTAACATGGATAGTAATTGTTTAAAACTCTGTTTCCACCAGTTAGTGTCCAGGAGAAACAGAAAAAAATCTCACTTTTCTTTATAATTGCTCTGCCAATACACCAACTCAATCAAGTGCCAGTTTTTATGTCAAATGACCTCAGAGAAACATTTGCATGCCTTTCCATGCCCTTTCAATTGAACTAATTCAGGAGCATCCCACAGTCATCAGGTGATAGGAAAAAACACTAACAATTACATTTCTTGGTGTGGGTGTGTGTGTGTCCATGTGTGTTGCAATATAAAAGCAGTAGAGAAAGTCTCAAATTACTTTCCCCACATAAAAGCAGCAAAAGTGGACAGCAAACTAAATAGCAGTAAACATGCTATTTGGATTAACTCTGATCACTCTCCAGTCAATACCACACCACCCCCTTGTGGCTGATTAGGTCACTGAAGACGATCTGGATTTTAAAGAGGAACCCGCCGATTTTGATGCTATGTGTTGTACCTGGTTTCAGACACGATGTTGGTTAGTGCTCCTCCTTGCAAGTACTCCATGATGACCCACAGCTCCTCCTCCACCAGGGCAGACTTGAACATCTCCACCACGTTCTTGTGCTGATAGTCCCTCATGATTACCACCTGAAGCACAAAAATATGTAGGACTATCATTATGCTCAAAACATATTTTATTTTTTGTAGTGTAAAGGCTGCAATGTTCAGTAATTATGAATTGTTCAAATAAGCTGCACTGGGGTACTTCAATGAAATAGATCAATGAAAATGGATGACACCATGTGTGCTGCAGTCTCTTTGCCAGGTCTGATTTTCCTGTTTCTTCAATGCATGACTTCCACATAATGCACTTTTCCTTGATTGGCTCCTCAGTTGGGTAAACAGTCATGTTTTGGAAGATTTGCAATTATGCCATTTTTCCATTTTTAGATGACCTGTAAGATGTTGCCTTAAACAATAACCCTGCTTAAAACTTCTCCACAACTTTAGCCCTAACCTTTCTGCTGTGCTCCTAGGTTTTCATAATACACACAGAAGGGATCTGTTTAGGTGTCTTCTGAAGGTAATTGCTTATCTTGTCTCAGAGTAAATGGGACTGAATACATATGCCATACCTTTCAGATTTGTTTTTGTAAAATATTTTGAAAACCATTTCTTATTTCCTTTCCACTTTACAATTATGTACGCCTACGTTTGGGTCTGTCACATAAAAAAACCCCACAAAAGGTATTGAAGCTTGGGCTGTAACATGATGAAATGTAAAAAAGGTTTGAGGTATCAATACCTGTAAATTTAAATCAGATTCACGTGTGGAATCTAACTAGATCTCTGTACCTCATTGAAGAGCAACTCCCTCCTCTGCTGCCGCCGCAGGTCCATCATCTTCACAGCAACTTGTCTTCCAGTGTGCTTTTCTGTAGCGATACATACCACCCCTGTTGAGCCCTCACCTATCTTCACAAAGCTCTCCAAATAAGTCCGTGGATCGCCCTTATCCACCACCATCTGCAGGGCTGCTTTGAATTGTTCATGCGTCACCTTAGGTGGGTCGGGAGGCGGCCGGGGGGCAAGATGTTGAGGCAGTCTAAAAGCAGGAGAGCAGGTTCCTGGAGGACTGGTGGCTAATGAGCCTGTGGGTGAAGGTCGAGGTTGGGATGGGCTGTCCTGCAGGGGGTAAGGGGGGTTGGGACATCCAGAGTGCCTGAGGAAGGGGTCTGGTATACTGGGCCTCAGCCCCATATTTGGAGACAAGCCTAGAGTGTAGCTTGCCGAAGAACGGACCATCCGCTGAGGTCTAATGCCTCCTACAAGAGGACTGCTGGTGCCAGTCGGCAGGAAACCGGAGTGGTATCTCACTGATGACTCTGCCTGCATGACAAGAGAGGGGAGAAAGCTGAAAGGGTGTTGGCCGCCTGCCTCGGGATCACTGCCCACTTTAAACCTGAATATAAATCAGGTCGTCCACTTTCATTCTGCATCCATTTTACCTGATGTGAATCATATTAAGAGGCTACTACATGGCCTTAAGAGTCCCAAGAAGAACATGGCAGCATTTACAACTTCACAAGCACTTAAGCCCACATTTAATTTCTTAACACTGGACTCAAATAAATAAACCCAAATAAAGTCACAATCATATTTAGCAAAAGGGGCTTAGCCCTGGGTGTACCATTTTTGATGCAAGCATTTCTGAGACCTCTACCTCATCATATTCTCCATACAAATGCAGAATACATGGAAAAAACGTGTAAAGGTGATAACTGCTGTATGTCATCTGTTTCCATGATGTATACAAAGTGCTTGATTTTGGTTGTAATAATCACATGACCTCAAATCTCTAACGTATCAGTCATGACATGAAAAATGTTTACGAAATCAAACGTTTTTATAGCATCCAATAAACATCTACAGTTAAGCCCAAAACTATTCATGCTCCAGGCAGCTTTAGATTTGAATTTGTTATTCTTCAATTAAGAAGTTTGCTTCCAACATCTCTCAAAAAAAAAAAAAAAACAGTACAATGTATAACAGTATCAGTTTAAAAAAAGGCTGTTTTATTTTTTCATTTATTTATTCATAAATAAAACAGACTTGGAGCTTATGTGTCTCTAAGTCTGTAAGGCTGGTAGTCCTCCTCGCATCAGATTTTTATCACAATCATTTCTTGCAGCAAGTTTTAGATGCGCCATATGTTTTTAAGGCATATAAAATATATTTTTGGTTGCAAAATAATGATAAATACATTTTTAAATCCTCCTATGGAAATGTCAATAAAAAGCTGATTTTTATATGGTCATTATTGCTTTTGTAGGGTTTTAAAGGTTTAGGCTCCTCAAGCTAACCATTAGAATGGCTCTTAATTATTTCAAGAAAAGGAACATCTTAATGCCTTCAGACCACTTGCATAAAATCCTGATATATATATACGGCATCATAAATATACATAAATTATGTGATCCAAAAAACATTTATCATTGCTGCAAAGATGTGCTTACTTTTAGGTCATATGAGGAGAATGGCCTCCCTGGGCTGTTCTGTGGGTGCATGTACATGGGTACATTGGGTCGGCGCTCCGTTCCAATGGTCCCTTGATCTCCGTGGAGCTGCTGGATAGTCAAAGCAGGGCTGTAAAAACATGCAACAGGTCTCTGATTTGGTGGCATTCCTCTGGGAAGCTGAAAATCTCTTTTCCATATTAGCCTTTCTTGAGGACTTCCCACCTCTCCGCTCATATACGGTTCGTGACTTAGTACTGAGATGTTCTGGGGTGGAGGAGGTTGCAAAGGTCCCTCCACTGAGCTGACACCGACCTCATAGGTGGATTTGGCTTTTGGCAAGATTCCATTGGGCTGCAGAGTGATGCTCTTCTTCATGCCCAAGTAAGGGGTGTTGGTCTCACTGTGAATGTTCCTGCCCTTGTCCCTCCAGTAATCCTGACAGTCATCCATCTCATCATCGTCATCCTGGGTCAGGCCCTCGTACTGGTAACCATCCCCTTCATTAACCTCTCCCAGCCTTCCCAAAGACTGGGCCCTCTTCCTGGCTGAGGGGCTACTCTTCCGCAAAGAGTTGGAGCTGGTCACTGAGAGGCGGCTCATGTCATTTATCATGGCAGAGATGTATTCTCCATGACCAATCATGCTCCCGCGCACAATGGTCTGGAAGAGAAAAGGTGTTTATCCTTATCACAATCTGCATGACATGATTACATTAGAGAGAGATTTCAGAGCTAAAAGGATGACAAAAGAGGCATAATAACCGCTCTGAGGCAAGTTAAATTTAGAGGTGGAAATGTGTAAAGGACATCTTTGTCATTTTTCAAAGACAGTGACTTAAGTTCCTTTCCCTGGTAGCTTATTTTGACAGTATGTGACAAATATGACAACCAAACACAGGTTTTACAGCAGCTCCTAATCCATCCTGAAAATGCATTCCTGTGGGTTGAATGTTTTCTTATTTTGTCTCATTGCAACCACAAAAATGCATTTTATTGGGACTTTTATGTGAGACCAACACAAAGTAGAGCACAATGTTAAAGTGTAAGAAAAAGTAATCAGTTTTCAAGATTCTTTACAAATAAAAATAGGAAACGTTTACCGTGCACTTTTGAGCAGCACCCAATATTTGAAGAACCCCCATTTACTTTCTGCAAAGCTCAGATATGATAAAGAGCACCTGTGAACTTTAAGTTTTAAGCCTTGCCACATGTTATTAATTGGATTTAGGTCTAAAGTCCCAGTTCTAACACCTTCCAAACTATCCCAGTGTAGCTCTGGCTGTGGGTTTAGGATTGATGTCCTGCCAGAAGATGAACTTCCTACTAGTCTCAAGTATTTTGCAACCACTAACGGGTTTTCTTCCAGGATTGTCCTCCATCCATCTTTCCATCATGTCTGACAAGCATTTCTGTCCCTGTGAAAGATTACAACCTACAGAGATGATGATGCTTCCACTATCATGTTTCACTGTGGGACAGTCATTTTCAGTGTGATGTGCTTGTTTGTATGTTAGTTTTCATCTACACACTGCTTTTGTAGGGCAAAAAGTTCAGTTATGCTTTCATCTGACATTTGTTTGCCATGTCCCTTACACGGCTTGTGGCAAAATGTAAAGAGAACTTCTTGTGAGTTTTCTTCATCCAACTGTTCCATAAACGTCAAAATTTGAGGAGTGCAAACTAATAGTTGTCCTGTTAGCAGATTCTCCCACCTGACCTGTGGATCTCTGCAGCTCTTCTCTAGTTAATGCTCCGCTTGCCCGACTTGTCAGTTCCGGTGTCTTGGTAGGTTGGGTGTCTTGGTCTTTATGATGCTTTATGATGCTGTTCTGAGGCCTTCACAGAACAGCTGGATTTGTACTGAGATTAAATTAACTCGAGGTAGATTTTGTTTACTAATCAGGAGATTTCTAAAGGCAATTAATAATACTGGATTTTATTTAGGGGTATTTGACTTGTAGAAAATACTGAAAACATAATTTTCATCCATCCATTTTCTGTACCTGCTTCTTCCATACAGGGTCACAGGGGCAGCTGGTGCCTATCTCCAGCAGTCTACAGGCAAGAGGCAAGAGGCAGGGTACACCTTGGACAAGTTGGCAGTCCATTGCAAGGCAACACAGAGACACACAGCACAAACAACTGTGCACACACCCATTAATACCTAAGGGCAGTTTAGAGAGACCAATTAACCCAACAGTCAGGCTTTTGGACTGTGGGAGGAAGCCAGATGCAAACTCCATTGCAGAAAGACTCAAGACCTGGAGTTGAACCCAGAACCTTCTCCCTGCAAGGCAATGGTGCTACCAACTGCACCACGCTGGAGCCCCATTTTTTCTGCCGCATTTCACTAATATGCACTAATTTGTCTTTGTGTTCAAATAAAATTCCCTTAAACTGTGTAGGAGTCTGTGGTATAAAATGTTAACCAGTTTAAGGGGTAAGAATTATTTTTGCAAGGTACTAAGTGTTTTCATAAATTACAGATTACTGCTTTTCAGACTTTTAAAGAGGTATGAATAGTTGGCAAACTTGCAAAGGGGCTAAACTTGCCCCGACATAAAATCATCAGGCAAACCTCAGCTGTTTAGCCAGAAAAGTACATGCAGTGAGTGGTTTGATGGCTTATTAGTCAGTCTCAGAGAAGAGTCATGTTCAGTTTACAGTCAGTCAACAGCCTCTCCTGTTTCTCTGCCTCAAAGCCACTGTTTTCACAGATGGGGTGGAGGTCAGTCCACATCTTACCTTCTGTAGCATCTATCAAAGTGGATGATTGCTGGTGATAATGGCCTTGGTGGCATTTGATCTTTTTCCATTAAAACAGACAAAATAACCATAATTCCTTGCTTTTTTCTTTATTATAGTGCCTTGCAAAGTATTCATACCCATAAACTTCATCACAATATTATCACAAATGTATTCAATGTATTTTAACTGGATTTTATATGATAGATGAAAACAAAGTACCTCATAATCGGGAAGTTGAAGGGAAAGGATTCCTTTTCATAGATATCTATTTCCTTGCACCAATAAAAAAAAAAAAAAAATTGTGGTGTGCATGTGCATTCACCCCCTTCAATGTGATACCCCTAAATTAAGTCCAGTGCAACCAGCTGCCTTTTGAAGTCACCTAATTACTAAACAGAGTTCATTTGTGTATAATTTAGTTCTGTCAGAGGTTTGTTAGGGAACATTAGCCAAAAAACAGCAACATGATAACCAAGGAACGCAACAACCAGGGAAAGGGTAAAGTTGCGGAGACATTTAAACATTTAAAGCAGGGTGGGTTATAACACAATATTCCAAGCTTTGAACATCTTATGACCAAAACACTGTTAAATCCATCATCTAAAAGTGAAAAGAGTATGGCACAACTGGAAACCTTCCAAGCCATGACTGAATGACCCATGGTAACTGTAGAGGAGCTTATGAGGTCCACAGCTCAGGTGGGAAAACCCTTTCAGTAGGACAGCTGTTAGTGGAGCACTCTACAAATCTGGTCCTTATGGAAGAAGGGAGAGAAGTAAGCCATTGCTGAAAGTTATGTTTGCAGATGCCACAAACCGTGAAGGATAGAGCAAGCACCTAATAAGAAGGTGTTCTTCTTAGGTGACTTTCTGGATGTGATGCAAAATTCTATGAGTGGCGTAACATCACGCTGCACATCACCCTGAATACACCATGGTGGTGGTGGGTTTAAGTTTTACTTTTTATGCAGGGATGGAGAAGCTGGGTAGAGCTGAATACAGGGCAACCCTTCAAGAAAACCTGTTAGAGACTGCAAAAGACTTTAGACTGGAAAGGAGGTTCACCTTATAGCAGGACAATAACTCCGAACATACATTCAGAGTTACAATGGTTTAAAACAAAGCGGACATTGCTGTGTTACAAAAGGTTTCAAATCAGAATTTCATTTGTTAAGGGAAAAAAGTTATTCAAACCAAACGAGCCCAATGTGAAGATATATTTTCCCTCAGGTTAAATCTTTGATTACCTGTGATTAACCACGTTTTTTGGTTTCATTTCCCTTCAGGGCCTGATTGCTGTCAAACCTAGTTAACCAATAAATCACTTTTAAAGGGCCTGTCTTACGACATGATGTAGGTGAGAAATCTCAAAAAGCAACACAGCTTTCCCTGATGTAAAAAATGTAAAAATATATAAAGAAATTTCTTGGGTGTTGGGACTCCAGTAAACCACAGTGAGAGGCATTATCCATTAATAAAAACAAAACATGAAGCAGTGATAAATGTAATCCAAGAAATCACAAAAGAACTTGCTGCAGATTCGGTCAGTGTTTCAACAGTAAAACTGGGCAGAAATGGCATCTATGGGAGAGTCACCTTTTGGAAGGCATGTGTCCCATTAAATCTGTCATAAAACTAACACAGCATTACAGAAAGAGAACATCATACCAAACATGGTGTTTGTAGTGTAATAACCTGAATCTGCTTTTCTTCTTCAAGACCTGGACGACCTGCCGTAATTGATGGAACCATGAATTCTGCTCTCTAGCAGAAACTCCTAAGAGACAAGGTCCACCTTGTCAAACACAACAAAGTATAGGTTTTGGTTAGTCTGTCCTTAAATCCATAATTAAGATACTGTAGCATGGTGTTCACCAGGCTGTTTATGACTTAAACCCTCCAGTGTTAAAACAATTCTGCAAAGAACAGTAGGCTGAAATTCCCCCACAGGGATTTTAAAGACCTATTGACAGTTTTTGTGAATGTTTGTTAGTAGTTGTTGGCCCCAAGGGTGGCAGAACCAGTTTATTGGGTTTAGGGGAGAATTACATTTCACATAGGGCCAGGTTGGTTTTTGCAGCCATTTCTTCTAATAAATGGAGTCATTATTTAGTTACTGATATTAAAGTTTGTTATTTGATCTTAAACTTTTCAAGTGTGGCAAAAAATTTAAAACAGAAGGAATCTGTAATGTGCCCAGTACTTTTTTTCAATAGTTTATTCATGTGTGGAAATGCACACCACACTTTTAAGACTCATATTTGCCAAAATGCTTGAAAACCTCATTATTTTCCTTCCACTTCACAATTATGCACTAGTTTGTGTTGGGCTGATGTAAAATCCCAATGAAATGCATTGAAGTCTGTGGTTGCAATGTGACAAACTGCTGTAATTTGTGATTTGTCTTGTTTTGGGGATTCTGCATTCAAAGGGATCTTGCACTGATATTGATGAGGCAGGTAAAAACTATAAGTCTGACCTAAATGCTGACACAGTGGTTCTCATATTGCACAGCACTAATCGCCACCAAATCGCAGTGCTTTTTATTTTTCTGGAGACCTATGAAAGTATCAACCCATACACTTTGTGAAGTGCAGAAATCCTGAGATTTGCAGGCCAGATCACTCACAAGCATTTCCTTTGCTGTACCTGCACTTTTCGTTCCTTTTTTATTTGCTTGACGTCTGTGGGAGAGCGTCTTATACTGTTATTAATTGCCTGCATGTGGTAATAACTCTTACAACCCCCATGAGTATTTCAACATTGTTCAGCCAGTGTACACAGCAGGGTCATTAGCACAGCCTTGTGATAGATAAGGAAGCAAAAACACAGGGAGTGGAGCAGTCATTCCACCTTGTCATCAGAGTATTATGGGATTGTCTGAAACAGCAGAATCCCTCTGCAGTAC
This sequence comes from Girardinichthys multiradiatus, assembly GCF_021462225.1. Taxonomy (NCBI): domain Eukaryota; kingdom Metazoa; phylum Chordata; class Actinopteri; order Cyprinodontiformes; family Goodeidae; genus Girardinichthys; species Girardinichthys multiradiatus. The sequence goes on along the minus strand of NC_061811.1, from coordinate 15,515,249 downwards.
TGAAAATACCCTTTTGCAGTGACACAGCTACCAATAAAACAGTTTAATGAACAATATATGTTTGGATAAAAAGGGTAAAGTTGAGAGACTTTTTACATAAAATCAAGGTGTGGCATACCTTTTTTGGCCTCAGCTCCACCTCTGTGATCCGGGAGGGGTCCACCATAGGTCTGGGCCTTCTTAGGTTTTCTATCAGGCTTTGCCATTGTGTCGGCAGACCAACAAAGCAGCCGCGCTTTGCATCAAACGAGGTGTGAACACGGTGCTCAAAGTTTTTTGGCGCTGATATCTCAGGCCTCTTCTTTTTCTTCTTGCGGAACATCCTCAGGTCCATATGAGAGGCAGCCTGCCTGCTTCAGGATGTCCCTGAAGAGAGAGAAGCAGTCATCTTTGAAGGAACTACACCTCTCATTGATTACAGTTATTTAATCATGTCCTTTGAATATAAGCAAATCACTCCTGCCTGTATGATGAAAAAAAACATGTCTCCACTTCCCTTTATTCTCTATTTTCTGCTCAGGTGTATTAAAATAAAAATCTCCACCACATGGAGGTAATTCAAATGGCTCCTCTGAAAGCTGTTCTGTTAAAGTCTTGCATCTGAGACATGTGAATGTCCTACATTTCTATTGCCTTAAAGGCTGTCACAAGCTTCTGAGAGTGAAAACAGCTCCAGGGAGAGTGGATGGATTTGTGAGCACATGTTTAATGAAGGATATCTGATCAATTAGGGCATATTCATTCTCCCTGCCCTTTCACAAACTAGCACATGTCCATACTGGCCAACGCCCACAGGCTTTCAGTGCATTAAGGGGGCAACACACAAGCTCATGTTTCATCCCACACACATGCTTATACAAATACAAACATACTATGTAAGGATATCGTTAAGCGCCTCTATAAGCCTTCCATATCCTAGCCTAATTAGTAGCTTGTGTTGCCCTTGATCACAGTAAGGTAGCTAATCTTTGGATGAATGTGCTGAGTTACGAAGTCAGGTGTACTGTGTCTTCAACTTTGCTTTATTTTTAAATGGGGGAAAATAATTGAATTACATTACAGCTCATTTTCTTAGCCCAACTGTGCTGTGAAATAATCGCACACACCTTAGTCATATGTTAATATTAATGCTGTTTTATGCAGATTATATTTTGGAGGACGTCCCAGCTGGCAATGAAAGCAGATGTCCTCCGCAGTCTGTTGGCTGGAAAATCCCTTCTTCAAACGACTGACTATACTAGAGAAACTTTTTCTTTTTCTCTTGATTTCAGTTGGTGAGTTTTAGGTATAAACCTAAAAGGGTTATTATTAATGATCAGCCAATAATTATGTAAACCTCAACAATAGAAGCCAAAAAACAAACTGCTTAGATCTGTAAGATCACAAGAGATGATTTTCCACTTTACAGCTAATTAAAATACAACGTTTAAATTTAGAATATTAGGTCAGAACACACAAAAAAAAAAAAAACCTTTTAACACAGAAATGAAATAGAAAGAATTCAAGCTTAATTGTGGTAATTTTCAAAAGTTAGTTTTTATCTGACAAGTGAGCCTCATCAGAACATATATTCTAACTTATTAAATATGACTGTATATTTACACACTAGGTACATCTCATTACATTAGAATAGTAACATAGTATTTATTTCAGTAATTCAAAAAAAATGGAGGCCATAAATTATACAGGTTTATTACACACAGAATGGTTTATTTTAAGTGTTTACTTGTGCTAAGTTTGATAATTATGGCTTACATCTAATAAATTTTTAAGATTTTCAGACAATTTGAACATGACATTATACCAGTAACAAAGGGATTTTTTAATACAGACATGTTATGTTACGCCCCGCACAATCCAGCAGAAGTCTACTGGGTTTCAAAAAGATGGTTGGCCACAAAAGGTTATTGCTAAGAGCTTCCCAGAGGTTCATTAAGAGACGGCCTAAGGTTTATATTTCAGTCACCACAGCAAAGGGCGGCTACTTTAAGGAATCTAAAACATAAAACATATTTAAAGTTATTTTATAATTTTTTGTTTACTACATAATTCCATGTGTGTTCATTCACAGTTTTGATGAATTCAGTGAGAATGTACGTACAATGTAAATAGTCATAAACATAAAGAAAACCATTTCAAGAGAAATTGTGTCTAAAACTTTTGACTGTATAATGATTTATTCAATATCTTATTTATTTTGTTGACCCTTTTGACTCTTGATGCTGCTGTTGAAGCATCTAACTTAATTCTCTGATCCCTAATAAACACTGACTCTGTCATACGTGCATTTTTCTCTCCATCGCAAATAGAAGCCATTCTAGTCAATGTGGTAATTCACACTGACTCCGAGGCGCTGCAACATGACAGAGAGCCCTCCGCTGTCGTCCATCAGAGTTAGGGGTATGTTTACTGAACAACTCCAGTCAGTATCCCGCTTTAAGTCAGTTCTGCAAGCAACCACCACTAAATCAAACGACAACATGTTTACAAGCTAACAAGAACAATAAATATCACTCCAACTAACAAGCCAGCACAACAGCCCTGTGTCAACATTATGTGGACATACATGCATGCATTCCATGTCCAGGTAGAATTTAACCAGCAATAATGTGGTAAAAACAGAGGCCTTCAAGGTGCCCTGATTTTAGCTGATAATCTCCCATCATGCACTATGAAGTTGTGGGAGCTGAGAAAATTAGTTTTGTTACCCTCTGTGACTCAGCAGGCAATCACGCTCGCCAGCCTTTCCTCCCTCCACCTCCATCCCTGAGACCAGCACGGCTCTAAACGGTATAAACGATGCCTGTTAGGAGATGTGCTGCTGACTAACCCATGCCACCTGCCCTGCTGCATCACGTTGAGGTGAAGCCCACCGGTCACATGAGCTAAGCTCTACTTCAGTGCAGGAAAGGGACACCTGGAGAGACGTGTCCCTCTCCAAGGATGATTCAGTTGCTCGGCTAATATGCTAAGTGTTGCATAAACGTATGACCCTCTCCTTATGTACATAACATGGTGCTGGAAAAGACCCTAATCCTATCTGACAGGGGCATTATGTTGCAGGGAGAGAACAGTTGGGGCTGAAATTATAGGCAGACCTAAAAGTTTCCTGCAGTCACAGACAGGCCATTAACAACTAGTGGTGGCTCTTTTTCCAATAACAAGCTGCAAAACCATAATAGATGGCATGAAGCCATCTTTTATAGTGTCACACAGAAGTTTACAACTTCATCATTTGCCTATGCCAAAACCATTTCTGTTCTGTACACATGTCATATTTATTTTGGGGTTTTAATGATTTGGACTGTTCTTTTTCAGGATGGTATAAGTTAAATAAAGAAATAAATAAAGAACTGGAAGCAGAAGTTTGAATTTGTAGTGGATTAATGTTGTCCACACAGGTTAAAAATTCAAACATTTATATAAACCTTTACTAATATTTGGTTAAATGTCCCTTAGGAAGTTACAGAGAAATCACTGGGTTTTTCCAAGTCTTCACCAAGGTCCTAGCATAAATGGGCTGGATATTTGACTACTCTTATGATTAGAAATGGTAGTTAATTTAAATAGTTTTGTTTCCTGACACATAGTCCATAAATATTTATTCGAGTTGAGGTAAATTCCAGAGGCTTCAAGTTAGCCCGCTTTGACTATGCCAAAACATCGCACCTACTTTGTGTGATGCAACAGTAAGACTGACAGCAAAACAATACCCTCAGCATGATAATGCCACCAACATGCTTGACAGTTGATTTAGTTTTCTTTGGTTTGAAAGCCAGACCATGACTCTTACAAACCTAATTTTGTCATTGTGACCCCACAGTTCCATATTTGCCATTTTGATTAACCATGTAGACGGCTGCACATTTTCGATGAAGCGTGTATGTCAACTTTTGATCAGCACTGCAGATAGCTGCTTAGATACTGGCACTGATCCAACTAATATTTACACAGTCTTACATTCATGAATCCTTTAAATGCAGATCAATTATGATTTACTTGGGAGAAAAATGCAGAGTATGGTCTTCTCTTGCCAGCAAAAATGATGATACAGAAGCAAATGGAGAAAATGTTTATATGGTACCACACCAAGTAATTGTCAGTACAAACTGGAAGCGAATAGGACATAAGTAAAGTATCTAATAATCAGAAAGTTAAATAAAACTTACAACTTTAACAACAGACACACAGATGCACACATTTATGGCCAGCATGGCAAAATGACATCAAACGTTGATGCAGTTATTGATTTACAAGGTTTAATCACATACAGTTAGCCTTATTATGACCTCTCAGACTCTGCTGAGCCCATGACGGTCTTGATAACAGTATCCTATTGATTTCCAGGATACTGTGTATGCGCAGAGGCAAACGTACACAGAGCACGATTTGGCTTTCGGGTCACATCCTTTTCAAAACTGCTGGGACTTGACCCAATGCCTCAGTGGCTTGTCTTGGAGCTATCAAAGTGCAGAGGCAGTATTCAACAGGCTGCTGTCAGGGGTGTGAAGAGCTGGAGAAGATGAGGTCATCCTAAAAATGTTGCTATGCTAGGATTGTTTTTACAATATTTCTAAAACTTTGGATCCAAAGTTACCAAAGTGCTATATAATACTAATCTGGAAGGAAACAGGTTCTATCTCTGAGAGGAATAAGCAATTCATCCAAAATCAATATAATTAAAAGCCAGATAATAGTTTGCAAGTCCACTCAGGGACAAATACTTTAACTTTAGGAGAAATGTCCTATGGTCCGATTAAACAAAAAGTGCAATCTTGAGAACAACATCCCAACTGTGAAGTATGGGGGTGGTAGCATTATGTTGTGAGGGTGTTTTGCTCCATGAGTGGCTGGTGCATTTCTCAAAATAGATGGCGATACAACATCTCAGTAAATTGGTCAGGAAGTTAAAGCTTGGGACTGAATGGGTCTTTTAAATGGACAAAGAGCCTAAACATATTGCCAGATTGGTTTCAAAGAAGCTTAATGAAAAAAAGTTAATGTTTTTGGGTCGCCATCACAAAGCCCTGACCTCAGTAACAAAAACTTTGTTGGCACAACTGAAAAGGTGTGTCTGAGAAACCTGGTCTTCAAACCGGACAAAGTTACTGCAATTCTGTCAGGAGGAATAGGACAAAATTTCAGCGACTATTGTAAGAGTTGTTGAATGAAACCAAAAATGTTTGACCCAAGTCATACAGTTAAAATGGCAATAGTAAGGAACTGTATGCAAACATCTGAATTTGAACAAAGTAAAATCAGAAAACTGACCTATGAGATGGGAAACGTTTTTTTGTTTTAATGTCTGAGTATATATAAATATCTGATTTCTTGAAAGAACAGAACTTAATGAATCAAAATGTGTCTAAAAGACCACAAAGTATTAAAATTGGGAGGGAAAACATGCAAATACACCTTTTTTTTCTCTAGAGTGTCATTACTTATTCCCATCCCAATCTCAAACCTCAGACGAACATGCAATCACAACGTTACCCCAGACTGGAGTTTCTTCAGCAGCTTGGCCTTTTATGCCATGCATAAGTTCAACGATGCAATCCATGTTTCCTGCATACATCATGACAGAAGAGGAGGGGGTACACTCTCTTTCCTCTCATGTTCAAATCATCCCGAGCGCGAGTTTTGGTTGAGTGGGAGGGGATTGAAAGATAGGAGAGATATTGGATTTGCTCAACGTTAGTGCTCCCAGCTAAGTAGAATGATTTTTTTCTTCCCTATTTGCCCTGATTTCTGCTTTTTTCTTCATGTTGGCATGCATGTAGAGAAAAGCAACAAATGTGCAGGTGACTGTGCTTGCCGGCTTAGTATTTTTGGTTCAGTTTTTCAGTGATCTAATTTTAGAACTGATCTTCCCCCCTCCTCGCCAGCAACACACACGAGTTTATTTTGTGCAGGATTCATGTCAAATAGTGAGGTGAGAGTGGGCGATGGTGGGAGATGAGGTAATCTTCTTTTTGTTTTTCTCAATGCATTTATAATAACAATCCAGCTGCTATATTGACTTGCAGAGGTTTGCAGCTACAGTGTTTCAAATAAGTCCTTAACTGTTGTTTTTGGAATGTGTGATGCAGTGTGGAGAGCTCTCCTATCAGCTTCATTACGATGACCGTTTTGCCCTTTGAGTTTAATGAGCCTGTCTCTAAAGGAGGGGGGCAGCAGGGAGGTCTTCAATGGTCTTGTTTTTCTTGAGTTTTCTAACGCACACAGATTCATGTGAGGGTGTTAAAAGATACTGGATGCAGGACGTGACCGGACACCACAATGGGATTGTTGTAAGATTTACGTCTCATTTCTCTTTGAAGTCTCCTCTAGAGACATGGGATGGCTGTTGAAGGACAACAAATCGCCTGTGATGAAATTCACTGCATTCAACAACAAAAAATAACATGATTTTTCATTCCTATTTCATGTTAGTGGGCTGATGCTGCATGTCGTGCATGATAGAGTGCAAGAAATATGTTGAATGCTGGAGAATGGCAGGCATTCTCTAACATGCATGACTTTGAGGATGGCAGATCTGGGCTGTCCGGACAGGTACTAAACTTGACAGTCGTCTAGCAGACAGCCACCGATACCCTCCACAAGGAGGATAAACCACAAAAGGTCGCTGCTGAAAATGCTGTCTGTTCACAGAGTGCTGTATCAAAGCATCTAGTAACTGAAAAGTTGAGTGGAAAGAAAAAAGTGTAGCAGAAAAAGGTGAAGATTTTATTTTTTAGCAGGACTTGGCAATTGTCCACATTGCCAAAAGGATTGAAAGATTTGTATTGTCATACCAGCTCACATTTACATGTTAAGGTACAGAATTCGGTCTCAGGTCCTGGTTAAGAAGCCTAATACTTAAGTAAAAGAAAACTAAGTATAAAAAACAAAGCTAAATCTAATAATAAATAACAATGAGTAAAAATATATGCAGTACAAAAGTGCAAAAGTACCAATACCTGGTTCAATGACCATGTTTTGCCTTTTGCTGAATGGCCAGAAAGCTGGTCTGATCTAAACCCCACATGGAACCTAAGGTGTATTGTCAAGAGCAAGAGAAAAGACACCAGACCCCATAATGCCGATGAGCACAAGTTGCTATTAAAGCCATATGGGCTTCCTCAATACTTCAGCAAACCCACAGGCTAATAGTACCATGCCATGTCATATTGATGCAAAAGGAGCCCTGACCAAATATTACCAAATAACACTTATCCCATAAATTATTTTCCATTCACCCTGGAAATTTGTGTTTGAAAGAAAATGTCCTCAGTTTTCTGTATCTATCTTATTTTTCTGTATTTCTCCTAAGAACATCTGGCCGAATTCCTCATGTCTTCAGTCCATGGTAATCTCCGGTCGTTTTTTTGCAAGCCAGAGAGTCATTTTATCTTGAAAAATTGCCATTTTCAAGTACTAAAATAAAATCACAAAATTCTGTGCAGATACTGACTAAAAACAATTCAAAGAATTGCCAAAACTTGTCATTTTATGAATACCTTTGCATTTAAACATGATGCTCAGTTTAAGCTATTCGGAGCCACTGTGAAGGGCCCAAAGAGCCACAAGTTGCCAATCCTTGACCTAGGTGAAGTATTTATCTCATGGAATGGAAGTAAAGTCATGTTATTCAGAGACATAGATTTACTTTTAGTATTTTAAACAACCTTAGGTCAAGCCTCAATGGCTGTTTCTAGGACTCATCCCACTTTTCTATTTGACTAAAATGAGATCTGATTGGATTTAATACTGAGGTGTCAGGTTGGATGGGACTGGTCTTTTTCCCCAAAGTTTTATTATTTGTCTGGTTTTCTTTTTGAGAAAAAGGTAATTGACAAAGACAAGGGCAAAAATTTGAAGGTTTGAATTTTCTGGAGTCTTGTAGCTCTGCAATTCTGGGATACCAAGCGCCCAGAAAGCTCGTCTGCTATAGTCACAGGCTCCAACAGAACAAATGAAGGCCTGAGGATGAGAATGATTTAGTAAAATCCAATGTCTCTTCCCAACTCCATGTGGACTGCCGTGTGTTCAAGGGCATATGCACGCTTTTGCATCGTAGAATCTTCATAGCAACCCCTTTGCTTCTAAGGATGTACTCATTTTTCTCCATCAGCTCCTCTGCAGTAAACAGGCCATAGCAAAAAGCATCAACACAGAGTGCATATATCATTCTGCCATCTGACATAATGGGACTGATTCCCCTGGATGAGAATATGGACAAGAAAACACTTTGCTCGTCTCTGCAGCCAGCATTGTGGACATAAATGGGCTGTGAAAGATGCAGCCTTCATTGTAACAACACTTTTAGTGTCACAAGGTGTTTGTAAGATCTTTTCTGTACGCTGACAAATTACAAAAGAAACAAACAAACACAGCTAAATCGGTTCTCCATGCAAAGTAAAAACATGTTCAGTTCAGCATTTACCAACACTCTATAACGGATGATAATCCTGGGTCATATTTGTGTTTTGAAAGGTTCGATGCTGCGCTGATAGAGACGTATGATCACTTTGGACCAATAGTACGAGCTCCACTCTTCTCTCCGGGGTCTAATTTATTGATGCACTGGGACTTGGTGCAAGCTTTACTGTACGTGCAGGAGATTTTTAAAGCTTTGATTTATGTTTTTTTTCAGCCAAGGCTTCAGCAAGTCTCTCCAAGGGATGAAGCTGAGAGCAGCTTTAAAGCTTTATGGCTGCTGCCCTCCACTGTTGAACATCATGGGTGCTAAATTCAAAGCAAAGAGGAGCGTTAAATCATGAAGTACTAATTTGGACTAACTGCATTCTTTTTTTATCCAAGCCATGACCATTGGTGATGTTAAGCTGCTAATGCTCCTTGTCAGGAAACATTTTTCAAAACCATCTTAACCACTGCCAGGGTTCTGCTTGGCCTGTCTGTTTGCATTTTAAATGTGGGCCCCACAGAAAATAAAACCAAACGAGAAGTATGATGCAACCGTTAGACAAAATCAGAGGATGTTGGCGGGTTCACATCACCCTCAGAGAGGCAGATGCAAAGCTATGTCTTTACACAGATTCAACAGGCCTTCTTTGTCTCCTCCGCTACCCCTTTCCCTTCTCCTTCTTGCATATCAATGAGACACCTGAGACACAACTGCACAGTCTTTACCTCAAGTTTCATCATCACCAGAGGCGACAAAATCCTGGAGCTCATTTTGATCTCTATGTCACAAAGAATATCCTGCCTTCTGTTTGTGGGAATGTGCATGCACAGATAATAAGTAGGGTTATAAACGTTTATCACATGTTTTGCGTTAGAAAGGTATCCAAACGCCTTGAACGTTTTCACATTGCTTCACATTACGACCAGAAACTTCACAGGATTTTATCTGGATTTTATGTGAAAAACAAACAAAATGGAGTGTAATTGTAAAGTGGAACAAAAACGTTATGTTGCCAACATTTTTCACAAACAAAAATCAGAAAAAATGTGGTTTGCATTCATATTCCCCCTTTATCCCAAAACCCCTATATTAAATCCATTTCAACCAAAAGACAACTAATTAGTAAATAAGTACAGCTGTTCTTTGAAGGCTTCAGAGGGTTTTTGGTGAAGATCAGTGAACAAATAAAATAATGAAGACCAAGTAAAAAAAAAAAAAAAAAACTAAGTTTAAATGATGGTTAGGTTAGGAAATATCTCTAGATGTTTAGAGCTCTCTCAGCTCTAAACATCTCACTGAGCACTATTCATTTCATCACCTGAAAATCGAAAGAGTATAGAACAACTGCAAACCTACCAGAGCAAGCTTCCACTTAAATTGGGCAGGGAAAGCATTAATCAGACAAGCAGCTGAGGGGTTTGTGGAAGCTTTGGAGGAGCTGCAGAGATTCACAGCCATCTGCTACCAGAACACATTTTAGTGGGGCATGCTACAGATCTAGCCTTTATGGAAGAGTCGCAAGAAAACAGCTATTGATGAAGGACAGCCAACGGAAAGTCCTGCTTGCAGTTTGCTACAACACATTTAGGGGGACACAGTGGATGAAGATGATAAGACCAAAATATACTTTGGTGGTAGCAGCATCATGCTGTAGGGATGCTTTTAACAAGAAAGCTGGTCAGGGACAAAAAAACACAATAATCCTAAACGCACAGTGAAATGGTTCAGATCAAGACATACTGATATGTTAGAATATCCCAATCAAAGTCCAGACCAAAATCCAATTTTAACGCTTCACAATTTCAATCTCTAGATGTGCAACACTGGTAGAAATATAACCCAAAAGACCTTTAATTGCAACAAAGGTTCTAGGTTCAATTAAATATCTGACTCAGGGAGGTTGAATATAAATGCACGACACACTTTTTCTATTTTAATTTGTAAAATGTTTTAAAAAACATGCATCATTTACATTTAACTTCACAATTATGCAATGCCTTGGGTCGATCTATCACATTCAGTCCAATACGCTGAAGTTTGTGGCTGTGATCTGAAGCGTAAAAAGTTCAAGTGGCATGAACTTTTTTCAAGGTCCAAGAGTAACTTGTGGCTGTGAGTCTGTCAGGAAGAATGAGTGGACTGTAGATCTCGGAGCTCTAGACTGAAACTAAAATCCATACCCTTTCTTAAAACATCTTAGCCCTAGATTGATTTCTGCCCCACACTTAGCATCTAATAAAGACACTGATTGAGAGACTCTGCTACTTTCTGCAGCCCTCAGAACTGCTCTTGTTTCTTCAATCTGAATATAAACAGAGCACAGTTCAGACATTGCCCCATATTTATGCAAGCTCTTGTATAACAGGTTTTCTAAATGTTCTGAACATATGTAACATGTCAGCTTCTTTTTCCCCCATGTTTCAGAAAGTGTCAACATTTTGGTGAAGCTTTAATCTTGACATTCTGGCACATTTAGGGTCACTCTGTGTGTCATATCCTTATTAGAGGTTGAGAGCAGTGGCAGAAGGAGAAAGAGGATGGGGTGTTGGGGTTTTTAAAGAGGAGGGCTGAGCAGAAGGTGAATGCTCCTCTTTTGAGACCCATCACTGGATACATCAAACAACCTCCTCAGTTGTCCTCCTTTTTTGCTCCATCCCCATCTGCACCTGCTCACAGCCTCTCCACCTCCTTCTCCCTCCACCACAGCTGATGTTTCAATGATGCCATGCACAAGATTGCTCCTTCTCAATGACGTTAACTCTCATATCCCTTTTTTCCCTCCCCCTCCTCTCTTTTCCCACCTTTACCCCCCTGTCCTTTTTGTGGGGAAAGAGGGTAACCGGCTCTCTGGAGGGATAAATTATTGTTAGAGGAGAAAAGACGACATCACTCATTCCTTCTTACCTTGCTGCCCAGTGAAGAAGAGAGCCTCACTCTTCCAGGAAGGATTGGAAGCACAATTATCCACTTGCTTCCTTACATTCACACTCATATACACACACACACAGCAGATCCATCCTTCTCTCTCCCTCACTCACACACACAGCGACAAGGAAGGACTGGCTCTCAAGCCAGAGTGCGCTGCAGGCTGCCGCTTGCCTGGGAAAGCCTGATGCGTTCCTCCCTCCAGGCAGAAGCACACGTTGTCATCTCAAAGGCTCTTTGTTGGGGGTGATTCATCTCCGGCTCCCTGGCTGAGTGCTGCACCATGCACCGGCGGTTCCTCCCGTGGACGCTGCACAAAGCAGGGACAAAGTCATAATAAAGGAAAAGGCAAACCTCCGTGAAGAGAGAATATCACGGCCCCATCATGAAGCTCCTTCCATCCATCCATCCTCCCTCCTCCTCCTTTTCTTCTTTTCCTCTCCCTCTCAAGCTCGCTGGCTTTCTACACACACCCTCCCACCTCCCTCTCTCTTTATCACTTCCCTCCTTCTCTGCCGCCTCCCACTCCCTCATTGGTCTGCAAAAGAACTGATAGCTCTGTTTGTGTATTTTTGGTTTCCGGTAACAGTGAGGAAAGGTGAGCTCTTCTTCACCTCATCACCTGGGATGCCTTTCATTCTCCACCCCCACCCTCCATCTCTGTTCTTCTGTCCCCTTCACACGTAACATGAGTGACATGAGAACAAGAGGGTGATGTTTTCACCCAGTAAGCTGCTGTTCATTTCAACGTATTATGCCTAGGATGGCAGGGTCAAGGATGGCAGATGGCATTGGAGTAAAATGTTTGGCTATTTGATCGGCCAAACCTCCTTCCATCATTAATATGAATTACAGCCTCTTCTATGTACAATGTTAAGATGTTTATTGTCATATACATAGCAAGCAATGAAATGGTTACACTCTGCAATGAAATGCCCAAGTCCTACATACAATCATCTCCCAAGTAAAACATTCCTTCATTTTTTAACACAATACTTCCTGAATAATTTACACAGCAGCGAGGACGAGCCTGAAAGCAGGAAAATGTATTAGGGTCAAGTCATGCAGAAACTGCCTTCAAGACTGAATCGGATTTGGGTCATACATGTAGTTTGATATTAAAGGGCCCTGTAAAGCAACTAAAATAATGATGGTTCTCTGAAGAAGAAAAAAAAAGCCAACTGAGAAAGCCTACAGTCAGGCAATCTGCATAACAATGACAGATTTGCCTGTAGGAGGTATGAGAGGCTTTTACCCCTAGGCATCTTTTGCCCCTAATGTGTCAGCTATTTTGCCAGACACAGTACCATAGAAAATAATTCAACCCCCTTGAACTTTTGGAGACATGGAGACATGAATTATTATTATTATTTTTACAAATAACAATCTGAAATTGTGGCATGTATCTGTAAAAGTAGAAAAGTGTCCTATGGGAACTCTGGGGGAGTTGCAAAGATTCACAACTCAGGTAGAAGAATCTTTCAAACAAACAAACATTAGTCATGAACAAATTTATGTAAGAGTGACAAGAAGAAAGCTATTGTTGAAAGAAAGTCCCGTTTGCTGCCTGTCATAAGCCATGAAGGTAACAGCAAATATATTGAAGAACATTTGGCCTGCATGCAAAACTCTGTGTGAGGCAGAAAACTAACAAAGCCCATCGCCCTGAACACCCATGGTGAAACATGGTGGTGGCAGTTTCATTATTATACCTGCTTTTCTGCACCAGGATTAAATACACGATAATAATGGAAGAGAGCCAGTGGAAAGCTGCAAAAGACAAGATACTGAGGCGAAGGCTCACCTTCCAGCAGGACAATAGAATAAATTAGAAAAACAGAAATATTCTTTATTGTCCTTCAGTGAAATTCAAGTGCCCAAGCAGCAAAGTGACAAATTGAAGCACCCGGAGATACATTAACATAAAATTAATTAAAATAAGATTTAAGGAGGCTGTACAGTGACCCTAAACATGCAGCCTATGCCACATGCTGCTGTGAAATTGTCTAGATCTAAGAATATTCATGTGTTAGAACGGACAAGTCAAAGTCAAGACCAAAGTCCAATTGAGAATATGTGGCAAGACTAGAAAATTGATGGTCTAAGATGCTGCCCATACAATCTGACTGAATTATAGAAATTTTTCAAATAGAAATGAGCAAAGATGTCATTCTCTAGATATGCAAGGACTTGCACCTGTAAATTAAACCACAGATGTTTCCATCAGGTATTCTCGCAGGGAGTGTGAATAAAAATGCTTGACACACTATTCAGAATTTTGTTTGTAAAAAAATTGTTTGTATACAAGTATCATCCCTGTGCTGGTCTATTAGGTAAAATTTCAACAAAATATTTAAAGGCTATGAACACTTTTACAACTCAGTTAAATATTTTTTTATGAATTTCTTTTTAATTTAAAGAAGTAAGCAGTAGTAAAACTCTTCAGTAGCATCTGTGTGTGAATATGTAAAAGTTGTGATAAAGATGACATAGATTACTTATTCAGTAACACTCATTCATAATATTTTTTTTCCTTAAATGTGTGTTAGTGGGCATATTAGGGTGCAGTCAAATTATTCAGGTCAGATGCAAGACATAAAGGAAAGACATTGTCACTAAAAATACTCCTTATCTTGAGGAGTTATTTAATTTATTTACCAACTTTAACAAGTGACCTTACTGGAAACGTTGACCTTATTTGGATGAACAGTAGGAAACAGAATTAAATGACAATGCTAGTCTTAAACTTAATTCTCATTAAAATTAAAGGTCAAAAGCTGCTCCAGAAATGCTTCTTCAAATATTTGCATTTCAATCCACTCTTTTGTTTAGGAGAAATCTGTAGGAATTACACTGTGGCCTATCACAATTCAGCCTATGAAGCTGCTGCTTGTCAGTAAATGTAGTTTTTTGTTACTGTCTTCCAACATTTCCCTAAAAGTTTATTTTTACTCGGTAAAAAATAAGGCAGCTATAGAAAAAATCTAAACAAAGTTTATGTTTAATGTAAATTTTACTCTCTACACTTGCTGCAGCAAAATGTTTGCCTTATATCTCTTCACATTTTATTCGTGGTTCATTTCCATGTAGAGAATTACAAAACACATTAAGATATGCTACAGTAGTAAAATAATTTAAAATAAATTAAATGATTATGTAAGAAAGGAATATTTGATGAAAGCTGTTGCTACATAATGCATATACAGAGATTTGCAAAATTGAATACACTTTGCAACTTTTTATGACTTGCCACTTTAAATGATGATAAATGATGATATATATGAGTGTCTTTTAATAAAATTGTATGTGATCGACCAACAAAGTAGTGCATACTGGAAGTGTGAAGATGAAGAAAAGCTCACATAATTTTTTTAATGTTTTATATGTGGCATGTATTCGTATTCATCCCCCCGGTCAGTTTGATCTAAACTATTCCAGCGAGGCTCACGCTGTACATTTAGGGTCAATGTCCTGCTGGAAGGTAAAACTTCATCCTGGTCTCAAGTCTTTGAGTTGTTTTTAGTTCTATTAATCTTTACATCATCTCGGAATAGGTTTACCATCACTGATGAACGGAAGCATCCCGAATGTAGGAGTCTGCCACCACCATACTTTACAAAGGGGTTGGTGTGTGATGTTCATTATCTGCCACCTATGGCCTTTGGCACGTAGCACAGAAGTTCAGAAAGTGTTCTCTTCTGACCAGAGCACCTTCTGTCATGTTTGCTGTAGATTACATTTCTTGTGTCAACCTTCAAACAGGACTTATTTAGTCTTTCTTTCAACGACAAATTTCGTTTGGCAACTCTTGCATAAAGGTCAGATTTGGGGAGCACACAAATAGATTTCCTGAGCTGTGGATATCTGTAGCTCTGTCAGTGTTACCTGGGCCTCCTGGCTACTTCTCTAACTAATTATCTCCAAGCCTGGTCTGTCAGTTTACATGGACATCCACGTGTTCTTATGTCTGACTTATCTGCTGTGTTGCTTGGTCTTCATGATGCTGTTTCTGTTCTCTAAGAAACCTCTGAAGTCCGCCCTTCTTTGTGTAGGCTGATCACATAAACTTCCAGTTCTCCCTATGTGAGAATACATTTGCAGGGCATGTGTGAGATAGTTTCTCCTCTTAGTGTGAGTTCTGTGTGTGTAATTACATTATTTTGGCAAAGCCATACACCTCCATCCACAATTACAGCCTTGGATGATTTCTCTTCCAGCTACAAATCTGACATCAGCCAACCGAATTTTATTTATTTTGCAAGCAGACATCATTATTCATCTCAAATATGACCCAATGAGAATGTTTTACACAACAGCTGAGATTATGGACAAAAAATGAAATTAAATCAAATCTGAAGGTGGAGATTTTGCTCACATCTTGCATGTAACTTTTGGGTGAAAGTGCCTGCACATTAAGGCAATAAACTGAAAAAACATTGCTACATTTTGTTACTGTCGCCATAGAACCCAGGATCTCACTGAAGATAGAAGCTGTAATTTAGAAGCTAATTAATGAGTTAAAAATATTGGATAATATAAACTGACATTTAGTAAAACTTCATATTCATAAATTAAAGTATAAGAAAATTACGTAGTGATTCTAGTAAACTTTATTTGCATATATGCTTCCACAAAACAGTACTAATCATAGATTTCTTCAGCTGTTTTTCTATGAATGGCTCTGCAAGTGCAGCTTAAAAGCTCCATGTTAACACGTTGAACTTTTGAATCTTCTGGTAAATGTTGCATGTACAGGGGTTGGACAATGAGACTGAAACACCTGTCATTTTAGTGTGGGAGGTTTCATGGCTACATTGGACCAGCCTGGTAGCCAGTCTTCATTGATTGCACATTGCACCAGTAAGAGCAGAGTGTGAAGGTTCAATTAGCAGGGTAAGAGCACAGTTTTACTCAAAATATTGAAATGCACACAACATTATGGGTGACATACCAGAGTTCAAAAGAGGACAACTTGTTGGTGCACGTCTTGCTGGCACATCTGTGACCAAGACAGCAAGTCTTTGTGATGTATCAAGAGCCACGGTATCCAGGGTAATGTCAGCATACCACCAAGAAGGACGAACCACATCCAACAGGATTAACTGTGGACGCAAGAGGAAGCTGCCTGAAAGGGATGTTCGGGTGCTAACCCGGATTGTATCCAAAAAACATAAAACCACGGCTGCCCAAATCACGGCAGAATTAAATGTGCACCTCAACTCTCCTGTTTCCACCAGAACTGTCCGTCGGGAGCTCCACAGGGTCAATATACACGGCCGGGCTGCTATAGCCAAACCTTTGGTCACTCATGCCAATGCCAAACGTCGGTTTCAATGGTGCAAGGAGCGCAAATCTTGGGCTGTGGACAATGTGAAACATGTATTGTTCTCTGATGAATCCACCTTTACTGTTTTCCCCACATCCGGGAGAGTTACGGTGTGGAGAAGCCCCAAAGAAGCGTACCATCCAGACTGTTGCATGCCCAGAGTGAAGCATGGGGGTGGATCAGTGATGGTTTGGGCTGCCATATCATGGCATTCCCTTGGCCCAATACCTGTGCTAGATGGGCACGTCACTGCCAAGGACTACCGAACCATTCTTGAGGACCATGTGCATCCAATGGTTCAAACATTGTATCCTGAAGGTGGTGCCGTGTATCAGGATGACAATGCACCAATACACACAGCAAGACTGGTTAAAGATTGGTTTGATGAACATGAAAGTGAAGTTGAACATCTCCCATGGCCTGCACAGTCACCAGATCTAAATATTATTGAGCCACTTTGGGGTGTTTTGGAGGAGCGAGTCAGGAAACGTTTTCCTTCACCAGTATCACGTAGTGACCTGGCCACTATCCTGCAAGAAGAATGGCTTAAAATCCCTCTGACCACTGTGCAGGACTTGTATATCATTCCCAAGACGAATTGACGCTGTATTGGCCGCAAAAGGAGGCCCTACACCATACTAATAAATTATTGTGGTCTAAAACCAGGTGTTTCAGTTTCATTGTCCAACCCCTGTAGCAACAAACCTCACAGATAAACTGGGACAGTTGACTATGGCCCACTGTTTGGGAATCTTGTAATGTCATTGCTTGGACCAGATCTGAATGTAGTGCACCCAGGAGAGGTTGAACCTTTCTTCAGAGCACTCAAAGACAATGAAGCATAGATTTTCAGTTTGCAGAATCATATTCGTGTCTTGTTTAATCTGAAGGGATTACACGAGAAGGATTTTGTGCCAAACAACCGTCTTGATGAACAGCAGCATTTCCAGCATCTGAAAGCCTCGGTTCATCTATACTTGAAAATAGCGGATTTAACGGGTAATGAATCAGATCCGCTTTAACAGGTTTATTAGACATCAGTGAGTAAAGATCAGCCATACTGCTTCACTGAATCTAAAATTGAGTGTCATGGAAGCGTCACAATACAACTTTTAAGAAATACTGAACGCACAAAAAAAGTAAAAAAATAAAAAGCTGTGCACATATAAAAGTCAGTTCTAAAGAACAGAGAAATGCTTATAAGGAAGAAGAGCAAGAGAAGAAAGCAGGAACAAACAAGAATATTCGACAGTCTCAAAAACTCTAAAAATGCTGTGATTCCTCCTGTTTTCATTTTTACCGTAATGTTTAGTTTGCATTTTCATGTGTAGGATTGTAACTACACGTCTACAGTGGGGTGTTCTGAACTTAAAAGTTTTTCGAAAAGACTTTTCTCCCCAAAAACACAATATTTACACCAGAAAAATAAACTATACATAAACAATTCCGACATGATACAAGAATTATGGCAAATTCTTTAGTTGAAAGTATCAATTAGCAGCAGCAGCTTAACAGCCCTCCCCTCCGGCCTTCTGTGACTCTTGTGCCATCTTTTTAAAGAAGTGTTCGGCTCGCAGTTCCTCAAAGCAGAATTCGGTGGCGCCGCTGAGCAGCAGCTCTTTACAGTACATGCTCTGCTCCTGCAGTTTTCCTGCTTCTGCTTTCTTATGCTGCTGCTGATATTCTTGGAGTCTTTTCAGAGGGGTTTCTTCTGTTCTCGGCTTCCGCGCTGAAAGAACGGAGTTCACTGCCGGGTTGATCTTACACGGCGTCCTGGGGGAGGGGGAAGAAAAACAAAAGAAACTCACAGTTATCTTAGAGTGATCTGCAAAATACACTTGTTTTTTGTGGCGTGGCAGAGTTTTATGTAATATAGTTTTCTGAGGAAGTGAACTTAAAGTTTTCATTAGCTGAAAGCCACTATCACAGAAATTTTTAAAATATTTGAATCTGTGTATAATGAGTCTGTATGAGTAACACTTTCAAAATTCAGTTTCTGAAACAAATTTACTTTGTAGCAATAATATACTTTACTAAAATTTATCTGTTATTTTTGTCTTTCAGACTATTTATATTATATTATTTGTAAAATACAGAACAAAGCATTTCTAGACTCGCACACTTTTGTATTCCACTTTTCCCCCACTTTAAACAGAACAAATGATCTCAATTTACCAATATTATATCTGATATCGATCTAACCTGTTATGATCCCAAATAACTTTTTTTTAAAAGACTCTTGTAGGAACTCACATTGTCGGAGGCTGGTCAGACTCCTCAACAAATGGCTGGAAGGTGGGCTTTGGAGGTGGGGGAGGCATGACCGCATGTCCAAATTTTGTTTTCTGGGGCATCTGTGACATTTATAATAAGAGAAAAATACACACCTTCCTTAGTAGACAACAATGTGCAGATTTACATGAGAAAAAGACATGTTTTCTCATACCTTCACATCACACCATTTCGCGGGCTTCTGCTCATTTTCTTTTGCCCTTGATGTGGGAGGAGCTACCCAAGGCTCCAGAGTAGGTTCTGAGGGACCAGCAGCTTCAGCTTTGTTCTCATCAAAAATCACCAGTTGACTGTTTGAGACGTTGCCGAGGACAGGAACACCATGTGTCTGCAGGCCTCCAGTAACCCCTGCCCAGGAAACCATCAACAATAAAGAATGCAACAACTATAGGTGTAATATCAGCTAAAGATTTTACAACACATGTATGAACTTACTCTTGATTGCAGTCCCAGTCCTGTTGACAGGAGCGACAGCCTTCTTCTTCCCTCTATGTTTGAGGTGGGCTAGCGAAACTCTTTCAGGTTGTTGTGGTTCCTCATCACTGCTGCCATTTTCCAATTTTAATAACACCTGCCGGGACACACGAGCCTGCATAGCCCTATTAATGTGCACATGCTGTTTTTATTATAAAACAGTTCAAAGAGGGCAAAGTAAAACTGAGAACTGTATTTATGATTAAAGAGATTTTTACTTGTGAAACTGAAGAAGCCTATCATGCGGCTCAGCACACTTCTTGAACGCCTCCTGATAGACGAGATCCGCTTTCTGATAATTGCCCTGATTCTCGTACTCTTCCGACCAAGCAATGTAGAGCGACGCCTGTGTCACTCCTATTCCTTGCGCTTGCATATACCTGTAAATGTCGAGGGGGTCTGGGCAGTTCTCTCCCTGGCGACACACAAAAACATTTAGCATATTTTACCTCCTCTGGATTTGTTTATCAGAATACTTAAATAGGTCTAATGTGAAAAAAAAAAAAAAAGTACATACAAATTTGATCCAGAGTTCAACATAGCGAGGGTCATTGTGGTACATTTTTTCATCTGTGAATCTGGTCACAGCCCGCTCCAACAATGTTGCAAGGTTGCTTTCTTTTCCTCCCTGAGGGAAGGTTTGCTCTGTCCACTTAATATACCTGTAGAACCACACAATGATGTCAACAAGAGTTTGAGATTTAGGAGCGATATCTCAGAAAATATGTTGCTCATATATATCACTCACCTATCCCAAACGCTAAGTGGATCATCTCCATCATACATTCGAAGTTCAGACTCAAACATCCTGAAGAAACAGAAAAGAAATAATAAAACCGAGTTTGATAATGTGAAAAACGAAAAAATTTTCCACTTTAACTCTAAAAAGGTAGAGAGATCATCCCTACTGTTTCTGCTGGTTGACTGCAGAGGTGGGTCCTTCTTCTCGTTGGCTAAGGGCTTGATGTAAAGCTGATATATCTCTGCCACGCCTCAGTGGCTGGATGTTTTCTTTGCTGAGCTCCCAATCCACATCTCCCCCTTCTGCCATTGTTGACAAAGTTTTGATGCCTACAACACACACATTATACCAGCTGCTTGACGATGTTTTCAGTACTCATAATTATTGAGATATTCTAACAATTATGAGAAAATCCAATTTGCAATGATGCATGTTACATTCCAATGGTACACATCTATATTCTTTTAAAGTCAAAATTTGCTCCCTATCAAATCAATGTTTCAAACCGTTTAGTGGCAGGACTACAGATTGCTGCTTGTTCACCTGGACAACTGGGTAGTTTGGAAAGGCAACGCTGAGGTTGTTCACGATAGGACACTAGTTATACACCAGTCAATCTGGCAGTGACTGAAAACTGCTGGTTTTCCCCTAATTGGCTATGAGGGTTAATTAGCAGGTCAGATACTGAAAATCCGATTTTCTTGTTCTATATTTTCATCAAACGAATTAAAACAAAAAAAAAATCTGTTTTTGTTTTGATTTAATAAACATCACATAAGGGTAAAGGCCATATGCTTTAATACATTAAACGGGGATAATCTTGTTTTACATGAATCCAAAACTACAAAACCTGTTGCACATTTTTACTTTTATGGCCAATATTTGTTACATTTATTGAAACAAAGTTTACGAAAATAAATTTGCATGTTTAATACAGTGGTGTAAAAACAGATTTGGTCCATTTTTGTCACACTTTTAGATCAAACAAATTCAACATCCCACAAATTAAGGGAAAGAACTGGCCCTATGTGGAAAAAATAATTGCACTCTAAACACCAACAGCCATCAAGTTTTTGTGAGAACTGGCAACGAGTCTTTCATATTGCCATAAAAGAATTTCAGACACTTCTTAGCAGAATTGTTTTAATTTAGACAAACTGCAGCGTTTTCAAGCATAAACAGCCTGATAATGTCACGTTACATCATCACAACTGAATTTAAGTCCAAACTTTGACAAGGCCATTCCAAAGTCTTTATTTTTTTGTTCATTTTTTTTTCAGCCACAGGTGGGCCTGCTGTAGTACTTTGGTTTTGGTTGTAAAGTGACAAAAATTTTGAAAGGTTCAAGGGGTGTGAATACTTTCTGGAAGGCATTGTACTTGTCTACAACCAAGACAGCTACTTTAGTTCAATTTGTTAAACACAAAATGATGCATATCCAGTTTTTCCTGTAGCTATCTGGTGAGCTGCAGTTATTTTAGCTGCTCTGTGTTCTAATTTTATTTTTTAGGTCTGACTGTGAATATGGAGATACATTATTTTTTTCACTGTTTTATATACTTCATTTTAGTGTCCATTGAAATTGACAAAAAAATTGAGATTTTGATGGAGTTTAATTGAGAAATTCCACATCAGATGTTGGTGAACTTTGGTGAGCAACATCTGGAGGTGTTGTACTGTCATGATAAGGTAAAGGTATTCACTGAAAACTGTATATTTTTTAAAATATATATATTTATTGAATCTAATGAAAAATAAATGGACACAAATGATGAACACACCAACAGCCATATAAAACAGTGAAAAATGAACAATCAAGGCCGCAGTGAATCATCAGGGCGGACCTTCCCTCTATCCAGGACTTATGCAGGTCTAGGGTCAGGAAAAGGCAGATAAAATCTCTGCACACAAACTGTTTAGGCTTTTAGGCTTTGGACTGATGTCACGTTATACTGCATTGTAAAGTCAATTGTATATATATATGTACATTTGAAAAATATATTCTTTATTATTGAGAGGGAAGTGTACCGGATTCAAATTCTTTGTTTGTCCGTACAAACTTGGCAATAAAGCTTATTCTGATTCCGAAAAACTAATAATATATCTCCATCTTTACAGTCGGACCTGAAAAATAAAATTAGAACACAGAGCAGCAAGAATGACATCAACCCACTCCAGCCGATATACATAAAGCATACTGCTTTTATTTTGAAATGTCCTCTTCGGGCTACTGCCGTAATACATTGCGTTAGCGTGACCCATAAAACCCAGTGAGTGCTGGCTTGACCACAGCGATGAGGAAGACTCCCCGGCTCTCTGTGCCCAAACCTCAGTGTGTAAAAAATAATGCTGCATAAATTACTGAGCATGTAGGACAACACTGCAAACCCTCTACCCGAGATAATGATCAAACAACAACGTGTCCAGCACCTCTGGACCATAAAAGGGAGGAATCTTCTGCAAACTGACCTACGTGATTACTTTTTTATAATGACGATTGATGCTACTACAACGGGGTTTTTTACATTTTAAATTGACTGGAGGAAACGTAGATTTACCATTAACATTAATATTAAAAGACCAACTTGTAAAGAGATTTCCTATGCAAGATATAATGTTAGAAAGAAACAAATTGATGTGTTTAAAAACGTATCTTACAAATCACTTAGCTAGCTAGCTAGCCGCAATGGCTTGAGGGACTCACACTAGCTTTGGCTCAATTAACGTTGTCATTGGTTACATTATTTGCTAATTTTGCCCGAAAAAAACATAAAGTGAAAGAAGTAAACTGATAATGAGTTTGTTTTTATACCCTTTTAATCCGTCGTAGCTTATTTCCGCAGGTTTTCAGCTTGTGTGCAGCGCTGTGACGCCGTTAAACCAGCGAGCTCTTCATGTGTTTTTGAACAACGGCCGCGGAGAACGCTGATTGGATGAATCCCAAACAGGAAACAGAACCTGAAGTAAGATTACAGTTTCCGGTCTGCTTCCTGTTTTGATAATGACAGCTTTGAAGACCCCAAAATATATAGCTAATTGTGCAATTTCCTATCCAATATAGGTGTACTTACTCAAGCCCTCACCCGCTAGGGAAACATTTATAACTGTAAGGCATCACTCAGGAGGCGGCGCCATGGACAGTCGTTGTTACGGCTGTGCATCAAAGTTTAGCCTCTTCAAGAAGGAGGTAAGCTACAGCTTTTCATTATGTGCTCTCTCTGGGTCCCTGAGACACAAAAATGTTTGTTAAAAGATCCCCATATAATTATTATGTATCCCTACATTTTTAGAAAAATATGCCATGATTAACTACAGTTTTTGCGATACGTAACAAATATTTATTTTTCTCAGGAGCTGACGCCACTAATACCAGTTTTAGGGGTTAAATTCTCTCTATGTATTTTATTTTTTTATTTTTTTAGAAAAGGCAAAATTGGCTGGTTATGATCTTTTTTTTTGCTAAAGCATAAAATATATGGGTAAATATATGAAACATATACTAATTGGTAAATTTAGAGTGCACAAGAAAAGATCTTCAACCAATGGAAAGTAATGAAACCTGAAATTGTGAAAGGATTTTAACACCAGGCAATTAAATGGTATAAAAATAATCAAACTAACAATAAACAATAATAAATAACTCAAAAAACAAACAAGAAGATCCAGGGACCCAGAAGAGCTAATATAACCATACCCATACTCATTAAAGTGTGTTTAGGTAACATTGAATGTGTAATTTCCACAAAATTGTCCTCTTAGCTGGGCTGTAAGAACTGTGGACGGTCCTTTTGCTCCAGCTGTTTAACTCTCAGTGCTGTTGTGCCTCGCTGTGGTAACACCCAGCAGAAGGTCTGCAAGCAATGTCATGGTAATCTCACAAGGTAAACCTCCTCTCACCGCCCCTACACACACAAAGCAAACTAAGTGCATTCTTTCGTACGCTAATATTTCACTCTCTTCATTGTTAGAGGGGAATCTTCAAACAATGCTGGAAGATGGTCCCCTCCAGAAAACTACAAAAAGTTTGTATATGACTAGATTTTTGGAAAAAGGCAAAATTCTTATTATTAACATGAATTTCATAACCTTTACAGTTCATGTTTTTTGCAGACGGGTCGCTGCACTCGAAGCCAAACAGCAAGCGCAGTCCACACAGCCTTGTGTGCATGGAGGTAGCAGAAATGGCAAACCGGTCCATCTACCAACCAAAGGGCTTAGCAAAGAAGACCACGCTATTGCTGAGAGGCTTCAAAAGCTAAAGGAGGACACTAAACCCAGTAATGCAATCAGTTCTTTTAGCATCTACCATCTATATCAAAGCTGATGATTATAGATTAACACAAGCATAATAAACTGATACTAGGCGGTTAATTAGTCTGGCTATCTGCTCAGGGAGCCAGCCTAAAACTGACTGCTTTACAAACATGCTGCTTGTAGCTTACGTTTTTGGTCAATGTTTTGATGCAAACGGAAAGATTTCTAAAAGAGCTGCACATTATTAGGACATTGTTGAATATTGTGATGACAATATCAGAATAGAATTACTCCACATTTTCCTTACTCCTATTTTTTCTTTCATTACAATATGGCCACCAATCTCTCAAATTTTTAGAATCTTGTTAACTAAAATCTATATTAAATGTGGACGTCAAGGGCTTTAAAGGCCATCCGACCTTTCAAAAACGCACGCAAAACCGACATGTATGACCTTTAAACTCTATTAGCCTGGGATTTAATATTTTCTGTGTGGGTTTTATTTCAAAACAGCCAATTTGTCTCTCTTGTAAGTGAGGTAAAAGTATAGGAGCCTTTCTTAAATCTGGCACTCTCGACTGTTATAAAACAAGAGATTCGCACACCCACCACACTGCTGCAGCAGGACCACGCACATGCATGTGGTGATTGTTCTCTGAGTGTCTTAGCTCTATCCAGCTCTTTGTATTGAAAGGATCTGAAATGTTTTATGTTTTATTTATGAACACAGTGAAAACTTTCTCCTGTTAGAGCACCTGAGTAAAAAGATAAATATCAAACGAAAAAGCCCAAGATAAAATATGTATTGAAAAATACAAAAAGAAGAAATGTGTACATTTTTAAACATCTCCTTTCAAAGAGTTAGATTCTCTTGGTCTCTCTTGAAGTAACATTTTTTGACTGCTTTTTCTTTTCTTACTTTATTTCTTATCCAGTCCTCACTTCTGTGCATAAAATTGACCTGTTTTTCTTTTAAGGTGCATTGAGGCCACATTTGTTATGAATTGACACAATAAACTGAGGTAAATTGCACTCAAATGAATAGCACCTGACCTTTACAGCTTTAAAAAAAGAGCAGTGTAGACAAGTGGAGGACAAAAGTAGAGTCAGATCTTACAAACTAGAAATGGGCAAAAAAGATCCCACAAAACTCTGACACAGGACCCGAGATGAGCACCATGTTTCATTTGATTATCTGCTTTATGTAGCCTGCTTTTTGCCTGCATAATTCATAGGTCAGAGTTAGGGGGGGATAAAGAACAGTAGTATCCTGGTGAGTATGATTAGTAAAGTGCTTTATAAATTCTGACGATTTACTATTTATAAAATCTAATTTCGTGAAAAGTCCAGCATAGGCAGAGAATTAACACAACATATCCAACTTTATTTTAATATCAAACCACCTAGAAATTATGCTTCCGTCAAATGAAAATGTAACTCTTTCTGGGCTGGGACACAGCATCTTCTTTATATCATAGGAAAGGCCCTTCATTTTTAAAACTTTGATATCCCCTGAGATCAAAAATCAGTCCATGTCTAGCACTATTATGTTAGGTCTTTAAGTCTTTAATACATTTTTAACCTCTTTAGAGTCTATCCCTTCTGAAAAGGAGATTGAGTCACGTCTTGCTGCCCTGAAAGCTCCCAGCCAGCCAGCGTCTTCTGCAGAAGAGATAGAGGATCGTCTGGCAGCTCTGCGAGGTCAGCCACCTCCATCTCAAGCTCCTCAACCAGTGAGTTCCCTTCCTAATTGTGTGTAACACTCTAGTATAAGGCTTGGTGAGGAAAGGAAATATTTTGTAACGCTTATGTGTTCACATATGCAGGTACACCAGCCTCCTGACACCCGGACTCAGACTGAACAAGCCAATGATTTGATTACTCAGATGACAGAAGAAGTTGCCATTGATGACCAAAAATCAAGCCCAGATAGTAAGTTATTACTTGTCTCTTAAAGGTTATATTAACAGTACAGGTTAGTTGTTGACATGCACTCATCATAAAGATGTACATCATATTCATTTTGAGTTTTTAATTATATATTTAAACCATTTTTGCCAGAGTAGAATTGATAATACTACGTACAACTTTATTGATTATGATGAACAAGAGTTGGGTGGACAAGTTTCAATTCGTAATGGAAGTTTTTTCAAATACACACAGGGTCAAAATAATACATACAAGATTAAATATGTACATTAATACATTAATCCCCTCTAATTTGCATAAATGTACCACAGCACAGTGGTAGAAGTATTATTCTAATAAGGAGGGAGGATTTTAAACCAACAGAGATCTGGTGGAAACTTAAACATACTTGGGTTTTCAAACAGAACTGTGATCCCAAACACACTTCAAAATTAGTTTTGAAGTAGATAAAGACAGCAAGCATTGAGCTTCTGGAATTGCCCAAAACTCAACTATATTGAAAATGTGTGAATTATACTTGGAAATCAGGTCAATGTCAGGACACCTGCTGGTTTAAATGAGCTCTGCTATTTCTTATAAAAGGAATAGTAGAACCAGAATTACACCAGAAGCCAATGGCTTCTATGCAACTTGCTAACAGACAATTATCCAAATATTAGTGGAGGTAAGTATATTTACAGCATGAGCCTTTATGTATAGTTAAAAAAAAAACTATTTAGCATTGTGCATCCAATTCTTATCTTTTCAACTCACTGGAGCTTTATGTCATATGATTCATCTGCACTAAAAATAAGCATTCACGATGTGGCATTAATAGGCCAAACTAGACATCAAATTCATGCTAACTAAGGTATATGTAAACGTCTGACTGGTACTATAAGTAATGATATGCCTATATATATAACAGTTTTTCACAGTCGGAATAAGTTGCGTTCATTGCTTTCCTAAATAAAACAAAACATTTTTGTACTTTTCCCTTTTGAAGGTGTAGATATGAATGATCTCAACAAAGGTGAGGGTGCTGCTTCGGACGAGAACCTGGAGGACAACCAGGGAGCAGCCAGGCAGCAGGAAGCAGATAAGGACCGGCTGCTTGAAGAAGCCATGCAGGAACTGAGAAATGAGCACCATTCCCAGGATCAGATCCTCCACATGGCCAAGAGGCTGGCACAGCTGAAGGGTCAGGACCCAGATAAAGGTGTTTGGAGCAAAGGGCACTACAATCTTATCTTTCTTCCATCAGTTTATGGCAGAATTTCAAAAAAAACAAAGCAAGACGATGCAATATAATCTTTCTGGATATGAGAGAATTGTTTATATGTGTGTCAGATAAAGCAACTGTTTTGCTTCATGTTTAGTCACAGCAGAAGATTTCAAACAACCTGACAGTGAAGAAGAGACTGAGGAAGAAGCTGTGAGGAGAGTTCTGAAACAGGTTAGGCATTTAATGGCATTTTAAAACTCTAGATGAATTTTTTAATAAATAAATTTGCCACCAACCCTTTAAAACTATTGTGTAGTATTTAGAACTATTTATGGCCACAAGAGGCTGCTATTTGTCTATTTGCATAATTTGTGATTTGAAAAACAGACATGCTCTGAAGTTTTCATCCTCATGACTTTGGTTCCAGCTCTCAGAAGAAGCTGCACTTGATGAAGCCAGCGGATACAACATACCTGTAGAACCAAGCGGACCCAAGAACAGAGAAAAAAAGAAAACCTCTAAAAAACCAGTACTGAATAAGACCCAATCAACACATTGATTGTTTTACCTTATTTGGGTGCCTAAAATTTAACCCACTCTGATGTGTTTTAAAGACTCTCGCACTGAAGAGCAGGACTTCTCCGGGCGCTGCTGCACATCAGCCATCAGACAGCGACGACGAAGAACTTCCATGGTGCTGCATCTGTAACCACGACGCCACCCTCCGCTGCCACACCTGTGATGGAGACCTGTACTGCAGCCGCTGCTTTCGGTAACATAACATTCATTAATCCTCATAAATACCCTGCAGATTCTAGTTCATGACTCAAAGTAGGTCGTTGCTTGCAAAATCATCACTCGGTCCCAAGAAAAACGATTTGGAATGCATGCCACGACCCATATAAACTGTGCGCAGCTTGCTACCATACTGTTAAGCAGCATGAATATAAAGTATTTACTGTGATGAATTATCAATCTACTCTCTGTTATTTCTTTAGGGAGGGCCATGATAAATATGACAGGAAGGAGCATCGCACCAGTAGCTACACTGCTCCAAAGAAGAAGAGGAAGACATAATGCTAAAGATGTTTGTCTTATTAATCTCTGACCTTTCATGATTGTAGGACCTGCTCTTTAGTCTCATTGGATGTACTGTGGTTATCTAAAACAGCTTCTTAGAAAATGTAAACACTACTGGAAACCAGAGCTCATTATAACAGATCAACTTTCTGTGCCTATTAATCGTAATAATAAATGCCTTCTGACGTTTTTACTCATTAGACATGTCCCAGCCAGAAACTTGATTGTATTTATTGGGATTTTATGAGATAAACCAACACAAAGTAGCACATAATTATAAAGTATCTTTAGTTTGGCCATTTGTATTCAGCCCCAGATTGGTCGGAGAGTGTCTCTAATAGGTTTTGATCTAAACTTTTCCGTTGTAGCTCTAACTTTGTGTTTAGTTTAGTTTAGTTTTGTATCCCCATAGTATGATACTGCCACCACCATGTCTCACAGTGGTGATGGCATGTTTAGAGTGTTCATAATTATTTAAATGTTCATCCAGTAGTTCATTTTCGTTAATTTGACAAGATCAGTTTCTGTCAGAAAGGCCAGATTTGTCCAGAGCACGACTCATAGTTGTCATGGTAAAAGAGTCTTCCACCTGAGTTGTGGATCTCTGCAGCTCCTCAGGAGTTACAATGGGCCTCTGGGCTGCTTCCGGCCTGACTCTTTAGGTGGATGACCATGTCGTGGTAGGTTGCAGCTGTGCCATACCATTCAGCATTTTTGGTTGATGAACTAACAGACATCGAGGTTTGTGGTTGTGACGTGACAAAATGTGAAAACGTTTGAGGGGTTTGATTACATTTGCAAGGCTAAATGGATTAAAAATACTTTGTAAGACTTCTAGTAGCGGTTAGACTAAAATTAGACACAATCTTTAAATAACTGCAAAGCACTACATGTAATATCTGAACCCTATCTTTTTAGAATGTGTAAAAAGGGTATTTTGGGTTGAATCTGCTAAACAAAGAACCGCTTGGAACTGTCAAAGTGAATAGAAAGCATCATAAATTTGTTTGAAGCTGTCCTTTTTCATGACAACAAAGTCTCATCCTAAGTGTACTTTGCACTGGTCACTATTTGAGTATTTTTGTATTTTTTTCAGCAGAAACATCTATCAGACAGGTTATGAGCTCACCCGGGACAGCGTGCACTCACTCACAGACTGCTGTCAGCTCCATGCAGGAGAAGCACAGACGAGTCGGTGTAAAAGAATCACTGAGGCCTTTGTTCCCTTTGTTCTTGTCTTTGTTTGGCTGTATTTCTGTCATGAGCACTGACTTTCTTGTTCTCATAATTTGCTTCTAAATGAGGCTAAACAGTCTGTCTTTATCACAATTGTTATGGTTATTTTTAACAAAGCTTTTTTTAAACAGTTGTCATTATTTGAAAAAACTGTCTGCCTGGCACGTCCTGTTTGTGCTGTATGTATGGATTCTTTGTCAGCGAAGAATGAGTCAGTCGGACAAGTTGCTGTAATGGAGCCGTCAACAGAAAGACTCCCGTGAATGACAGTGAGAGGACCAAATTGCAGTTTTTTACTGTCCATTATTGCACATCAAACTGAGGGGAAGCCATCATCACACTCTCCTCTGGGGCTTTCTTCATTAATGGTGGCCATGTTCTCCTTTTCTGGCCATGTCATGCACCGCCCCACCACCACAGAAAGGAAATGGATGGGTATAATGGGTGCACGCTTAATGGAACATCCTGCGGCTGATTTAATGTGTTTACTCCTAGACCTGGCATGTCGACGCCTCCATTGTTTCCATCACTCTGATGAAAAATTCATGTCAGAAAACAGAATGCTGATGGGTATTCTTTCAGCTGTGTCCAGACAAAGTACTGCAGGGTATAATGAATAGCGATTTTGATAGCAAAGTGATTTTGTTAGTGCTGTTAATTTAGTAATGTATCTGTGCATTTCCAATAATTAGAATTTGATAGGCAATATCATTTATTTTAGTAATTCAATTCAAAAAGTGAATCTCTTGTTATATAGAGCTGTTTCGCACAGGGTGATATATTTCAAACATCATTCTATTAATTTTAATGATAATGGCTTACAGCGAATTGCTGGATATTCACAGAGTACTGTGTCCAAGCAGGTTAATTGAAAATTGAGTGGAAGGAAAAAGTGTTAAAGAAGAGTAGAGAGGTTGCTTGAGGTCCAGTGAACTATCCACAGTCAGGACTTGTGGTAGTACCTGGTTTAATGCTTGATTGGCCTGCAAACTCAGCTGACCCCAAATCGCATTGAGAATCTTTGGGGTATTATAAAGAGGAAGATGGCTGAACCCAAACCCAGCAATACAAATGAACTGAAAGCTGCTTTTAAATCAGGATTGGCTTTCTTGACATCTTGGCAGTACCACTGGCTGACTACTGCCATGCCACTCTGCCATTTCTGAAGCTGCAGTCTCCTTTTTGCTTTGTCTTGTATTTCTTGTTTCTATAGAAACTGAATTTGGGGTTTTCATTAGCTGTAACTCATAATCCTCAAAATTAACAGAAACAAACACTTGAAATACATCTCTGTATGGAATCTATAAAATATTTGTCTACTTGAATTGAAATACTGAGATAAATCAACTTTTCAGTAATACTCAATTAAAATTGAACCTGTAGTTGCATAATTAATATCTAATAAAGCCCACTGGTTAATCACTGTGTACTGAATTTGAATATTTGCGCAAAAAACCTTGTTTTGAAAAGTTCCCATTTTATTCCAACAACACTGTTACCTGAACAAAATGCTTATGTACATAAAAAAAAACTGAAAATGTACACTCTTAACTCCTACACAAAAAAGAGTCCATCTGGGTAATAGTTGTGTCATGTTTATCTGTTTTACATTATTGATATATTTTAAAGGAGTTTGCAAGAGTCCATAAATTGGGAATAAAATCCATTCTGCCTCAGGAAGGGGGGAAGAAATCAGGAAAAGTCCCCCTGATGTGTCATTTACGCTTACAGGCATTCAGACGGTTAACCTGTGGGGAAGAAGAGGCTCCACGCTGTCTTGATTCTTAATTTGACCTAGAATTATTTCTTCAAGGGGCCTGACATTTTACGTAGACCTTTTATCCTGTAGAGCAGCCCGTTGATAAATTCCTGTGGGGAAGATGGAGAGAGGAGATTTTTATTCTATATGTCAATTTTTAGACAGTATGAATGTCCTAATAAATTAATTGCAATTCCTTAATGTTTTAAAATTTCCTGCCTTCTGATGTGGAACTGGAGCTTTTTTGTCTCCTTACCTCCTTTGGCTTTCCGCATTCCTGCAGTAACTCCTGGCAAAGAAAAAAAAAAAAAAAGAAATTAGCTAGTTAGTTCAGGATAAAGTTACCTTTTGTGTTTTTCAAGCAGGGGCGCCACCAAAGGTGGGGGTAGGAGGGCAATGGACACCCATGTAAACATGATGAGCCAATCAGGCCCAGCCTAGGACAGACAGTCTTATAAACAGAATATTTTATATAGACACGGATTTAAGATTGGAGAAGGTGATTTTCAATATTTATGTATTTATTTTCAGCAGATTTTTGTAGATTCATTGATTTTGTCTGTCATAGAACAGCAATTTTCTGTGTAAGAGTTCATATGGGGCTACCTTTTGTAGTCCCATATTGTGCTACCTCCCCCCGCCTTTGAAAAGCCTCTGGAGGTGCCTCTGCTTTCATGTCATTTTTTAAATATAGTGTAACAAAATTAAGGTTTCATAAAAACTAAATAATTGTAAAACACTGAACAATACCAAGGAAAAAACTTTCAGCAAACACTGTTTGATATAAAAATTATCTTTATTGCTGTTTTACTGCAGATGTTGCAACACTGGTTCCCAGTATGCATCTAATACTTAGAATTGACCTGGTGTCAG
The DNA here is from genome assembly GCF_021462225.1 of Girardinichthys multiradiatus. Classification (NCBI taxonomy): domain Eukaryota; kingdom Metazoa; phylum Chordata; class Actinopteri; order Cyprinodontiformes; family Goodeidae; genus Girardinichthys; species Girardinichthys multiradiatus. The sequence goes on along the minus strand of NC_061811.1, from coordinate 15,482,748 downwards.
AAAAACTGTTGTTAAGTAAGGCCATAAAGAGGTAGTGTGACTTTAGCTAGAGTTAAGCAATCAACAATGGTTAGGCCAAACAAAAAATTTGCAAATTTGCTGAATTTATTTTTAATTCTATGTTATTTAAATTGTATAAACACAAATAGTTTAACAAATCTGCTCTTAGAACGAATACCTCCAAATTCATTCCTGCTTTTGGGCTGCATTTTATTCAACAAGCTATATTTTGCAACAAGGGAAATGTTGCCTTCTCCTGTTTTAGCTGCTTCTATTTGATATTAGGACCCTACAAAACACTTATTTGTATAATGCAGACCTCGTACGCCCCTGGAGAGCCGGTTAAAATTAACCAGACAATTAGTTTTTGCAGGCCTAACATTACTGGGAAGCAAGGAATGAAGAAACAGGAGACTTGAAGTGTTTCCTTAGTGAATAATTGAAGGAAAACAAGTCCAATACTTTACAACCAGATTAAACATTGCTTTACACTTTTAATACCCGGACATAGAAATATTTAAACATTTATAATGCGTACCTCGAGTCGAGTTCTTTGTCCTTCATCAGGCAGTTCAAGGAGTTCGTCTATGTCTATTTCTAACTCTGGAATTTCTTCCTCCTGTGAGAGAAATAAAAGTTCATGAAAGTTCATGTTCTGCTAATGCAGTCCAGAATGATCTCAGCTTGGCTACTTGATTAGTCTAATTTGAACCAGTGCATTGTTGTCTTGCTTATAGGTCCATGATGGACCTGTTAAAATAAACTGGTGACCTAACATGACAGGCAGCACAGCTCTGGCCTCTACAATAACCTTCAACTGGACAAGGAATGGAAAAATCTATAAAAGTCATGTGCCGTCATTTTACAGGCAGTGGTTAAGATATCTACACCACAGAGTTAAATCATTCATAACTCCATGGCATAAGCCCATTTAAATTTTATTTTCCATTTCAAAATGATGATTAATGAGCAGTGAATGGGAGCACTGAGGCAGAAGGGCTCTAGTAGGCCATTGTTTACACAAGTCAGCAGCAGTTTTCATGGAAGGGTGACCGTTTACTATGTAGTTCAACCATTACTGAGAGATTATACCAGCAGAGGTATATTATACCTGACAGAAGTGTTCCTGCCCTCTCAAGCTTTTTCAAATTTTCACATTACAAACCAAAAACTTTAATAAATTTTACCTGGATTTTATGTGACGGACCAACACTACGGAGCGCATAATTGTGAAGTTGAAGAAAAATGACACATGGTTTTACGTTTTTTTACAAATACAAATCTGAAAAGAGTGGTGTGCATTAGTATTCTGATACCACTGAATTAAATCCAGTATCAAGCACGATATATTTTTTTTATTTTTTTTTATTAAATCCAGCAAAATTGTTTGTCAAATAACTAACCAAGAATGGGGGTTTTAAGGTAAGGTTTAATGCCAACTTAATGTTCTTGGCAAATTCTTTTCTCATCTAAAGCAAATACACCTTGTAATATGTCCCCGCTCCACCGGAGAATGAGGAGTGCAATCAGCAGAGTTCATAGAGCTATGATATCTGAAGTCAGCAGGAGCACAATCACAAGTGTGGCCTCGTTTTAGAGGGAACATTTTCCGGATGGGGGATTTTCTTGGCTGAGAACGATTAGGTTTGCACAGCTCTCTCTCTACACAAGGAAGGAAGGTAATCAATGTGGAAGTGCTGAGTGGTGAAAAGATTGGCCCTCTTCAGTGTCCCCCGTGGCCCCTCTAATTGATACGTGCTGCAAGTTTGGACCCTCTGTGATTCTGCTGAACTCTGCAGGATAAATCTAAGGGTGAACTTTTGGTCCATGCTTCATGTTGCTCTGCAACAAAGGCCACAAGCTGCGCTTAATTACATTCTCATGTACTTAAATTATTTTTTTATGCACAAAATAAAACATAATTCAATTCAATTCAAAAATACTTTATTAATATAAATTTAAGGACAAATCTGAAAGCTAGTTGTAATACTTTGAAAAGCAATGTTAAATAACTTTGATACTTCATTTCACCATTTTGACCCTGATGTCTCTCTGCGTCAGAAAGCCAGTCTATGCAGCACATCACTAAATGTTAAAGAATGATGCTTTTCACAAATTTTCACAAACCTTCCTCTAACTTAAAAGATTTATGTCATATGCAGACAGAGTTTTCAGTTGTCAAGAGTTACTGTGATAGTCAGGGAAATGTTGCATATTAATGAGGCCTCCAGGCACAAACGACTCTGCAGAATATTTTTGAAGTTAAAACATTGAACTTAAAATGAACACTGGCACCAATGCCCAAATTCATGAATATTAAAGCAGGTCCTGGAGGACTGCAGTTTCAGAAATTAGCAGTTACAAATTGGTCAACTTGCCAATCTTTACTGTGTGGGTGAAAAATCACAATTAGCAGATCATTCATACATATTTTAGAGTTTTGTTGCTTTTTAATTAACGTTTGGCAATATTGTCTAAAGAAAATGGGTCCAAAGTGTCTTTGTCCATACAATTTCTCTGAGAAAGTGAGATTCTTGTAAAACAAACAGTATTTATCACTGAGGCCGAATTAATCCCACAAATTTTGTTAAAAGGATTGAAACAGATGGCTGATATTTATCAGAGTAAATTATATGGGGTAAGAACGCTGGCAAAAACAGTGTGTATGTTAAGATGGAAATGTGTGCATATTAGTCAATGGTTGTGCATAAGCAAAATCAAATTTAAGTGAAATAATCCAATAAAACCACAATAAGTCCAGTAAATAAACAATTAGGTAATAAATATTTATATCTGTGATCATTTAAATAAAACTGTTGAATATTTTAATGTACAAATAATTTATGTAATTATTTAATAATGTATATTAACTTAATTAATAAAATAATCAAATGTCTAAATCATTACTTAAAATTATTTATATTTTAAATAAATATAATATAATAAAAGTTGTAATAAATTGATGAAAAACATGCAATTATTTTAATGTGTCAATTTATATTGAAATAAAAAATGTGCAGGAGTAAATAAGTTGAATAAATAATGCTGTAATAATTATGTAAAACTTAATAATAAAAATAATTAAGAAAATAATTTAACATTTATAATAACTATTATTGATAATTATAATTCATAATTAAGTATTCAAATACACTTGCAATACATATATTAAATACATTGAAGTATATGAATCTTGATTATGTGATAAATACTTTTATTCAATATTAAATCACTTAATTTAATTTTAAAAAAAAGATTTATAATTATGATTTAAAACTTGAATTAATTGAATTTACTGAATTGCTTTATATTTCCTGTGCTATAATCCATTATAAAATAATTTAAACTTTAACTTGCCTTGTCAAATAGATCCTAATATCAGATTGGTTATCATTCATGGCAACTCAATAACACATGCATTTAACATGTAATGAATACTAATTTTAATGGATTATTGACAATAGTTGGCATTGAACTGTGGAACCTTTGGTCCTTAGTAGAAGATTAGATAAATTTGGTTATTTTATCACCTCATGTCAAATCTGCCGCTATACTGAAACAGAAACAATCTGCTGCTCTGACTGTGTTTGATTTTTGGGTGGAAGCTCTGTTATTGTTTAAAATGGCTTGAGTTAAGCTCCCTGAAGTTACCTAACATGTTAGGTAACAAAATATTTTGGACCATCCTTCTAGAAAAGCATCCCAACAAAATATTTATGTGAAACACTCAGTGCATCCGTACTTACACATTTCTCTGTTTTTATGCTTTTGTAAAGGAAATCGTGACCTGGAAAATCTGTTTGTCATGAGACAATGCTGGTGTGTGTTTAACTTATCAGATATTTCCCTTTTCCTGTAAGCAGGACCAGCTGTCAATATGTCTAAACATTCATTAATTACCCTGAGAGAAAGAGAGATTAGTTAAAAGAGCAATTATACAATGTCTGGAAACAAAAAAACAGTCCAAAGTTCTGGTGGGAATTTGACTTAATTGGCTTTCTTTTGATTGCCACATATCAGTACATTACAACCACACACCTCAGTGTATTTTATCAGGATTTTGTCAATGAACGAAAGGAAAATGCTACAAGGTTTTCAACAGTTCTTGCAAATAAGAATCTAAAAGGTGTGTTGTAAATCTGAATCAGTAAAACAAACGACGTCACTTAAAGTCACTTAAAAAGTAAATAGGGTCCACTTAAGCTTTGAACATTTGAGCAGTGTTCAAAACATTATCCAAAAATATGTCAACAATTTTAACACAACTACAAACCTACCAAGAGATGGCCATCCACCTAGACAGGCTGGGCAAGAAGAGCATTTATTAGAGAAACAGTTAGGAGTCACATTGTAACTCAGGAGGAGCAGGAGAGACTAACAGCTCAGGTAGGATAATCTATTCATAAGACAACTAATTTGTTGTGTACTTCACAAATCTGCCCTCTATGAAAAAAAAAGCCAAGTATGGAAAAGAAAGTCAAGTCAAGTCAAGTCAAGTTTATTTATATAGCGCTTTTCAGCAACAAGGCACTCAAAGCGCTGTACAGGAGGAAAAACATTACAATGATATAGAAAAACAAATCAAATGACATTAATAATCCTTGGGAGTTTAATTGTAAGAGCTGGTTCTAATCCAATCTTTTTAATAGAGGTAATTAGCTCATTAAGTCCTCTGTGGTAAGGAATTCATCCTGTGCTAGAAGAAAAATGATAATAATAAGCCTTGAGGTCGCTGGTATGAGGCAGTTGTGGTCCCATCATTCAAATAAGCTGGGTCACTGGTATAAAACATTTTTAGACCAAACTTTTTAAATACTAATAATGTTTTGCTTTCACTGGTATGAAATAGTTGTAATACAATCCTTCTAAGAAATCTAAAAATCTCTGGTTACTGGTGTAAAAACAGCTTTAGTCAAATGTTCATATACTAATAATATTTGGCTTTTGCTGGTAATCCTTCTGAGAAATCTGAAAATCTATGAAAAGTAATGAAATCACATATTTAGGTAAAGTAAGATAGAAAACCTCAGCAGGGGTAAGCAACACACACATAAGTAAAGATTTAAAGCAACACATATACAAAACAACATCATGCAGGGGATCCGGTGAAGGTGGTGTGAAGGGGTGCATATGTTTATCTTGAGCATGTGTGAGCGTGCATGTGATTGTGTGCAAAGTAAGTCCGTGAAGCACTGTCACAGAGGCCATTGTCCTTGATGATACGATGGAAAGTTCATCAACCGGCAACACGGTTCTGAGCAGGTCCACAGATGTCCTCAGGGAAGGGAGTGGGCAGAGGGAGCAGAGTGTCATGTTTACATAACTTCCAGGAGAAGTTGAAGATAGCCAGCCATCAAGGCCGTGCAGGGGAGCCAGATTCAGAAAACTAACTATTGTTTTGAGTCAGGCTGACTCTTTAGTTTTCCGTCTTCCTTGAGAGTCACGCTGGTGCTTCTCAATTGTGAATCCAAACAGCCGAATTCCAGGTCCTTTCCGCCAGATCTGAGCGAACAACTTTCTCCAAGATTTATCCCATTTCACCCCTGAGTCCAGGAACCGCAACCTGCCTGCAATCCTGTAAGGATCACATCCAGTCTGCGATTCAGCTCACGTAACATCTCAGTCTGAGTGTTGATCGCTCTGCAGATCCCATCATATATGCCAGGCAGCCTTACAATGGCCAGAACAGCTGCTGACGTTTTCTGAATTTCTCGATATGCCAGGTCACCGCTGACTCCAAAAAGCAGAAATCCTGATATCAGACATCCAATTGTGTACACATCTTTGACATCCTCGACTGATATTATCGACAAACACACAATCCTCCACTTCTGCCAGGTGTCCATTGTGTATCCGGAGAAAAATGTCCCGTCTGGACAAGAGAGTTCCCCTTCACCCTGTCTTCTCGTCGAGAAAATTTGATCAGTTGCATTGAGAGACCAGCTGACCAAATCCATAACACAGAATGTGGAAGATATCCAAAGAGAGGCTCCAAAAAAGAAAGACAAGACACAGAGCTAAAGCTGGGCAGATATGGCAGGGTGCGGGAGACAGAGAAAAAGAGTCCTCTTCCACCGAGAGCAGAAAGAAAAAGCCGTAAGCTTTGAGAGGTTTTGCAGTTTTCCACAAGACAAAGCAAACAAGTGAAAATAAAATGGAACTTTTTGGCCAAATGAAACTAACAAATGAACTAACAGTGAATATCAACCTGAAAACATTACTATTATGTTGACTAATGGTGGTGGCAGCATCATGGTGTGGGGATGTGTTTCTTTTGCAGAGTCAGGAAAGATGAACAGAGTAGATGGCAAAATGGATACAGCTAAAAACAGGGAAATCCTGGGAAAAAAACAGTTAGAGCTTTAAAAGACTTTAAACTAGGGCTGAAGTTCGGCTTCTAGAAGGACAACTTCTCTAAACATACATCCAGCTACAATGGAATGGTTTACATTAAAGCATATTTATGTTTAAGAAGCTTACTCAAAGTATAGAGTTAAATCCTTTTGAGAATCTGTGACTAGACTTGAAAAGTGATCTTCACATGTGGTGAATGAAAATGGAAATCACAGATTCATATGTTGGTAAAATGAAAATCATGTATCATTTTCTTTCTATTTAAGAATTTTCTACTACTTTGGGTTCTTTCATCAAATAAAATCTGAACAAAATACAGAGAATATTGTGGTTGTAATGTGATTAAATGTGTTCCTTGTGTATGATTACTTCCTTATATCACTCCATTACCTTACAGTACATTTTTTTCCCAAAAAATACAGATCTGAGTCCTAAGGTTGATTGAGTATAAAACTACCGTTCACATTTTTTTTAAATGTAGTTTACAACTTTTTAGCAGGTGTGAAGTGTGCAACGAAGGGGTCTACTCCAGACTCAGGCTGCAGTTGTATGAATTAGAAATGCAAATAAATAATTTAGGCTGTGACACAGGGGACTGATGGTAAATGCTTCCATGCGGAAGACTCCGACAACCAACAGCAACCTTCCCCTGAGTCCCATGCAAAATTCATTACGCCACACAATGCACATGGACAAGCCACAACCAGTTTTGCACATGTTGCACATGCGAAATGTTGGAAAGTCAAGAGCTAATTTGTCATTGAGCAAATATTGTTTATTACTATTAGGAAAAATATACCAAAGGCGAGCATTTTCCAGATGCAGGGGTTGACATTTATATTGTTGTTGCCCCATCTTATTACCTTATCACTATTTATACTTTACATTGCTGATATAAAACATAAATCTTCTCCATCTAAGTTTATGTGCTGCTTCTTATGTTTGATAATGTTGCAACCGGAGTATGAAAGACACCAGTATAGATAACAGCAAGTTTCTGACATGATCAAAACAGTAAACAGAATTTAGATCTTGTTTTCGTCTGGTGCATGTCATTTTTATTCCCCAGCAAAAATATATTTATAAGGTTTTATATACAAAGATTTACAAAGATACCTTTGTTGTTAACCAGCGACTCAGTATGATTTTATCTCCCTCTGCAGCAATAGTAGAGAGCTCCCTGGCCAGTGCCTGGACGATGCCAGGCAGGGAGGTTGCTGCATGCCATCTACAACCAACTATCTGCTGACAAAGTTTGAAAATAAAATGAGAAACAATTTGTTTTCACCATCTCTGAGTTGAAAGGGAGGAGATCTTGTCATCCGATAGCCTCCGTCATCAGGAAGCTCAACCTCCTTAACGGGCAACCCTAATTCTACTGTGCCAAGCAGCCTCATGTGGGAGAGGATACATCTGTTGCCATGGTTTCCCCTTACAGAATGCCAAGCAAGTCAATTTGGAGCCTCTGACATAATTGGATTGTATCCCACAGCACAGGATTTGCGTTATAAAGCCTGTATTCCTGCGCCTACAAGTTTGTTGATAGTTTTTCTTAATCCCCAGTACATTAGACCAATAAAAGAATGATTTTTAACACAGAACTGTCTGCCTACTCAAATTCTATGTCCATGTACTTTGCAATGTATGCACTCAATACTTGATCAGGGCTTCTTTGGGATGAAATCAATCATCCTGTGGCACTGCTGATGTGTTGGGTTGCTTTATTAGCAGCCTTCATGTCATCTGCGTTGTTACTGATGTCTCTCATCTTCCTCCTGACAAAACCTCATAGATTCTCTAGATGTGGTGAATTTGTTGGTCAGTTAAGCAGATGGCTCGAACTTGAGAAAACATAATAGGCCAACGGCAGCAGATGACATGGCTTCTCTAATTGTTACCGGATGTGGAAGCTTCAAACTGGACCTCAAGTAGTTTGGATTCTGTGCCTCTCTACGTTTTCCTCCAAACTCTGGGACTTTGACTTCCAAATGAAATGCATGAGCTAAGGACTAGCTTATAGGAAAAGAATGCAACAGTTGTAGCCCATGTCCTGGATACTTCTGTATGGTGACTCTTCAAGCACTGACTCCAGCTGCAGTCCACACCTTGTAAGTCTTCCCCAAACAGGCTTTACTCGACAATTCTCTAAAGGTGCTCTTGGTGATCCCTGTTGCTTGTGCACCACTTCACCACAGTTTTCCTGCCACTAAACTTTCCATTTTATCACTTGTATACAGAATTCTGTAAACAGACAGCTTCTTTACCAATGGCCTTTTGTGCATTACCCGAAATACCATCTGCTGGACAACTATCAGGATAGCAGTCTTCCCCATGATTGTGTAGGGCATAACATAACGTTTCTGTATTTTTTTCATTGGTCAAGTTTCAGTTTTCATTAGCTGTAAAAAATAATCCAAAATAATGTTCTAATATGCTTTTATTTATTCAAATGCACCTGTACCTATAATTTATCACAGATGAAATTAAAATGTTTGCCTCAGAAATCTAAAGTTCACAATTTGCATCAAAATTCAATGCCTGCGTTTATCCATTTAGTGTCCAAATGAATAATGTCATTTAAGTGTTTTATGAAGATTGCAACATGTTTGTAAATATTTATGAATTACTTCTCTCAGGCCTCTTCTCACCATATTAAAGGAGCACCTGAGTGCATGGTTCCAGCTGAAACCTGCAGTCAGGCTGATGACATGTGAGTGCTGCTGAACTAGAAACTGCAGTCAGGGAGTAGAGCCTCTTGCCTCCCACCCACTTCACAATCCACACATGATGGATAACCCACAGCAGGAACCTATACGCAGTTTTGTGCCTCCCTTCCCCTCACTTCCTTTTCATACATCCAGAATAGTGAACAGCTTCAGAATGAGACAGCCTTGTCCTCCTACCTCACAGTCAAACAGCAGGTGCAGCTGCCCGTCGATCCACTCCTCAATGTCTAGCCTCCTCTGCAGGTCCTTGCGGTTGTATTTCACTGTCAGCTTCCCCAGCTTGCGGTGCGCCGGCTCCTCTGTTTTGTCCGACGCCTGGAACATCACCCTGGACTGGGTGCTGGGCTCTGACGCCATGGCTGCCACGGCCTCAGGAGAACCGTGGAGGCGTATCACACAGAGAGACCCACAGGCTATGACGCACTCCAGACACACTGACCCCTCTTCCCTATATGTTTAAAGCTCCTATTCTGATGGGCTGCTGTTCCCACACGCTGCTCCTCTTTTCTTCTACCTCTTTAATGCCTGTTCTGGTTCCCTGCCTGTCCTTGTCCTCCCTCTCGCTCATTCTCTCTGAAGCTCGCTCTCTTGCTCTCTTTCCCTCTTTCCCTCCACCTCCTCCTATTGCAACACCCACTAGATGCACTATCAGGATGATGGTAATGAGATATGACTCTAAATGTGTGTTTGTGTGTGTGTGTGTGTGTGTGTGTGTGTGTGTGTGTGTGTGTGTGTATGCATGCACACTTTGTAATGTGTGTAATTGCTTTTTGTCCTCTTCGTTCCTGGCAGGTGGAAGAACAAAGGTCAATTGCAGCAATAAAAAAAAAGAGGGATTAAAAGTTGAAAGGGCAATCATCTAGAGATGATCACTTTGGCTGAATATATGTGCACCCACGTACAAACATAATAATCTACTAACACTCTGCAGTTTCATTCCAGCACATCCATTGTTATTGTATCTAAAGTATTTATTGCCTTGAAAGTGAAAGGGCTTGTCAGTCCTCCTAAAGTGCTGTGAAAAAGTATTTTCCATCTTACATATTTCTTCTGTTTTTTTTCTTTTTTGTAACACTTAAATGTTTTAGATATCAGTTGGATTCAAGTCCGTACTTTGACACGGCCAGTCCAAACCCTCATTTTGTTTCATTGGCCTTTTTTTTTTTAGCAATTCATTGTCCTGTTGCCTTAGCTAAGGCATTAAGGTCATTAAGCTAAGGCATGTGTCCTTCATGGTCAGCAGTGGTTTTTGCCTGGGAACTTTACCATGGATGTCATTTGTTGCCCAGTCACTTTATCTGAAGCAAATAAGAGCTGCAGTGCTTTAGCTGTTGTTCTGGGTTCTTTTGTGACCTCTTGGATGAGTTGGTGGTAGGCTTTTGGAGTAGATTTGGTCGCCCGGCCGCTCCTAGCAAGGTTTGCTGGAGTCCCAAAGTGTCATGCCCAGCCAGTGTCTGATCCTGTGTTTGTGTTTTGCTCTGTCTCCCTACAGTCTGTGTCCCACCTGTTCCTTGTTCTCCCTGATAGTCTGGTCTCGTCGTTCATTGGTTCCCCCTGCTGTTCTGCCCATAAGTTCCTTAGTTGCCTTTGTTCCCTGCTGGTTCCCTGATGTGTCTTCCATGTCTTGCTGTCATGCTGGTCAGGTCTTCTGGTCATGTAACCCTGCTGTCTGGACTCCGTATGGGCTAGAATTAAAACTTGCTTACCTTCCTGGAGTACGTCTTTGCATTTTGGTGCTACCACAACCCGCGTTATGACACAAACCCTTAGGAATGGCTTCATATCCCTTTCTAGACAGACGGATGCCAATGACTCCTTTATTAATTTTTTTTTAGATCAGGGCATGATCTGTTTCCTTTTGAGATCTTTTAGCCTACTTTATGTTGTCAGGCAGGTTCTACTTAAGTTAGTTCTTGATTCTGCGAGTCAAGGCTGGGTGTGTCTAGTGAAATTTAAATAATGCTTTACTAAAGAAGACAAATGTTTTTTTTACCCAGAGTCGGGTTGGTTAACTTTTTTCCCTTAATAAATGAACACTTTTTCACAACACTATATTTCTAACAATAGTCAGGTCCCTCCCTGACAGGTGATCCAGGGTTCCTCTACTGTGGTAATTTCTTTGTCCTTTATATGACAGCCATTATCAGGTGTACGTTTAATAAGGCAAGTCAAATTGACATCCTCAGTTACACACTCTTACATAATGCATGGGGAAGAGTTCGGCACTCATGGGTGCCAAATTAGAGCCAAATGTCAAACCCAATTCCTGAAATCAGCATTGTTTGTAAAGTCAAAGGAGTTAAAGTTAATGCACATGAGATAAGGCAGATAACAGACTCCAGAGTTTCCACAGATCACATAGCAATATGAATAATGGGTATTTGGTTTATTGAGTATCTATCTTTCATAGCTGCCAGTGTTCACCCTCTGATGCACCGTCTGTTACAAACACTGAATTATTAAGTGCTTCTAGCTACTCACCTTTCCAAGTAAACACACTCATTCATCACATGCTGTGCTGTGTGGTTCTGCATGGTGAACCTGCTTAAAATAAAACACAATTGAAGGCCCCTGTTAGGTATTCTCACCATCAACCTGGCTTTGTGGCTCAACACAGTGAGAAAAAATAAACAATAGCAGTTAAAGTCAACAAGCCGCTCCACTGTGGGGTTACAATAGGTTAACTTTTGCTGTGAGAAGCTGATTACCACATTTGGGTTTGCTCTGACTTAGATTGCAATAACGAGGAATTACAGTCAATCTCTTTAACAGGAAACCTACATTTCATCATTCAGAAAGCCACTTCCTGCTTCTCTGCAGCGGTTCACCTGTGGCTATATGACTCATTTCATGCTGAAACATGGTGACCAATTGCATAGACAAGTTCTGTATCTCCACACCATCAAAACGGGATTATATGTTCTGCCAGAATAACCTATAATTTAATGACTGAACTGCATTTTAGAGAGAATGAGCCAAAATAAATGAGTTGTACACCCTTAAAATGTCTTTAGCTGCTGATGGGATAACACTGCCACCTGCTGGATCAACGATACACAGCCTGAAAGGTCCACGCAGAGAAAGAGAGTTGTACATACAGGTCCTTCTCAAAATATTAGCATATTGTGATAAAGTTTATTATTTTCCATAATGTCATGATGAAAATTTAACATTCATATATTTTAGATTCATTGCACACTAACTGAAATATTTCAGGTCTTTTATTGTCTTAATATGGATGATTGTGGCATACAGCTCATGAAAACCCAAAATTCCTATCTCACAAAATTAGCATATTTCATCCGACCAAAAAAAGAAAAGTGTTTTTAATACAAAAAACGTCAACCTTCAAATAATCATGTACAGTTATGCACTCAATACTTGGTCGGGAATCCTTTGGCAGAAATGACTGCTTCAATGCGGCGTGGCATGGAGGCAATCAGCCTGTGGCACTGCTGAGGTCTTATGGAGGCCCAGGATGCTTCGATAGCGGCCTTTAGCTCATCCAGAGTGTTGGGTCTTGAGTCTCTCAACGTTCTCTTCACAATATCCCACAGATTCTGTATGGGGTTCAGGTCAGGAGAGTTGGCAGGCCAATTGAGCACAGTGATACCATGGTCAGTAAACCATTTACCAGTGGTTTTGGCACTGTGAGCAGGTGCCAGGTCGTGCTGAAAAATGAAATCTTCATCTCCATAAAGCTTTTCAGCAGATGGAAGCATGAAGTGCTCCAAAATCTCCTGATATCTAGCTGCATTGACCCTGCCCTTGATAAAACACAGTGGACCAACACCAGCAGCTGACACGGCAACCCAGATCATCACTGACTGTGGGTACTTGACACTGGACTTCTGGCATTTTGGCATTTCCTTCTCCCCAGTCTTCCTCCAGACTCTGGCACCTTGATTTCCGAATGACATGCAGAATTTGCTTTCATCTGAAAAAAGTACTTTGGACCACTGAGCAACAGTCCAGTGCTGCTTCTCTGTAGCCCAGGTCTGGGGAATGCGGCACCTGTAGCCCATTTCCTGCACACGCCTGTGCACGGTGGCTCTGGATGTTTCTACTCCAGACTCAGTCCACTGCTTCCACAGGTCCCCAAGGTCTGGAATCGGCCCTTCTCCACAATCTTCCTCAGGGTCCGGTCACCTCTTCTCGTTGTGCAGCATTTTCTGCCACACTTTTTCCTTCCCACAGACTTCCCACTGAGGTACCTTGATACAACACTCTGGGAACAGCCTATTCGTTCAGAAATTTCTTTCTGTGTCTTACCCTCTTGCTTGAGGGTGTCAATAGTGGCCTTCTGGACAGCAGTCAGGTCGGCAGTCTTACCCATGATTGGGGTTTTGAGTGATGAACCAGGCTGGGAGTTTTAAAGGCCTCAGGAATCTTTTGCAGGTGTTTAGAGTTAACTCGTTGATTCAGATGATTAGGTTCATAGCTCGTTTAGAGACCCTTTTAATGATATGCTAATTTTGTGAGATAAGAATTTTGGGTTTTCATGAGCTGTATGCCAAAATCATCCGTATTAAGACAATAAAAGACCTGAAATATTTCCGTTAGTGTGCAATGAATCTAAAATATATGAATGTTAAATTTTCATCATGACATTATGGAAAATAATGAACTTTATCACAATATGCTAATATTTTGAGAAGGACCTGTATTATGTATAGTTTGTGACATGGCAAATAATCATATCATCATCAGAAGATGGGCACACTTTGGTTGTAAACGGATGAACACGGTCCACAACAATACTCAAGTAGGTCGTTCAAAATTACTTAAATACTCTTTCCATAACATTCTGTTGCTCAGTTTGAACTTCAGGAAATTGTCAGAATAAGAATCAGAATCAGCTTTATTGCCAAGTTCGTACATACAAACAAGGAACAAGGTACACTTTGCTCTCTGGTTTTTGTTTTTTGCGTTAAAAAATATACATATTTACAATGTACAATATACACACATATAAATAAAAAGGTGCATTTGCAATATCTGTATGCTGTTGTTTGGTACCCTATTGAATGTTCAACAGAAACAGCCTGGGGGAAGAAACTGTCTCTGTGGTGGCTGGCCACCACAGAGACATTAGCAGCTCTTTTCTTGACCCTAGACCTGTATAAGTTCTGGATGGAGGGAAGGTCAGCTCTGATTATTCTCTCTGCAGTCCTGATTATTCGTTGCAGTCTGGACCTGTCCTGTTTTGTGGATGAGCCAGACCACACTGAGATGGATGAAGACAGGACAGACTGAATGATGGCAGTGTAGAAGATAACCAGCAGCTCCTGTGGAAGGTTGAACTTTTTGAGTTGCCTCAGGAAGTACAGTCTCTGCTGGGCCTTCTTTCGAACAGTGTCTGTGTGTGAAGACCATCTCAGGTCCTCCGTGATGGTGGTTCCTAAGAACCTGAAGTGGTCCACAGCCAACACGGTGTTGTTGAGGATGGTGAGGGGGGTGTATGGGGGTGGTGTTCTCGGAAAGTCCACCACCATTTCCACAGTCTTGAGTGGGTTTAGTTCAAGATAGTTCTGACTACACCAGTGTATCAGCCGATCCACCTCCTGTCTGTATGCAGACTCATCACCGTCCTGGATCAGTCCAATGACAGTGGTGTCATCTGCAAACTTCAGGAGTTTCACAGACGAGTCCGATGAGGTGCAGTCATTTGTGTACAGAGAGAAGAGGAGTGTCTTTAGCACTTCTACATGCATTGCTTTGCTGCCTTTGGTTGGTTGATTTGATATCTGTGTTCACAAGCAACTGAACAGGTGTTTCTAATAAAATTGCCAAGGAGTTCATGATGAGATTATAAAGTTTAAAACAAATACACAAAATCTGAGTTTCTGTTTCTCTGTGGTACAAATATGATTAGACATGTGGAGACCAGTTAAGTCACTCTTTAAGATGGAAAAGACAAGAGAACATGCCATTCAACAATACTAACCTGAACTTTTCCAAAGCTATAGTCAGAGAAATAATAAGGTTAAAACAACTGCAACTGTGACAAACAAGGCAGAAAGAGGACCCGGGTTTATTTCGCCACCAAACAGGATGATAAGGGAGGTAATGAAAATACTCAAGACCTCACTTTTACAGAACTGCAACAAACAGTCACATGCTGGTATTATCAAGTCTCCACAGCAATCGTTAGTCATGCCAGTTTTCTCTCTAAGCAAACATAGGCATGTGGTGTTTGCTAAACTCTACTGAGGCTTTAACTAGAGCCTGGTGTTTTGGTGAGATAAGACACAAGGATCTGACAGATTGAGCTGAAACAACGATGACCATGTGGGAAAGCACCGCATGACCATAGTCAAGTACGACAGAGAATGTGTGATTCTCTGTGCCTGAGAAGCTTTTTTAGAGTGCATAGCATTTGGCATTTATTTGTCATTCATGAAATTAAGCTCTGCCAAGAAACTCGTCGTCTTCTGGAACCGGGTTGCGGGGGCAGCAGACTCATTAGAGATGCCCAGACTTTCCTCTCCCCAGTCACCCATAGTCAAAAAAACATATAGACCAAATTAACACAGAGATGGTTTACCAGACACAAAATCAGCCTTCTTCCATGACAATCTCAGTCCCCAGAAATAAATCCTGTAGAAAATCTGTGGGGTGAGCTCACAATAAGAAGTGTTTGTACACTGTACACAATCACTAGAGTGATTGTACAATCAGGCATCTTCAAAGATCCTCCTCTTGGCATACATTAACCTTGAGAAATAGTATAAGAGAAGCGTAAGTGCAGTCCTTTCTACACAAAGTATTAACAAGCAGGGGTAACAATTATTCTGGCACCTGCGACATTTATTTCTTAACATGGGATTTATTTTTCCAACTAAATAGCAGAACTAAAATTAAAGTTGAGTTTATCTGCATTTTTTCAGCAAGACATTATTTTACTGCAAAGAAAAGAATAAATGTCATGGCTTTTGAAAATTTAACTGTTTTCTTTGCTTGTTCAATTTGCTAAATGTTAATTTCATCTAGTGATGCAGAAACTACAGGTGTGGAGCATTCAGTTAAGATGCTGCTGTTTCTTGGAAGTGACACAGCTCAACTCTGTATTCTTAAAATGTTTCAACCAAGAGAAGGTGCTCTGTATAAATGAGACCAAAATCGAACTAAATGACCTGCATGTAAAATGCTGTGTAGAGGAAAACTAACACTGCACATTACTTTGAGTACAACATCCCCATGGTGAAAAATGGGGCTTTTCTTCAGCAGGGACATTGAAGCTGGCCTGAGTTAGTGGAAAGGTTGATGGAGCTAGATCCAACGCAATACTGGAAGAAAACCTGTTTCGAAACTGCAAAAGACTTGAGACTGGGGCGGAGGTTCACCTTTCAGTAGGACAAAAACCCTAAACATACAGCCAGAGCTACAATGAGATGGTTTAGATTAAAAAAATCTGTACCTAAATCCAACAAAGAAAAGCTGTCCAATCAGGCTGAACTTTGGCCATTGTGCAAATAATTGCCAAGTATTTAGCCTGTATGTAAGTTAGTTAATTGGTGAATACCCTGGAAGACTTACAGTTGTAACTGGAGATAAACTTTAACTCAGACTGGTTTAATATAATTGCGTGCCCCAATTATGTGCAAGCTGTTAGTCAATCACGTAAAATCCTTACAAAATACACTGAGGTTTGAGGTTGTAATGTGACAAAACATGAAAAAGTTTCATTTTTGGGCTTGTGTGTACTACATACCTTTTCTTTGTCCACATTATCTATCAATTCTTCAACAGCCACCTCTTGTTTCTTTATATTGTTGTCCCCCGCTTGTCTGTCTCTCTGTTAAAGGGACTTGACACAAATGTTAAATGACCAGCTATCCATTCGCATCCTGTAACATTAACAAGATTTGATCACAGTTCTGTATCTGGGCATACAAAATGTGTCAAATATATAGTTTACTTTGATTAACACAACCCATTTATATTGCATCAGAAAGGTTATTCTGAAAACAAATGATTGCTGATAGCTTAAAATGAAACAGATGGCACGATTACGATCTGAAACCTGTAGACTCAAAACTGTTCAATAATCGTTGTTTTGTCAATTTTGTAGGATTACAACCTACCTACGCTGACAGAAAACAATAGGCTTTTGTGACATTCAGCATCCTTTTAACAAACTGTATGTTGTTTCAAATTGAATAGCTTCTTTGATTGTTATATACAGACAAACTTGACGTCTTTTTATGTCTGAATGACTCATACAGAGCTGGAGCAAGGTACAAGCTACCTTTCTGATGGCTGCTTCCCCCTTTTTCCTCAAAATGTAATGATGGTCATTATGGCCCAACACTTTAATTTCGCTACACCACTGAGCATATCTCCAAAAAATAAGGTATTTATCCCTGAAAGCATTTGCAAATTGTCATCTGGCTTTTTGCGTTCCTCTCTGAATGGCTTTTCAGTTCAGTTTCACTATGAATCATGGCGCTCTCTTACCAGCTTCAGCCAGTATTTTCAAAAGATCTTTTGCTTTTGTTCTTCTGGAGTTGATACACATATATTACAAAATGTCTTCATCCCTGGGACAAAGAACCCATTTCCATCCTGAACAGTTTGATAGCTGGATATTCCAATAGCGTTTATATTTGCATATAATTGTCTGAATCTGGGTATTCCCACATTGTTTAGGGAAAGTAATTTCAGTCTGTGTAAACTTCTGATTTTCAGAAAAGTAATAAAAAAACAATTATCTCATTATTCTATGATTCAACAAATAAAAATTATTTTGGTAGTCATAACTGATCTAAAATATGAAAAGTTTAGTCTGATTTAATACATACTCCAGAGCCAATATATAGCTACATTTGGGTCTGACTATTTCAGATGTTGTGCCACTGTGGAGCTTTTTGTCTGGCAATAACCCCTGGTAAAAAGTTAAAAGAAGAAAAAAAACTTGCTTAAAAATGGCAACGTGCTCCTGGTAATCAGGAACTAAACAATCAGACACATTTCAAATAAAGAACATTTAATAATTAATAAAGAACAAATATGTTTCGTGGACCTTAATAACTTTTGCATCAATAATATCATTGGTTTTAATTCCCTTCCTCCTGCCTCCTGTTTTACCAAACAGTCTGTGTGAAACTTTAAAGACAGGTATTTGTCAGCCGCGGCTTTCTTCACTTGTCTCCGTTTTTGTAGCTCAAGTCAGAAGGGAGCGGCCATGGGAGTGAAATTTCACTTCCTGTTGTTTCCCAGGTGTGTCACCTGAGAAATGCTGTCGTTGCTCGGGTTCTTGTCGACATTAGAGTTTCGAAGTTGTTAGTTACATTCCTTTTTTTCTCTCCGTGGACAAGGTTATGTGGAAGTGCTGAGCATACCTGTAGGTGAGAACCAGGAAGTAATTGTTTAGTTTAGTCATTTTAACGAGGACTGTGCGTTCTAAGGAAGGACGCTTGAGTTTCGCCTCCTTCGCGAAGGAACCTCCTTTTCAAATAGACAGACCGGTTCTCTCTTCTCTATTTGACTTCACTTTTCTTGCAGGAGACTTCTGCTTTTATTTGAGAGGGAATCTCTGGGAGACAATTAGGATGAATTTACTTTTTGAATGCCAGTTTGTAGCGCTCCTGCTTCTTGTTGGCTTTTCACACTCCACCACTGGCCAGGATAATGGTGAGACCTGCGTGTCCAAGTTCGAGAAGGGTAAAGACAATTTTGTGCTCGACACCGATGACTCTGTGAAAGAAGGGGCCACGTTTATCTCTTCACCGAAAGTGGTGAAGCTCAAAGACTGCGTGGTCTCCTGCTGCAAGGAGCCGAAATGCAACGTCGCCCTGATGGAGAGAGGAGCCGAGGAGGGCACCATCAGCTCCTGCTTTCTGTTTGACTGCTTATACAAGCGGAAATATGTCTGCCGCTTCGTCAGGAAGTCAGGATACTTCAATTACATACTGGATTCAGTTTATGAGAACTACGCCAAATTGAATGTCCCCCCACGTAAGTGCAAAGCTCCATCAAATGCCTCAGAAATCTTTAGAAACGGGAAAAGACCGGTGCTTGTTTTGGTGATTGGGTTTTCTAATCATAAACCAGTAATGAAAAACACTAAACTGATATGTTGATTTTAGTTTTAAAATACCAAATATTAACTGAGTGTCAATCAGTGTTTCTTCTGTTGTCAAAGCGGATGAGTAAAATCCTAGCCTATATATCTTTTTATTTGTAAAATATAATTTTAAAACAATCACCTGCAAAGAAACTTAAGAATTTGTGACTTGCTTATGTATTCTTATGCAGGCAGCTAATTATGGAACAATCATGTACTGCAGGTGCTGTTTTGGACGGGGATAAGTATTAGTAGCAAATGCACAGCATTGTGATTACGTTCAATGAAGTCGGGGTGAAGCACATACAAGCTGAGCTGTGGTGGGTTTCTGAATATTTGAAAAAAGACAGATTTTTTTGTGTGTTTCTTTGCCTGTTAGTTTTTTCTTATTTTGATTCTAACCAACCAAATTTAAATATCTGCTCATCTATTTTGACCACACAAAGGACAAACGGTTTCTATTTGAAATTAATTATTTGTATTTGAAAACAAAATTCAAATGACTTTTTTTTTTTTGGTGTTAAAAATTTACCCAAACAATGAAGCATACATTTTGCAAGCAAAAGGTGGATTAATTGGCCTGCTTTTCCATTCTGACACCATCTTGAGCTGAGCTTGCTAGTAAGGATCAATACTTCATCTCGACATCGCTGCCCCAATTTGTAAGGGGTGAGTGTTTTCACAGGCTCACAATGAGTGGTGGTTCTTGATGTGAGCCACATGGGTGGTTGCCCAGGTTGGCGTTAGAAAGGGGGCACCTGAGCACCAGATTACAAAATATAACTTATGTGTCCTTTATGCATGTGCAGTGAAACTAACTTATGTGCTTTCTGTGCTAGTGCCCTGTATTTTATAGGCCCCACCACTATTAAAATTCTAGATATGTGTTTTATGTTCTTGTTTATTATCCATTTAATATAATTCAGGAAGAATGTTAGGAGATTTTGCTTTAAAAAAAGCTGAAGAACTATGTGAGCATTAGTTTCAAATAACTGTTTTTTTTGTCTAGGTCAAAATAAAGCTGAAGAAAATGCAAACACTCTCCACACCACTGTCCAACCTGAATAGATTCCCTCTTTACCTTCTCTCTATTTGTGATGAGGATTAGATTTAGGGAACAAAGTATTTCTGCATGTTCTGGCATGTCAGGGAATGAGAAGTTGCAGAATATTTTGATCTTTTCTACATCTGCCAGTTTAATTATCTCCTGATGTTGAAGTTATCTGTCATCCTTCTTTAATTTGTTTTATGTCTCAACAGAAGAAATTGACAGTCCACCAGTGGCCAACGCAGGTCAGGACCTGGTGGTCCAGCCTCAGGAGAGTGTGACACTGAATGGTGTCCAAAGCAGGGATGACATGAAGATTGAATCCTTTGACTGGAAAATGCTCACCAATTATCCTTATGCGGTCATGGAGGTGAGCAAAGCAACATCAATGCAGACCTGATCTTGCCATTCAAAATGTCACCTGTACCTTACTTTATCAACATTGCTGAGAACGCCGTTGAGAAACTCAACTTTGTCCTCCTTTTTTTTCTTTTTTTGTAGAAAACAAATTTTCCTGACCAGATCATTGTGTCCAATTTAACATCTGGAAAGTACAAGTTCCAGCTGACGGTCACAGACTCCATTGGTCAGGCAGACTCCACCATGCTCACTGTCCTCGTCCTTACCCCTGAGGAGTCTGAACGTAAGTGTCTCCTCTTAGGTCCAAATGAGCAAAAATGATTGCTGGTTGTTTTTGTCTCTTAGCCCTTTTTGTAACTGTAATTTTGCTTGTTTCATACCAGTGTATGAAATGGAGAAGTCTGCCATGGAAAAGTGTCCATGCATCAATGCGTCAATTCGTACCTGCCATAGTTAAATGGGCCCAATAAATAATATCTTTATTCTGACCTCCCTGAGAGCTATTTTTGCTTGTTCAGGAGTCATGTACAGCTGTTTCCAGGCATTATATAGGCTCCCATATTTCATGTAAGCCAGCTGATCCAAACAGGGTTCAGAAACATTATTTAAAGAAATGAAGTGTATTACAAAGTATACTTTCATTGTTTCATTTTATTATCTACTGGTACATTCAGAAGGCATGCTTGCCATTTGTCCTCTTCACCATTTTGTACCTTTGCATTTCTGGCTGTTTTGTACGCGACTGCAAATGGGCGTTTGGTCCCAACCTCGGGCATTTTAGATGTCCCTTGTAAACGTTTCATATCTGCATTTAAAATGTTGTGGTTTCCTTCTGCCTACCTAAATCTCCTTACATTTAGCCATTAACCCACTATATACTATAAAAAAACAATAATACATTAAGAAAGTGAAAAATGTTTAATTCTTAGATAGTGCCTTAATAATATTCTGTAACTATAGCTTTTTCTGTTGAAAAAAGTGCACGAATTTGGTTAGAGTAAGCTGTCTTGTGGATTGCTTTCATTTCATCTTATATGTCTGTCTACAAATCCCACCAAAAAGGCCAACCCGGATAAACAGACATCTATTCTATATGTATATCTTCAAATGTCACAGGATGGTGAAAAGGAGAAAATGGCAACAAGTGGGTAAGAAATGGGGATACAAATAAGCAAAGAGGTGAACGGCTCTGGAGCCGTCAGAGGACGGAAAATACAGGTTTAAGGGACTTAACCCTCAGTGAACATATACCTGGAAAAATTGGTTAGTTCTGGTTCGTGTTACCTCACTTTGTTGAGCCGTTCCTCCTCTTGCGTCTCATTTCATGTTGACATTCTTGTGATTATTAAAGAATGGTACCCCTGTGGTCTTAAAAGTCTAAAAACTTCTGAATTCGCAAACGTCTCCACTTGAATTGTTCAGCTTTTGTTGCCGTAACTTTTCCCGTCCATGCAAAGATAGAAGGACATTTTGCTGGCAACTTGATTTATCAGTTTTTCTGGTTGTGTTTTGCCTGCTGTGTTAGGCTGAAGCATCCCACGTTAGTTGGAACAAAACTGGTTGAGACACGCTCAACAAACGAGGAAGGAAGCAGAGATAAGAGATGATTACACAGTAAACTGACATTGTACATGAAGGCAGGGGCAACATCTGTTGGTAGTATGCCATCTTTAGCATGGGATCCCTGCAAATTATTCGGATAATTTCCTCTGAAATGGGTTGTGATGAGCAAATGGAATGCGAGTATTAGTCAAGCATGTTTTTACTGCTCCTCTGATACGATCTCTCCACCCCCAACTCAACAAAACCTGTCTGTCTGGTTTCAAGTTGTTGCACAACAACACTGTTGCTGTGTGAATTGAATAAAAGTGGTTTGAAGTCTTTAATCTTCTCTAAAAGTTACTTTTTGCACTTTGTTGGCCTATTAATATTAAACATGTCACCCCTACAACAGTGGTATTCAGGTATCAGCTCACAGATGGTAAGCTTGAGCAATCACAAATTGAGAGGTAGCTTGTGCTTCCCTAAATAATTTGTTGTGGTTGTATTTCTCTGAACCTTGTTGCCAAAGTTGCTCTTTCAATGGGTGTAGACGCATGCCGTGGATCATTAACTACACTGAGACAACCTAAATCAGTTATTCCCCAACATATTTTCCATTCAGAACACACCACTTCATCTTTTTTGGTGACTTGGTGCGTGCTGAGCAGTTTCACTAAGATGAAACAGGAACTCTGAAACCTCAAAGGAAATGATTCTCATGTCTGGTACCTGATTTCAGAGAAATGTAGGTCAGTCTGGCCCTTTTCTGTATCTTTCCCCTGACAATGTGAAAAAAAACAAAAAAACAAATTCAGAGACATCTCAGAATATCATTAATAAAGTTTATTTAGTTCAGTGATTAAATTCAAAAAGTCAAACTCATATTCAGATTTATTAAACAAAGAGTGATGTATTTCATAAATTGTTCCCCCAAAATCGAATTACTCCAAAAATTGATTTTTATGTAGGCCTAAAAAAAATTTCAAAGTATGTCAAACAAAATATGTTGTCCGGGCCCGCTTTTCATGAATTACAGCATCAGTACGGCATGACATAGAGCTGATTAGGCTGTGGCACTCAAGTGTTAAGATGTCCACTTTTCGTTAATGCCAGCCCTCTGGTTTAATCTACCACAGGTTCTCATCTTCTTGACAAAACTCTATAGATTATGTATGGCAGTGGTTCTTAAATATTTTAGAACAAGAACCATCCCCAGAAATATCCAATTGTTCAATGTACCTAAGTGCTTTAAATACATTTTAAAATATGACCACAACAGAAGTTGTGTGTTTTACAGTTTGTTGCAAAAAAAGAGAAAAATAATGTTTCTATCTAATTTTATTTATTATTAAACTCAGAATTCCAATAGGCAAATATGGAGGTTTCTTAACAACCCTGATCTTAAAATCCAAAATGCCTGCCATGTATTTTAAATATATAATGACAGCCACACTAATAATAAAATACCAGAAGTGCTAATAAAGTTGTCTAACTTATTTCTCATATGTTGAGGCCATGTTGTGTAGCAACATGGCCACTATTACAGGTGAAACTGTCCTGTTTATGAAGAAATTGTTCCAGATGACGTGAACCACGGCATTGAGGTGACAGATGGCCAAGCAGTTAGAGATTCAGTCTGTTATAATAATTTCTGATTCACCAATCGCCTCCGAACTAAAGACAATAGTCCTTATATTTCATCATTGCCTGCAAGTGAAAATACAGTAGTTATTAATATTTTGTTAAAAAATGAATAAAATCATCCACCTCTGTGGTCACCTTACCCACATTTAGCTGATGCTCCAGCGGTTATATTTTATTTCAGTTTGTGTTTTCTGCAGCTGCATTTTTAGGTATTCCTTTCTGATTCCACATGTTTCTGTGTTTTCTTGTAAGTAGATCTTGTACTGTTGTTTTACATGGTGCTTTAGGGGCAGACCAACATTTTAATTTCAGTTGTATGTCTACTCTTTTTCATATTAAGTCATGAGCCTACCATTAACTTCTTACAGGGGCAAGTTGTGCTACAGAGGTGGATGGACCCTCTTCACCTGAATGTCCACCATTGTTCTGTTAGGGAAAATATTTCTATCATTCTGCTACACACCAAGAAGAATAATAAACTGTTAGATTACACTTTTAAGGACCACACCCTTTAAAAGTTATCCGTGTCTGGTCCTTCTCTGTGGCAGCAGACAGTGTTTTCATGATCGTCCTATAATGAAAGATACAAAATTGAGTGTACTCTAATCCATTCTAAAAACACATGTTAAGTATAAAGACTAATCAAACTGCATGGAGGAGTTTTGGGCCAGAAGGCTCCACAAGAGTCAGTAGACCATCCATAACTGATAAGACAAAGATAAGAGTGTTAAATTACACATTTACCCAAGAAAAGTGAACAACTTCATTTGCATGTTTTTTATGGGGGGGTTTTCAAACTGGGTTAGGGACACAACAAATTTCTTCACTTGTATAACTGCACCTTTTATTCACCTTATTGCTTATATACAATTCATAATGTTAAGTTGACTATAGTCTTAAATTATACACCTGCAAGAGAATCAGTGTTAATTGCTGTTTATGATGGATGGGTGGGTGTCATAGAGCCAACTTGGTTAAACGGAACAAAAGCTTATAACTAGGGGTGCACCGATTGCAGTTGCGGCTGATTACCGATCATAAAAAGGCCTGACCTGCCAATTCCGATTTTGGCCCGATACTAATTTTCTTTATTACTGACACTGTTAATTAGATGCCATAAGGTCACAACACACCTTCAGTGTTCCAATATTATGTTGTCAACAGTTATGAACCATGCACGTGCAGACATGACCTGGTAGGGGTGTCTGTCAGTCAGCCCTCACTCATGGCAGTGCAAAAGGGGACAGTGGGTGATTTTCAGACCTTTTGTGGAGGAAGATTAGGATCGGTGGATAAGATCAGTTTCACATGTAAGTATTAGCTGATCACCCAAAATTAAGAAAGTCGGGGCCAATGGATAGGCCGGCCAATCAATTGGTGCACCCCTACTTTTAACTGGACCTTACCTGATTTAACTGTTTTCCATATTTCATCTTGATCCCTTTGCCGCATTCTTTTTGTACCTGCTGGGTTTCACCTATACATTTATTCAATGTGCAGAAACACACATGCAAAGTTTGAGAATAATGGCTCAAAAAGGTTTAGGTCAGGGGAGTTTGCTGGTCAATCAGACACAGTGATATCAATGTAAAAAAATAAAATAAAATGGGGATCAGGTTCTCATTTTTGAGTCCTGCTAGAAAAGGAAATTAACAGTTCATGTCTTGGTAATCTCCTTTTAACCTTTGAATGGGCAGTAAATCTAGTTGCTTATGTACCCTTCCTATGTTTTTTCCTTCCACTGAACTTTCCATCCGTGTGTTTAGACATGCAGCACTCTTTAAACAGCCCTTTTCTTTAACATTGACCTTTTGTGGCTTAGCCTTCTTCTAGAGGATGTGACTGTCTGCTGGAAAACTGTTTAGTCAACAGTCCTGTTCGTCGTTGTGTAGCCCAGAGGAGGTCGATGGCTAGACAGTTCTGTATTAAAAATCCTTTTTTAAATCTTAAGTAATATAATTTTTCTGAGAAACAGAATTTTAGGTTTTTATTTGCTGTGAGATGCATCATTAAAATTAACAGAAATGGATCACTGTTATCCTCCTAATACCCGGGTTTCACTGTAGTTTTTTTTATTTTTGTATAGTATTCTCGTTTATTGAGATGTACCTGTTGTCAGGTACATTTCAATAAACATATTTTACTCTCACTTTGAGAGTAAAATATGTTGATAAAAATTTATTGCCACCAGTCAACAACTTGTGCATATTTTAATCTTGATCCTAAGTCTTTATATTTTGTCCCTCCAGACCACTGCATGGTTCCAAAGAAAGCCGGTCCATGTCGTGGTTCGTTCCCACGCTGGCATTACAACGCTGCCTCAGGAGAGTGTGAACAGTTCACCTTTGGGGGTTGCCTGCCAAATAAGAATAACTACGTTGACAAGAAGGAATGCATGGACGCCTGTCAAGGCACAGGTAGTTGCATTTTCTCTTACTCTTGCATCTTTTAAGCCGATTTTCCAGTAAGTATTAATTAATATAAAACCATGTAATTGGTATCTAAATTGTAAATACTGCAGGTTTTTCCCTGACCATGAATATACAAAAACTTGAGTGACATTAAACTCTACTATAACTGTAGGAATTCACTGAGATTGACTGAATGTTAAAATTATCTTTTGTTCAGTTTTACTTCATGCCAGGTTCAAGAATAACCAATATTAAGTAATACTTGACACAACTGGTTTGCCCAAATCAAGCAGAACTGGAGAAAAATGTTGACAAAAGGGAACAGGTTGTGTAGATACAGTAAAAATGATTGGCAAAGTTAGAAGACCCCACTTCCTGAGTGAAGACAAAGCCAAGAAACAGTTCCTCATTGCTGAACATGAAATCCCTAAAGGGAAGCCATGATAGAAGTTGGTTGAATTGTCTAAAATATAAAGAAAAGGAGTTTCAGAACTCCCTTAACTCGATCTAAAGATTGTTCAAACCCTAAGGTCATTGGGTCTACATTTTTCAAAGATTGTGGTAAGCAAAATGCTTAACATAAATATTAGGTTAGGATTTTAATGAGCAGTTAAACTCCTTTAGGTGCTTTTAGTAGTGGTAGCTTATTCACATTACAACCACAAACTTCAGTGGATTTTGTAATAGAGCTACATAAAGTTGTGCTTAATTTTGACAAGGAAGGAAAATGTATGTTTTCTGATTGCATGTGAATGTGTGTCAAAGTACAGGGGTTGGGCAATGAAACTGAAACACCTGTCATTTTAGTGTGGGAGGTTTCATGGCTAAATTGGACCAGCCTGGTAGCCAGTCTTCATTGATTGCACATTGCACCAGTAAGAGCAGAGTGTGAAGGTTCAATTAGCAGGGTAAGAGCACAGTTTTGCTCAAAATATTGAAATGCACACAACATTATGGGTGACATACCAGAGTTCAAAAGAGGACAAATTGTTGGTGCACGTCTTGCTGGCGCATCTGTGACCAAGACAGCAAGTCTTTGTGATGTATCAAGAGCCACGGTATCCAGGGTAATGTCAGCATACCAACAAGAAGGACGAACCACATCCAACAGGATTAACTGTGGACGCAAGAGGAAGCTGTCTGAAAGGGATGTTCGGGTGCTAACCCGGATTGTATCCAAAACACAGAAAACCACGGCTGCCCAAATCACGGCAGAATTAAATGTGCACCTCAACTCTCCTGTTTCCACCAGAACTGTCCGTCGGGAGCTCCACAGGGTCAATATACACGGCCGGGCTGCTATAGCCAAACCTTTGGTCACTCATGCCAATGCCAAACGGCGGTTTCAATGGTGCAAGGAGCGCAAATCTTGGGCTGTGGACAATGTGAAACATGTATTGTTTTCTGATGAGTCCACCTTTACTGTTTTCCCCACATCCGGGAGAGTTATGGTGTGGAGAAGCCCCAAAGAAGCGTACCACCCAGACTGTTGCATGTCCAGAGTGAAGCATGGGGGTGGATCAGTGATGGTTTGGGCTGCCATATCATGGCATTCCCTTGGCCCAATACTTGTGCTAGATGGGCGCGTCACTGCCAAGGACTACCGAACCATTCTTGAGGACCATGTGCATCCAATGGTTCAAACATTGTATCCTGAAGGCGGTGCAGGATGACAATGCACCAATACACACAGCAAGACTGGTGAAAGATTGGTTTGATGAACATGAAAGTGAAGTTGAACATCTCCCATGGCCTGCACAGTCACCAGATCTAAATATTATTGAGCCACTTTGGGGTGTTTTGGAGGAGCGAGTCAGGAAACGTTTTCCTCCACCAGTATCACGTAGTGACCTGGCCACTATCCTGCAAGAAGAATGGCTTAAAATCCCTCTGACCACTGTGCAGGACTTGTATATGTCATTCCCACGACGAATTGACGCTGTATTGGCCGCAAAAGGAGACCCTACACCATACTAATAAATTATTGTGGTCTAAAACCAGGTGTTTCAGTTTCATTGTCCAACCCCTGTATGTCTTCTATGAATTATCTGATTTTGCTGATTTATACATTCAGAAAAATAATCCTTATTTAATAAACTTGAAATATTGATATGTTAAACTCTGTAATCGGTAGAATGATTACATGTTGGAAATTTAGTAACTACAGGCATGAGATGGCTTTTATTCACCAATGACTGGTTATAACCTCATCTCCTGGTCTATCCCCAGTTTAAAAATATACAGTAGACAAATCATTAGATTTTGTTAATGGCTGATTAGAGCCACACACTCTCCAAGGTCTGCCTTCAGAAGAGCCTAGCAAGCCTGGTCAACTTGCCAGGTTCAGTTTTGAAAAAGGTTTTTGTTGGGATTTTACACTTTAGTACTTTCACCTATTTTTGGTTTAAATTTACTGCAAAGTTTTTTTTGGTTTTTTTTTCTCCATCCCTCTGACGTATTCAGCATCACTCGATGATGAGAGCTCTGAGTTTGGAGCACATTTGTGTCCATTCAAATGTGAAATCTGGGTCTGACAAAACCGGGTTTCTTCCTCTTGCCTTCAGGCCGGTCTGAACATTTGTTGGGGTACGTTTTTCCCCTTCAGCCGAGAAAAGAAACGGGACTGTTTTAACCGCAGTTCCTCAGACCCAGCCTGGTTTATTGAGCAGTGGGAGTGGAAGATCCAGACCAGAGAAAGATGTTTTGCTCCTTCTGCAGAGGCAATTTTCAGATGCTAGTAAATGAAACCAGAGGATTTGGAATCCCTCTATTCTTTTTTTTTTTTTTTTTTGTTCTCTCAAACTGTCTGAATTTGTCTGTAAACCATTGCTTTAAACATCAGAATGGCTACGAAAATCTTGAGATATTGCTTCTGTATTTTCACACAATGGTTTTTTCTCATGGAACCATCTATTTTGTGAAATGCACTACTCCTGCAGCAAAACACCCCCACATGTTTGATAGATTGTGATTAAATTATGAGACCGATTACTTAACTCATACGTAACCCATTACATTGTAATGGCCCCGGAGGCCTGTTGGAGACGATTGTTGGACAATTGGCATCATGAGGACAAAGGAACACACCAGACAAATAGGAGTATCTGATGATGGGGCAAATATTTGTGTTCTCCACAAATTTGGCCTTTATGGAGGAATGGCAAGAAGAAAGCCAATGTGGACAGAAAGCTATGTGAAGTCCTGTTTGCAGTTTGCCAGCAAACATGTTGATGGTCAGATGAGAACTAAGACAAACTTTTTGACACACCCAAAATGCCTGGAACACATAATTTCCAATATGGATAGAAACATGGTGTTGGGTGCGATGCTACGGGGATGCTTTTTTTTTTTTTTATAGAGACAGGCAAGCCCTTTCAGAGTTGATCGGGTGATTATTGGAGCTAATTACAGGGCAATCCTGGAACAAAGCCTGTTTGAGGTTGCGAAGGACTTGTAACGGGAACAGAGGTTCTCCTTCAACCAGGGTAGCAACACTAAACATACAGCCAGAGCTACAATGAAATGGTTTACATTAAAGCATTTTCTTATGCTAGAATGGCCGAGGCGAAGTTCAGACTTACAGGGGTTGGACATTGAAACTGAAACACCTGGTTTTAGACCACAATAATTTATTATTGTGGTGTAGGACCTCCTTTTGCGGTCAATACAGCGTCTATTCGTCTTGGGAATGATATATACAAGTCCTGCACAGTGGTCAGAGGGATTTTAAGCCATTCTTCTTGCAGGATAGTGGCCAGGTTACTACGTGATACTGGTGGAGGAAAACGTTCCTGACTTGCTCCTCCAAAACACCCCAAAGTGGCGCAATAATATTTAGATCTGGCGACCGCGCAGGCCATGGGAGATGTTCAACTTCACTTTCATGTTCATCAAACCAATCTTTCACCAGTCTTGCTGTGTGTATTGGTGCATTGTCATCCTGATACACGGCACCACCTTCAGGATACAATGTTTGAACCATTGGATGCACATGGTCCTCAAGAATGGTTCGGTAGTCCTTGGTGGTGATACGCCCATCTAGCACAAGTATTGGGCCAAGGGAATGCCATGATATGGCAGCCCAAAAAATCACTTATCCACCCCCATGCTTCACTCTGGGCATGCAACAGTCTGGGTGGTATGCTTCTTTGGGGCTTCTCCACACCGTAACTCTCCCGGATGTGGGGAAAACGGTAAAGGTGGACTCATCAGAGAACAATACATGTTTCACATTGTCCACAGCCCAAGATTTGCGCTCCTTGCACCATTGAAACCGACGTTTGGCATTGGCATGAGTGACCAAAGGTTTGGCTATAGCAGCCCGGCCGTGTATATTGACCCTGTGGAGCTCCCGACGGACAGTTCTGGTGGAAACAGGAGAGTTGAGGTGCACATTTAATTCTGCCGTGATTTGGGCAGCCGTGGTTTTCTGTTTTTTGGATACAATCCGGGTTAGCACCCGAACATCCCTTTCAGACAGCTTCCTCTTGCGTCCACAGTTAATCCTGTTGGATGTGGTTCGTCCTTCTTGCTGGTATGCTGACATTACTCTGGATACCGTGGCTCTTGATACATCACAAAGACTTGCTGTCTTGGTCACAGATGCAGCAGCAAGACGTGCACCAACAATTTATCCTCTTTTGAACTCTGATATGTCACCCATAATGTTGTGTGCATTTCAATATTTTGAGCAAAACTGTGCTCTTACCCTGCTAATTGAACCTTCACACTCTGCTCTTACTGGTGCAATGTGCAATCAATGAAGACTGGCTCCCAGGCTGGTCCAATTTAGCCATGAAACCTCCCACACTAAAATGACAGGTGTTTCAGTTTTCATTGTCCAACCCCTTTATATCCAATTGTATTCATAGATTTTCTTCATTCAGTTGGACTGAGGTTAAGCTGTTCTGCAAACAAGAAAAAATGTTTCTAGAAGTGGAAAGCTGGGAGACTTACTTCAAGAAACTTAAATCTGTATCTAAAAGGAAGGGTGGTTCTGCAAAGACTTGACTCAGAAAAGCTGAATATAAATAGATTTACGCCAATAGGGTTCAGATACTTTTCCAAGGTACTGTCAATACTTTTTGAACAGCTCTAGCTGCAGTACCACACAGACCCACCTCATAGTTTACTGCATGGTTGCCTTTTCTGAACTTTTTACTAAATTTCACAAACTTCCTTCCCTTTTTAGTTTTTGGTGGTTTTAATTTTCATTATTTTAGAAACACAAAGTATGTAGCAATCATTGAGAATCAGGGGTAAATAAGGAGCCTTTAGTTCATGTAACATTTAAAACACTGAATGTGAGATTGTTAATTATTTAAAATGTGTTTTTGTTACATTTGAATAACTTGATTTATTGAAAAAGTTGTAACAAATAGGGATTAAGGTCAATAAAGTTTAATTGGAAAGCAGAAAACAGTAGTGTCCTTTTACATTTTCTAAGATCACCCAAATTGATATTTGACATGAGACTCCTTTATCTCACAAAAAACTCGAGCAAGAAGGACTTTCTTAATATTTACTTACAGGATTTGTTTGAAGCAAGCAATAATATTTATTTGGTTTTCTTTTGGTTGTTTTTCATAAAGGTGGTCCAAGTGGTCGAGGTCTGCCTGTTAGAGCTTCTCAAGGTGGGTGCATTCAATGAATTGTGTTTTAACACTTTGTTTTAGCTGGTAGGTTTGATAGAGCAGAAATGCAAATGCAAAAGTAGACGTGCAAATGCAGAGATAATATTTTGAATAACTTTGTGGTTTTCTAGCTATTTGTAGAAGTAAAAGATGGCCCCAACTGATTATTGTCTCTGTGCTTGTGTGCCACAGAAGAAATATGTGGAGATCCATGTACTGCCGAGCAGTATACCTGTGCTAATGGCTGCTGTTTGGATCCAGGACTGCAATGCGACGAAATCCCGCAATGCAGTGACAATTCAGACGAAGAGAAGTGCGATTACCGTAAGCGCTTGCTATGCAAACTAGACCTGGTTCTTATATTGACTAATTTAAATAAATGCTTTGATTACAAGCTGTTTAGAATGTTTTTTTGGAATACTTGTTAAGATGAA
The DNA here is from genome assembly GCF_021462225.1 of Girardinichthys multiradiatus. Classification (NCBI taxonomy): domain Eukaryota; kingdom Metazoa; phylum Chordata; class Actinopteri; order Cyprinodontiformes; family Goodeidae; genus Girardinichthys; species Girardinichthys multiradiatus. The sequence continues at coordinate 15,450,527 of NC_061811.1, read as the reverse complement.
TTATCTCCTGTGTGTTTATCAGTGGAAGGAAGTTTTCGTATTCTGATCAGCATTCCATTGGATCAACAGAAAGGTGTTTTAAACTTCATTTTTTTTGTTATTGTTGCTGTTGATTTTTGCCTCCTAATTCACTTACTAACCTACTTTCCTTCTTCCTGAATTTATTCTTGATATATCACAGATACGTGTTTTAGTCCTTTGTTTTGAATTCATGCAGTTTTAAACTTTGCTAAATTTCCTTTCAATCACAGTGCGCTGTACACAGCACCCAGAAACAGGAACTTGCCGGGACAGTATCTCAAAGTGGTACTACGACCCCAGCACACAGAAGTGTGCTCTCTTCAACTACGGAGGATGTGGGGGAAACAACAACAAATTTGATTCTGAGGATACCTGTAAGAAGGTTTGCCACGGTGTGACAGGTGGGTTTGTTTCAAAGCTGAAGTTGGATTGACACTCCAGTTGTAAAAGAATCACTGTATATGCAAACATTTTTTTATCATTTTCTTTAGACCTTTAATCTGTCATCTTCTGCTCTCATTAATTAACCACATGGAATATATTAAAGTTTTGACATTCCTTTGTTTGTTTTTACTGTGTGCCACAATAAATATGGTTTCATGTGTTTTCCTTTTACAGAAAAGGATGGCTTTGAAAACCGAGAGCAGACTGAAAAAAGAGAGGCTGATGGCAATACAAGTAAACAACTCCTCTTTTTCTCTTTTTGCTTGAAATTATTAAACTAATCAATTTAGAGAGGGCAAATTACTTGAAGAATTTGCATTGCAAAGTGTCAGTGTGTTAAACCATTGAGGCTTCAGCATAAATGTTTTATATTTCCACTTCCACACGAGTGATTAAAATACAGCAAGCTTTAGCACTTTTCCAACATATTTTATTGACAAGAGTAAAAAAGAAATGATTTGCAGTGTCAATTTAGGTGTGATTACATTTTTATTAAATCATAGTCAATTTGCATTTAAAGCTGCTGCAGTAGGTAACGTTTTTTTAAAATTTATTTTTTACACTTTTGTTAAGTGTCACTATGTCCAGACAGCATGAGACACATTATCTGTGAAAAAAATCATGCCCTTCTGGTCCAACTACCATTTGCAGAAATACACTGCTCCCGGTTGTTTCTGACCGGGAGCAGTGCCAGGAGGAATGTCTTAACAGTGCCAATAGCCCCCAGGAAACACACCCTCCGCCGCACACTCAAGGTTGCTGGTGTGCTACAGCTGTGCTAATGGAGGAGGGACCTATAAGGTGTGCTTGTTTAGACTTTCAGGATAACTCCAGATTTTCCCAGAACTCCCTACTGCAGCTTTCAGACTTTGAAAACCATAAGTATTTCAGTTCAGATATGTTTACATACAGCTGATTCACAGCAAGTATCTCAAAGCACTTTATAAGGTCCAAGTCATATCCACTTATACTTATAGAATCCATTTCGGTTTGAATTGATTTCAGAATAATCCTATTCATTCCAATATAGTCCAGTCATTAAAGCACATTCAGACCCAGTTACACACAGTCCTGTTTATTTCTATTTATAATGCAATATGGTCTACGAAGCCCAGACGATTGCATTGTGTGTTTCACTCTGCAGCAATCCCTCATCTTGAACAGCATTATTATATATATATATATATATTTTTTTATAAAACTATGAATACAATAGCGTAAAAGACTGAGTCTCAATTCCTCCATATTTTCATATTTTTGCCAGTTAAATTGCTGAAAATCTTATGACAAAAATGTGACTAAAACTCAGTTTCAGTGGTTTCAAGCAGAGAAAAAAAACAGCTTCACACGGATGCAATAAAATGTGAAAGAAGACATATACACTCGCGACCCTCTGTATTAAGTACCACTTGCTTGCCATTTTGGTCCCCCTTTTACCTTTAGACCTGCCTTAATTCTTTGTGGTATAGATTCAACAAGGTGGCTGAAATCTTTTAGTTTGGTGAGATCTTCTACTGAGATTGTATTTTGCATACCTTAGTTGTAAAGAGTGGTTTTTTGAGCTAGTCACTTTTCTATAACCTTGACCATGTCTGACTGTTTTCCTGACATTAACAAGGCATTTTTGCTCCTCATTCTGGATATTTTCTCAAATGTTTTTTTTTTTTTGGACAATTTAAGTTCTGCTTGAAATACCAACCATTCCACTTTCAATGTCCCCTAAATCCCCACTCTGATGCTCAGTTTCAACCTACCAAGTTGTCTTCACCAGATGTCTAAATGCACGGAGTTGTTCCCATGTGATTGGCTGATTTACTGTTTGTTCTAACAAACAATTTAGCAGGTATACCTGTTTGTTTACAAAAGGTTCAAACTAATTTAAATTCCCTTTTTTTTCAAGAGTTTCACAAATCTTTGTAGCTCTACTTAGCAAAGTTCTTCTGATGCACATACCACCAATTCATGTTTACCTAAAGTTGGTTTGGGTTGTGGCTACTTGAACATGTAATTTTTATACTGCAAGAATGGGCTGGTGGGGGTGGGAATTCATCTTGAAAGATACTATTTTTGGATATGAATTGTAAAACAGACACCCACTGCAGCATTTAAGTGTTTATAGTGGGTTTTTTTAAATATATATAATTTGTCTTCTGTGTCTTACCTACAAAAACAAGTTCATCAGTTTTTTCTGCCAGAGGTCAGCACCTTTTCCAGTTCATCCAGTTGCACAGAGCATCCATATATTGCACTGTTTTAACCTATATATTTCTTTTATTATTGAACAGGTATCCTTGTCATAGCTATTCTACTGGGTGTAGCCATCCTTCTTGTCCTTGGCGCCCTGGGGTACTGCTTCATAAAGAAAAGTAAGACTCACGAACACGTCCGGGTGCCGGCTGGCAACAACACCAGCAGTTTGGGGATAGGAGACAGTGATCGGCTGGTCTACAATAGCACCACCAAACCCATGTGAACCAATCTGTGTTCATCTTTACTCCCATCTTAAGAACTGTGTCACAAACAGATTCAGGAAGAAATTAGTTTTTCTTTTTTTTCTTCTAATCAGTATGTGAATGTGTTTCAAAGAGGATGTACACAGAGAGTAGAAAGTCTTTGAAATGTGATTTGTTGCTGTAAACTATAGAAATGAACTGGTAAAGATCATGTTAAATGGGAAGAATTACTTCTAGCATCAAGGCAGAGCATTAGCAGAAACCCTTCCATTGAAATACAATATTTGTATGTGTTCTTTCTTTCATGATTTTTCCACAGTTCTAATTGATCAACTTACTTTGTGTTCATTGTGATGCCCTAAGTCTCTGTTAAGTTATAGTTTAAAACAGAAGTCTTTTTATTTGTCTTACAACCAAACCCAAGCAATCTTGTTCATATGTAAACTTTTGACACCAACATTTTGTGTTTCCTAGAGTTTCTTAACCGACATTTGTTTTAAGCTTCTTTCACACACTGTTGTTACATTCCATTGAATTTCACATACATGCAAAATATTGTACACAATCGTAGTTTAAGAAAGAACTATTTTCTTGGAGTTGATTTTATCAACTTTTTTTGTTTTGTTTTGAAGTTTGTTTTTTAGAACAAACCTTATCTATTTTTTATCTTTACTGTGTTGAATATTTTATTCTTCTGATTCATTTGTAAATATAAGCTGATGTGATCTTATTTAGCGTTACCTGTACTGGAATGTTCATCTTAAATAAAAAACAATGTAAACCCAAACTTATTTTTTTTCAATGAAGTTTTGAAAAGAATGTCTTGAACGCCTTGTCTTATTGGGCCCAATAAGTCTTTTTATAGATCCCTCCGCTGCGTGTTATTGGTAAACATTTTCTGTAATAAGCTAGCTCTCCATCCTCTAGTAAAATACAAAGCAACTTTGTCAGGGACAGATTTTAAAGTTATTTACCCAACGGTTTTATTCAAGCATTGTTATTCATTTTCCTTATCCTGACGTTTACCCTAACTCTCTTTCAACTTTTTCACTGACTTCATTTTGATTAAAAGAAACTGGTCACAGAGCAATAAAATGACGTTCACCAAAACAACCGAAATATTTAAGCTGTTTACACTAGTGTAACGTTTATATCAGGCAGTTGCTCTGACTGGAACCGCATTACATATAAAGTTCTCAGTACATGTTTCAGCCAATAAGATCATTGATGGTGTAGCATTTCCCCCATTTACTTTGTTTGTAAATATTTATCTACAACTTT